>NC_090317.1:126722633-127362633 GCF_039906515.1 Pseudorca crassidens | reverse complement strand
CACACTGGAATCCGACGGTCATTCACTACCGCTCCTTCAGCAAATGTTGATCAAGTGTCCGCCTTGTGCCCAGGCACTGCAACACGGGGGAGCCCAAGAAAAGAGAGGCCCCTGCCCTCCTGGAGCTTCCATGCGGGTGGGGAAGGGAGAAAATAAACAAGCATGTTTCAGGTAGTGACACGAAACAGCCTCCTGGCTTCTGTTTGTCAGCGTGGAAAAGGGCTTCACCCAGAGATCTCTGCCGTTATTCCTGCTTGTCTGGGGTGGTCCCTGGGAAGGCCATACGATGGTTTTGTTGGTCCTGGATGGAAAGATTCAGGAGCCTCCACACATGTCAAGCCCCTGTCTCTTTGTAGCATACTTTCTTGGGCAAGACACTGAAGGTGGGGGAACTCAGTATAACGCGGGGAATCAGGGGAACTCTGTCTGCCCCTCAGGTGAGATGGGTGCACACTGACGTCTTCCAAAGGGGACCCCTCCGAGTTTTGGAGCCTGCTGGATGTGGCCTCCTGTTTCAGGAGGACTCAGCAGATGCTCAGGAATTGAAGGAATCAGGTCCAGTCGCAGAAGCCAAAGCCTCTGGTTACTGACCAGTCAGTCGGTCCCTTCCCGACAGAGTTGTCACGCTTAACCGCCCACTGCAGGTGCTTGTGGCCATGCCTGTCCCGCGTGCCGGTGAGCTTGGGGAGAGTGTATGAAGTCGGTACTGCTAGGTTTTATTGTATAAAAACCTAAGTCTGGTTGAGACATGAGGGACTTACTGTGACGTGACTGCCACGTTGCCAGGTATTTGGCTCTGGTGACACAGCTTTGAACGTTAAGGACGTGGTCAAAGCTTTATCCCGTTTTGCAGGTCAGAATGGAATTGAGGCCAAGGGGCCAAACATCTTTTTCACTGCAGCATACAAGCTGTGAAGAAGAGAGCAGTGGGGGTGGGCTTTGCCTCCTGTAGCAGGAATTGAGATGGCTGTGTCTCCATGTGCCATGAGAGAATGCAGGCTCAGGTATGATGGTACGTTGTTTCCAGGCTGCTTCATCTCTTGTTCTTCAGCTATTGATATGTACTAGGTTTTTTTCTTGTTTGTTCCTTTTTTTTTTTTTTTTTGCAGTACGTGGGCCTCTCACTGTTGCGGCCTCTCCCGTTGCGGAGCACAGGCTCCGGACGCGCAGGCTCAGCGGCCATGGCTCACGGGCCTAGCCGGTCCGCGGCATGTGGGATCTTCCCGGACCGGGGCACGAACCCGTGTCCCCTGCATCGGCAGGCGGACTCTCAACCACTGCACCACCAGGGAAGCCCTTGTTTGTTTCTTTTTAACTGTCCATCAGAATGTGATGGGTCAGCTCAGTGCTAGTTTTTAGAAAAGTCTGGTCTCTTCCTAGTTTTCTTTACTTGTAATGTCTTTCTCTGATTTTGGTATCAGGATAATACTGGCCTTACAGAATGAATTGGGACGTGTTCCCTTCTCCCCAGGCTTTGGAAAGTTCATGTGGGATTGGTATTAATGCTTTCTTAACAGTTTGATAGAATTCACCAGAAAAGCCATCTGGACCTGGAGGTCTTTGTGGGAATGTTTGTAACTACAAATTCAATACCTCTAATAGATACAGGGCTAGTCAGATTTTCCTGTTTCTTCTTGAATCAGTTTTGGTATTTGTGTGCTTCAAGGAATTCGTCTCTTTCATCTAATCCAAAAATCAGTAAGCTTTTCTGTAAAGGATCAGATAGTGTTTTAGGCTCTGTAGGTCATATGATCTTAGACGCAGCTACTCAACCCTGTTGTTAGACTGCAAAAGCAGCCAGAGATGATACCTAAATGATGTGTGTGGCTTGTTCTGATAAAAGTATAAAAACAGTAACAAGCTGGATTTGGCCCACGGGGAATCTGCTGAACGCTGATCCAAGCTGTCAAGTTTATGAAGTTTTTTGTAGAATTCCTGCATGATTCTTTCAATGTCTGGACGCTGAGCTGGTGTCCTTTCTCGTATTTGTGATATTAATAATTTGTGTCTTAATCAGCACAGCTCAATGTTTATTGATTGTGCGTAGCATTACAGCGAACTGGCTTTTGGTTTTCTTTTTTTTTCCCCCAATTTCTTGTCTGTTTTCTATTTTATTGGTTTGTCCTCTTTATTATTTCCTTCTTTCTACTTAGTTTGGCTTTAATTTGTTCTTTTTCTACCTTCCTAAATTGGGAGCTTACACCATTGATTTCAGACCTCTCTTTTTTCTCACATAGCCTCTAAAGGTATAAATTCTCCTCTAAGTACTACTTTAACTGCATCCCACAAATTTTGGTATTTTCATTTTCAGTTAGTTCATAATATTTTCTCATTTTCTTTGAGATTTCTCTCTTGACCCATGGGTTTTTTTAAAAGTAAATTGTTGGCTTCCCTGGTGGCGCAGTGGTTGAGAGTCCGCCTGCCAATGCAGAGGACACGGGTTCGTGTCCCGGTCCGGGAGGATCTCACATGCCGCGGAGCGGCTGGGCCCGTGAGCCATGGCCGCTGAGCCTGTGTATCCCTAGTCTGTGCGCTGCAATGGGAGAGGCCACAACAGTGAGACGCCCGCATACCGCAAAAAAAAAAAAAAAAAAAAAAAAAAAGGTAAGTTGTTGGGGGAATTCCCTGGTGGTCCAGTAGTTAGGATTCCTTGATTTCACTGCTGAGGGCCCGGGTTCAGTCTCATGTCGGGGAACTAAGATCCTGCAAGCCGAGTGGCATGGCCGAAAAAAAAGTAAGTTGTTGGAACTTTTTAAAGGTATCATGTTGTTGATTTCTAATTTAATTCCATTGTGGTCAGAGACTAGATGTATAAGATTTCGATCTTTTGATATCTATTCAGATGACTTTCGGGGCTCGGCATATGGTCTCTTTTAAGTGATCTCATGGACTTGGTGCCTCGAGGTCACACTTGGCTGAAGCATTGGCTTATAACTGTTTCTGAAAGCATATAGTTAGCGATTCTAAACCTTTCCAAAAGTTACTTGGTAGAAGTAGATTGAACCATATACAATTGTCATTTTTGTAGCTTAAAAAGGCCCAAATATTGGCAATTTCGTATGATTCAACCTAATAGAGTATTTCTTCCCAGTAGCCTGTAGGCACCTCATCTGTTCCACGGTCAGGTTTGGTTAGGTCTCCAAAGAGGCTTTCCAGTCAGTCTTTCTAAGATGGGAGAAGCACATATCAGAAAAACCTGGCAGGAAGTTTCTTGCCAGTCATTGAAAGGACAAACTTCATCAAGAGAAGGTGTGTCTTATGTACTGGTTACTGTACTGGTGCAGCCAGGACTTCAGTTGCAGTGAGTGTGGGGACTCGGGACTGGAGCCCTTGAGGATGCAAATATAGGAGGACCTAGTTGCAGCCTATCGGGTTCTATGCCCAGCCCGAGGGGAGGAGTCGCATAGCAATGTGGAGCCTAGAGGGTGAGGGCATCCAGAACTTATAGTCCTCTGGAGCTGGGACTTCCCTCAGCATTAGTTTTTGTATTTCCACGGGCTTTTCACTCCGTTGACATTTGGGCAAGTAGGGAATTGCACTCAATTTCATTCTTCCTGTGCTCCATAGAATTTTATTAATGCCCAGTAAAAAAGAAACACTTGAGTTGCTGTCTTTGAAATCATATATGAGGAAACCTTGAGTCAAGGAAGGTGATGACTCTGGGGTGTTGACTTGAGATCCTACCATGAGACTCCACTCCCCAACCCATGAGAGGTCCCTGCGTAGACACGATCTCTGCTTCTACTCGTGCAGGTGGCATTGGAGGCCAGCTTAGGCCATTTTCATGAAGGGCTGGAGATGCCAGTGGCTCTTGCTGGAGCCTGTCTCCTCAGGGAAAAAGACTACGAATGGAAGCTAGGAACTAATTCAAGCATTTTATCAAGTTGCTGCTATCCCTGCAGTTTTTGATCAAGCTCTTTCTTTTTTTTTTTTTGCGGTATGCGGGCCTCTCACTGTTGCGGCCTCTCCCGTCGTGGAGCACAGGCTCCGGACGCGCAGGCTCAGCGGCCATGGCTCACGGGCCCAGCCGCTCCGCGGCATGTGGGATCTTCCCGGACCGGGGCACCCGTGTCCCCTGCATCGGCAGGAGGACTCTCAACCACTGCGCCACCAGGGAAGCCCGATCAGGCTCTTTCAATTTGCCATTTAACCTGAACTTCATTGAGGATAATTCTGTTAGCTATGACTCAAATGAACTATTTCTGGCCACAGGCTAAAGTTCAAGACAATGATCCTGGTGGCTTGTGCTCTAACAGATGTCTCCTACAGAGGTCCGGGCCCACATCAGGAGCTGCTGGTGGCAGGATCCATGGCACACCTGGGCTCCAGTTGGCCACCTGGGTCTGGCACAACCCAGGTCGCTCACCTTGTTAGTCATCTAAAGCAGGGCTCCTTGCTCGGGTACTGGGAACAACAGAGGGAGATTTGGACTTATTTCTCATTACTTCCTTCATTGACAGTGACTCCAAGTGAAAGGAAGCAACATCTAATGGGCTAGTGTTTTCCTGCATTGTTGTGATTGCAACATCGTGAAGCACTGTAACATGGTAATGTTATTTTCGGTGTACACACAGAAACAATATTGGGTAGGCTAAGTTACTTCTTGAAGGTTACATCCCTAGTAAACGGTAGACCTTGGATTTGAACCCAGATCTTTTTGTGTAGGTAGCCTTCAGTGCTGTGTAGTATTTCCGAGACATGGAAGAGTCAGCTCAGAAGAACTGATCGTGGCTTTGGAACAGGCTGCCCTCCCATTGTTCAAGTTACCTGGAAATAAGGACCCATTATAAATTGACAAGTCCGGCAATTTCACAACACTTGAAGGGGCCCGTGGAAGGCAGAACGCCTTCTGCTTCTTGATTTTCTTGTGGCCCACTAAACTAGTCATTTAGTTTTCAACAGATATTTCCTTAGCGCCTGGTGTTGGGGACACGATTTATCCTGAATGGCTGATTGTAGGGGAAAATGAGGCAATAATTGTAAGCAGCGGAATTCACTAGAAAGTCATTTCCAGTATTGGAGCAGAAGGGCATGGGGGAGGGCAAGGGGACGGGAAGTGCTCTGTTCCACACCTTTCACAGATTTCCCCCTGAGTTATGGAAGTCGTCAGAATAAAACTCTGTTCATTGGAGAGGAAAGATTTTGTGTCAGTGTTGGGCCATCTGGTGCCTGAGAATATCCAAGCCTTAACTTTTTTGTCTCTGACCAAAACAAAGTCATGCTTTGCTGGATTTGAGCACACATCCCCATGAGACTAAGACCCCAACTCTGCTTTAGTTCTGTTCGCTTATGAGCCAGCTGCCTTGGGCCCAGTCCTGTCCAATGCTCTGTAGAAGCCTGGCATGGAACTCTTCACTACAAAGGACTCAGTCTCTAAGACGCACCCAGTACTTTCTCTGCAGCTCCATTTTGTAGAGTTTTCTCCTACTTTCTTCGCTGCAATATTTTCTTCTGTTTGCCTTCTTTTTAAACACTGAATACATTCGTTATTTCAGAAACTTTTTTTTCATTGTTCCTGAGAAACTCTGGCCTCCAGATGCGTTCAGATGAAGTATATGACCAGTTGCAGGACCTTTTAGAAGGAATTCTTGTTTGGGGTAAATTATAGTCTGAACCACAGGTCAGCGAATTTTGGCCCGCAGGCTGAATCCTGTCCACCCTGGGTGTTTTGTAAATAAACTTTTATTGGGACCTAGCAAGGTCCATTCACTTACCCATGGTCTGTAGCAGCTACAGTGGCAGAGTCGAGGAACTGCGACAGAGAGTGTATGGCCTACAGAGCCAGAAATATTTACTATTTGGTCCTTTGCAGAAGAATCTGCACCAGTGGTTCTCAACCCTGGCTGCACTGGAGGAATCTCCCGAAGGGCTTTTAAAAACTCTTCTGTCTGGGCCCCAGTGCCACCCCTAGAGATTTGGGTTTAATTGGCCTTGACTGGGGCCAGACACTTTTTTTTTAAAGCTCCCCAGGGGATTCCCAGAGTTGAGATCTACTGATTGTGATCCTTTCTTCCAGCAGCAGGAGTATGACTTTGTTTGTTACCCTGGCTCCTGGGAGCTCCCAGAAGCCTACAGCCAAAGTCTCTTCGGGTGCCTGGGAAAGAGTCAGCCTTATCTCCGGTGAGAAAGCGCTGACCCGCCCTGCATTCCTGGCTCGGGGGGCTGGCTCGGGCGGTGGGGAAGCTTGACCTTATCAGTCCTCTGTCCGGCCCCCGCATTCTTTCTGAGGCTCCAGGCCCATCCCACAAAGACTGTCTTCCCTTGTTTCCCTGGTGAAGGTTTCTCATCTCCTGCCTAGCTGAGGATAAGGGCCACAGTCCATCCATTCAGCCCTTCGTTTTCCTGCACGCAGGCATGGTGGAGCAGGCAGGAAAAAAATGGCTCACGCAGCATCTTCCCAGGTATTAGTTGGCAGGACGCAATCTCGAAGGTTGTCGCAGAGCACACATGTTTACCAGATCTCCTCGTCTGCCCTAGAGAGGGACTTCTTGGTTTGGATTTGGTGGGCCCTTGTGTTACTTCTGTAGGTTACCTCTCAGCGGGCTAGTTTGATTTTTTTGTTCCTTTGCTTCTGGTGCCTTTAAAAAAGAGGTCATACCCTCTTTAGTTGGCCTCGGTTGTTTACAGGCATGCCTCGGTCGGCTCTGGTAATTAGTACCTGTCAGCAGGGAAACTGTCCAGGCTTGCCGTCCTCTGTGCCGGAGTCCTACTGGGCTCCCTCCAGCAGCTCGCTGCAGCGCCGATGCCTGGAAGGCGTACACCTGGTCCTAAGGAGCCGTCCGCCTGCCCAGAGGAGGTCTTTGGAGAAGGACTACCCTCTTTTAAAGCATGTCATCCGCCTAGGGCGATCTTGGGTTCTCACGGTCCAGAGGAGCCCTGTGTGTAAGAGGAGATGGACACAGAGGCAGACATGGACACATTTCCCCCTTTTAATAACCCATAAAATCGAAATCCAAAGTAATTACTGGGGTCTGCAGCATTTTGAGTGCTAAATAACACAGATTGAGTTCTCCTGTTGCGCACCGGGGAGCCGGAGGGCCATTTCTTTTTAATTTGGAAAAGCTAATGTGAGCCACAGGAGCCCAGGTTTAGACAGAAGTCCCTCTTTGACTGATGGCAGAATGTAGGTCAACTCACTGCACACTCAGCCTTCATTTCTAAAGTGGGGAAACGTAATCGCCATCTCTCACAAAGATTTTATGAGGATAGATGAAATAAATGCGACAGCTACCCTATAATAGCAAGGTATAGTAATTTACATTGGTGAGGTCCAGTTAAACTATAACCTTCCTATTATATCATCCAAAGCAATGCTCTATGCCTGAGCGGCCTCCTTAAGCTGTTTAATAGCTCTGCCCACTCAAACTCTTCAAGTGAGAAGAAAGCTTCAGAGGTGAAAGTCTCCTATTTATCCTAAACCTTGAGATTGGAGACGTGTCTTAACAGAGGAAGATGTTTCTTTTTCTAAGTGTTGTGGTGTATGTGCCATTAAAAATGAGGTCCAGGGCTTCCCTGGTGGCGCAGTGGTTGAGAGTCCGCCTGCCGATGCAGGGGACACGGGTTCGTGCCCCGGTCCGGGAGGATCCCACATGCCGCGGAGCGGCTGGGCCCGTGAGCCATGGCCGCTGAGCCTGCGTGTCCGGAGCCTGTGCTCTGCAACAGGAGAGGCCACAGCAGTGAGAGGCCCGCGTACCGCAAAAAAATAAAAAAATAAATAATGCGGTCCAGAGTCTTGAGCTTTTTCCTTGGACTCCACAAATGGGTTCCATTAGACTTACTGGCAGACATCAGGAACTGAGAATCTGTCTTTATAAACTGAATTATATCATTAGAAGATCTGCCAGTGTTTATCACTCTCCTTAGCATTTGAAGATAAAACGTACTCACTGTCTTAGGTACTTGAGTTGCCTTTTACCTCATTCCAGTCCTGGAATTTTATAGCTTTAGAGACCATGGCAAAGGTAACATGAGTGGTATCAATAAGTAAAACCTTTTACCATTTAGGATGTTTTCAGCTGTAAGTAGCAGAAAAGACTAACTCCCCTCGGCCTGGACAATAAGGCTGTCATTGTCACTTAGCAGCGTCCTCCAGGGGGTGGTGGGCCTCCCCATCGGTGGACTGGGCAGCTCAGTGATGTCGTGGTTTATCAGGACCCCCCTCCAGGACTGGTCCAGGCTGAGTGTCCTGGGGGAGAGGCGGATGCCCAAGTGCCTCAGGGCTCTGTTAGTTATGCAGGAGAACCGGGGGCAGGTTGCCATGTATCTGTCCATCTGTACCCACTACACCTCCAGCGTGCGCTTCAAGGCTCTTTGCTAATTTTCCCTATGAAACTGCACAGACAGAAAGAGTTTTGGCAACGATTTCAGATCATTGTTACTGATGTTTAACGTTGCGGTTAACTTCCCTGGACTTTGGTGGTGGGGTTACTTTCTACCCGGAATGGGAAAGATCCCAGGTGGTAACTGTTGGCATTGTCTTCCTCAGCTGCAAGGTGACAAGTGGCCCCACGTGGAAGGAGTCAGCAAGCCGTAGGTTTATTTGCATGTTGTCTGGGCCCCAGTGGAAGCCCCTTAAGCTCAGGCTTGGGAACCTTAAGTCCCAGGAGTTTAATGTGGAGATTTTATAGAAATAACTTCTGCCTCTTAAGGGCATTGTCTGAGGTGTTGCTTTCATTACTGGTCTTAAATGAGACCAAAGAGTCAGGCAAGATGGAGGTTCTAGGATTTGGAAATAAACATTCTTCGTCTTAGAAAGAATTCTATTTAAGAAACATTTTACTCTGTTTTTGAGAGATTAGAATTCTAAATATAAGAACATTTGAGATAAATTTGGCAAACAGCTCCTCCAGATATTTATTTCCAGTAGATTCTAGTAATTTGAAATTCTGACTGGGGCTTAGAATAGTAGATTTTCCATAGAACTGTATTTTTTAAAAAACAGGAGATATCTGAACAGCTCAAATTAAGTTAGGATGTGGTTCTGTTTGCTGATGTGGTTCTATTTGAGGATATTAAATACTCTTGCTGTTTAAACCACTTGATGGCTTTCTAAAATAAATTTATTTGTTTATTTTTGGCTGCGTTGAGTCTTCGTTGCTGCACGCGGGCTTTCTCTAGTTGCGGCGAGCAGGGACTACTCTTCATTGCGGTGTGCGGGCTTCTCATTGCGGTGGCTTCTCTTGCTGCGGAGCACAGGCTCTAGGCGCGCGGGCTTCAGTAGTTGTGGTGAAAGGGCTTAGTTGCTCTGAAGCATGTGGGATCTTCCCGGACCAGGGCTCGAACTCGTGTCCCCTGCCTTGGCAGGCGGATTCTTAACCACTGCGGCACCAGGGAAGCCCCCACTTGATGGCTTTGAGTCAGCTTCTCCAATATGAAATCAGGAGATGATTATAAACTAGTTTCTAGATGTTGACATGTAAGTTACCTGAATGACAGCCTTTGGTACCCAGATCAAAGGAGTAAAAGAATGGATGCTGGCCCTGCTTATGGGTCTTCTGAGCAGGTGAAACTAATGAAAATGACCCGGAGGCAGATTACACCAGTGTGGGGTGACTCTCAGATGAAGAAAGAGGAGCCTCCACAACTCAGGAAGGGACAGGAACCAAGTCACTGCAGCTCCAAGGCCTAAGAGAAAGGAGACAGAAGCATCAAGAAAAAGGGATGCAGAGAGGTGGATGGGGTGATAGAAATTAGAAATGGCGGAAATGGGAAGGAAATCCAAAAAAACGTGGATATATGTATATGTATAGCTGATTCGTTTTGCTGTACAGTAGAAACTAACACAACATTGTAAAGCAACTATACTCCAATAAAAATTAATTTAAAAAAAGAAAGAAAAAGAAAGAAAAAAAAGAGAAAGAAACAGCTGCAAGCTGCTCCAGTTGCTGAGACAGCAGAGAGGGCTTGGCTGCCTGTGCTTAGCACACAGCTGGGCGGCTGAGCGCGCCCCATTCACCCCCAGGTAGTAGCCGTCTGCAGTCACGATGCTGTGTCTGTTAAAAGGCTTTAAGTCATGTGTGCTGCACCGCTGAAGAAAGCATTTATCTATGCAATGTGATTTAGCTAAACATCCCTCAAAAACAAGCTGCTTAGAATAACAGCTTTCGGGGAACCAAAAACATGGAAGAATAGCTTTTCCTCAAGCCTGCCAGATACTGATACGTGACTAGAAAGTTGTCTTTTTCATTTTACAAATCTTTGGGTTTTTTTTTTCTTTCTTATGTCAAAAATCGTTCATGTGGAGACTATAGATATGAAGAGAGTGAATACAAAATCTTTTGCAATGAAACCATTGAGAATAGCAGTCAACTTTTGGGTTCTTTTCTTCCAGTGACTTCCATGGGTGCATGCATTTTAAAAGGAAGTAAAAATGGGTTCATACTGTATGTACTGTTTACATAGTTAGAATAGTTTTCTATACCATAACTGTACCCCTCCCCCCGTGTATATATGGTTTTTAACCCTAGTAGTTTTGCAGTTGAAGTAAACAGAGTTTTGATTTACCTCTAGCCATATGTTTTATTATGTGGAATCACGTAGAAGGGCCTCATGCAAAAATCAAACATCAAGATTCAAGGTTGTAAGATGTTAATTCTTCAGGAGCCAGCGCCAACTTGGAAGTCTGAGACTGAGAATTAACTACTTAATATGGTGAATCAGAAGTTCCTATCTATGTGTATTTATTTACTTTAAAGGATCCATTATAAAATAAAATATTTTCCTTCTGTTTAGCCTTCTTTGGATATTCAACAAATACAAAGTACGACCCATACCAAATTAAAGCAGAAATAGCAAGTCGTCGGGATAGGGTGAGTAAAACGAATATTTTCACAACTAGAAGCCCCGTATGTCTTTTTATGTAACATCACTTATCATGGTTCATTTTATGGTGGCCAGTGTGTATAACACCCATATTTTAGTAAGATTTTCCATTTCATGAATTATTACCACATTTGGTTTTACTTTCCACTTTTTTTTTCCGATAGGAAGGGAAAAGTTTCATTTTAAAGCCTCAGCCCATCTAACAAAAAATCACCTGTATCCCTCAGTGTGTTTCATGGGGCTAGATTCACCCCCTGTTTGGAAAGATTTGGTGACATTGGGGCCCAACCTCAGAGGGCTGCTTCCCTGTATTAGTGGGCTGCCAGGCCTGTCCCTCAGCAGCTTTAGCATCTGCTGTTCTTCCCTGGTGGCTGTATTCCCAGGGAAATCTTGCCTACGATGGCGTTTGACCAGAAGGTACCGGTGCTCCCTGCCAGTGGTGCCGGGTTCTTGGTGTGCCACCGTGTTCCATCCCTTCAGCCCCTTGTCTTGGGTGTCTGGAAGCGGGGACGGGAGACATCTTAGAGGCCAAGCCTCCTGTCCTGGTGTCTCAGTCCCTAAACCAGAGTGTCTCTTTTAGTGCCGTGGTTCTCACATTCTAGTACACCAACGAAAAACACCTGGGGCATCAGTTCAAAGTGTGAGCTCCAGACACCCCCCGCCTCGCCCCCACGGAGTTTTAACAAGGCCTGGAGTGGGTCCTATCAGCTCTTTAAATAAGCACTGCAGGCGACTGACTTCCAGGTAGTGGGAAGCCATGCTTTGAGCAACAGGGTTTCCTAGGTGGGATCTGTGGGTAGTAAGCAGAAGAGAGGATGAAAAAAGTATGACAAAGTTTGCTCATTGCAATGTGTAAATCAATACCTCGAAAAAGAAAATCATTGCTGGTTCCAGGGCTCCACGTGGTAGAAAGCTGTTCGTGACCCGGGCCTTTTGTGTCTAAGCGAGCCGGCCCCCCTGCCAGGGCTGTTTGATATGCCAGGGCTGTTTGATATGCCAGGGATGGAAGGCCATGGAGAGAATGGGTGACCCTGTGAATTGCAAGGTAGTCAGAAACTTAGATGACAATGCTAACAACTGTAGAAATCATTTTTCACAGCTTCTTTTTGTGGAAAAAAAAATGTAATTTGTCTTTAGCTTTCCAGATTAAAACGAGAGCTGACCCAGATGAAGCAAGAACTGCAGTACAAAGAAAAGGGGGTGGAGACCCTGCAAGAGTGAGTGGCCTGCAGTGACAGAGGGAGCATTTCCCTGCGATTTCCTGTTTGGTGCCGGGACATGTGTCCTAAAGCTTCACGGGTGTTCACTTTTATGCTTTTATTTATGCTTATTATTTGCCAATCCTAAGGATCAGATCTCTCTTTTCCCTGAAGATAATTTGTTCTTGTTTCCTTGGGAAATAAGACCTTTATTTTATATTTACGCACATTCTTGATAGCTGTGCTGTCTGAAACACACATGGCTATTTACATTTGAATTCTTGTTTTGTTAGTTTTAATCTCTTAAAGTTTTTAATTCTAAAGTTTAAATTAATTGAAGTTAAATAAAATTAAAATTTTAGTTCCCAACCTCAGTAGCCACATCTGAAATGCTCAGTCACATGTGACTAGTGCAGGTTTTCTCCACCTCAGTGCTCGTGACATTTTGGACCAGATAACTGTTTGTGGTGGAGCTGTCCTGTGCACCAGAGGATGTTTAGCAGCACCCCTGGCCTTGACCCCCTAGATGCCAGTAGCACCCTCTTACCCAGTTGTGACAGCCAAAAATGTCTCCAGATATTGCCAAGTGTTTCCTGGAGGGCATGTTTGTCCCAAGTTGAGGACCACTGGGCTAGTGGCCACTGCATTGGGCAGCACAGATAACATTTCCATCCTCACAGTACTTGCAGTTGGGCAGCCTGATCTATAGGTCTTCCTCCTATAAAATTGACATCTTTACAATTAGAACTTTATCCCTACTAAGAGTTTGGGGATGAAGTTCTTATCATTTGTGAGTTATATGAAGTGAGCAAATTCAATGAACAGGAGTTATTTTATAAATGGTGATATTGGTGGTCTGAAAGAATTAATTTTCCTAAGAAAGGGCATTGTATGCTTGTTGGTCCAAAGTATATTCCCTTTTGATTCAGAGCCTGGTTTCACTTGCTGAACTTGGGCTTGTGCTTCATACCTTCTGTGTTGACTCTTCTCATGTGTCAATGGGGACTGTCGTAGCTCGGTTGCTCTGACAAAATACTGTAGACTGAATGACTTAAAGAGCAGACATTTACTTCTCACAGTTCTGGAGGCTGGAAGTCTAAGGTCACGGCGCTGGCAAATTCATTATCAGATGACTGCCTTTTTGCTGTGTCTTGACATGGTGCTGTTTTTGGGTGGGGGGCTCTGGTCTCTGGTGTCTCTTCTGTTTCTTTAAGGACACTAATCCCTTCATGGGGCCCCACCCTCATGACCTCATCTAAATCTAATCACCCCCAAAGGCCCCATTTCCAAATACCATCCTATTGGGGGTTAGGGCTAACCATATGAAGTTTGGGGGGCATGAACATTCAGTCCATAGCAGTGATCATTGGGCTAAATTGTCCAAGTGCAGCACCAGTGCCTGCTACATAGTCAGCCTTCAGCAAATGGCAGGAATCCACGTGGCTACGATTTCTTGGTAAATGTGGGCAGCGTGCCACTCTCTTGCATCCTGTGTGCAGACACAATGACAGTGTGTCAAATGTGATTGCAGTATTACTCTTTATAGGGAGGTTACACAGAATGTGTTTGACAAAGATAATGATCCCACCTCACATAAAGGGTAATTAACGGGCACGTCAAACCCTGTTGTTTAACATGAGGTTGACATTCACTTTGTTAATCACCCAGGATTAGTTTGGTTGATGATTCGTTTGTCCGCTTTTTATTAAGGACATATTATAGACACCAAGGGAGACACAATAGAAAGGTGAGCTGGGTCTTGCCTGGAGGGGCTTGGCTTTTCTGGCCCTGAGACACTGCCATGCCCCCTGCAGGTCCCCCATGTGGCAGGGTTTGGTAAGCTGTCCACGTGCTTAGCATGAGCTGCAGGCTTTTAACCTTACAGTCAGCTTTTTGCTTTCTCTACCACTACCTGTAGCAGTGTGTGTGTGTGTGTGTGTGTGTGTGTGTGCGCGCGCGCGCGCGCGTGCACATTCTCTGGTGATTTGGATCTACAATGGGAGTTCCTTTAATTATCCCTAGTCAGTACAGCTTTTTCTTTCTTTTTTTTTTTTTTTTTTTGCATGCCAGAAAGTCTTTACTTTTAAATGATTTTCAGTACACCAAGTAGTAACATGTAGCAAGTTCTTGAATTCCATCATCTAGTAATTTTTTAAATTTATTTTTTATTGAAATTGATTTACAGTGTTGTGTTAATGACTGCTGTGCAGCAAAGTGACTCAGTTATACACATATGTACATTCTTTTTCATATTCTTTTCCATTATGGTTTATCACAGGATATTGAATATAGTTCCCTGTGCTATATGGTAGGACTGTCATCTAGTAATTTTGATTAAGGGAAACTAAAAGCAGCCCAAACAATGATACTAGTATCCATTATTCTAACTCTTAGCTGGAAAGGACTATTTTAAGGCTGGCTGCTGCATCACATAGGTTACAAATAACTATTTACTACTTTTTCATAGATAAAGCCCCTGACCTTCAAGAAAGATTTAGGGAAAAAAAATTCATCTCTTTCTTTCTTAAGAAATTTTTTTTTTAACTACATCTAAGAAAGAAAAAGTCAGTATTGATATATATGCTGCTTGAGTGAAAAGGCATAGGAAAAGAGACAGTGTATACCCATTAAATTCCAAGAAATATGAGGTAAAAAGATAAAATCTTGGGACTTCCCTGATGGCACACTGGTTAAGAATCCACCTGCCAGTGCAGGGGACACAAGTTCGAACCCTGGTCTGGGAAGATCCCACATGCCGCGGAGCAACTAAACCCGCGTGCCACAGCTACTGAGCCTGCGCTCTAGAGCCCGTGAGCCACAACTACTGAAGCCCGTGCGCCGCAACTACTGAAGCCTGCGTGCCTAGAGCCTGTGCTCCGCAGCAAGAGAAGCCACCGCAATGAGAAGCCTGCGCACCGCAATGAAGAGTAGTCCCCGCTCACGACAACTAGAGAAAGCCTGCACACAGCAACGAAGACTGAACACAGCCAAAAATAAATAAATAAATTTTAAAAAGATAAAAATCTTTGGATAAGCCCTAAGTTTGTACAAAGAAGCTAGATTTGCTGTTCTGCAGAAAGTGAAGGGACCTACTATATAACATACAGAAATAATTTAATGACTTTTCGCAAGACTATGACTCAAGCCTTGCTAAAGCTTCATATTCCATGAAGGGATCGAAAATGCCAATCCATGCAACAACAGGTGGTTTTTTTCTTCCTTTATCTGTTTTTGTGGTAGTTTTTGTGGATTTCTGGCTGGATATCGCAGTCAAAGGCCAAGAGGTTATCCAGGAGTTCATCGCTGTTCTGCCGGAAGTAGGTCTGGAGGATGGTCATCTTCTCCTGGGGGTCCTCCACTTCAGTGCTGCAACTGCCATGGGATCCCAGAGCCGCGGCCTCCTTGGCCTTGAACTCCTTCTCCCTCTGCAGGCGGTACTGTTCACTTCCAGCCTGGGCTGCTGCTTTGGCCTGCTTCAGCCTCCGGTTCTTTTCTTGTGGTCCTCGGCCACCTCCTTGGCGGCCCGCTTCTCGGCCTGGAGCAGCTGCTGGGTGCCCTGCGACCGACTGGCCATGGTGGCGGCGATTCCAAGGCGGCAGAGAGCGGCCTAAATCGGCTCGACCGTCCCCTCGGGTCAGTTGACCCAGCCGCCCAAGCAGTACAGCTTTTTAAAAAAGTTTTGCTTAAACAAATCAAGCTGCATTTTCAATATCGGCTACTGGTTTTGTTACTCTTTTTGTCCATCTGCCGTGGTGCTTCCCGGCGCAGCAATACCTGTTCTGTGATTTTATGCCATGCAGCCCTGCCTGCCTCCAGATGCTCCCTTGCCTGCTGGGTGCTTCTCTGTGCACCGTGGCCGTGCCTTCCTGTGTCACTTCTGCTAAAGGGCTGGATCAGAAAAAAGCAGAAGCAAATCATTTAATTTGGCAGGTCTTCACAAGTTGCTTGGACTGTCCAGTTGAATTGGAGGTTGATTTCCTTCTGTCATTTGGCCACACTGTAGCTTTCTCTCTTCACCAGGGCGAATCAAGACTTCCCAGCGTCTCTAGATAATAGTGACTTTTCATGCTGGGCCTCATGCAGTTAATTTAGCTCTCACTCGCTGAAGCTCTGGTGCAGGTGATCGGGTTTCAGGGTGGTTCAGGAACACTGAGGTCACATGGGATCCCCGAGCCTCAGAGGAGAGCCCCGGCCGGCACCTTTCCCCACTGGCCCTGGCTTCTGTAGCAGGATTGCTGGGCCCAGTGCCTTTTCCTCTGCTTGGCCTCCATCACTCTGGCCACCTCCATTTCTTTATGTGAAGACAATGGTTATATTGCAACGTCAGCTTAAGACTGAACACTCTCAGAAATAAAAGATGTCAGGGCTCAGGTGACAGAGAAAACCCCTTCCCCTTAGCATTGCTAGGAAGTAAATTCATCTCTTGTAGTCAAGGTAATTTTAAGACTAGGAAAAGACGGCCTCAGTTGCTCCGGGTTTATTGGACGGGAAGCAGAAGCTGGCCTGGGAAGAGTTATAACTTTACACCTGCAGCCGGAGCGGAGTATGAGTTGTGCACTTGCAGAGAGAAGGGCCAGTGCTGTTTGATCTTCTTTCTGCTTTCCTTAGCAAGAATCCTTAGCGATGGGAAACATGCCCCCTGCCAAGGGGACGGTCCTCACTGCTGGATACCCACCCTCCCCAGTGGAGGCTGAGGGGTGGCCTGAGGGAAAGTTCTGGACCTGGCCTTGGTCCTGGGGGACCCAGCCCAGCTTTCCAGATGGAGCTGCCTCTCGAGGCAGCTTCTAGTTGGTTGCTGTGTTGTCACTGCAAATGGTCGGTCACTCTATGCTGTGACACGAGCTCACGGGAAGGAGAGGAAACAAGGGTGCTTGTGCCGTGCTTAAAACGCTTTGCCAGTGAAAAGTAGACTGATACCTTCCTCTGAGTTACACAGGCCATGTGTGAGATGAAAACAGCCTCTTTATTTATCTGGTATTGCAGATTGGCTCTTGTGTTTGGATCAAATCATGCAGACAGGTATTATTTATTGAGAAATTTGGAAAACCTCTGGTAAGCATCGATAATGTGATTACCCCACCCCTACTGTGAAATCCTAAGTCTGAGCACAGATAATACGTGAGCTGTTACATGTAAATGGGCTTCTCAGATATTATTTCCAACATCAATTTAAGGCAGAGACCCTAGATTTTCCTCCAGAAAATTTTCTGCTGTTCTTGCTTCCCAGAATAGCCCTTGTATTTTTTTCCAGAGCACCTCACCGAGAGTTTGGCTACTTATAACATTTTAAACTCGACTTGTTTATCTTGGTGAACTTTCCTGGCTAGCAAGGAAATCCATCATTATGCTTGGGTCCAAGTGAGGAAAAAAGAACCTTTTGTATTTTTTTTTAAGTCTATGTATGTTAATTTTTGTAGATGGGAGCTGGCCGTGAACACATTCTCTGGGTTAATGATAGAACGTGTGTGTGTGTGTGTATAATGTATATAAACTTTTAATGATGGAAAATGTCAAATATACACAAAAGTAGAGAGAATGGTATAAGGGAACCTTTCTGTACCCCTCACCCTGCTTCAACAACTAACCAAACAATGGCCAGTCTTGTTTTGTCTGTCACACAGCCTCATCGCCCAAGCTCTTACCGCATTATTGAAGCAAATCCCAGAGTCATATTTCATCCATAAATGTCTCTCCTAAAGTAACGGACTCCTTTTGAAAACATAACTATAATACCTGTGCCACTTAGTAGCAATCTCTTAATGTTGTCCTTTCTCCAGCAAGTGTTCCCATCTCCCTGGTTTGTTTGGGTCCGGGTTCTGACAAGGTCCACACCGTACGTTTGATTAGTGTGTCTCTTTTTTTTTTTGATTAGTGTGTCTCTTAATCTCTACGCTCCTCTCCTTTTTTCTTTTTTCCTTCCTTTCTTCCTGCTGACATCTTATTTGTTGAAGAAGCTACTTTGCTTGTCCCAAAGAATTGCCCTGATACTGGATTTTGCTGCTTGAACGTGCACGGCGTCACTTAACACGCTCCACTGTCCCCTGCTATTTACGTAAACGGGTGTCATTAATCCGAGAGGCTTGATCTGACTCAAGTTCAGTTTCATTTTCTTTTCCTTTTGGTCAGGAGGTGCACACTCTCTGGTTGCCTCTTTTTTTGTGTGGTGTGAAGATTATTAGTGGGGTCTGGCATTGTCAGCCTGATACATCCATTTGTAATGTTTCCCATCAGCTTTTCACGTAATGCTGTGCACGTGTAGACACGAGGTTTCAGGATAAGTTCCCGAAGGTGGGTTTGCTGGGTCACGGGGTAAAGGCATTGGCCGTATTCTCCTCGGGAGGGTGGCGCCATTTTGCATTCCCACCACTAGTAGATGCGTCTTCCTGTTCCAACCACGTGGCCAGCACAATGTGTTGTCACTCACGCTTTTGCATTTCTACCAGTCTTATCGGTGAGAGATAGTGTCTCAGTGTCGTTGTAATTTGCATTTCTCTTGAAGCCCTTTATAAACGTCTTCAGAAAACAGGAGCAACGTTTACAAGTCATGAAAGTCTTCAGAAAAATCAAACTTTTCCAGTGAGAGAGCTACTGGGTATCGCTGCCCCAAAGTTTCTGAAGCTTGTTTTGAAAAATTGTCTTCATGTAACTCATGGCTAGCACCCGGGGGCAAGGGGGGAGGAGCTAGAATGAGGATGTCCACAGCTTCCCAAATGGGTGATGCCCAAGAACGTGCTGGATGTGCCAGTGGGTGGGGGAGAGCTCCCTCTTTAGTGACGCTAGACCTCCTGGGCGTCTGGAATGTTCCTCCTGTTCGACTGTGAGGTGTCCTGCAACCGGGAAGCTTGTTTAACATCACTTCTCCCTGAGTTTCCCACGCTTCTGTGCCACTGGAGCTTTTTCCCGCCGTGCCACCTGTAACGTCCCCAAGTGCTGACGTGGTGGCTGCTCGTCCTCACACCAGCCATGGGGTTCTTGTAAAGTGTCTCTGCTGCGTGGCCCCTGGTGGCTCTCTCACTTAGAATATGATCTAGACTGCAGATGAGTTGGCCCCCATCCTCACCTCGTTCCCCCAGTCTCCCCCTCACTCACCTGCGTCAGCCCGCAGTGCAACTCGCAGCTCCTTGTGCCTGGAACTCTCTCCCCAAGTCTCTCGTGCCTGTCCCCTCCCTTCCATAGTTCTCTGGACAAATGACATCTCGCCAAGGTCCCTGCTCACCACTGTATCTAAAAAGCAGCCCTCTTCCCACCCTCTATCCCCACACCTGGCTTCGTTTTCCTTGAACCACCAGTTGCTGCCTGACCCGGTGGTTTCTTTCTTGTCATCTGTGTCCTCTCCTAGTGTCACGCTGTGCGAGGATGCGGACTTGGCCTGGTTCCATACTCGGTCCTCGGGATGCAGCCAGCTCCGGGTGCAGGGCAGGGCTTGGTGGGGTGAGGGGACCAGCCCGGGGGCCGTGCGGCACTGCTCTTGGGACACCGGGACCCCCTGGGCCAGGGCCTGGGCTGCGAGCATCGGGGAGGTCTCTGCATCGGCCCAGGTGCCTTCTTATTAACTGCCCTCTTGCGTTTCCTTCTCTGCTTCTTACTGTGTTATATTGTGTTTTAAGAAATCCTATTTCTATCACTGCTGTTCAGATCACAGAAAGGGGTGCTCGTTAAACGCGCCAGTACCCACTTTCCGTGAGGTGTGTTCTTAGACCCTGGGTCAGCCTCTTTGCTTTGAGCCTTTTAATTGCTTGATGACATTCTTCTGCTTTGGGATGCTGTGATGAAGTTAAGCCCGTGTGTCTCCTGCAATAAGAGAGAGTGACTGCACTCTGCGGACCATTCGATACCACACGAGGCAGCATTAGACCTCGGAATTAGCATTTTCTGTCCGAGGGGATTTAGTGGTTTCAGAAGAGAACGGGATTGTTCACAGGTAGCGCAGGCTTAGACCAGCAGTATCCCATTACCGTAGCACAGAAGCTACAGCCCATGCTAAAAGGCCAGCGCTCCTCAGATAACAGTAAAACATACAGAAATGGGGGCGGAAACAAAAAGAGCGTTGTTCCCGTCGTGAGACAGGTCTGGCGTTCCACGCAGGACCGGCTGCTGATAGAAAGCTGCCGGAAGCTTTGTGAGGGTCGTTCAAGGCCCCCTGCCAGGGCTGGTGATGTAAAAGGTAGAGTTGTAACAACACTTCTCATTCTTGGGGCTTGTAATGTGTGGTATTAACGTGGAATATCTTTCGAGACCTGGCAGCCCTTTTCTTCAAGATGTGGGTTTAAGAGTCCATTTGGTTTTACTTTTGTCAGACCAGTTCTCTTGACATCTTTTTTTTTTAATTAATTAATTTATATTTATTTTTGGCTGCGTTGGGTCTTCGTTGCTGCGTGCAGTCTTTCTCTAGTTGCGGCGAGCAGGGGCTACTTTTGGTTGCAGTGCGTGGGCTTCTCATTGCAGTGGCTTCTCTTGTTGCGGAGCACGGCCTGTAGGTGTGCGGGCTCAGTAGTTGTGGCTCGCGGGCTCCAGAGCGCAGGCTCAGTAGTTGTGGCACACGGGCTTAGTTGCTCGGCGGCATGTGGGATCTTCCTGGACCAGGGCTTGAACCCGTGTCCCCTGCATTGGCAGGCGGATTCTTAACCACTGCGCCACCAGGGAAGCCCTTCTTTTGACATCTTAAGTTGAACAACAAATATGGACACTTGAGGGCAGTGGGAGGGGGAGGTTGATGAGAATCATCTTGAAGATGCTTTCTTAGCGGTGTGTGGTCAGCATTTGAAGCTGTGCCTTCTTTTCTCTCTAACCGTTTCTTTCAAAGGCAGCCAGTAAAGAGCACCAGTTTACTTTGGGACAACATCTGACTGGCTATGTGGGTGGCCCTCAGATTTGACACAATGTGAGTTTGGAGGCCTTGACCCTGAATGTATTGCTAGCCCAGCAACAGAAGAGGATGAGTGTGGTGTGAGGGGCCTCAGTGTGAAGCTCACTGTGCCTCTTATTGGCTGTGTGACCTTGAGCAAGTCACTTAACCTTCCCAAAGCTGCTGCAGAATGTTGAGGGGTGAAAAGTAAAGGCTGTGTGGTCTGTGTCCTGGGTTTTTTTTTTTTACACCGGGTCTTAGTCCATTCAGGCTGCGTAACAAAGTGCCATAGACCGGCCGGCTTATAAACAACAGAAATTCATTTCTCGTAGTTCTGGAGACTGGAAGTCCAAGATCAAGGCGCCAGCACAGTCAGGTTCTGTGTCTGGTGAGAGCCAGCTTCCCACTTCACGAATGGCCATCTTCTCGCCGTGTCCTCACATGGCGGAAGGGGCAGGGGAGCTCCCTGGGGCCTCTTTCATAAGGGCACTGATCCCATTCATGAGGGCTTCTCCCTCATGACCTGATCACCTCCCAAGGGCCCCACCTCCTGATCCTGTCACCCTGGGCATTAGGATTCCAGCGCGTGGGTGCTGGGGGGACAGAAGCATGCACATCACGTCGCACTGCGTGATAACTTGTATTCTTACTAATGCCGTCTTTTGTTGAGCCCTTGTCAACTTTCCGTCATCTTATTTGAGATGTATAAGCACTGTTTTGAGCTCTTAATTAAAATTAAAAAAGGAAAAAGCTCTTTGGCAGTCACAGATGTTATGATTTTCTTCACGAAATGGAATATATTGATATTTTAGAAAGTACCAAATCATTGAGTATATCCTCCGAATTTGACCAAAGTTTTAGAGGGAATTTGGAAAAAGGGAGAAAACTCCCAAATAAGTGAATTTTGCAGATGCGATGGAAGAGGGTGCCTGTCCTTTGAAGTTTTTGCTAGATGATAAAGCAGGTGGGCCCTATCTTGGCCACTGTGAGCAGGAGGGCACCCAGGGGTAGCAAGGGCCATCGCTGCACCTGGTGATCCAGTTCGGGCTTGACACCTGGGAGGTGTAGGTTTGAACCTTGGCTCTGCCAGGTCTCAGCTTGTCCTCTTGGGCTACTTAATCTCTCTGAGCCTCAATTTTTCCATTATAAAGTCTGAGAAGATTGTGCTCATCTCATAAAACTGTTGAGGGGATTAAATGAGATGACAGACATAAAGCATGCAACAAGACTCTGTCACCTAGTAGTAGGTGCTTGATACACTGAACTATTTTAATATGCTATTGATATAATTATATGATTTAGTCAAATAATATGTACTGTATCAAATATGGCTGTATAAGGTTATACTTACATAATAATAACTTTTTACATAATTATATATTCTACAATAATACGTAACTATTTTTAAACAATAGTGTTTCAGAGATTCCTAGAACTTTGAGATCATCTTCTCTAATAGCTTTCACACCTTTTAACAGTGGAATCTTTTCCCCTTTCCTTCCCCTCAAATGACACCTTCTGTGGAAGCAGACTGTCTGAGACGGAGCAAAGGGACGGCCTTGCCGAAGCAGGGGTGAGGGTCTCCGAGCCCTGTGTGGGTTCTCCCTTTACTCCAGCTCACCACTCCAGGACACCCTCGGGACAGAGTGAAAACAGCTGCTCTTGGTCAATCTTCATTCCTTTTCGAGGTCTCAGAGCCACCTGGGTGGAGCTGAGGTCAGGGCCCGGGTCCGTGGCCTTAAAGTTGAACTTTCGTTCTCCGACGCGCTTTGCAGTGTCTGCCGATGCGAGGCATTACAGGGTTGCGGATCCCTCTCCCTGATGGGAATCGGGGCCTGTTTTCCTCCAGGTAGCGGCCATTCCCATTGTAGATGCTGGTGCCTTGACAGGCAGCTGGCGCAGCGCCTGGCTTTACTGATGGCTGCACTTAGGCTCTGTAGCTGCTAAAAGCTGTAAGGAATTCACAACACCTAAGTACGAAGCTGGAGCTGATGTGGTTAGCATCTTACGTCGCGGCCTTAGCAGTGGTTGTGTGTCTATACTCTCTGACCATTTGATTAGCACTGATGATTAAGGAATTGAAAACATTTAGTTCAGTGCAGTAGAGTTTCATTTCTCTATGTGGGTGTCAGTGTCAGGTGACGATCCATTTGCTGTATTTCTCATTCTGGAGGAGCCAGTAGGCCTGGTTAGCAAAGGCATTGGTCATTAACTGTTACAGAGAAATCACACTTTTTTGGCCTTTGGTTTTTTGTATGGAAATGATGTAACCCTTTTCTACAGACTTCGTCGACCTATGTGGGTTGTGGTTTGTGACATTAAATGAGATGTATTGGAAAGCCTTTTATCAGAAGATGGATATAAGGAGATATTATTACATAAATGAGTCTAGATTCTCTCTGCAAGAAAAGTTGGGCCACTTCCTAGACAGATGCAGTGCTGGGAGATGGATGGCCTTTGTTCCTGCCTTGCATTAGAGACTCCTGGTTCTCCATAGAACAGCTGAAATGGAAAAACACATGGCCAGGTCATGCTGGGATGTAGGGGTGTCACCATTCAATGTGTGGGGTCCCCCAGTGCATCTGTATCCGCTCTCCAAGGAAGAGGACTCGGGACCAGGTTTCATAAATATTGTTTGTTGCAGATGGCAATCATAGCGGTGCTGTTGAGCCCTGAAGCCCTATTCCAAAGGGAGGGAATGATTTCCTGCTTGTTCTCTCATTCCAGTGGTGCTGATAGCTCAGATCAGCTCTGGTGCTGAGTTTTGCTGTGAGTTGTGACATTTGTGGCCAGGAATTTGTTAATGATAATAAAGTACCGGAGTTGGTGCATTTTTTACTTTTTCTCCCATGAGTAAGTAGACTGAGCATTATCCTGGTAATAATAATCAGTGCAGACATTATACGCCAGGTCTCTGCTAAGTAAGCCCTTTCCTTACATTTCTCATTAAGTGGGAGGGACAGTTTTAGTGTCCTCATCTGAGGCATGAGGAAACTGAGGTTTAAAGAGGTGAAGTGTCTCGCCCAGGGTCCCACTGTAGAGCTGGAGTGTCACCTGTACTCACCAGCATGCCAGGATGCTCTTGTGAGTGGAACACAAGGGCGTTTGGGCTGGCCGTTAAGCATCTGGATTTTCGGGTAACATGGGGGAAGCAGTTTAGAGCTAGAATCTGTGTCATGGTGGATCTGGTGACTTTCCAGAGAAGGAGTTCATTCTGTTTCTGGACCAAAGTCTCTTCTTCAGCCCCGCGGGCTTCCAAGGCTTAAGACTTAGGTATGGAAGATGTGACCAAGGACGAGCTACAGGAGGCTGCCTGCTCTTTGTAGGCCGGAGCCAAGCCTAGTCTCGGCCAGCGCTCTGCTTCCACCACCCAGAACCAGGCCTTGTGCGCCCCGGGGTGGGCTGGCTGGAAGGAAGGATGGATGGAAGTTAGCTTGAATGCGAAGCATGAAGGAAGGATGAATGGATGTTTGAGTAGAAGGGGAGTAGTAGATTGAGAGAGTGATAAATTAGAACCAGAATAAAAGGAAGATAGAGGAGCCATAAGAGTTTCCAACTTTTGTACAGGGTGTCCCTGTTGAAAGTTCACTACTTTTTGCTGTTTCCCATATATTCTTCTTCTTGTACACAGATTTCATTTGTATGTTTATTTAATAGACATTTTTGACCACTAAGCCAGATGCTGGGGATAAACGAATAAGACATGATCCTGCTCTCAGAGAGGGAAATTTAAAATTTCAGGAAATTTTTAAGCCAGTGAACTCGTTGCCTGAGCATTAGTAGAGAACACGGGAACCCTGCCTGGAACGTCCTCACCTGCAGAGGATGCTCTTGGAGCAAAGGGAGCCGTCCACCAGCAGTCTCATCTGGTGTTCACCACGAACAAGGAAGGTCTTATGGGATCTTTGTTTTTCTTTGTCAAAACATTGTTTTTAACTGTTTCCCACCTTTCTCTGAAGCTTTTAAGTTTTGGGTTGTTACTGTTTAATAGAATGTTGTAATCTCGCATAGAATGACTCATGTTTCTTTTCGAACCAGGATTGATCGTAAGATGTCAAGTGCTCACACCAATTACAAACTGGATGAGGCTCAGGCTATAATGAGCGAGCTCAGGACCATCAAGAAAGCCATTTGTACAGGCGAGAAGGAGAGGCGGGATCTGATGCAAGTAAGAGGCCCGGGTGCTCTTCAGAGCCCACGTCCGTCTGTCTGCCCACCTGCTTATCTCTTAACTTTATTTAATAATTAAAAAATATATATATTTACTATATATATATTATATACTTATTATATAATCACACATATTTTAAAGACATACATGTATGTATGATATATATGTATATATGATATCTTCTGTATATGTGTGTGTACATATTTATAAATATTTAAAAATATGCGTATTAGTTTACTAGGGCTGCCATGACAAAGCACCACAAACCAGGTGGCTTAGAACAACACAAGTTTATTCTCTCCGAGTCTGGAGGACAGAAGTCTGATATCAAGGTGCGGCAGGGCCACGCTCTGTCTGAAGGCTCTAGGGGAAGCTCCTTCCTTGCCTCTTCCAGCTCCTGGGGGCTGCTGGCAGTCCTTGGTGTTCCTCGGCTTGTAGACGTATCACTCCAGTCTCTGCCTTTGTCATCACGTGGTTTCCCGTGTCTCTGTGTATGAATTTTTTCTTCTTATAAGGACAGCGATCATTGGATTAGAACCTGCTCTAATCCAGCATGACCTCATGTTAACTTGATTCCATCTGCAGGCCTTCCTTCCAAATAAGCACACATTCCAGGTTCTGGGGGTTAGGACTTCAACATATCTTATTGGGGGACACAATTAAGGCCACAACAATGGGTGATACATTTGTATTGTTAAATAATCAAAATAATTCAACGTCTGTTGTAAGAGTTGCTGTCACCCCATTCTCTCACCTCCTGTAGCTGCTTTCATTAGCTTCTTGTACACCCTTCCAGACACTTGAAAGTGTGAACACGTGGCCAGCTGCCCTCGCAGAAAGCCGAGCCTGTGCCTGCTGCCCCGTGGTAGCTTCCGCACCTAACCATTATGCCCTGTACCTTTTCCCGTCTCTGGACTCAGAGTTCCCTCCTTCCTGGATATGGCTGCATAGTATTCCACCGTGAGGACAGACTTTTTTTCATTGTAGCTTTATATTGCGTTATTTTTTTGCCCCTTGAACTCCTGCAGTTTCTGTTATTTTTAGAAACAGCTGAGTTTTTTCAGATGCCCATGCCGGGCTCCTGCTCGGTGCCGGAATGCATCTGATGCTCTCTGTTGTGGCTTTTCTTTTCGGCTCAGCACACCGAGTGAGCACCTGGTGCTGGGAGGCATTTGTCTCAATTCTGTAGCATGTAAGACACAGAAGGACATGGGAGCAAAGCTCAGACTCGTAGGCCGAGTGCAACAGGTGCGCACATGACTGCCTTGCCCGGCAGTGCTTCCTAACGTCAAGGGCGTGAGGCTGGAGTGTCCCTAGGCTGCTCGTTCAATTGCAGATTACCAGACCCTACCCCAGGTCTCCTGGATTACACTGTCTGGGGTTGGGACCCAGAAATCTGTATTTTCAGATGCCCTGTATTTCCAGGTCATGAGAGGTAAACGGTCAGTTGTTAGATTTTCTCCGAGGCCTGGTAGCAAGGAGAACAGCGGCCGTCTGCTGAGGCCTCTGTGTGCCGCACTGGGCGAGGTGCTCTGCGGACATCACCCATGTGATCCAAGCCCAAACCCTGGGGTGAAGCAGGTGGTACTTCACCCCAGGGACACGGAGGCCTCGCCCGGGACGTGGAGCTGGTGTCCCTGCCCCGTTCTTTCTGAGAGTGCAGAGCTGGCCAAGCCACCCAGTTGCCTCGAGTGGGTTCCCCACCACGGAGGCTGGAGATAGAATTTCTGGAAGAAGTTTCAGACCCCAGCATCTTCTCTGAGATGCTCCAGGGAGACGCACAGGCAATGTCTTCATCTAGTAAAATCAGATAAGTTGTTTCATCTTTGTTATATGACTGTAGCAATCTTGGCCCATTCCAAGACGCCTTTGTCTAGATCCCGAGGCAGCTACCTGGGGTACACTGCGCGTGGGCGTCTAGTGTCTGCAGGAATATCTGCTGAATGTGAATGCATTCACAAGTCTTTGATTTAAAAAATTGTTTTCCATGTTTTTCTCTTATTTTTTTAGATTTCTTTTTATGGGGGTATAGTTGCTTTTCACAGGTCTTTTAAAAATCTTAGAAAATCTGATTTCTCTTTAACTTTTACCCAAAAGGGTTCCCTGTACCAGAATTTATGCTTAACTCTAATTTTTGGTAAACTGACATCCATATAAGATGACTTTTGACCCTGTAGCATTGTGACTGAAAAGCCAGGTTATAAGAATATGTAAATATTGTCTGGGAGCTGTTTTCACCTTCTGTGTGGTACTGAAGACCTCAAGGCGGCATTCGTCTCTGTTGGACTTATTTATTGATAGGCTATTTTGGATGGAAATACTTTCCCCCCTCCCCTTTGCTCTGTTGAGGTACACTTGACAAATAAAATTGTATAAATTTAAGGTGTACATGATGGTTTGATATACACATCTATTGTGAAATGATTACCACAATGATTACCACAATAAGTTAACACATAACTAACACAATTAGTTAACACATCCATCACGTCACACGGTTACCTTTCTTTTTACATGGTGAGGACTTTTAAGATCTACTCTCTTAGCAACTTGCAAACATGCGCTACAGTATTGCTAACTATACTCACCATGCTATGGACATGAGGTTCATGAGATCCAGGGACTTATTCCCCTTACAGCTGGGACTTGGTACCCTTTGACCAGCATCTCCCCATTTTCCCCAGCCCTCCAGCCCCTGGCAACTGCCTTTCTACTCTCTATTTTGAATTTGGCTTTTTTGGAGGGGATGCTTATTTTTTCTTTAGGAAACACAAAGGTTTAAAAAACCGTAGAAGTGGTACCACAGTTCTCTATATTATTCACATGCTGCCAGGAGGACTCAGTTGCCGTCTGATTTAAATTACTACGAGTTTCATGAAAGGTGCATGTGCTGATCGACATTTCTTTTGAATCTCGTGAGAATGGAGTTGGGGCCGGCCTGCTCTCCAGTAATGAAGCTGCCGACCTGGAACAGGAAGGAAATGACCGCTGTGAAAGGGAAGAGAAGCATCGCCATCGCTGCTCAAGTCTCTTGTTTCATTCTGTTTCAGAGCCTGGCCAAGCTGACTGATGGCTTCAGGAATAGCTGTTCTCTTACCGACCCTCTGCAAGAGTTCCCTCCCAGTGCGGGCGCGCTGGGCGAGTCTTTACCTCACCAGTTCTGCGATGCTGGGTCTCAGACTGAGGTCATCGGCGAGGTACGCTCACTGGGCAGGGGGAGGAACTGAGTGTGCTCAGAGAGAAAAGGACTGCTTTCGTGTGGCCGTCACCCATTTCTTTAAATTTTCCACTTTCCCTTCAAAAATGTTTTGGCTTTTGTGCCATTAAGTTTGAAGAAAGAATACTGTTTTCCACTTCTAGCCATCTTGAAGGTTCAGCGGCCTGGGAGGCAATTGAATGGCTTATTACCTCTATCCTTGTGATTCGCATTCTTAGAAAAGGCAGAATCCTTTTGAGAGTTGAGTCTAGATGTTTCTTGGCAGACCTATGACTTTTTAGAGCATGGATCAGCTAACTTTTTCTGCCAAGGTCCAGATAATAAGTGTTTTAGGCTTTGCTGGCCATGCAGTCTCTGCCATAGCTACTCAGCTGTGTTGTCATAGTACAGAAGCAGCCGTTGGCCATATGTGAATGGGTGGATGGGGCTTGTTCCAGTAAAATTCCAATAAAACTTTATTTACAGAAAGAGGTGGTGGGCTGGATTTGGCCTTCGGGCCATAGTTTGCTGAGCTCTGGCTTAGGCCAGTGATTTTCAGAGGCTTTGTGGCTGTGTCACTCTTGGCTTATACTTTGATGCTATTTCTTATTCTTCTAAGAGAATGTCAGGAAATTGAATTGAATTGAAATTAATTTTGTTTGGGACTTGGAAGAATTTCATAATGCCCCTTTTGATAATTAGTAAAGCCTGGAGTTAGCCACAGAAACAAAATTGGCAACCATCATTTGAAGCAGGGTGGTGAATACTTAAAGACACTACTGTTGTAATGGCATTGAGTGAAGTTTTACATTTATTTGTTAGAAATGGAAAAACAGTTTGGATGGCTTCTTTTTCTTAGGGCTTACTAAGTAAAGATGAAATATCAATGGAATGCAGAATGCCTTCCTAAAATTAAATAAATAAAAAGAAACAAAAAGAAAGGAAAACCATTGACTAAAAAACTCTGGATTTTAAATAATTAGCTGATATTTTAAAATGTCGACAAATAGTGCCTCTTTCAGGGGTGTATAATATAGGAAATAATGCCTCTGTGTCTTGGATGTCCTGAACTGCCCTATTTGCTGTGTTCCCCTCATTGTTCTCAAAAGTACACTTGGACATTTTTTGACTAGGTATCTTGGTTTAAAACAGAGAAGAATCTGTAAGTCAAAAATGTCTGGCATTTTTGCCTAAAGATTTTGGCATGAGAGAAGGAAAAAAGTATGATACTTATTGAATTCCATGAATAATTCATTGCTGCTCAACATAAGGTTAGAATTAGAATTTTTAGAGACTCTTAACTAGTTTGAGAGCAACAGGTAAGATCGAAGGTTCTGTAATGATTTAGCTAAGACTGTCTAAAAATGTCAGGTGGGGAGTGGCTGGTTATACAGCTATAATAACTTCAGCAGTAAATTATCATTGTTTATGAGTTTACTGGGGCTGGCCCTGGCAGCTTCATGGCTGTTACCTCAATTTACGTAGTGGTTTCCATCTTCTTTTGACAGACGAGGGGGTCAAGGTGCCAGGTTACCTAAGGTCATGTAGCCAGGGAGAGGCAGGTCTGGGTTTGAATCAATGTCTCTGATCCCTAAACCTCTGTGTTTTCTACTACATCATGTTATAGAAAAATATATCAAAAGGCTATAACTGCATTAGTTAGCTATTGCTGCATAACAAAACATCCCCAACCTAGCATTTTAAGACAGCACACTTTTATTATCTCACATTTATACTGTGGATCAGGAAACTGGGCTGTGTCCTCTGCTTCAGGGGCGCTCAAGAAACTGCAGTCAAGGTGTCAGCCAGGGTTGCAGCCTCATGGGAAGGCTTGACTGGGAAGGGTCCACTTTCAGGCTTACATGATTGTTGGCAGGATTCAGTTTCTCACAGGTTATTGGACTGAGGGCTTCTGTTCCTTACCATATAGACCTCTCTAGCACGGCAGCTTGCTTTGTCACAGTGTGGAAGCCAAGAGAGTCTCCAGCAGGAAGGAAGTCACAGTCTTTTGTAATCTAATCACAGAAATGACTTCCCATCATCTTTGTTGTATTCTTTTGGTTAGAATCAAGTCATGGGTCTAGCCCACTCTCAAAGGGGAGGGATTTCACATGGGATGAATCCCAGGAGGTGAAGGCCATTGGGGGCCGTCTTAGACGTCTGCCTACCTCATGTGGTTATCACTTTGAGTTAGTTTTGTGGGATGGGCATTGATGTAATCAAACATGCTTTTGGAGCCCACGGCTTTGCAAGCACAGATTTGTAAGCAGTACAAGCCTAATGTTGGAATTTAGCAGTTGGGGTACATGTCGTAGGGCTATGTAGGATCCATGAAGCAGGAACCTGTTGGATCCGTTTGGCTGTAGGCTTTTTTTTTTTTATTAAAATGTCCATTTCATTCTCACAGAAGAGTGCAAAATCAGAGCTTAGAGGTTCATAAATAGCATTGAGAAGATGTTTAAGAAATGACATTTATTTGTCTTGATGATGAGCCGGCTTTAGGGGTCTCTAATGAACAAGGTGACAAGGTGACAAGTAGCTCATATCCAGTGTAGAGAGTTTCTGCAGATGCGGTGCTGCAGCCTAAATGCATTTACATTGAGGACACTGTGGAGAGAGGCCTTGGGTGAGGCTGCTGAAATGTGTAAAATCGTGACACATCTCACTGGCGAATGCTTATAGTCTCGTATAAGGCATTTCTTCTTGCCATTCAGGGCGATAAAGATATAAGGAAATTCCCCATTGACCTGTCTCAAAACTCGTATCAGTGAATTCATTGCCAGTCATACAAGTAGAATATTTCCAAATATTTGTCGACACGAGGTCATTTAAAAAAATAAAGACTTAGTAGTGGCCGTAAGGTATGGCCGAGTAAGGTCAGATCTACAGATGGAGCCGATTTATTGAAACTAGAGTCGTATATTTCCAGGAATGAAGGAAGAAGTAACCAAGGTGAGCTGCAGTTACCTCTCATACAGGTCTTGTTTGTTTTGTTTGGGAATTTGTTGGCTTCAGTGTAATTGGTATGAAAATATTTAGGTGCAACTAGTGATCGCATCAGAGCTCCTCGTTTCAACTCTTGACTCCTGAGGCGAGGCGGCCAGTCCCAGGCTTTTCCGTGCCTTCCTTCCGTCCTTTCACCTTTGATTCTTTAACGGGCTGCATAGCAGTCGAAGGAGTCCCGTAGCCAACACCTCACACAGCTAGTCCGTCTTCTTCGGATCTGGTGACTTTTTAGGAGAACACCATTGTTTTGTGTTGATTGAGGAGTGAGAGCATAGACTACACTAGGCGGGATGATTTTTTTTGCTTTTCTATCAACTTTGAGGAATTCCCTATTTCTTTTAAAACTTAATTTGTTGTTGTTGCTTGGAATCACACAATAGATGAATATACTTCCACTGGTTTAAAAAAAAAAAAACCCACCAGTGTTGGGACAGCAAAAGTGTTCCCAGCCCCACTCGCAACCTCCACTGACCAGAGGTGGCGGCTGTAATTTGGTGTGTTTCCTTCCAGACCTTTGCAAAATGGAAATTGGAAGGCGAATTAAAATATTCTTCATTGTTGCTGGAAGTTTAAGTGAATTTTCTATTTTGAAAATATGTTTTTAATGTGTCTCCCCCATTTTCTTTCTTTCTTCTGTTCCACAAAGTTCGTCTTTGATGATAAAACAAGGCTCGTGGACCGAGTCAGGCTTAACTGGCAGTATGAGGAAGCCAGAAAGAGGTAAGAAGCTCCTTTTTCAAACCTTGCCTCCTGCTTACTTCCTTTCTCCTGTGGAAAGTGGTTTCGCGGAGTTCCAGCCTGTGATTTATCCACTTCTTAGCAGAAAGCAGTGTCTGATAGTACAGAATTAAGGTTCTTCATTTATGCGTAGCTTCTGAATACATGTGACAAAATTTCATGTGCATTAAAATGTGAAACTCTCAATATTGCAAACAGTTATGAAGATGGGATTTAATAAAAACAGAGACTTTTCCGGCTCTCCTTATCCTCTCAGGTAGTTCAGAACCCCCTCCCTGCCTTCCGACTGAGCATCAGTCCCTCAGACCAGCTTAAGCAAACCTGGTTTTTGAATATGTGGCTGCTTATTCCATAGGTTAACAGAAAAAGCCACGTATCTTGGGTTAAAAGACAGTTTAGAAAGGATTAGGTCAACGGGTGATAGCGGTACCTAATCTACATCATTTTGATGGAGAGAATTGAAGCTCAGTCGCTTCTGTTGACCTGTGTTGTCCATCACCCGCCTTCTGAAAATCGGGACTTGACCTTGTGTGTGCATTTTCAAAATGTGTCTTTCCCTCCCTCCCGGTCTCAGCCAGGGTTCATGGGCAGCACTGCCAGGTGGGCTGCCGGCCTCGCAGGCACAGTGTCTTTAGCCTGTCACCTTTCTCCCCGTGTGCACCGTGTTCAGTATTCTGACCCTGCCCTAGCTTTCATGTTCTTTTTTTAGGGACTTTCTCTCTTTTGTGCCTTCTGGAAAGAGTCTTAAAACCAAATTATTTCAAAATATGTGCTTCGGAAAGCTGTGAAGCCTATTTTTTCCAAAAAGTTTTGTTTTTTTTTATTCTTCTTAAAAAATATGGAACGCTTCACAAAAACCTTTCTTTAGTCACATACGAACTGCTGTCTGGGGGCGCGGGGAGGAGGAGCGAATGTCACGCAGGGGGCGGGCAGGGGGAGGGCATGGTTCTGGAAGCGAAATAGGCGGGCCGCTCAGTATGGTGTATCATTCAGGGATGTCTGGAAATCCGCTTTGTTACCTTTTTAGCAAATGTAAAAATAGCAACAGAAGCAGATCATCTGACTGCCTGCTGGAGGGCCGGCTTGAGCTGCTGCGGCCTCTGCCCAAAGCACCTCTGCCCGGTCCTCCCGGCTCTTGCTCTTCATGATGTCCTTGATGCGCTCAAGGCAGGCACTGCACTTCCACGCAGACCGCTTCCCTCGGCGCCTGCTTCCCCGGCCTCACGCATCCCTTCTCAGGAGCTCGCTGGCTGGCGTTTGTCAGCCGCTCTTGTCTCTCCTCAATATTCCTCGGCTCCTTCCTGCATGTTTCTGCTGCACTGTGTGGGTATCGGAATTTGCTGTGTTGTATTAAACTACAGAAAATTGACGGTTGCTACACTTGACATAATCGTTACTGTTCTGCTGTGACATTTACCAACCACAGCAAGTGATTTCTTTGTTTTCCAGAGATGATGTCGGTACAGAGTGAGTAACTTTTTAAATATCGAAATAATACATTTGGGCTGAAAGTCCATTATTTAAGAAAATTATGCAGGGGAGGACACTGCACTTCATCAGTATCTTCTAAATGGAAGGAGTATTTCAAGGTCACCAGAACCTTGTTAGGAAATGCGATGCAGCTGCAGAGGAGGGTCCTGTCCCCAGCGCTTCAACCTTTGTGGGACAGTAGGGGCTTCTCAGAAACGCCTTTCTGGGCTGCGTTGGCCGCATTTAGAAATCAGAGATGCGTTGTAAAGACGTCCTGGGGTCCTGGGTTGGCTGACACAAGCACTGCCTTGTTCTTTTCCCACTAGCACAATGGTTCCCAATTGTGGGGCGGGGAATGGGGGAGGGGTGCGACGGCCCGACTTCACACCCGGCCCCGGTGGACTTCTGGCCATGTCTAGAGACGTTGTTAGTTGTCACAGCTCTGGGGTGGGTGCTCCTGGCATCTAGTGGGTAGAGACCAGGGATGCTGCTCAGCATACTACAGCGCACAGGACGGCCCCCAAAAGAGAGTCGTCCAGACGTCACTGGTGCTGAGGCCGAGGGCCCCTGCCCTGTGCTGGAGGATTGTGCCGTCTTAGCCGGGCAGATCTGTATGGGTGACCCCAGGAGCTTCACACACATCCCGCAGCAGTGGGCACAGAAGCTGCTGCAAGGCTGGGAGATTATACTTCTGCCCAGCACCTGCCCTGTTCCAGGTATTGCAAAGAAATTCTGTGGTTTATGTGATGTCATAAAGACATATGGTCTTTGGGACTTCCCTGGCGGTCCAGTGGTTAAGACTCCGTGCTTCCAATGCAGGGGCCCGGGTTCAGTCCCTAGTCAGGGAACTAACATCCCACATGCCGTGCAGCTCGACCAAAAAAAAAAAAAAAAAAAAAATATATATATATATATATATATATATATATATATATATATATATAGTCTTTAACCTGTTGGGAGATAAACTCCCCCACAGCTAACATAAATATGTGAGGGTGCCAGTGGTTCTGCCTGGGGGTGAGGATACCCCAGGCGGTATCTGGGGTGTGTGTGTGTGTGAGCACACACAGTACATATATGTTAGACACACAGGGTTCAGAAACATGCACATATATGCTTGTACATCTATGTACACATAAATAATACATGAATACATTGTTTTTGTCAAAGGTGCAATCACTGGAGACCTCCCATCTTATCCTCCTCTCTAATCCTACCTCTCACCATTAATGATTTGCTATGAAACCTTCCAGTTTTTACCTAAACATTGAAATAAATTAAGCTGAATATAGTTAAATACAGTATATGATGCATAGCTTTCACAATGGTTATAGCCATCCTCTACGGATGGACATCCAGATGATTCCAGTTTTTCCTTTTCACAAATGGTGCACATCTATTTATAGTCCCCAGCCTTGCAGAGATGGCTGTTTCCTTCGACAGATACATAGTAAGGAAACGTATGGGTCTAAAGACATGTCCATTCAAAGTTCGGATAGATACCAGTGAATCGTCTTCCAAAGTAACTTACACACTTTACACTGCCACCAATGGCAGTTGAGAGCCCTGATTTCTGTATCTCCTCCTCATCGTTAAATACCACGATTCTTTGTATATTTTTCTGGAGTGATGGGCATAGATGTTCTGTCACTTGTCACGTGCTTTTTCCCTGTTGAGAATGGTGCACTTTTGCACTCATGGTGCAGTTGAGCATAATTTTGTGTGACTTTTGGTTAGTTAAATTGCCAGGTCTGAATTTTTTTTCGGACAAGTGCTCCTTTCAAAACATGTTAGATCCCATCATCCACTAAGGGGTGGGGGTGGGTTTTGCGCCCCCCACCCCCACCCCAGGGGGATGTTTTTGTTTCTCATAACTGGAGAGAGGGTACTGCTGACATCCCGGGCGGGAGCCCAAGGACGCTGCTAAACAACCCACAATGCGCCGGACGGTCCCCACAGCAAAGATGTGGGTGGCCCAGAGTTTCTTTTTGCCTTCGAGAAACCTTACTCTTGAGCTTCTTATCTTGCTCCGAAATCCCTACTGTGTGTGGACATCAAGGGCTCAGGAGCAGGTCTTCCACGGACTCAGGGCGTTAGCCTCGTCCAGCCACGTTGGCCCCCCTGCATGCCAGGCCTCATACCGTCCAGGCGCGTTCCTGATTTAGTGCTTGGAGTTGGCAGAATAATGCTGCCCCAGATGGCCTAATCCCCAAACCTGTGACTCTGTGCCTTCCATGGCAGAAGGAACTTTGCACATGGCCTCAAGCTAGAGATCTCGAGATGGGGAGATGACCCTGGATTATCTAGAGAGGCTCAGTGTAATCACAAGGGTCCCTATAAGAAGGAGAAGCAGAGAAGGAGATGTGAGGGTGGCAGGGCCTCGAGCCAAGGAATGTGGGCAGCCCTTGGAAACAGCTGCGAAATGGCTTCTTCCCGAAGCCTCCAGAGGATCCCAGCCCTGCTTGCCCATTTTTGACGTCTGACATCTGGAACTGCAAGGTAATCACGTGTGTGTTGTTTTAAGCCACCACGTTTGTGGTAATTTGTTACAGAAACAAGAGGAAACTAATACAGTGCCCTCTGCCCTCCCTCGCTGTTTCCTCTGCCTGCAATGGAATGCTTGGCCTCAAATGGTCACGTGACCTCTGCTCTCCTTCTGGTCACTGTGTCAGAGACGCTTCTCTGATGATCCTGAATAAAGCTGCACTCCCATCCCCACCCCCATCACCCTGATTCTCCCAGCAAATGTAATCACCCAACCTGTTCTGTACTTACGTGTTTGCTTTTTTATCGTCTTTCCCTGCGAGAATGGGAAGCCCATGAGGGGCAGGGGTTTTTGTCTGTTTAGGTCATTGCTATAATTCCAGGAGCTGAGTACCTGGTGAATATTTATTGAATGAGTAAACGGGGTCTGCTTTGGTCACGCTTGCTCTTTGGCCTTCACCCCTGCGAGTGGGCGAGTGGACAGAGTCCTGGGGCCCAGTCAGCTCCGGGCCAACTGCTGTGTTCCTGGCTCCCTTCCCCAAGGCCCTCGTCCTGGTGTGAGCCATGGGATATTTCCCCTTAACTTAAGAGGAGAAAGGGCATCTAGACATGCATATCTTTAGGGATCTGACGGAGGCAGGGCACAGTCACCTCATACATCATCATTCCAAGCTCGGCTTATGCTTCCTGGGCCTTCACGGTCATTGGAAAGGGCTTGTGGTCTTGGAACCCCCTGTGATGTGTCCTGTTCTTAGGTGTTGGAGAAAATGGCATTGGAGCTGGGCCCTGAGGGATGCTGGAATTCCGGCTGCCCATACGTTGAGGAAGGGCTTTCTCAGTCCAGGGGGAGCAGGGATCAGGGCGGAAAGTTGTATAATGGCAAATTTCTTAGGGGTCAGGGAAGAACGTCCCCTGAGAGAGTTCTCTGGGGCTCGCTTTATGGTCGACCACTTAGAAGATGGATCTCAATTTTTGATAATCAGTTCGGTGCTTTCATTGTACCTTCTCCTGCTTAAAAACATCCTTGAAGGGGCTTCCCTGGTGGCGCAGTGGTTGAGAGTCCGCCTGCCGATGCAGGGGACACGGGTTCGTGCCCCAGTCCGGGAGGATCCCACATGCCGCGGAGCGGCTAGGCCCGTGAGCCATGGCCGCTGAGCCTGCGTGTCCAGAGCCTGTGCTCCGCAACGGGGAGAGGCCACAACAGTGAGAGGCCCGTGTACCGCAAAAAAACCCAAACAACAACAACAACAACAACAACAAAACATCCTTGAAGCGTTCTTGTTGTTGCCAAGTCGTTGATTACAGCACCCTGTGTTTGGCAGTCTGGATCTGGTCCCCTGATGTGGTGGCAGTGCCTGGCTCCAGTCCCCGTGGGGTAATCATATTTGGCCTCCAGTCACTGAAATTGCTTACAGTTAAGGCTTGACTGGAAGGTGAGTGAGTTCCTGACTTGTAACCTACTCAGCTGTGGTCCTACAAGTGCCAGCCACATCTTGCAAGACGTTAGACTCAATACCCCTTGTAGTGTGGTCAGGACAACCCTACGATCCCCGCTCCTGGTATACATGTGACAGTTAGGGAGGGTCATGGTCATCAGGTGTCAGGAACATAGCTACCCAGCACCAGGTCAGGGATTTTATTCCAGTTGCCTTTTCTGTGTGTTTTTTCAGATTGCCTCTAAATGAGACACATGATTAGAACAGCGTAGACTTGGGAAGGGAGCAACAACAAGCAGATCTTTGCCAAGAACTAAATCTAGAACCAACGTTAATGTTCCAAAACCTGAGTAATGAGGACCACAGTCAGAGCACAGTGGCTTTGAGTTTCTGTCCAGGGACTCTCCATGTGGCCACCTCCATGACAAGCATCATTGGAGAAGGGTGTCCCACATGCAGGAAAGCATCATGCCCCCCCCGTTCACCCACCAGTGCGTGGAAGAGAAGGCATCACTTCTAATGGCAGTGTTAGCGCAGAAAAACGCATCCTTCCCTTCTCTCCCACTCCAAGGCTTTCATTATTTTAGTGCCACGTTCAGTGTTCTGTCTTTTCCTTCTGCTGCCCCACCCTTAGATGTCAATCTCCCAGCTCCCATTTCTGAAATCATTCCATCCTGCGAAGTTTAGCTTTCCTACCCTGTGCAAAAGCTCCTGGGCTTTGCCACTTCTAAGTGGAGAGAAGTTGATGCACTTATGTATTTCCTTGTATATCTAGATTCGAGATTGTTTCTCAGAGTTGGGAGATCGTCAAAATGCAGTAAATGTTCTGGACAATGAGGGTTTCACGTACATTCAGATTTAAAGGAAGTTTATGGAAGTGGAACTTACAATTCCAAGCAGTGGTGTGATTTCTAGAGAATTCTCTAGACCAGACCGCCACTATCATGGTGACTAGTTTTGTGTTTTCAACTCTAGGTCATGTGAAATGTACCCAAACAACTGCTTATTCCTTTCCCTTTAGGAACATGGCTTTGGATTCCCAAGGCAGACCTTATGATAGGAATATTTTCACATTATTGGTTAAAAATTTGAGAATTTTTCAAAGCCAGTTTGGAGGAGCTAGTGTTCTTAAAGCAATCCTGATGACTCAGGTGGCTCCTTATTTTTAGTTTATTTATTTATTTATTTTGCGGTACGCGGGCCTCTCACTGTCGTGGCCTCTTCCGTTGCGGAGCACAGGCTCCGGACGCGCAGGCTCAGCGGCCGTGGCTCGCGGGCCCAGCCGCTCCGCGGCATGTGGGATCCTCCCGGACCGGGGCACGAACCCGTGTCCCCTGCATCGGTAGGCGGACTCTCAACCACTGCGCCACCAGGGAAGCCTGGCTCTTTATTTTTAACCTAAGAGCACTTGTTCCAGAAAGTGGAACTGTACAGTGCACAAACTAGCTCTTTCCATAGAAACACTCGCGGTCCTGATAGGAACAAAACATTCGGCCCGTCCGGTTTCTCCGTGTCTCAGTGTTTGTTGCCAGGACGGGCCCTGCTGTTCCTCAGTTGTCGCTGGTGTAGTATTAGGGTTCCAGCTGAATTTGATCAGTCCGTTGGATTTTCCCTTCATTTCTCTAATGACTGTGTGTTTGGGTTTGGGAGTGGGGCACGGCTGTGAGAAACAAATGAACGCACCTTCTCCATTCAGGCCAAGAGAAAGAAGCCTGGAGACGATCTGCTTTTCACTTAAAGAACTCACTCTCTGAAGATCTGTTCGTTCAGAGGGGACAAGATGTGAGGGCAGGGAGGGATGTTGGGGTATTCGTAGGCCCTTCTTATGCCACACTTCTAGATTCAGACTCTGTGAATCTCCAGTGTAGGATAAAGAGTTGAGCCGAATGGACACTGGTTTATCGATATTTAGTTCGGTGAGCTGAAGTGATTTCACCATCTATCTGACTCAGATCTCAGCTGAGACTTTGTTGAACTTTTGCTTTTCATTTGAATGGATATTTGCAAAAAAGAAAACTAAGGAGAGGAAACATAAAGGTATCAAATCTGTAGCTGTAATTGACATCTGAAGGCACGAGGTTCCAAGCTGGGACCATGTCCTGGAACATGGCATTGGGATCCACCACGTCCCATCACGACCAGTCAGGGCCATGGCTTGCCTGGAGTTCCATTTCTATTCCAGAAAGCAGCAGTATTTTAGGAACATGGGAATTTATATTGTAGGTCACAGAATTTAGGTATAAATTCAGATACCTGGGGGTTACTCTGGATATGTAAAATATGCCTCAAAACTGTGTAATATTAAAAGTGCATTTTCTTCTTCGAAAAAGAAGTCATATCTAAGATTTCCATGTGAACTGTAAGGGTCCAAGCAGTTTCTGCGGCATAAATGCAGGTTTCCATTCGTGGTTTAATGGTGCCTGGGTTGTAACAGAAAAGGTGTTTGGGCAAAAATAGTAAGGGAAAAATGATTCATATTTGGCTTCTGTCTACATTAGGCCTGTTCAGGGGGATGGAATTTAGAAATCACACAATAAATATGAGACCAAAATGCTTGATTGAGGACTTGCTTTCATTTCTTCACTATCCTGAGCACAGGGACATGTGTTTTAAAGCCTTTAAAGACATTTGTGAGAGGATATATACATATATATGTAGGCCATAAAAGGGATTACCTATCAAAAATAAGAATCAGTAAAGAATACAGCTGACTCGCAGGGAAAAAAAAAAAACCCTTGCCAGTTTTAAATTGATCTCGGTTCTCTTTATTATTTTTTAAAATTTATTTACTTTTTTTTTCTTTTAATTGGAGTAAAATTGCTTTACAATGTTGTGTTAGTTTCTGCTGTACAGTGAAGTGAATCAGCTATATGGATACCTATATCCCCTCCCTCTTGGACCTCCCTCCCACTCCCACCAATCCCACCCATCTAGGTCGTCACAGAGCACCGAGCTGAGCTCCCTGCGCTATACAGCAGGTTCCCACTAGCTATATTTTACACATGGTAGTGTATTTATGCCAAACCTAATCTCCCAATTTGTGCCACCCTCCCCTTCTCCCACTGTGTGCACATGTCTGTTCTCTACGTGTACGTCTCTATTTCTGCCCTACAGATAGTTTCATCTGTACCATTTTTCTAGATTCCACATATATGTGTTAATATACAATATTTCTTCTTCTCTTTTTGGCTTACTTCACTCTGTATGACAGACTCTAGATCCATCCACATCTCTACAAATGACCCAGTTTCATTCCTTTTAATGGCTGAGTAATTGATCTCGGTTCTCTTTATAAATGAACTTGGGGAGTTCCCTGGCGGTCCATCTCTTAAGCATCCAGTGGTTAGGACTTGCCGCTCTCACTGCCGTGGCCCTGGGTTCGGTCCGTGGTCAGGGAACTAAGATCCTGCAAGCCGTGCAGCATGGCCAAAAAAAAAAAAGAACTCGGAAAAGATTATTTTATTTTTACAAACTGTAATCGTGACCTTGCTTTGTTTCCATGTATTTAATTTTCCTGAAAAGGTATTTCAGAAGACAGCCTTTCTGGAAATGGTTTTTCCTGTATTACCCAGAATTGGACTGATGGCGCTTGCAGGAGTGGCGTTCCAACTTGTACTATGCATCAGCTGTTGGGCGTGGGTGTAGAAGGAAGGGACATCGTAACTGTACATCTGTATGTGGTCTGAGACGGAAGGTCTGTTCCCTCCAGTAACCCTAACACACGAAGGGTCCGCCTTGCAGGTGGCTCGTTTCCCAGCCAGCAGCACGGTAGACAGGGCTTATTGTTTCAAAGGTAAAGCCATCCCATCTGTTCCTTGGCAACTGTACTAGGAACCGCTGAAGGAATCCTTTTAGAGCTTTTGGCTCCCAGTATAGATAGACAGACAGACAGACACGTGCTTCTCTCAACCTGGCTGAAAGCATGACCCAAATGTCTGCCTCCGGAGTGTGGATCTAGAGAAAGAAACTGCACTTTCCAATATATGCCAGTATCCTTCTAGATTCTTAGGTACCTCTGAGATGAGTATGCAGTCATTCACGTTGTTGTAAAATTTAATTATTAAAAGAGCACTGTTCTTAAGCACAGTGTGCTTGCCTAGTACTCAGTACAGCCCAAACAACTTTTCCAGATGGGTTACATGAAGTCAGCTTCATCCAGGTTGTCTCTGCTATAGAAGTCATCCCTCACCATGTGTCCTTACATACTTTTCTTGTGAGCTCTGGAAAGTTACAGTACACTGTTTAATTCTGGCCACTGTACTATTTCTTTTATGCGCACGGTGGGCAGACCTTTTGAAATTTGCCCTTTGCTTCTCCTCCCTCTCATAATTCAGTTTTTTCCTTATTCTTTTTTCTGATATTACTTGAGATTACTGGAAAGAATAGGATTATCTAGGACTGGATCTCCAGCCACCCTCAGCAACTTGAATCCCTGTGAAATGGCAGCTAACCTGGAGCTGGCCAACTCAAATGGAATCTTGATCTCCTTACATGTAAACTTCAGAAAACTCAAAAGGAGTGCTTTGAAAAATATGTCTGCCTGTAGTACGAGAATTATTAGTATATATTACCAGGTAATGCTGCTAACTTTACTTGTGCTCAGATAGGCTTTCCTGCGGATCAGATACATTGAAATGAAAAATTATGAGGACCCAGTGCATTTGCTCACTGTACATCTCTTTTATATTTATTCCTTACCTTTGACTTGGCTTGATCTACCGTAGAATGTTCCAGAAATTTCATTGGGTCTGATGTCTGATTTGGCGCTAATTTATGAGTCTGCTTGGAGTGTTTCCTTGGGCTTCAGTTATATGCCTGCCATAAATTTTAATTACACTAATTAGACAGAGGTGGATGCCCAAGCCCAGTTGGATTCCTAACCCTGTTCAGCTGCATCTGTCATTAGTTTTTTCAGTGACATGATTTGGCACCATTTTCCAACACATTTTCAGAAAATTAGTTTTACGTTAGAAAAGAACTTGCCTAATAAAGCTACTGACATTCAGCTATTTTCTTTACCTTCTTGGGGAACTGGGCTTGAGTAAAATGTGTGCATTTAAACTATAACTTGTATATTCTTTCCTCTTCATGCCTGTGGGTTATCCGATTGGTTTGGTACTTGAAGAAGGAGTCTTGCCCAGTCCTGCAGCCAGGCTGACTAGTCCCGTGCTTATGTCTAGTTCAGGAAGAGCGTGGATTGGTGCAGGGATGGCCGACAGCCCTTAACACGTGGACCAATGCCAGCTGACTGGCATTATCTGCAGGAAGCACAGTGTTGAGGAGGATTCTGAAGTCTGGACCCAGCAGGAAGGATGCCAGCTTTGATCAGTGACATGTGCCCTGGGCACGGGACAGTGCAGTCTCAGAAGCACTCTTGCCATTCCTGTTTTAGTGAGGATAATCCCATCCGTGCCTAATGCAAGCCTCTAAGAGCTCCAAGGCCAATTAGCATCCTCCAGACCAGGCTGGGCTGCCTGAAAGCAGAGGGTGTCAAACAAGCATCAAAAACTCCTAGAGGGCTTGTCAAAACCCAGGTTGCCCAACCCCAATCCACAGAAGGTGGCATTCAGCAGGTCTGGGGTGGGGCCTGAGGTTTGCATTTGTAACAAGCTCCTAGGTGATGCTGAGGCTGCCAGTCAGGGACCCCACTTTGAGAACCGCTGCCTTAGAGGCTAGAGGGCTATGTGCACCTGCCACTTAGCTGTCCTCACAGCTCTCTGTCACCTCAGAGAAGTCTTTGGATTTTGGTTTTGGGCCCGTGTGCCAATCTCTGTCCTCCACAGCACTGGGTTCTGGTCAGGTCTGGAGTTCCTTGTTTCTGCCCGGAAATAGCCCTCATCCTTAGCCATATGTAAACTTAAAGGGCTTAAACCATTCTACTCCTGGTATGAAAGGATGCTCTGAAAACACAAGTCACATCTCTTTCACTTACTCTGCATTCAGCACCACCTCAGGACACCAGTCTGTCTGCCAAGCGGGCACACGGACATTTAGGCACACGGGGAGTGACGAGAGCCATAGTTTTACACCTTGAGGATGGTCGTGCTGACACAGTGCAGCTGACCGGTTTGTATCCACCCAGATTACCCCACGCCACATCCACTCTCACCAGGGCTGAGTCCCATTCTTTCATATCCTTGCTGGCGTGTTTATTCTCCGTTTCATGCATGTAGCTTTTGTTGAGTATCTGCCCTCTGCCAGGCGTTTTGAATTTCACGCGTGGTCGAGGCCTCTGGCACGATACAGAATCCTGTGATGGGCGCATTTCTCTCCTGGGATTTTCTTAAGGCGGGCTCAGCAGTTAGGCATGGCAGAGAAGGCAGGAGGCCAGAAGCATCTCTCATGTGTGCAGCACGGTGTTTAGCTACTGCAGAGGGAGGGGCACAGAGAGAAATGAGCCGGCTCCATCCCGCTCCAGAACAGTACACAGAGGAAACAGCACCGTGCACGTGGGCGAGTTGGGGTCTGCCAGCCTTTTGGTCAGTTCTTTGAAACAAACATGATATGGTTACTGTCATCCTGAATCTCATAGGCTGGGGCGTATGTTGCAAAGGACTTACACATCATTTTTGTTACACCTCATTTCCAGATCCTTTATTTTTGTCGTGTGAGGTTTTACTCAGTGCAATCATTCCCATATTTATCGGACTGAGTTTCTAGAATCCGTGTGATGGTGCTGAGGATGTGTGAAGACGATGTTTTTTCATGAAGCTCATGGATTTTTCTGTGTCCCTGTCTCGCAGAGTCTCAAGTATCCAGAGGCAGCTGGCCCAGTTTGAGAGCGAGTCCTGGCCGGGCATGGCCGAGGCCGACAGGGACCGGCTTCAGCTCATCAAGGAGAAGGAGGCCCTGCTTCAGGAGCTGCAGCTCATCATCCAGCAGAGGAGGCCGGCGGAGGACGTGGCCCGGCTGGAGGAGGAGCGGCGGCGCCTGGAGGAGGAGATCCAGTGCTCCCGGGCCACATCCGTGCAGGGTGCCACGGAAAGGTGGGCTGGCTGGGCGGGCGGGGCCGGCTTCCGGCGGAGGAGCAGCTGGCAAAGCCGAAGCCTTGTTACTCAGGCAGCTACGGCCTGGCGGAAGGTGGAGGGAGCCGGTGCCTGCCGTCCGCAGGGGGTGCCCAGGGCTCGGAGGCTCCCGGTCCCTATTACAAGTGGGAGGTGGTCGAGAACCAGATGGAGTAAGGAAGACCAGGGAACCCACCACTTAGACCCCGCCCACTCCCGCTGCAGGTACCGGGTGCACCCGGCCCCTGTGTTTCCAGGACAGCGCCCAGGACAGGTGTCGGGTCTCCAGCCAACAGGGGGCCGGAGGCAGGTGGTGGTCGGCTCCGTGACCACGGAGGAACCTCGTTCCTGACATCAGCAGCATCTCCGTTTCCGCAGTCTACCTCTTACTTTTATCTCCCACTTTGATTTCTCGCCAGCAAAGCCTGCCCTTTTGGCAGCAGGAAGTCTCCGCTCTCTCGCGTGTCTTTCTGAACGTGCATCTCTTCAGTTGGTCTTGGGGCTCTTTCCCAGAGTGGGACACGTGAAGCCAGCACAGAGTCCTTTGTCCTCTGTTGCTCGCCCTTTCATTGTGTGCCCTGTCTCCTGGTTTGCGTTTGCTGTGTGTGATCACGGATTGCGTGGAAGGCTGGGTCTGCTTTCCACGTTGCACAGCTGTCAGAAGTTTGGGGATATTTGCTGAGCTTTGGAGAGCCCACCGCCCATTTGATAACATACTGGCTCCTTAAAATTCACTGTATTACCAGGATCATAAGCTGTATCTCTGTGAGCATTCTCTAGGTAGAGTTTAATAGTCACCTGAATTATTTGGTCAGTACAGATGCCCTTATAACGATTATTTCATCGAATGTTAGGACTGTCCTCTGTTTTTGCTGGGGGTTGTCTCTGCTTGGATATTCGTTGTTAATTGATAGACAGGTCTACGTTGTGTCCTGAGGGGCTACTGTCAGCGCTGGAGGGAAGCAATGGTGATTGGGGAGTCCAGTGCATAGGAATGGGCAGAGAGCATGTTAGTTTGCCTGACGTGGTGGCGTGCCCTTGTCACCTCGCTCAAAATAAACCCAGAGCAACGGGACTATGAAATGGAAGTTTCATCTGTGCTCTTGTGCTTTTGTATCGTTTCAGCTTAACATCACCTTCCGTTCTCCCCATGCTGTTCTCTTGTGTATGTTTCAGGTCAGAGGGCCTGGGAGTTCTGGTTGGTTTTCTCTTAAGGGGCGAGGATTCAGTCCCACGAACACCACATGTCCACCACATGTACCAGGACCCCACACCCATGTACCCTTGAGTGTTTCTGCCCTCACCATGTGGAAATCCAGAGTGCAGGAGTGCTGTGGTCCCAGGGCACAAATCCATGGAACCCCACAGAGCTGGTTTTACCCTGATGCCTGGGTTCAGGGCCTGGGTCACCCAAGCTCGTTCACCTGACGGGGTCTCTTGTGGAACCAGCCTGGGAGCTGCATCCTGGGGCGCAGGGCCCTCAGCTGGGACTGAATTGGCCCCAGGTGTCTCCTGAATCTGGCACTACACAGCCTTGGGCAAGGAGGGCCGTGCACAGGTGCTAATAAGCACCTTTCCGGCCAGGTGATGGGGCCAAGTGCCCCGTGAGTGTTCCCTTGGCGGTGACGTTCTGGGCCTAGCGGATGCGGGCCCGTTTCTCCCTGCCGCCTGGGGCCCAGAGGCAGGGGGCTTTCCCTGGGATCAGGCTGAGGGCGTTAGAAGAGACCCGGTCTGGGAGGAGGGAGCCAGGCAGAAAGGTATGGAGGTACGCGTCTCAGGGCTGACGTGTGCCAGCTGTTTGGCCAGGCCCAGTCTTTGCCCGTCTTGGTTTCAGTGGCATCATTGTCAGATGGAAAGTTTGAGCCAGGTTAGTGAGTATTGCTGGGGATTGGGGGGATGTAAGTTTTTTCCTCTTTCAAAGGAAAGAGCAGTTGTTTTGTAGGGCGCCTACTTGGCCATATGGTGAACTGCCATCATTTTGAATTGTAAGCGAGAACTGTTTTGTTCTAGGAGTGAACATATTCATTTGTACATTCACTTAATAACTATTTGTCGAGTGCCTATCCATGTTGGGCTCTATTCTAGGCAGTGGGCGTAGCGCTGTGGGAAAAAATTTCATTTTAGAAAATAATAAAGTTGAAAAAAGTAGGTAGAAAACTACCTCCAACACTGTGGCAGTTGTTTTTTTATTTTATTTGTGTTTAATCTTTTAATTCTGTAGATTTTAGAACTGCACGTAGTTTTGCCTGGAAGGGGGCTTAGCATGAGGGAACCTGATTTGTTCCAAGGAATTCCAGTAGATTACTGCACGCTGTACATTTGTATCCATATTCTAGTCTAGTCTCCCATCCATCTGTTCATCCACCCACACCCATCCTCCCACACACCTCAGCCACCCATCCGTATGCCCATCTGCCTGTCTGCTATCTGTCCATCCAATCCACCTGTTCACCTATCCGTCTGCCCGTCCCTCCTCCCACCCCTGCATCCGTCAGTCCATCCAGCCACCCAGCCATTGATTTATCCATCCGTCTTTCCACCCATCCATCCACGCATGCATGCATGCATGCATCCACCCATGCATTCATCCGCCTATCCACCCATGTGCTGAACTTCTACAGTGTATCAGGCACTGTTCAGGCAGCCAGTGGGACATTTTTAAGCAAGACAAAAACAGTCTGTTATCTTGATGTTTATGATCTTGGATGTGCTTTTTTAGAATTTAGTCATTGACACCTCAATCAGTTTGGGGGAATTTACAGTTGAATTTCTTGTTAGGAAAATATACTTGGCGTCTTTGAAATCCACCAGTGGACTCTTTTCGTACCTACAGGATTCTACTTCAGGAAAAAAGAAACTGTCTCCTGATGCAGCTGGAAGAAGCTACCCGTCTAACGTCCTATCTCCAGTCCCAGTTACAAAGGTGGGTAACTTGTTATCATCTTATAACGACGTGGCCGTGAACTTCACAGTTCCCTTTGGCTTGGTTTTCTCTCCTAGAACTTGGAACCTGCAGTGGTTATAAACACTGGACAGGAAAGTGTGGATACACGATATTTTTAAGAGGAGCTACTCATATATGATCCAAGGAATACGAGGAGAACCAAGAGTGACTTGAGAATAATGAATCATTTATCGAAGGATTTTGTCACTCACAGCATCAGGACTGTATATGTCCATCTACATAGATGCACACATACGCGTTTAATTATTTCCTTTTAAGATATTCATTTTAATTAGGCATGAATATCTTTAAAATCCGATTTGGATGCTCAGTAAGAGCTCCAGTTTTCAAGCACTTGCCGTATCGTGAAGTGTAGTGTTAAGGGCTTTCTGTGTATTACTTTCTCAGTTCTCCCTCTCACAGCGCCTTGAGGCAGGAACCGCTATCATCCCAGCGCAGGGTGAGAAGGTGGGAGGCTGGGAAAGGGCAAAGCCCTTGACCAAATCAAATGCATTCAGTTAGTCTTGAGTGTGAGCTGGAACTTGAACTCGAGCAAGAGCCCTTGACGTTAACTACTGCTCTCGACCGACATTCAAAGAAACAAAGGAAATATTTACGAAGGGGCGGGGGTGGGGGGGGTGTCTTAAAACGCTCACAGGTGCTCAGAGGTGTTGAAGAGGCGCCGGGGTGAATGGGCCCGAGGCAGAGTTTTGCTCCTCTGGAGCAGACCGGAGGCGCGGCTCCCGGTGGGAACGGGCAGGCTCCAGCCGCGGGCTCCAGGCTGCTCTTCTCGTTTCAGCCTGTCCGCCAGCACCCTGACCATCTCCTCGGGGAGCAGCCGCGGCTCCCTGGCCTCCAGCCGGGGCTCGCTGGCCTCCAGCCGGGGCTCCCTGAGTTCCGTCAGCTTCACCGACATCTACGGCCTCCCGCAGTACGAGAAGCCCGACGCCGAGGGCGGCCCGCTCCTGCGCTTCGACCTTGTCCCCTTCGACTCCCTGGGCCGGGACGCCCCCTTGGCGGACGCCCCGGGCCCCGCGGGCCTCCACAAACAGAGGCGCTCCCTGGACACGCCACAGTCCCTGGCGTCCCTGTCCTCGCGCTCCTCGCTGTCCTCGCTGTCCCCGCCCAGCTCGCCCTTGGACACGCCCTTCCTCCCGGCCTCGCGAGACTCGCCCCTGGCGCAGCTCGGGGACGCCTTCGAGGTGGCGGGCGTGGGCGCCCTGGACAGGCTGCGAGCTCAGGCCTCCGCAGTGGGGGACGAAGACACGCCGGGCGCGGCGTCCTTGCCGCCGCATGGGTGTCCCGGGGACGGGGAAGGACCTCGTGAGCGAGGACCCCAAGCGGCTGCCGCTCCCACGGCTGCAAGTACGTACTGATGGGTCCGGTGGGTGCCCCGGGGCGGGGGAGGAAAGGTCTCGAGTTCAGGGAGGAAGCCGTGCATCCGCATAGAAGCCAGCTGGCTCTGCTGTGGCCTAGTGAGCCCTCAGCTTAGGACCCTCCAGGGCAAGAGGAGGCCCGTGCGCCCGCTCGCTTGCTCGCTCGCTCGTTTTGCGTGCTTTGGCCCTGGGTCCTTGAAATGTCATGGAAACTGGCAAAGTAGTCTTTCCCAGGCATTTGGCTTGTTTTCAGAATATACTTAATTGTCGAAAATGAGACAGTTCCTCCACATTCGGAGGCTGATAAAGAAGTACGCGGGCCTTAACTCTCCAGGGCGTGTGCTCAGATACAGCGTTGTGTGTGTGCCCGCCTCAGACCAGCCTTGGGACTGCTGTCTGGCCGTGGCCCGGCAGAAATCTCTACTTCCGTTGGCCCTGTGACTTCATCTCTTCATCCTTTGTCCTTGTACTTTTTTTTTTTTAATTTATTTTTGGCTGCGTTGGGTCTTCGTTGCTGCGCGCGGGTTTTCTCTAGTTGCGGCGAGCAGGGGCTACTCTTCATTGCGGCGTGCGGGCTTCTCATTGCGGTGGCTTCTCTTGTTGCAGAGCACGGGCTCTAAGTGTGCGGGCTTCAGTAGTTGTAGCACACGGGCTCAGTAGCTGTGGCTCGCGGGCTCTAGAGCGCAGGCTCAGTAGTTGTGGCACACGGGCTTAGTTGCTCCGCGGCATGTGGGATCTTCCGGGACCAGGGCTCGAACCTGTGTCCCCTGCATTGGCAGGCGGGTTCTTAACTACTGTGCCACCAGGGAAGCGCTGTCCTTGTACTTTTCAAGGACATAATTCTGTCACGGAGGGAGTGAAAATATCAGTCCTTTCTACCGAATCGATTTCTCCGCTGCTCTTGAAATCCAGAAACATGTAGCCATGAGAATTTCATCCGTCCAGTTGGTGTTAATTCAGCTTCTGCTGGGTGCCAGCGTCTGTCAGCTTGTAGCCCACATGGAAAGCCAGACTGCTGTTGTGGGGGGTATTCTGGCTGATGGCTGGTGCACAAAGCAGAGTCTGGGCTCCACCCTCCTTATCTTCACCCCGAGTGCTTTTGTGAGCCAACCTCTAGCGACTTTAACTTCCTGAATTTTAAGAGAAGATCAGAACAGGCCTCTCATTCCTGAAGTTCAGCCCACTTAATTTTTATTTGCACAGCAAAACTGTTTTTAGACATTCCATTTAGGCGAACACTAGATAATTTGTATAGCATAGTGGATCTCAACCAGGGGTGTTTTTGACCCCTGGAGATACTTGGCAGACATTTTCAGTTGTCACACTGTGGGGCTGGTGAGGTGCTACTGGCATCTGGTAGGTGGAGACCAGGGGCAGTGCTCAACATTCTACAGCGCACAACATGGTCCCCATCTTGGCTGGAATGATCCAGCCAAGATGTCAAGAGTGCCGAGGCTGAGAAACCCTGGTCATGTACTGTTAAGCAGTCAGCAGCAAAAGGTGGAAATAAAACCTGAATACAAAACCAGGGTGATGTAGCAGAAATGGCTTCGAACTAGCAGCTTATACCCAGATTCTGTTCCCTGCCCTGTTGACTCACTAGCTGTGCGACCTTGAGCGCAACCTTAGGTGGAGCTGAGTCTTGGCTTCTGTGCCCTTGAATGAGGTGATCTTTATGGGCTCTTCCATTCACCACCATTCTGTTACCTGTCGGGTTTTTTTATGTATACCCACGCGGGTTATTATATATATGTAAGATAATAGTCTCTTGTAGCCTTTACGTGTTTAACCAGAGATCCATTATGTTCTGCGGCAGCCCCGAGCCTTTTTGGCATCTCTGTTATTTTGGTGTCTCCCCCTCTGCGTTTGCAAACACACCTTTCATATCCCCAGATACGTTATTTCTGTAATTCACATGTACAGGGGAACTTTATTCGCTTTGTTCTTTGTTGCAATCACAGGTTCAGTGCTCCATGTTTATTCAAAAAAGAAAATACAAAATAAGGACTGAATCGTGCATCTGTTGCTTGAGCTTCCTCTTCTCAGTGTCCAGCCCCCCGTACCAACTTTTCGTTAAAGGCTGAGATACAAGAGTGTCTGTCTACTTATGCAGGAAATCCACACAAGGTCCAGCACCGCTTTTGGTCCAGGGGAAAGACTGGGTGGGAAGGGGAAGAGCTGACTTAATTTCTGATCCTGATTTCTTTATTTTTCTTTTCTACTTTGTGGTGGATGTTATAGTGCTTCAAGCTTAGACTGGGAGGTCTTTGCTTATGGTGTGGTCAGATACTTCCATCTCGTGGTGCGTTCATATATGACACTCTGGGTAGAATACAAACTAGAGGTACTTGACTTAGTGAATGGGTCTTGGTAGGTGCTCTCGCAGGGCTGGGTTGGGTGAGCAGCTTCAGGCATGGACACAGGGTGACTCCTTGCCTCCCGTGATGCTTATGAAGCCTAGAGTCATCGCAGCTTCATAAAGTTGGCGAGGATCTCAATACTCGTTATATTAACCCCACCCCTCATTTATGACGCCCGAGGTCACGTAGTTCCCTTCACTCTCCAGTCTGACTAAGAACAATACAGTCTAAGTTTGACTTAAGGAAGCTTTAACGAGAAAAATTTTTAGTAACATAAAATTCAGAATTGCCCATTGTGTTTTAAATCAACCTGAGGGAACAGAAGGTGGGGCAGGGGAGTGGGGAAATAAACTGTCATCTTTAACAGTTTTTACATGTTTACTACAATTTTATCTTGCCCACATTTTGAAAGTCAAATGTGTCATGATTTTGAAATCCGTTCCTATTTTCATTTCCCACTGGTATTTGCTAATATAAGTCGGTAAATATTTTAACCTTGTTCATTTGTTTATTGATGTTTTTTATTACATTCATACCCTGTTTAAAATTGTTGTCTTAAATTCTACAGTTTTTTCACTTTGTGCTTTTTTTTTTTATCTCTTTTCTCATGCGGCTCGACAGAAACGTTCACTGTAAGTGACCTTGGACTTCTCCTTCGCCTTGCTGGTCAGGCTGTGCCACATCTTTGTGCAGTGAATCAATGTATTTAGGATGGTTGGGGTGTGGTCAGGAAGGGCATAGCTCATAGCTGTGCTTTAATGTAGCTCAACAGTTGCTCTTATTATTGTTGTTGTCGTTTGAACGGTATTCATCCTGGCTATGAAAGTTGTGTAAGAACTTTTCTAAGAGCTTGACGTATTTTTTCCTTCTTGGGTTTTTTTCCCAGACTTTAACACTTTCATTATTTTAATATGCCAGCTGGCAGCTTTGCCCACGATGTGATTTTCCTTATACTTTCTTCCCTTTTGTCAAGCAGCGTTGCTGTCCTTAAGTCTCAGTGTCTATTTGTCTGTGTTTAATGATGGAAAGGTCTGAGGTTTATAAAATGAACGTGTGGAAGCTTGTTTATTCCTTACTTCACTGGCGTTGCTCCCCACTCTCCGTCTCGTTGCCTTGAAGCCCAAGAGCAGATGGTTGCGGTGTGTACTGTGGGGTGTGCCGTGTGCTTTCTTTCTCACCCAGGGCAAGTGCTGACCGTACCTCCTTCTGTCAACTCCTGCATCCAGTTGCTCCTTGAATGTGCTAAGCCCAGGATCACTGAGGATTGATTCCCCCATTTCCTTTCTCTCTTCATCCACTTTCATTGCAATGAGAGAGAAATTTTGGCAGCCACACCATTGGGTTGCCTGGAAGTTAACTGGATCATTGTGTGGTGTTACTTCCTTAAAGGCATGTAGGGCCGAGTGTCAGGGCTGGGAATGGAAGTAGTGAGCCATTGTGTTTGCTGGGGTTCCATGGAGCAAACTGAGGGGTTCTATCTGCAGTTTAGAGCTGGAGGCTCTGGGTCCTTCCATGGGGCCGGGGTGATGAGCAGAGCTGGACTTGGGAGTCGTCATCTACGATGTGAGAGTTGTTGTCTCCGGCCATCCGAGGACGGAGCCAGCTTCTGCCCTTGGCCGAGGCGGGGCCGGTGGCCCCCACGCTGGGCGCTGCAGGCCTTTGAAAGGTCGGCTTTTGTCTGCAGTTAACATCGTGAGACCAAAGGCCACAGCCCTGTCTGTTTTGTACCCCGATGAATATATTTGGGTTTAATTGTTCTGTGAATAATAAATTGGTTGAACAGAGAGACAGTCATTGGTGGACTCGCTATTTCCCTCAACTCAGGGGTGCACAGGTGTCTAGATTTTCAATTTCTAGAGCTTAGATGGCCGGAGAACATAGACAAGAGGGACCTGCATTATTAACAAGAGGCATTGTGATGCCAGAGTGAGGCTCAGTTTGGGGCTTCATGCTTTAAGCCTGTGTTCTAACCGTGTGTGCCTCTCTCAGAAGCGTTGAGGTTCCTGTGTCCGTCGTCACATTTAGCAGCGGGAGACGGCATGCCTATTTCTGTTGCTTTTGTTAAAAGAAACTTGTTGCTGTGAGGGAAGGAGTAGAAAGAGTTGATGAAATGATAAAAGGGAAAATGTCAGTAGTTGTCTTTGGCTCTTGGTTACAATAGATATGAGACAAAAATAAGCTGCCCAGTCATGGTCCTTCCTAATCCCAGGAGACAGTTCTGGAAGCCAGTGTGGCCCCAGGGCTGCTGAGGAGGACGCTGCAGTTAGAGCGGCAGAGGAGTCACGGAGACGTTGGCAAAGGCCCAGTCTGGGTGCATCTGTGTCCTCTGACTCGAAAGTCACTCCCTTTTGTTGGGGGTTATTTGATGATTTTTAAAAACTCTGTTTTCTGATTATAAAGCAGTGTAGCCTGTGTTCCTTGTATAAAGTATGGAGAATACCAAGCAGCGTCAAGGAGGAAACATCCCCCACCTGCTTCTCGGAGAGCGCGCTGCCGTCCACGTGCAGGCGAAATCTCTCTCCAGGCTTTCCCGTGTGACACTCTCTCAAAGGGCCACGCCAAGGGCCTTCCCGCCACCTTCTGACCTGTGCGCTCATTAAGGAGGTGAAGGGAGATTGATGATCATTTAAAGAGCTTTTAAAGAAGTAGCCAGAAGCCTGTTTCTTCCATTTTCCAATATAAGAAAAGACTCGAGCAGAGTGCATGTAAACACACATCTGCACACGTGCTGGCCTGTCTCTGCCACTTCGTGCCTTTGTCTCTGCTCTGCCCTGGGCTCCCGCACTGTCGCCTCCTGAGCCCGGCCGTGTCTCTCGCCTGCAGCAGCGACCCCCCGAGAAGACAGCGCCCAGAGGCTGGAGCGGAGAGCACGCTGCGTGTCCGCCTGCCTGTCCGATTACTCGCTGGCCAGCGACAGCGGCGTGTTTGAACCTCCCACCAAAAGGTTAGAAGCTGACCTTCTCCCCTGCCTGGGCTGACTTCCCAAAGGCACCCCTGCCGAGACCTGTTTGGCTTGACACTCTGTGTGTCTCCGGGGTGCAGCTCTCCTGGCTTTTCTCCATGCGGGAGGGGCCCTGAGCATCCCCACGGACCCCCTCTGCTCCCAGGTGGCGTCTGGGGACTGGCCTGGCTTCGGGCATCTAGGATGACTGCTTTCTCTCCGGCCCCGGGGGTTGGAAGGCATGAGCTCAGTAGAGCCGGAAAAGGAGAACCAGTGTGCGAGGGAGACCTGCTTTTCTAGAAAGGACGTTCACTAGAAATGGATGTTTCCCCCGTCCCCTTTCCTTAGCTGGAGGAATCGACTTTGCAAGGACAAAACCCCTTGTGGGCTTTATTTTGTTTGAGACCTTTGATGTCATTTTTTCAGCTCAGATATCTGTATACATTTCACTTATCGCCAACTTTTTTTTTTTTTTTTTTTGGCTGCGCTGCTCAGCTTGCGGGATCTTAGTTCCCTGACCAGGGATCGCATCCGCGCCCGCTGCAGTGGAAGCGCGGAGTCTTAACCACTGGACCGCCAGGGAAGTCCCCCCTGCAAAGCTTTTAAGAGTATATGTTTTTGATCTTTGTCGTAAATATCACATGTGGTTTTGAGAGGTATTTTCTCAAAAAGGCCACTTCGTCAGCAGGTACCCTGGGAGGTGACGTCATGGATCCTGGGGACCTGCCGTGCCCTGCCAGTCACTTAAAGCATTTATTTATGTTGCAACTTAATAAAGCCCTTCTCAGTAAGAAGCACCCCTAGTGTGAGAGAGCTTCTGCCGAGTCCGAGGTAACCAGGCCCCCCCGGAATAACGCGGTGCCTTTCCGACTGTGTTCAGGAGTGAGGATGCTGACGACCCTGTGCGTGGAGACGCTTGCGGTAACGAGGGGCCCCAGATCCATGTTGGATTTTTGTGAGTACAGAAGACTCCTTCCCTGTTGCTCGTAAAGATGATGGGTGGATTGGGGCCCGCCCAGCGTCTCACACCTCCACACACAGGCCAGGAGGGATGGAGGGACCCGCGTGATCCGGCTGCTGCTCCCTGGCCTGGGTGCCCCCGGGCCCATCTCAGCGGTCTCAGGTGAAGGGACAGAGGTGGCGGGAAGGAGAGATGGGCAAGAGCGGCTCCATTGCCGTCCTCCAACAACGAGTCACAGCCGGGGACTCTCACCCCATGGGCACAGTCCGGCCCTCGGGGAAGTTCCCGCCGGAGCTGGGGTAGCCAGGTGCTGTGCAACACTAAGCGTTCTGGTTTCTAGCTACAGTGTCTAGAAAGGCAGTTACCAGCAGTGTTCAGACGAACGAGGCAGGATGTTCACATCCCAGCAGCTTTCTTTTGCTCACTCTTGTCATCCTAGTGTTTCTCGGCACTCGTGGCGTTCGGGCTGGGTCACTCTCGGTGGGGGGCCGTGCTGTGCCCTCTGGCGTGTTGAGCAGCAGCCCTGGCCTCCGCCCACTACACGCAGTAGCCCCCCTCCACTCAGTGTGACAGTAAGAGACGCCTCTAGACTTTGCACAGGTCCCCTGGGGGTGGGGTGAGGACCACTGCAGGCGTTCAAGCAGGATTTCTGCACCGTGGGGCATTTGCAGTCTGTGCACGTGCATTTTATTTTCTAGGCACGACAGTGCCAGCGAGTGTCTCCTCGTGAACGTGCTCCAGCTGAAGAACTTTGCCGGGCTGGTGGTGAAGGAAGACTGCAAAATGTAAGCTCCCGCGCCAGTGGGGGCCGTGTCCTCCCCCCGGGCCCTCCTCCACATGGCACCACTGGCTGACCTGCTGCACGTGGCAGTTTGGGGAGGGAAAAGACTGTCTTGGAACCTGAATTTACAATAAAACGCTAGGGGTGTCTGTCTGAAATCTAAAGGATTGTAAGTTTTAAGAAGAGGCTGGTTTATTATTTGAGGCAGGTGGAGTTACTGGAGCCAGGCTGGTTATGTGCCGTGGCCATGCTGACAAAGTGCCGGTGCCCATCATCGGCAGCGTTGGGGCTTAAAACGTCCATTCTGGTCACAAGGCTGGTGGCGACACAGCCACACTCGGCTCTTGCGATCTGATGAGGTGCCTGAAGAGGCCTCAGGCTGGGCTCAGGCATCCTTGTCCGAGCAGGGAGAAGGAAATCTGTGTTGTCCCCAGTGGGGAGATGGGTGCCCGATGGGGGTGTGAGGTCCCACTTACCCTGGCGGGTGAACCCACCGGTGATGGGTGTTCACGCCCGACGGTGCCCTCCCCTTCCGTGAGTCGTCTTTGTAAACTGGCCTCCCGAAGGCCTTGGAAGCAGCCTGGTTTTCAGCGGCTGAGGGTTCGCCCTGGGATTCTGCTCGCCCTGACGTGTACTTCACTCCACTGATGCTGGAGCTTCTCCTGGGTGCTGGCTTCCACGCTGGGGGTGGATAGGGCCGGGAGCCCAGCCCAGCGGGTGCCTGGGTGGGCCAGCACTCTGAGAGGCAAGGCAGGTAGGGCTTGGAGAGGGAGCCAGGGGGCCGTGGAGAGATCAGTGCAGATGTTTTCCCACAAAGATGGTAAAAGCAGACCTCCGTTTGAGTCCGCCTGAAGTCCTAACCGCTGACTTGGAAGTCTTCTCTTTGTGATTGGGTTTTTCCCCCTGATCTCTGGGGGCACGTAAGTTCTTTGGGCTTACTCTTAGTTGAGAAAAGGATCTTTTCCAAAAGACATTAAAATTCTGCACATGGGCAGTGGAATAGGGCGGCGTATGTGCACACGTATGTGGTCCATGCGTGTCACGTGCAGATGTGTCAGGCTGCCTCTGTCTGCTTTTTCCTTCCTCTCTTGGTTCCAGACACATCCGCGTCTATTTGCCCCCGCTTGACTCCGGCACGCCAAACACTTACTGCTCTAAGGCTCTGGAATTGCAAGCCCCCCTGATATTTAATGAAGTTTTCAGAATCCCTGTGCATTCAAGCATGGTGACGTTGAAGTCCCTTCAGTTATACGTGTGCTCAGTGAATCCGCAGCTGCAGGAAGAACTGCTGGTACGGCGCCCTCCTCACCCTCTCCCCCTCCCTCCCCTCCTTCCGGTGTCCTGATGTCAAGTGATCTCTGTAGCTGGGAGGACAGAAAGGGATGATAAGACCCCTTATCTTGTCAAGTGTTCTGTAATTTAAATATATTATCTCAGCTAATACTTGCAAAACTCCTGTGCAACGGCTTCTGCATTATCCCTGTCTTGCGTTGAGAAATTTGGTAGATAGAAGTATAGGATGGTCACTTAAATTTGAATTTCAAATAAACTATGGATGCCTTTTAGTGTAAGTATGTCCCACGTAATATCTGGGACGTACCTCTATTTTAAAAAAATCTGTTTATTTGAAATTGCAGTTCACCCAGATGCCCTCTATTTTATCTGGCAACCTTATAACTGGGCAGGTCAGCAGTCCGTCTTCACCCCGGCCAGCCAGTGCAGGGCCAGGGCTTGGAAGCCAGGGTGCTTTCTTCCCAAGGTTGGAATTTTCCCCCTTGGTCCCACCCCTTCAGCGGCAGAATTAGAGATTGGAGAGTTCCACCAATCCTTTCTCTCTCTCTTTTTTTTTGGGGGGGGGGGCGGGGTTATTTATTTACTTATTTATATTATTTTACACCAGTCCTCTGTTTTTTCAAAAGTTCCTGCTAGAATCAGCGGCTCTTTGAGTGGCAGATCCTGAGCCTGACCCACCATTCCATGTCGTCCATTCTCTGCCCCTGTTCCCCTTCTAGCACTTTCTGATTGGGCTGAACAAGCAAGCGAGGCGCCACCCCCATTACAATCCTTTTTGATGACTTTCATTTTACGGCAGTCCTTTGAATAGCAGTGACACATTGTATGGCCTTTCTGCTTAAGATTAAAGGGTGACTTTGATGCCCATTGGTTGTTAAGGTGTAGTCATTCAGGGCCTGTTCTGCTTTTTTTTTTTTTTTTAAACACCACACAGGGCATTGCTCAGATTAACTTGGCTGATTACGACGGTTCGAGCGAGATGCAGCTGCGCTGGTACTCGGTGCAGGTGTTCACCGGCCCTGAGCCCCCGCGGCGGGAGGACGAGCGGCTGGGACACAGCGACTCCCGGGACCCTGTGGCCGCCACGTCTGGAAAGACAGTAGGTGGCCTGGCTTTGAGACGGGCTTTTCCTGGGGACATTGTTTCTAAGAAACGCGTGTAGACTTAGTCTTAGAGCACAGTGGCGACGAAGAAGCAGGGTTTCAAGGGAAGTAATAAAAACGGACTATAGTGATGTATGTGGCCATTCATGGTAATATTCTTTAATGCAACTTGTTCATGATCATGAGTGATGCATTGGTTGCTTTAAAATTTGAGTCCTCAGAGCCACGTGGAAAGGCCAAGTTACTGTCTTGCTGCCAGCCGGGGGTGAGCTGCTTCCCCGCTGGAGACCAGCCGGGGACGGCCACCAGCCCGGCGGCAGGGATGCTCCCCACGGGCTGTGCACGCGCTGCTTTTCGCTTTGCCACCCGCACGCCGCTGGCCTCGGCTGCCTCTTAGCAACGTCCCTTTGGTCCTGTAGGACGCGGTGACGGTGCTGCTGGCGAGAACCACGGCCCAGCTGCAGGCGGTGGAGAGAGAGCTGGCCGAGGAGCGGGTGAAGCTGGAGTACACGGAGGAGGAGGTCGTGGAGATGGAGCGCAGGGCGGAGCAGGCCGAGGCTGTGTCCGAGAGGTGAGCGCGGCCAGCAGCCCCTCGGGGGAGAGGCCGCCGGGGTGTTCGTCAGGCGCCACGCTGCGTAGAATGTGTGCGGCGGGCTCTTCGGTACCTTTGCCCAGAAGTCGGGATTCTCACAGGGGATCGTATGCCAGTCTGCACGAGGGCAGTACATTGACCCCAGCTCTACGCATAGGCTTTTCACCTTTCCCTCTGTTCCCCGAATTTCTCTTAAAGGGGGGGACTGTTGAGGGACTCCCTCTGCCCAGATTGAATACAATAGGGCCCTTTAAGTTTTGTTTTTTTCTTTATTAACTGCTTTATTGGGATATAATCTCCCTACCATACAGTTCACCCATTAAGTGGACAATTCGGTGGTTTTTAGTACAGGCACAGAGCTGTGCCCCCAACATCACACTCAAGTTGAGGGCGTTTTCATCGTGCCGTAAGGAAACCCCATACCCATTACCAGTCCGCCCAGTCCTCCCAGCCCCTGGCAACTGCCCATCTGCGTGCCATCTCCAGGGATTTGCCTGTCCTGGGCCTTTCTTGTAAATGGAATCATGCGATGCCCCTTTACGTCTTCCCCGGAGCAGCCCGTGGGTGAACGCTGGACTCGGGGCAGACGTGTCTGCAGTAGAGGAATAGCTCAGATGGGCAGGCACCGCGAGGGAATCGCTTCCCGGCGGGTCCTTTCCAGCAGCACTTTCGTGTTGCTTTATTTCCACGGTTTTCCATAAAGAGCATCATGTTTCCAAAGCTTGCTACTTCTTCCTAATAGCTTTCTCTGGATTTATTTTCGAGAGGAATTTATTTCCGAAAGGGAAAGTGCACGGCAGAGGGGGAAGGGTGTGTGTTCAGGGATGGGTAGGAGGCTGGGCGGGCTCGGGGAGAGGGGGTTCCGGGATGCTGGCATCTTCAGCGGCTGCAATTGGGCGATACACACAGACAGACCCTCTTAATGAAAGGCCTTGTAGCTCTGTCTTCCCTACGAAACAGAACTGCCTTTCATTTTATAAGAAAAGCAACCGTCTTCAGTCACTGGAAGCAAATATTGGGTGTGTCTGCTGCTGTGCTCTGAGTGCAGCAGTAAAGTCAGTGCCCTGATGAACGTTTTGGGGGCTGTTGCCATGCCCGCCTTCAGGAGTTGGCAAGCCGACTCGGTGGACAGTGGCTGTAGCAGCTGCGCCCAGACCAGCCCCCCGCACCCAGAGCCCTGCTGCGTTGGTGTCAGCTCCATCCACGGACACACGTTTGCTGGCCAGGCAGACCCTTACGGCCTGGAGAAACTTCAGCCCCCACCTCTGAAGGTAAGAACAAAAGGACAAAGGATTTCGCGGAGCCCCTGATGTTTTGCCTCACAGCACCAGGTGCTGCCCTGGAAGGAGGGCCTGTGTGCCCTACGCGAGGGAACTGAAGTGAGTGGCCTCAGATCTGTAAACAGCAGGTACCATGGAAACGCCTGTCTACTTTAATAATTATTTTTTTTTATTTTATCTTCTTTGCGGTACGCGGGCCTGTCACTGTTGTGGCCTCTCTCGTTGCGGAGCACAGGCTCCGGACGCGCAGGCTCAGCGGCCATGGCTCACGGGCCCAGCCGCTCCGCGGCATGTGGGATCTTCCCGGCCCGGGGCACGAACCCGTGTCCCCTGCATCGGCAGGCGGACTCCCGACCGCTGCGCCACCAGGGAAGCCCCCTGTCTACTTTAAATTAAAAGGAAAGGACAACTAAACGGGGTGGATTTTTACTCCTTCAGGTGCCATCTTCAGGGCCGCGTGTGGCTCAGGGTGTTTTGTGCGTTCCTCACGTTTTGGACGCTTGTCGTTTTTCTCCGTTTCTGACATTAAGAGCAGTGAAGCATCCTTTTGCCCCTTCTGTTCACCCGATCCTAGTTGTGCCCATCAATGTATCTCCACTGGGGAAATTTTCAGGTTTGTGGTGACAAATGTCTAAGGAACGCACTGGGGTTGGGAGACACTGTATCAGTGCTCGATTGCAACTTCGTTTCCCAACTGTTCAACTCATCAGAACGTCTACCACCACAGCCCCTGATCTCAGTCCAAAACACAGGTCCTGAGAGAAGTGAGAGCTGCCTGCTTGCAGCCTCCCGCACTGCAGCCCATGCAGTGCCTCGGGCGGAGAGATGTTCTGGGCGCGGCTGCCGGTCATGGCCATTATTCCTCTTTCTAAGAGTTTGACAAGCGTTGGCCCATGTCAGGGGCAGTAGCTGTGGGAGGCTAGCTTGGTGTGTCCTCCTCCCTCAACTTTTAATTTTGAAGCACTTCAGATCTACAGAGAAGCTGCTAGAATAGTACAACACATACTCGCATCCCCTTCAGCTAGACTCCCCAGTTGTTAGTTCTGCACCACATTTGCATTTTCTCTTTCCATGTGCATGTGGTAGCTGCCAGGCATTGCAGATGCAACAGCACAGTAACAAATGGAAAGTCCTGCCCTGTGGGTAACAGACAGGGTAAACCAGTAAAATACAGCAGCATTTGAGATAGCCAAAGGGGCTACTGAAGAATGAGATGGTAGGGAAGCAGGGTTTGCATTTTTAGAAAGATTTGCCATTTTAGAAAGGGTTACATTTAGAAATGTAAATTGGTATCTACAAACATCAGGACTGTAAAATGGTGCAGCCGCTATAGAAAACAGTATGGAGTTTCCTCAAAAAATTAAAACTAGGGACTTCCCTGCTGGTGCAGTGGTTAAGAATCCACCTATCAATGCAGGGGACACGGGTTCAAGCCCTGGTCCGGGAAGATCCCACATGCCGCGGAGCAACTAAGCCCGTGAGCCACACGGCCCGTGCACCCATGCTCGGCAACAAAAACAAGCCACAGCGGTGAGAAGCCCGCACATCGCAACGAAGAGTAGCCCCTGCTCGCTGCAACTAGAGAAAGCCTGTGCGCAGCAGTACAGACCCAATGTAGCCAAAAATAAATAAATCTATTTAAAAAAAATTAAAAATAGAATTACCATATGATCCAGCAATTCCACTTCTGGGTGTACATCCGAAAGAGCTGAAAGCAGGTCTCCAAGAGATACTCGCACATCCACGTTCATAGCAGCATTATTCACAGTAGCCAAGAGGTGGAAGCAGCCCATGTGTCCATTGACAGCTGAATGGGTAAGGAAAAAGTGGTATATATGTACTATGGAATATTAGCCTTGAAAAGGAAGGAAGTCACGTCACAGGCTACAACATGGATGAAGCTTGAAGACATTGTGCAAAGTGAAATAAGCCAGTCACAAAAGAATGAATCCTATACGATTCCACTTATATGAGATTCCTAAAGTAATTAAATTCATAAAGATAGAAAGTAGAATGGTGGTTACCAGGGGCTAGAGATGGGGAAATGGGGCGTTGTTGAATGGGGACAGAGTTCAGTTTGGGAAGGTGAAAAAATTCTAGAGATCTCTTCCACAACAATGTAAATATATTTAATATTACTGAACTGCACAATGAAAAATGGTTACAATGGTAAATTTTACTTATTTACTTATTGTTGGCTGCATTGGGTCTTAATTGCTGCATGCGGGCTTTCTTTAGTTGCGGAGAGCAGGGGCTCTCTGTTGTGATGTGCAGGCTTCTCATTGTGGTGGCTTCTCTTATTGTGGACTGTGGGCTCTAGGCACGCAGGCTTCAGTAGTTGTGGCGTGCAGGCTCAGTAGTTGTGGCGCACGGGCTTAGTTGCTCCGCGGCATATGGAATCTTCCCAGACCAGGGCTCAAACCCGTGTCCCCTGCATTGGCGGGTGGGTTCTTAACCACTGCGCCACCAGGGAAGTCCATGATGGTTAATTTTATGTATTTTTTATAATAGAAATGAAAGGTCATAGAAGTCTCACTGAGAAGGCAGTTTTTGAGCAAAGTCCTTAAGGAAGGAGTCTGGGAGCCTTGTGTGGGGCTGGGTATGGGCATTCAGGTGCAGGGAGCTGCAAGTGCGGGTGGGGTCGGGGTAAGGAGGCATCAGAGCTGAGGACAGAGGGAGTCAAGGGGCCACATCATATAGGGCCTACTCAGGACTCTTGCTTTTTCTCTGAGAGCATTGGAAAACTGGTGGATAGTTTTGAACCCAGGGGTGATGTGATCTGACTCACTTTTTAAATTTTTTCCTAGAATAATTTATTGATATGAAATTCTCATAAAATGAACCCTTTCAAAGTGAACATTTCAGTGAGTTTGAATACATTTACAATGTTGTGCAACCACCACTTCTCTCTGGTACCAAGACGTTTCTTTCACCCCAAAGTAAAACCCCATAACCATTAGCATTCACTCTCCCTTATCTCTCCCCGGCCCCTGGCAACCACCAATCTGCTTTGTTTCTATGGATTTGCCAATTCTGGTTGTTTTGTGTAAATGGAATCATCCAGGGTTTAAAAGATCAGACTCCAGGGGATCGTAGCCAAGATGACAGAGTAAGGAAGAGCTCATCTCCACCCACAGGTGTGCCAAAAGCACGACTGCAGTTGACCCTTGAAAAACACAGGGGTTTAGGGTGCTGACCCACCTCACAGTTGAAAATCTGCATTTGGGAGGTTTTTTTTTTTTTTAGCACCTAAAGGAACTAGAAAAAGAAGAACAAATAAGATCCAAAGTTAGTAGAAGGAAAGAAAGAAAGATCAGAGCAGAAATTAATGAAAGAGACTGAAAAGAATAGAAAATATCAGTGAAACTAAGAAGTGGTTCTTTGAAAAGATAAACAAAATTGGTAAACCTTTAGACTCATCAAGAAAAAAAGAGAGCCTAGATAAATAAAATCAGAAATGAAAAAAAGAGGGGACTTCCCTGGTGGTCCAGTGGTTAAGACTCACAGACTGCATGGCATAGCAAAAAAAAAAGAAAAAAAGGAAACGAAAAAAAGAAGTTACAACTGACACCACAGAAATACAAAGAATCATAAGAGACTACTATGAACAGTTGTATGCCAGTAAACTGGACAACCTAGAAGAAATGGATGAATTCCTAGAAACATACAATTTCCCAAAACTGAATCAGAAAGGAATAGAAAATATGAACAGACTGATTATTAGTAATTAAACTGAATCAGTAATTTAAAAACTCCCAACAAACAAAAGTTCAGGATCAGATAGCTTCACAGGTGAATTCTACCAACATTTAAAGAAGAGTTAACACTCATTCTTCTCAAACTATTTCCAAAAATTGAAAAGGAAGGAGTGCTTCTGAACTCATTCTATGAGGCCATCATCACCCCGACCAAAACCAAAGACACCACAAAAAAATAAAGCTACAGGCCAATATCACTCACGAACATAGATGCAGAAATGCTGAACAGAATACTAGCAAACCATGCTCAAGTGGGATTTATCCCAGGGATGCAAGGATTGTTCAGTATCCACAAATCAGTCTAAGAGATATACACCATGTTAGCAAATTGAAGAATAAAAATCAAGATCATGTCAGTAGATGCAGAAAAAGCTTTTGACAAAATTCAGCATCCATTTATGATAAAAGATCTCCAGAAAGTGGGTAGAGAGGGAACATAACTTGACCATATATGGCCATATGTGATAAGCTCACAGCTATCATCATATTCAATGGTGAAAAGCTGAAAGCATTTCCTCTAAGATCAGGAGCAAGGCCCACTCTCACCACTTTTATTCAACATAGTATTGGAAGCCCTAGCCACAGCAATCAGACAAGAGAAAGAAGTAAAAGGAATCCAAATTGGAAAGGAAGAAGTAAAACTGTCACTGTTTGCAGATGACATGATACTATACACAGAGAATCCTAAAGACGCGACCAAAAATCTACTAGACCTCATCAGTGAATTCAGTAAAGTGGCAACATTTAAAGTTAAGGGATATAAAATTAATATACGGAAATCGTCTGCAGTTCTATACACTAACAATGAACTATCAGAAAGAGAAATTAAAAAAAAAATTCAGTTTACAGCTGCATCAAAAAGAATAAAATACCCAGGAAGAAATCTAACCAAGGAGGTAAAAGACCTGTACTCAGAAAAGTGTTAAGTCATTGATGACAGAAATTGAAGACAACACAAACAAATGGAAAGATACACCATGCTCATGGATTGGAAGAATTAATGTTAAAATGACCATACTACCCAAGCCAATCCACAGATTGAATGCAATACCTATCAAAATACCAAAGGCATTTTTCACAGAACTAGAAAAAATAATCCAAAAACTGTATGGAAACACAAAAGACCCCGAATAGCCAAAACAACCTTGAGGAAGAAGAATAGAGCTGGCGGTATCATGCTCCCTGATTTCAAACTGTACTACAAAGCTACAGTAATCAAAGCAGCATGCTACTGGCACACACACAAAAAAAGACACATGGGTCAATGGAACAGAGCGGAGAGCCCAGAAATAAACCCACACTTATATAATCAACTAATCTATGATGAAGGATGCAAGAAAACACAGAGGGGAAAAGACAGCCTCTTCAATAAATGGTGTTGGGAAAACTGGACAGCTACATACAAAAGAATCAAAGTGGACTACTTTCCCATTCAATTTAAAAATGTTTAAAGACTTAAATGTAAGATCTGAAACCATAAAACTCCTACAAGAAAGCATAGGTAGGTATGCTCTTGGACATCAATCTTAGCAATGTATTTTAGGATATCTCTCCTCAGGCAAGGGAAACAAACAAACAAAAAACAAATGAGACTTTATCAAATTAAAACGCTATTGCACAGTGAAGGAAACTATCAATAAAACAGAAATGCAGCCTGCTGAATGAGAGAAGATAGTTGCCAACGTTATATCCGACGAGGGGTTAATATCCAAACTATACAGAAAACTCAGACAACTCAACATCAAAAAAACAACCAACCTGATTAAAAACTAGGCAGAGGACTTGAATAGACATTTTTCCAAAGAAGACATTCAGATGGCCAACAGACACATGAAAAGATGCTCAGTGTCACTAATCATTAGGGAAATGCAAATCAGAACCACAATGAGGTATCACCTCATACTTGTTAGAATGGCTATCATCAAAAAGACAACAAATAACAAACATTGGAGAGGATGTAGAGAAAAGGGAACCCTTGTGCACTGTTGGTGGGAATGTAAATTGGTGTCACCACTGTGGAAAACAGTAAGCAGGTTCTTCAAAAAGTTAAAAGTTGAACTGCCACACCATCTTGCAGTTCCACTTCTGGGTATTTTTCTGAAGAAAGCAGAAACGCTAGTTAGAAAAGATATATGAACCCCTATACTTATTACAGCATTATTTACAATAGCCAAGATGTGGAAACAACCTAAGTGTCCATTGTCAATAGATGAATGGGTAAAGAAGATGGGGTATATATGTGTGTATATATGTATACACACAGACACACATATATACACGTACATATGTATATACATAATATGCAGTGAAATACTGTCCATAAAGAAGAAGGAAATCTTGCCATTTACAGTAGCACAGATGGACCTAGAGGGTGTTATGCTAAATAAGTTGGAGAAAGAGAAATACTGCATGATTTCGCTTATATGTAGAATTAAAAACAAAACAAAACAAATGAACAACCATAACAAAACAGAAACAGACTCATAGCTACAGAGAACAAACTGGTGGTTGCCAGGGGGGTTGAGGGGGTGGGGATGAGGGAAATAAGTGATGGAGATTAAGAGGTACAAACTTCCAGTTATAAAATAAGTAAGTCACGGGGATGTCCTGTACAGCATAGGGTATAAGGTCAATAATATTGTGTAAACTCTGTATGGTGACAGTCGGTAACTAGAGTTATCATGGTGATCGTTTTGTAATGTATTAAAATATGTAATCAGTATGTTGAACACCTGAAGCTAATACAACATAGTAAGTCAATTATGCTTCAGTAAAAATTAATGAATGAATGGCTCATACAGCATGTGGCCTCTTGTGACTGGCCTTTCACTCAGCCTAATGTCTTCAAGGTACATCAGACTGTAGTATCTACCAGCACTTCCCTCCTCATCGCTTGCATGAGTATGCCACGTTTTGTTTAGCTTCTCATCCGCCCGTGGATGTTTGGACTACTTCCACCTTTTGGCTGTTTGAGTAAGGCTGCTATGAACATTTGTGTGCAAGTATTTGTTTGAACACCTGTTTTCAGGTCTTTTTGGTATACACCTAGGAGTGGAATTGCTGGGTCTGACTTCAGTTTTTACCAGGATGTCCCTGGTGCTGTGTTGAGAAGGGTTTGAAGGGAGGAGGGAGGCGTGGAATCCAGGAGACGGGTGAGAAGCCTCCTGCGCTAATCAGGCTCAAGACGATGGTGACCCCGATGGAGGGTTGGTGATAGGAGGTCAAAACGTGCTTAATCTCGAACACAGAGCCAGCAGAATTTAATCTTGGACCAGATATAGGGTGTATGAAAGAGAGCTGGGTCCAGAATGACACGAACCCTTTTTTTGCTGGAACAAATGGGAAAGTAGAGATCCTTGGCAGAGGGAACATCAGAAATTCCATTTTGGACGTGTTAAGTGTGAAATGCCAGTTAGAGCTCCAGTGGCAATGGCAAGGTTGTTTGGTGACTCCACTAATTTAATGCTTGTGTTCTAGAAAGAGTCGTGGTAAACAATAAATTACTATCTAGGTTGATAAGGAAACCAACACAGAAGATCTCTTCCCGGAAGAGGTGGCGAGTCTGCCGAAGGAGAGGCCCGGCCGCAGGGCCCGCGGCTCGCCCTTCACGCGGAGCAGCACCATTGTCCGTTCCCAGACTTTCTCGCCCGGAGCGCGAAGCCAGTACGTTTGCAGAGTAAGTCGGGAGTCCTTTGCCACCTGCCTGGAAGGATTCTTCATCGGTCGCGGGCGGGGCTGGGCAGCAGAGGGTTGGAGCTCCCGGCACATCCTCACCTGCACGCAGGGTTGAGAACTCTGAGACAGGTGGAGGGGGAGACCCCACCTGCTGTGGTCCGTGGAGACAGGACAGCAGGTTGGAGGTTGGCCGGCCGTGGCCGTGTGACAGTGACGGCACAGACTAGCAGAGATGAGGCGCTGTTGAGGATAAGTGCTCACGACGCAGCAGACTGGGGCGCCGTTTGGCTCGAGGAGAGCTTTGACCCTCCCGCTCCTCTGACGGGGCTCGTTGGAGAAAGCATCTTCCCTTGAAAGGGCTACCAAGGGGCCGCTGCATTAGGGCAAAGCCAGAGTTTGATCATATGAGAGAGGCAGACCCTCAGGCCTACGTGGGAGACACTGAGGGGTCCCCAGGCCCACCCTCAGGCTCAGAAATTGGCTAGGACTCACGGAACTCAGAAAAGCCGTCGTATCCACGATGATGGTGCGCCGCAGGGAAGGGGTGCAGACCGACGTGCAGAGGGAAGAGGCGTCGGGCAGCGCTCCGGAGAGACGTGGCGGAGCTTCCAACCCTTCTCCCGCAGCGGAGTTGTGCGGCAGCTCTCACCTCTCGGAGCAGTGGCAGCGTGCCCGGAGCACAGCCGACCAGGGACGCTCACCCGAGGCTTGGTGCCCAGGGGTCTTGTAGGGGTGGTCACGGGGCACTGCTGGTGGCCGGCGTGGCTGACCTTCGTCTGCAGCCCCTCCAGGGTCAAGCTGGTGGCCCAGGGCCCCCCTCACATTGTCAGCAGAGACTGTGCGGCCAGGCCAAGGTCCCCAGGTAAACAGAGACACTTAGAACGTTCTAGGGACTTACAGGTCACTGCCCAGGAGCTGAGCAGGGAGCCCACCTTTCTTGGGCAGGGAATCCTTTACTCACAGGAGGGAGCAACAGGGGCTGGGGCCCGGGTGGCCACGTTTGCGAGGCCTGCAGCTCCTCTCCCCACGCAGTGAGGTGTCCCGGTCGCGCTGCCCCGGGCAGCCCAGGGTCAGGCGGGGCACTCCCGCCCCATCAGGCTGCAGCCCTGTGGGGCCTGATGCTTCATCACGCGGCTGGAGGTGCCTGATCGAAGGCCATCCTTCCTTATCCTAGACTCTTGCCGAACCCCTGTGGAGCAGCCTCCCGTCTGCTTGCTGAGGAGGATGGGGTGGTGAAGGAGGAAGCCCTTCACCGCCCCAGAGACAGGCCTCCAGCCCCTGCACTGTGCTTTGCGCCCTGCACAAAGGCACGCACTGACCGGCGATGCTTCTAGAGGCCTCTGTTTTTATATATGTTTGTGATGATTGGGAGGCACGTAAGTGCAGTGCTGCAACATTTCCTGCTATCTGGGGTTCATTGGCATGGAAAGTAAGGCCGTGAAGGCCAGGACTTTGCTTTCACACAGATATATGTTGATCCTGAAATGAAAACCTGCCGCCAAATGAAATACGTAACGTCTCGGCTCCCGTGAAGTCGGCATTATTTATTTTTCTTTTTAAAGACAGGCCTTTTCCCTTGACGGGCAGGGTGGGTGTTAGTGGTGTGGCCTTGTCCTCCTGCCGGGAACGAGGCTCTTATCTGGAACACCACTCTTCCCAGCTCTTGCCAAAGCTAGAAACACAGCAAATGAGAATGACTGATAAAAAGTGAAAAGCGCTGAGGAGAGTGCGGGTTTTCATGAGCGTCACACCGTACCAAGTGGCAGTTGGCATTGATAGGACCGAAATTGTGTTGCTCAATTAGCCTGGAAAACCTCAGCTGGTTCGGTTGATGGACCTGAAGCAGGGGTGGGGCTGGGGGTTGGTCTGCTTATTTGGTTTGTCTTTGTTTGGCCTGAAACTCTTGTGTGGGGTTTTCTTGTAAGCGAAACCCAAAGTCTTGGTAAAAGCTCTAAACGTCATAACTGTTTGAGCACCTGCACGAAACAAAATAATCCAGTTCAGAGTACACAGAGAATGAATGTTGAATTCTTGAGGAAATGTTTCTGAACCTCAGTCTTTTTGGTGTAGCTTTATCGTAGTGACAGCGACAGTTCAACGCTGCCCCGGAAGTCCCCCTTTGTCCGAAACACTTTGGAAAGACGAACCCTTCGCTATAAGCAGGTATGTGCCACGTAGACTAATCTGCCGTCTGTATGTACGCTGGGAGTTACTTCTACAAACCCGAAGGGGTAATATTTTAGGTAAGATTAATTGAAAGGTAATATGTTTATTTCCTTGTTTACTTAGATATAATTTTTAGAAGTGTATATAATGTCAATATGTTACCAGTATTTGTTAATTTCCTAAGATAATGTCGTAATCTAAGATAATACATGATCTTTACATTTTAAAATATAATAAATTAATAAACAGCCATTCTGTATAAGAGATTCTTCTTTCTTTTTTGACAAGGGAGTATATAGTTTAGAGAATTTGGGTCTTTCACCGTGGCGCATTCTCCTACGTAGGACGTTCTACAGTTTTCCTTTATATACACCGGATTTTTTCTCCACGTCACGCCAGTTTACACACTTTTGCTACTTTTAATTTGTAAGGTAGTGCCCGGGCAAGAATTCTTTGAAAGAAAAAAAAATTCCCAGATCTCCTTGTGGTGGTTGTATTTAGAGTAGCCGCTGACTGAGAATGATAAGAAAATACATAACTCAGCAACAAAAGTATTTCTCAGCAGCCATGCTGTTGGCATTTTGGCCTAGGTCTGTCTTTGTTGGGGGCTGTCCTGTGCACTGTGGGCCGTTGAGCTGCATCCCTGGCCTTGACCCACTAGTTGCCAGTATCACCCCCTCCCCCAGTTGTGACGACCAAAAATGTCCCCGGAGGGCCCAAGTCACCCCTGGTTGGGAACCAGTGAGCTCTGCTATGAATTCAGCAGAGCTTTTAAATGAGTTTGTGTTTATTAAGTCACTTACATTTGCATTTAACTTCTGTATATGTGCAAAGTAGTGTTATGGGTGTGTAAAACGCATACAGTTATTCAGTCCTCCCAACAACGCTGATAGGCTCGTGGATTTGTGATTTTGTTGCGCTAACTGCCTTCCCCAGCGTTGTTAGCCATGGCGTGGGAAGTACTGCTCTCAGCTCCGTGTACAAAATTCTATTCTCGTCTTAGAGCTTTCTTGAAAACAGGAGACTTGCTTACTTCAGGCGTGTGTGGGGAGGAGCGTTTTTTTGTTGTTGTTGTTGTTGATGTTCGGCCTCGCTGCGCGGCTTGCAGTTGTAGTTCTCCGACCAGGGATTGAACTTGCACCCCAGCATTGGAAGCGGGGAGTCCTAACCATTGGACTACCAGGGAATTCCCTGGGGAGGAACGTTTTTGACAGCTTGTGTGTGTTTAACCAGAAAGCCCTCAACGTGGTTTATAATGTGCTTTTTTCCCGTTACACAGTAGGCCATTAAGATTTTGCCATGTCGGTCTATTTTTCATCTTTTTACAGTAGCTGCGTTTTCTGCGGGCCTTATAATGTAATTGATCACTTTTCTCTTGTCAGGTATTTAGAATTTTTCTGTCATAAAGCTTTTGCACATCATCAGCTGTGCCTTTCAGATGCAAGTCACATGAAATTTCAGAACCAAAGAAAACACAACATTTTGTGGCTCTTGCTTATATTGTCAAGTAGCACTTGAGAAAGATGACGCCCTCCTGCCCCGTGTGACAGGGTCTGTTTCTCTGCGCTTTAGCCAAAGCCTAGGTCGTCATTACAGCGGACAGCTTGCTGTCACTGGCTCGTTACCGGAGTGGAGGTTTGAACCCGTGTCGCCCACATCCGTGTTGTGTTGGCGTCGGGCCACGCTGCGGGTGTCTCCCTCCAGTGGGGTCGGTCACTCGGGGAAGAAGCTGCAGGCAGGGCGCGGGCGGGGTGGGCGCGCTCACGGCCGCCGTCTCGCAGCCCTGCAGGTCCTCCCTGGCGGTGCTGGCGGCGCGCACGTCCCTGGACCTGGAGCTGGACCTCCAGGCGTCGCGGACGCGGCAGCGGCAGCTGAACGAGGAGCTGTGCGCCCTGCGCGAGCTGCGCCAGCGCCTGGAGGACGCCCAGCTCCGCGGCCACGCCGAGCCCCCGGCCTGGCTGCTGCGCGACGAGCGCTTCCGGAGCCTGCTGCGGGAGGCCGAGAGGCAGGTGAGGCCCCGGCCCGCCAACGGGGGGAGGGGGCAGGCGGGCGGGCCTTTCTCGCCTCCCGGTGCCCGGAGCTGGCAGGGGCTTCCATCGGTCTTCCTTAAAACTGGAAGCAAACCCGTCTGGTTCACCCCGCGTTACTGTTCCAGACGAGACAGACCAAACTTGACTTCCATCAAGAACAGGCAGCTGAGAAGATGCTGAAGAAGGCCTCCAAAGGGGTGTGCCAGCTGCGTGGGCAGAACCTCAAAGAGCCCATCCAGGTGCAGGCGTTCAGGTGGGGAGAAGCCCAGGCCTCACTCTCCCGCTTGCTTTTTCCTGTCATACCTTTGTCATTATGAAGAGTAAAGTAAGTATTGAGAAGGACCCACAGGAAGTCGAGGACAAAGCAGGAATCTCCCCTGCTGTTAGCATTGTGCGGAGTTGCTTCCGATCTTGTTTTCTAAACACTGTTTTTTCATGCTGCTTGTAATCACAGTGTGGGTTCGAGTTTGCATTTAGCTCTTTTTAAATTAAAATACCCCATGTTGCCACATCATCTGTTATCTTTTTTGGCTGTAATGTCTCATCTAACAGATATAATTTACCTATTTTATACCCTGCTTCTTTCCAAATGTTTGCTCCTGTAAACAGCACAGTGATCTACATATAGATACATATGTGTATCACCTTTGCCTTTTTAGTTAACTTTTTTTTTATTTAGTTAACTTTTGATTGAAGCATAATAGACATACAGGAAAGCATGCATATCGTCCTATATATGAAATATTTCAGTGAATTGTCATAAACCCTACACGGCAAGAATCAAATGTTATCAGCACCCCCAGATTTCCCACACCAGAATAACCACCATCTTGAATTTGAATAGTGTAGGTTAGCTTTCCCTGTTTTTATCTTTTATATGAGGAAAATCACCCAGTCAATCTATTTTCTTTTGTGTCTGGCTTTTTAAAAAATTGAGGTGAAATTCACGAAGCATAAGATTAACCATTTTAAAGTGAACAATTCCATGGCATTTAGTACAGTCACAAACTGTATTCAGTTCCAGAACATTTCCGTCACTCCAAAAGGAAACCCTGTACCCCCGGTAAGCAGTCACTCCCCATGCCAACCTCTCGTCAGCTCTTGGCGGCCACCACTCTCCTTTCTGTCTCTATGGGTTTGCCTTTTCTGGACCTTTCATATAAGAGGAGTCATACAGCATGTGGTCTTTTGTGTTTGGCTTCTTTCACTTAGGATAGTATTTTTAAGGTTCATCAATGTTGTAGCATGAATCAGTGCAGTGTTCCTTTTTAGGGCTAAATAATGTGTGCCTGACGTCTAGCCTTAATTTTTTTATACCTTGAATTTTTACCTCCCCATCATAAAAGAGTATAAAACACTATAGCTATCTTCCTTCAACTATGATTTAGAACTCCTTGTATAGTTTTTCATTTATTCATAAAGAAAATATTTGCTGAGCATCTACGTATACCAGGCACTGTTCTAGGCACTGGAGACAAACCCTTGCCCTCATGGGGCTTTGTAACTTCTATTAAAATTTAGAGAGGGGGCCGGGGCAAGAAACTTTAGAGGGTTTGTACACAGATGTGCCCCTGGGGATTGAAATTCAGTGTGTTCTCTGAGTCAGAAAAGCTGTCATTGATGGCAGAGCCTCTTGCCACCTTTCACTGCATTTCTATCAGCCTCTAACCTGTAATTCTTTCCAATCGCAGGGAGAAGATAGCATTTTTTACAAGACCAAGGATTAACGTACCTCCTCTGCCCGCCGACGATGTTTGATGTAGTGCTTTGTACACATAAAGTATTTATCTGCCTGTTTTATTTTCATGAAGTTCTTAGACTAGCTAAATTTGTCTTTAAAATATTTGTGCAAAGCTATTAATATACACATTTTGTAAAAAATAAAAACAAAACACATATATCTATACATATATATTTTATAATAGTGACGGCAACAGGGCTTGGTTTTTCCTTGTTGTGAAATTGACATCTCTGAAGACAGGTTATTTTATAAGAGATCAATTATCATGTTAAGAGTGTACAGTTTTTACGCTGTTTTATTTGACTTAAAGGCTGGAAGACAGAAACGAAGTGAGTTCAGGCAAATTCACTGTATTGTAATTTATTTATAGTACTTTTTTTTTCCTTGAAGGAAAATACTGACTTTAAGATGTATTTTAAGACTGAAATTTTGTTCTTCAGTATTTGTCATGCGGTAGAATGGAACTTTGGGGCCGGTTTTGTGTCTGACATCCGAAATGCAAACACTATGTGCTGAACTCGTCACTCGTCCCGTTTCTCCTCTGTGCATTTATCATGTATATTGTACACTTTTGCACCCTTTGTGTTCTGTTACGATGCCACCTTAGGGGCTCAGTCCTGAGTCAGTGCGGCGTGTGCGTTGCGGAGCTTGGTCTCCCGCGCGGGCTGGGCACCCATAGCCCCTGGTTACCGTGCACCTTTCCGTGCCCACCCCGGGTCTGAGGCTGGTGGTCACGGAGCCCCCGGCAGCCATACAGCCCACCCTCACCCGGCCTCGGCAGCCCCGCCTGCCTTTCCAGTCTGCCCCATCTGATCCTGACCGACAAGGAGGGCGGTGGTGGAGCTTCTGCTCTGCTGCTCTGCCCTGCAGGAAAGTGAAAAGAGAAGAAGGAAGGTGTGTTTTCATTGAGTCACTGGATCCGCTGATGGATAGAGCAGTCACGACATGGACACGATAACCTTTGAAGGCGCTTTCTTGAGGAAGCCACGTTCCGTGGGAACTACAGCTACCAGGCGAGTCACTCACAGGAGAGCATGTGCTTTCGATCGGAGGGCCCCCGCCCCATACTGGAGTCGTCCCAATATTTCTTAAGAAATCTTAGAACTAGCTCATGAGGAAAAAATTCTTTACGTAATAAAACTATACCATCCTTTAAAAATGCCAGGTGGTATAGTTTGCCTAATACGTATTTATTATATATGAAATGCACTCTCCTTCATGAGGCCTCGGAGAAGTAAACGAGGTGAGTCACACAAAATGTAAAAGAAAACGGAACCCTCCTCCTGGGTCTTTGTGCCCCTCCCTTGAAAGTGCCCCTCCCCCCTTAATCAGCAGCATCTCTCTTCTCATTCGTCTGTAAGCACTCCCTTGTATAACCCACCTTCCTTTTCACATTTATTAAAAATGCATTTTGTAAAAGCATTTCATTGATATGTGACCTGTCACGGACAGTGAAGTTGTCTGTGGTGGTAAGGCTGAAAACTGTGTGCTTTTTCACACTTGTCACTTCTTGCTATGTATTTCTGCCTCTAGTCCTGGTTTTTTTTCTTTTGCTAATTTCTCTGCATATATACCCACAACAGAGGTAGAGACACAAAACACATGAGTGCTTGCCAGAAGTGCCCCCCCAGGAGACAGCGTTGCTGCACGGGTCAGGTTGGTGGCAGGCCCTCTCTGTCCCCAGCTGTTGAAACTTCAGATTGATGGATTGGCTGCCGCTGGACTCGGGGGTGTGTGGAGAGCAAGTCATATGCGTCTGAGGTACATGGCTCCCCAGACGTGGGAGAGCCCCGGCCGCGTTGCCGGGCCTGTGTTTAGGCACTGCCACTTGAAGCTCTTAAGTGGGTGGAAAGGTTGAGGTAGCTTTCCTGCTAACCCCTACAAAGTAGCAACGTGGGGAAACCCACTGTGCCAATACAGAAAGCCCGCAAGGGTTTTCAAATGTCACTGCCCACTAGACACAGGTTTCTGTTTGGAATGCTTCCCCATCCCAGAGTTAAAAAAAAAAAAAAAAAAAGGAAATCCCTCCTTTGCCCCACCAGAAACAAATGCAGCCCCAGCTTTGGTGTCAGTTCAAGGAGCGCTGTGTTTTTCGCCTTTCCCCTGTGCTTCTCCGCCTCCCTCCTGTCTGCTTTTGCACCTGAATGGGACCATAGTCAGAAAGGAAGGAGAAGCCAGGCTGATGAAGGACGGGGAGGTGACGGGTCCGTGCTACTCGCAGGCTGTGCTGGAAGTGGCACGTGGACAGCGACAGAGGCCAGGCTAGCAGGCAGGGCACGAGGCACCCTAACTGGCTTCTCTTTCGTGATCGATTGTGCAGCTTCCGACTAGTTAAGACTGCCACCCCCTGGAAAATATCCCACATGTCCGAAAAGTGAAGTCCTGTCGTCTTAAGGGGTATTTTCTTATGTTTAAGTTTGCCCATAATCGTGCCTTGGACAATCCGAAGTCTGCCACCAGGGTCCTTTAGAAACAGTGTGATGAGTAAAAGGGAATTCGGTCTTCACTTCATCTGGTCACGTAATTGTCACCACCGAAATAAGTAACCTTCTGTTGTGGGAATAAGTTATAATCAGTATTCATCTCTATTTTTGTCACTGTTCTAATTGTGTCATTTGTATTGTTTGAAAGTATTTCTTCTACAAAATTAAACTAACCTGCCTTAAGAACAGAATGGAAATGTGTGATTTTTTAAAAAAATGTAATTAGAGACTTAAATATATTAAAATGTATATAATTTTTTTCAACATAAAAATAGAGGTATGGGGGCTTCCCTAGTGGCGCAGTGGTTGGGAGTCCGCCTGCCGATGCAGGGGACGCGGGTTCGTGCCCCGGTCCGGGAGGATCCCACATGCCGCGGAGCGGTTGGGCCCGTGAGCCATGGCCGCTAGGCCTGCGCGTCCGGAGCCTGTGCTCCGCAACGGGAGAGGCCACAGCAGTGAGAGGCCCGCGTACCGAAAAAAAAAAAGAAACCCTGTGCCGGTTAACCGTCACCCCCATTTCTCCGCCTCCCCCCGCCCCCCCCCCCCCCCCCCCCCCGGTAACTGCCAATCTTTCTCTCTCTGTGGATTTGCCTATCGTGGACGTTTCCTGGAAATAGAATCACATGCTATGTGTGCTGGCTTTGTTCGTTCAGCATCATGTCTTCTGGGCTCGTCCACATTGTAGCCTGCGTCAGGACTTCACTCCTTTCTATTGCTGAGTAATATTCCTTTGTGTAGATAGACCACGTTGTGTGTGTTTGTTCGGCAGTTCGTGGCCATTTGGGTTGTTTCCACTTTTTGGCTGATAGGGATAATGTTGCTGTGTACATTTGTGTACAAGTTTTTGTGTGGACATAGGTCTTTATTTCTCTTGGGTCTATACATAAAAGTAGAATTTCTAGATCATATGGTAATTCTATGTTTAACCATTTGAAGAACTGCCAGACTATTTCCAAAGCCGCTGCCCATTTTATATTCCTACCGGCAGTGTACAAGGGCTTCAGTTTCTCCACTTCCTGGCCAACATTTGTCATTTTGATCATTGTCATCTTCATAGGTGCACGGTGCCATCTCAGCGCAGTTGTGTCGGTTTTTAATTCACAGGATCCACGCCCCCTACCACACACACACCTTTTAATTTGTGTGTTTTCTGATCTCCCACAGCCTGGACTTGGCTCATTGTATCCCTGGGTGTAGTTTAACATGTTCCTCTGAACTTTATTTCCTAAAAATAAATGCTGAAAAAAGCTGTTGTTGAACCTAAAAGCTTGATCAGATTCCAGTTCGTTTTATTCCTTTCTTTTTTGGGGGCTGGGATGGGTGGCAAGACATACCTTCATCCATCAGGTGACTTACAATGTTTCTTTTTATAGGGTTTGCAACTATTGATAATCAATACATAGATCCATTAATTCACTAAGGGTTGAAAAATGATGATATTCTCTCAATTTTTAAAACATTATTATTTACTTTGAAATGCCTTTATAAAGAGAAACTTACTAGTCTATTTGGTTATCCAGTGGTACAGTTTGTATGGGAAAAACAAGATAAATGCTTGATTTTTTTCTTTATTGACCAGTTTTGAAAATAATTGTTTCCCCAGCACTGTTACAGTGGTGACCAATTTTTTTTTGGTTTTTGGAAATTTTTTTTTTTGTATCGTTATTATTAACACAAATTTAAATATGTTTGGTGTGCTTTAATCCATTGGAGTTGTTATCCTTATTAACGCTCACATTCCCTCCTCTGTAGCTGGGGCAACCTCTACTGGTTGACTGCTGGGTCCTTTTTTATATGTCCCCAGGAGTCTGAGATGGCTTCCTTGCTACTGAAACGGAGCGGGACCCTACAGAGCCTTCCCGGGGACAGACGCTTGCCCAGGCCCCGTGTCCCCTGCCCACCTCTTGTATGTAGAAAAGCTTTAGCATCCTAGACCTTCCCTGAGTTCCAAAAAGAAAAATTTAATAAGAGAAGAAAAAAAACCAGAAACAAAAGAAAATATTCAAGTAAGACTAATAACAGTTTAGCCATAAAACAAGGTCAAGGGCCTTTGGTTCTTCCTCAGGGGCTATAGATAATACCCTGGGCCGTACCCTTCAGTTGTCTGCAGGCACTAAAACCTCCACCAGGTGGAAGAAGTTAATTGCGTGCTGGTCACATAGACCCCAGACCAGTTGGAACCAGAAGGTTGATGATCAAGATTCCTGATTTTTTAAATCACCCTGTTACCTCACCATCAACCAATGAGAGAATCGTGCACGAGCTAGCTGATCACACACCCTGTCACCCTCTCCCTCACACTGTGTTTAAAAACCCTTCCCTGAAAGCCACTGGGGAGTTCGGATCTTTTGAGCTAAGCCGCCAGTTCTTCCTTGGCCTTGAAACAAACGCTGCGCTTTCCTTCACCACAAGCCGGTGTCAGTACATTGGTTTTGCTGCTCCATGGGCGAGGGGACCAAGTTTGGTTCGGTAACACTACCCTGCTTGACCAGATGTTTGTGACCTGGAAATGGTCATTTCTCCAGGGAGACTTGGTTTCTTGGTGCCAGGAGTACTCGTTACTGCTGAGTTAGTCATTGTTTTTAGATTTATTGTCTGTCTCTGTTAAGTAGACTGACAATATTTTCTCGTCACGCATCTCAATTTTTGCTTTGAAACAAGTGATCAGACACTGCCACCTCATTTTGGAGCAAGATTTGCAGGCCCTTGGTTACATCCAAAGGCAGAGGCTGCACGTCTTTTGGTTTGGAAACATCGTGTCTGGGACCTATGGCGAGAGGCACGCAGCCTTTTAGAATCTATGGTTTTCCGTCCTTCCCACCAACAGACACTCTGGCCAGATTGCTTTTCCTACTCTGCAGTTACAGACAGAATCCCCTGGGTAATAAACACAAATTGTTTTATTGCGATGGAATTAGTTTAAAAGAAATGCTTCGCAGCACTGCCCAATAGAACTATCTGCAATGATGGAATTGTTTCATATCTGCACTAAAATATAGTAGCCACTAGCCACATGTGGCGATCAGGCACTTGACATGTGGCTAGTGTGACTAAGGAACTGAAATTTATTTTAAAAATATTTTTTAATTAAAAAAAATATTTATTTATTTATTTAGGCTGTGCCAGGTCTTAGTTGTGGCGTGCATGTAGGACCCAGCTCCTCCATCAGGGATTTAACCTGGGCTCCCCGCATTGGGAGTGCGGAGTCTTACCCCCTGGACCATCAGGGAAGTCCCTGAATTTTAAATTTTATTAATTTAAATTAATTTAAACTTGAATAGCAGCTTGTGGCTAGTGGCTACCATATTGAACCAGTGCAATTTTACCCTGTATTACTGTGTAAGGGGAATAATTATGTCCAACTGGCCAGGGGTTACATGCCCTGCTTGTCCCTGTGGGTGGGTTTATGTGAGTTGACAATGGTGTGCAAATGAACTGGGCCACATGGGGCTTTATATATAGGTGTGTGTGTGTTAGATTGTGAGTCTTTATAACTTTTTCCACTTGGCTCAAATATGCTAGGTATTTTGATAAGTATATATAGGGGTACACATTTTTCCTTGCGTCTCAGGCTGCAGTAAGGCTCTGCAAAGCACTGCTTACTCTTTCCAGAGCCCTCACTTAAGCCTCAAAACGCCCCCAGGTGGTGGATCCTTTTACTACCTCTACTGCTCCCCACTTTCTAGAAGGGAAAATCGAGGCTTGCAGAAGCTTGACAAATAGCGCAGACAATAATACTGTAATGTGGTTGTTATGTAATACTTCAAGATGGTGTCTGAGAACATTTGAAGACATTGTTGGTTCTGGTGTAACACTGTATCCCAGAGACAGTTTTTTTTTTAAATTTTGTTTTGTTTTTTACCATGTAGTGTGCTTCCATGTCTACGAAAACTTCCCTTCCCTCTCTGTGTCCCAGTCACTGGGTTCCGCTCCCCAGAGATAACCACCCTTCGCAGCTTCCTGTGCATCAATTCTGAAACAGTCTATGAAGATACAGGCAATCATACTTCCCACGTGCCAGCAGTACCACATTTAAGGGATTATAATGAAGCAGAGCTTCCAGCATGTTATACAATGGTGAACTCTTTAAAATGACTGGGAAGGTCCTGCCCTGGAGGTCCAGTGGTTAAGACTCCGCGCTTCCACTGCAGGGGGCCTGGGTTTGATCCCTGGTCGGCCGGGGGATTAAGATCCCTCATGCTGTGGGACTCGGCCAAAAAAAAAGGCAAAAAAAAGCCTGGGAAATGGAAGATTTGGGTGAATCAAATTATACTGTATAAGCAGGGTTTCTCTGCTTCGGCACTAGTGATATTCTGGGCTGGAAACTTCTCTGTTGCAAGGCTGTCCTGGGCACTGTAGGTTGGTGAGCAGCACCCTGGGCCTTCACCCACCAGATGCCAGGGGCCCCCCGCCCCGAGGTGTGGCAGCCAAAACTGTCCCTAGACAGTGTCCCATGTACCAGCAGCAGATAAGAGGAAAAAAATGTAAAAGATTCAAAGGGATTAACAAGTAGAAGTCTGTGAAGAAAACAGAAGGCGCCAGTATGGAGAAATTAAAGCTCAAAGGTTATTACGTAAGTGTTTGAAGAATCTTTTCACGAAGGATCTTAACGGCTATCTTTCAGTCTTCGCACATAGCAGAATAAGAAGTGAATTTAAATGGAAGAGAAATTAAGGCTGGACCTACGGACGATGAAACGGTAACATCAGTTCTGAGCTGCCATCTTCCTTCCTAAAGATTTTTATGAGCAGAATAACCTAGGATGATTAGGAATTGTTCTCTCCGGGCTTTGCGGTTAAGATTTGAGAATCTTCAAGGAATGAAATCTGCGTTAAAAAGTAGCAAAATGTACATAATCCATGATCATGTCTCCTACAGTGCTTTAAAAAAAAAAAGCAATAGCTGTTTCTTGTTACAGAAGCAATGCATGTTAATCGTAGAAAAATTAGAAAATGCAGCTAAGCTAAAAAGAAGAAAATGAGAAATACCCTTAATCTCACTATTGAGTGAAATACTAAGGTCGATACTTTAGTGAATTTGCTTCCCAGTTGTTTTCTCTGTTCAAAGGTATATGCTTGCGAAGATATAAATACATTAAACTGTAGGAGAAACTCTTCCCTTCTTCCCTTCTAGGTTTTTTGACTGGTCTAATAATTAAATTGACATAAAATGGACGAACAGGAGAGAAACAAATTTAATTTCCTACGGTAGGGGAGCCCATAGAATTCTGAGACTCCAAGAAGTCACCAAAGCAGGCAGCTTTTATACCTTCTAGACAAGGAAACCATAAGTTTGTGAAAAATTGGAGAAACAAAGGGGTTTGGGCTTGGGCTAGCAAATTAGTGCAAGTAACAAGGTTTGTTTATACCGCCTTCCAGGTGGTGAATTCCCTTTCTCCCTAATAAGGATGCCTTTTATCCACCTGGTGGGGGGCAGGGTACCTTCACATGCCTTTGGGGGGACCAAGGAAGGTCAGAGTGTCTTTTATTTGCACAGGCTGTTTCTTAAGTACCTTTAATTCAAAATAATCAGTATGCCAAGTGGCCTATTTTGGGGGTGGCATCTTCTGCTTCCCTTCAACACCTACATACATTCGTCGGATCATTCAGCACATAATGCTTTGCAGCTTGCTTTTTCTCATATAAGACACCGTGAATGTCCTTCCATGTCGAAAAGTATCTGTTACCATATCTGTTTTAATTCTTGTGTTGTACCGATGTCTTATAAACTTAACCAATCCTCTGTTTCTGGCCACTTAACTTGCTGCTGGTGCTTTGAGGTCATAAATAATACTGCAGCAATTCTTCCTTTCACGATTCTTTCCGTTCCTTTCCTTTTTTCCTAATGAGGCTAGTTCCTGGAGCAAATGACAGCAATAGCTGTCGGGGCCACTATGTTTCAACCCGTGCATATTTGCAAGGTTTTTGGTAGGAATCGCTAAACAGCCCACCAGGAAGACTGTTCAATTTACATTCTTACGGGGGGGTAATCTTTTCTTTTTTTTAAGTCCTTGCCAAAAGGACAGTTTCATGGGTGGAGGTGGAGGATGTCGGAAGTGATCTCATTCTGTTGAAAACTGTGCGCCCCAGTTTTATAGGCTTTTCCTTAATTGCCTGTTTGCTATAATGTTCTTCACACTTGAACAATCACCTGGAGAAGAAAAGGTGAAACCTACTGGCAAAAAAATCGCCCCACGACGAGGAAGGTGCCTCTGCTTGAGTCATTTCCGCCGAGCCGGAACACAGAGCAAGTCACTTCGGACCTCGGAGGGCATTTTATAGACCGCCCCGCGTCCCAGCTCCCGTCGATTCTTGGAACTCCCACCACCGTAGTCCCGGCAGCCCAACCCCAGCGGGCAGCGCGTCCCGTGTCGGGGACGCGGGGGTTCTCTGTGCACCCGGAGGAACCGACTGTATGAGGTTTGGAAGGGCCGGCCTCCAGAGCCGAGGTGACCCAGCCTGCCGGGCAGGGCTGAGTGGCTGGACGGAGCACGTGACGCTCGCAGCCTGGCTCTTGGCTCGGGGTAGTGGGGGCCCGCCCCGCGCGCCGAAGGCTGAAATCGGCTTTTGCCTCCGGCAGGAAAATGAGCTTGTCAGTTTCTTTCTCTAGCGGACCCTCAACCCACTGGAGCAGGGGATTTCGGTAGCATTTAAATTTTGTGTCTCAGGAATCTGAAAGCAAAAGGTAAGTTGCTTATCACTCAGAAAAACAAATGAGAGTAAGGACCTGGAATACTGTACGGCCACTTTGTTGATTTTTCAAATCGAGTTGAAAATAATCGATCGCTGTGCGAGACAAGGGCCATTATTTAGCCCCAAATTAGAGACTGACCTTCTGAACAGAAATGTGGTTAATCAGGAGGGGATGGTGGTAAAAGGGCCCGGGGTTAAATATAGAAGGACATGAAAGCTGCCGCAATAAATAGCAAGTAAGTAACCCTGGCCTGCTTGTGAAACAACCCATTTCACATCTCTTTCAGGGGCGCCAGCGAAGGGAATGTTAAAATTGCAATTTGAACTCAAACGAAAGGAAACTAATCTATATGAAACTGGAATACAAATAAAAACAGTTCCTGCTTTTGCTCTTTCACATTTCAAAAACGTTTATGTGGTTTGGCAAGAAACTTGATATCTTCACAGTTTAAGTCTGAAATATGCCATTTCAAATTTATGAAATGATCACAGTTGGAATTTTCTAAGTCCGTCTAGGCAAGGCTGTTTCAGTTGTGAATGAGAAATATTGACATTGTACATATTTTCTTTAATAGATGACTCACTTTCGCAGAATGTGATAAAAATTAGAAAACGTATAATAATGAGTTATTGCGAATTAACTTTCATGTCTGAGAGATCAAATTCTTTGCCAGAAGATTTAGGAAAAGACACAAGTACAACCGTGCTCATGCACTAGCGCTTTACTTTAAACAGTCAAATGTTCAAGTAAGAAGTATAACTACGTGGTGTCACTGTTGTTTTCTTCGGCAAAAACACGTTGATATTGGAATGCAGGTATTGAGAGTAATTACAAGCATTATTCATCAGTGCAATTAGTATTACATTCCACAGTGAATATGCTTCAAATTAATGTATTTGATATACGGTTTGAAACATGGACCCTCTATGCAAAATATGTATATGCATTCTGTATTTTAACTGTCATTTTGATTTGCACAAAATAGATTTATTTATTTAGTTCTCCATTGCATTTGATAAAGACTTCTTAAAAATAAAAGACTAAATTATTTCCTTTCATTACTAATCCCCTTATTGAAATCCTATTACCTGCGTGGAGCCTGGAGTCATTTGGGTCTCCCCTTCTGTGTGCCGTTTGTTTCCCACAGTTGGTGGAAGGCTAGGCCAGCTGCCCACACCAAACACACCGCCCTGAAAGGAGGCCAGAGCGAGGCTTCCCGGCCACTCGCTCCTCGCCTACAGGGACTTCCAGGGTCTTCCCCCGCCCCCCTCCCCTCCTCGCCCCGAGGGCGTCACGTGGCGGCGTGGGCCCGCCTCCCGGTGACGTCAGCGCGCTCGCAGCCGTTGAGCCGAAGAAAGGATGCTCTAGGATGCGGTGCAGGTGGGCGACCGGCCTGCGCCATGCGGCAGTGCAGGTAAGGGACTCTGCAGGAGGAGCCCCTGCAGACCGTCGGCGAAAGTGGGGTTTCTGGCTGCTGCGGCTGCTGCAGGCACCAGGCAGCAGGGGGGCGCGGAGTGCGGTTGCTGCAGGCTCACGCGTGACTTGGGTCTTGGCAGGCGCACCCTGGGAAAGTGGGCACGGGCCAGACTGAAAGACCCGGGCCTCTTTCACAGGAGGGGAAAAAAATCAGGAATGATCACAGTACAGGCATTGTAAGGAGAGACAGGGGCTGCTCGTCAAAGATAACTGTCTACCGACGGTCATTGTGCTTCTTAAATAATGACACATTTACTGATTCTCCTTACAGGGGTTTGTCCTCAGTGGTCAGCCTGATTTCTTTCAAAGCCAAGCTGCTTTGCTTGAAATGGAATGGAAACTTCTTGGTTAGCATTTGAAGAGCTAGATGTGCGGTCTAAATTGTTTGGCATTATTTTGCAAGGTTCCGGCATTTAAAGGGGATATGTCAGAAATGTGTTTGTTTTCTCCGGGTGTTTTAAATAGATTAAAAAATAACAGTATCCAATAAAATAAAATAAAGCTTCCAATGTGCGTGTAGGAGAGTGCAAACCAGCTACATCTGTTAAGAACAAAAAGGTCTTTAGAAGGGGGTGGAGCTGGAAATGAACACCAAAAGCCATGAATTTCCAGTGTTCTTTTTAATTCCATTGCTAAGTAATTTGCTTGCTGAAAGAAGGGGCTTGATGACGCAGTGGCAGATGGAGGAGGGATCAGCTGACTTCAATTTTAGCAGGACAGGAGGTGGGATTTTAATGGACTCTTTTGAGAGTTCAGGCCTGTGTTTACATTCCTTTCTCTGGTTCGCATACGACCCGAGGCCAGGACATGTGTGGGTACCCTTAGGAGGAGAATGTGGCGTTCTTTCCTGTAAAACGTGACCCCTCTGGAAGCCGTGGTATCACTGAATTGTATTGGAACTCACACCATGGATCATTTGACCCATCCAGCAACTGTGGGAGGACCTGTAAGGCAATGGTATTTTAGTTGATAATTAAATAAGGCATTTCTTTCAGCGTTTGGACACCCTGATGTGTTGCTGCAGTAATTCAGTAATTAATTTACTGCAGTTTTCTTCATTTGGTTCAGGTTGGCTATTAGAGTCAAGGTCCTCAGGCCCCTACCTTCCCTTGTCCCCCAGCCCAACCCTAGACAGAGGAGATGAGAGACAGATGTAGTAGAGACCTGATTCCACTTCTGGCTTTGGGACTGTGGAACCTGGGACAAGTCACTTTGTGTCTCTGGGAGTCAGTTTTCTTGTCCCCAGAGTGACCAAGGAATTTATATCAGGGTTTCTCAGCCTTGGCACTATTGACGTTTGGGGCTGGATAAATCTGTTTGTTGTGGGCACCGTCCTGTGCTCTGGAGGATGTTTGTTTAGCTGCATCACTGGCCTCCACCCACTAGATGCCAGTGGCCCCCGCCCCCCAAGTTGTGACAATGAAAAATGTCTCCAGACCCTGCCACTTGTTCCCTCGTGGGGCTCCATTGCCCCTGGTTGAGAACCACTGATTTGGACGATCTTAGATGTTCTGGCTCTGGTATTCTAGAATTCATTTTCCTATGATTTGTTTCATGCTGAGCCCTTGGTCAGAGATCCGATTCCCTTTCATGATGTTGTCAATGCGGAGACTTTTTTATGCTCTGGGGTTCCAGAAGTAGCTTCAGTCAAAAAGGGGAGGCCTGTTTTGTGTGCCAGTCGTAGCTGGGAAGCTAGCTTGCCAGAGTGTCAGGGAAAGAGGGAAGAGCACAAGCAGTACACCAGCGTGTCGGGAACTGGGACAGACCAGGGTCCCCATCCTTATCTGCAAAAGTGGGAATAGGACCCGTGTGGAGGTGTCGAGGGGAGGGAGTGAGATAACGCGGGTGCTGGTGCCCGTTGTGGCCGTCACGGTCACGCGCTTTACGCTCCAGTGTAGGACTGGCCGCTAAAGGTCTGGCTCTGACACTTCAGAGAGCGGCTTTTGCTGCACCACTTCACCTCTTGGAACCGTTGCCGAAAATGTAAATGGGGCTACTGTACTTGCTGGTCCTGCTTCTTTGGCTCTTGGGGGAATCAGATGGTTGTAAGAGGGTCAGCAAGCTGGAAACTCCTGGGAGACAGGAAGCAGTCATGGCGGTGGCATTGCGAGGCATGTGTGGTGGGTTTGGGGGAGGGAGCTTATAATCAAACAATTATCCTTGTCCCCCCTACGGGCCTGGGACTGTGGTGTGCCCCTCCCCCAGTACCCTTGCCCTCAGCTCACTCTCTCTGCCTCTTCCTGGCCCCATAAAAATTGCTCGCCTGGGGGAGGGTTGGTTCTTTAGCGAGAAGGAGCCAGTGTGCAGAGGCCGGGGCACAGGTAGCCTCCTTTGTCCACTTCCAGCCATTTTCTTTACAGGTGGCGCCCACAGCCGGCCAGGTAACTTGTCCCCAGAATGGCTTGGCACGCTATGTGGGTCATTGGGCGCTGTCTCTGCACCCAGTCAATGATGTCAAAGAAAATGAAAAAGGAGGAGGGCTTCCCTGGTGGCGCAGTGGTTAAGAATCCGCCTGCCAATGCAGGGGACACGGGTTTGAGCCCTGGTCCTGGAAGATCCCACGTGCCGCGGAGCAACTAAGCCCGTGCGCCACACCTACTGAGCCTGCGCTCTAGAGCCCGTGAGCCACAACTACTGAGCCCACGTGCCACAACTACTGAAGCCCGCACGCCTAGAGCCCGTGCTCCGCAACAGGAGAAGCCACTGGAGTGAGAAGCCTGCACACCACAAGGAAGAGTAGCCCCCGCTCGCCGCAACTAGAGAAAGGCCCCGCGCAGCAAGGAAGGCCTAATGCAGCCAAAAATAAATAAATAAAATAAATAAGTTAAAAAAGAAAATGGAGGCGGATCCTCCATCAAATGAGACTTAAGCGATGGAATCACTGTCCTAGGCAGCCCTGCTGCTGTGACAGAGTACCACAGACCGGGTGGCTCATCAACGACAGACATTTATTTCTCACAGTTCTGGAGGCTGGAAGTCTGAGCTCAGGGTGCCCGCATAGCTGGGTTCTGGTGAGGGCTCTCTTCTGCATTGCAAATGGCTGCCTTCTTGTGTCCTCGCATGGTGGGAAGAGAGCTCTCTGGCCTCTTCTTATAAGGGCACTAGTTGCATCCTGAGTGCTCCATCTTCATTACTTAATCACCTGCCAAAGGCCCCACCTCCTAATACCATCACATTGGGGATTGGGATTTCAATATATGAATTCTGGGGGATACATTCAGTCCATGACAATAACCAGCTATAACTTGTGCCCTTGATTGGATCCTGGCTTGAACAAACATCAGTAATAGGCTTTGGGGACACCTGGGTTATTTTTATGTGCCTGCCTCCTAGATCATGCGAGGAGACTGTTGTAAATTTGATTAGATGCCATAAGCTTGTGGTGTGGTAGGCACCCAGCTCAGCCACTCCTCATTCCTGACACAGAAACAGTGAGATGAGACATGGTTGTTTCCTGCTGCCATGTTTCAGGGTAATTTGTTACACAGCACTAGATAACTAACACGTGTATATGTACAGGACTCTTATTTTTCAGTGATGCATGCTGAAGTAGTTAGGGGTGAAGTGTCAATGAGAGCAATAAGTTACTTTTAAAGGTTTTTTTTTTTAACATTTTTGGAGATCTTTTTAATGTATGGCTGAATAGAAGACAGATGAATTCTCAAACCTGCTTCTGCATTCAGTCTGTTGCAGTATCACGTGTCATGTAGCCTCTGGAAAATTCCACTGTACCCTCGAATGAGAATGGAAAAAGGCAAATAAAAATGTACAATTATTATAAGAATGTTTTTGGCAGCATGGACCCCCTTAAAAAGCCTTGGGGACCTCATGGTGTTCCCAGACTACACTTTGAGAACCACAATAATTTACTTTTAAACGGTTCAATTGAATGGAGAGAGAGCGAGAAGAGGCAAATACAGTCAAATAGGAACACTGGTTGAATCTGGTGTTATTAATTGGACTCTTCTCCATAATGTGCTGTGTATTTGAAAATATGCACAATAGAAAATTCAAAAGAAGGTAGAAAAGAAATATAGACTCTTGGACATGTGAGGGATTCTGATTGAGATCTGAGGGTGAAGCCCAAGGGGAGCATTCTTTTTGTTTTTTGTTTTTTTGCGGTACGCGGGCCTCTCACTGTTGTGGCCTCTCCCGTTGCGGAGCACAGGCTTCGGACGCGCAGGCCCAGCGGCTCACGGGCCCAGCCGCTCCGCGGCATGTGGGATCCTCCCGGACCGGGGCACGAACCCGTGTCCCCTGCATCGGCAGGCGGACTTAACCACTGCGCCACCAGGGAAGCCCCAAGGGGAGCATTCTTAACCTGAGCTCCAGGTGCCCTTGACCGCACGAACCTGAGGCCCCAGGTGAGACCTGCTGGCCCGGAGGTTCCCAGCTTGCCCAACAGTCCTCCAGCCCTGCACCCTCCCAAACCAGACCCAGGGGGATTAGTTAGTGGTGAGGAGGGTGGGTGTATGAGCCCTCTGCAAATTCTGACGTGTGGTGGCCTTATTATCAAACCTTTGCTTGACTGTATTGTCAGGGGCTGGCCAGAGATAAGTTGTTCTTTCTAAGGGCAGGGGTGGTTTCCTTTCTAGAGAGTGATAAATAGTTTTTGAATGACTTGTTTTCCATCGAAATAGTAATAGATGCTTTCTGGGAGGATTTCACGCAGGATAAAGGTTATGGAAAGAAAACAACATCTCTTTCCCATTCCCGGTCCCCCATCCCACTTCCAAAGGCAACCACTGATAACTGTCTTATATACTGTTTCAGAAAATGTCTATGCAAATACATCCATCTGTAGAATGTACGTAGCACTTTCCTTTTTCTTTTTTCTTCACTAGGATGTAATTTACATGGAATGAAATGCATGGATCTTAATTCAGTTGGTTTTGACCAACTGAAGAGAACATTCTTGGTACTCCCACAGGGCCTCATCTTGCCCTCCTTTAGTCAAATCCTCTGGCTGGAGGGTACCACCATGCTGATGTCTGTCAGCACAGTTTACTTTCGCCTGTTCTTGAACTTCATATACCTGGAGTCCTATGATCTGTACACGCTTATGTCTGGCTTCTGCACTGAGCGTGATTGTGAGATTCAGCTGTGTTGTATCATGTAGCACTGATTCATTCATTCATTCCATTTTCTTGTGAAAGTACTTGGGAGAGGAATATACTTGATAGACCTCGTTTCTCTCAGTCCTGGTGTTTGGAAGCTGTTGTACATCAGCTCGCTCACAGCATGTTCCAGAGTGTGGACGGTGTGCAAGTTTACTTAACCAGTCCCCTCTTGATGGGTGTGTGGATTCCTCAAGCTTTTGTAATCAACGCTTGTGGTATTATGCCAATGTAAAAATGCCAAACAGGAAAAGACCTCTGGGATTAACTAAATGCATAGAATTTAGATGTTGGAAGCTAGCTAGCTTCAAAAATCAAAGCAACCCTTATATTTTACATATGACCAAGAGATGTCCCGAGAAGTCAGGTGACTTGCCCAAGGTCACGTGACCAGTGGCGACAGTTGGGGAACCACCCAGGTCCCCAGATGCCTTGTACAGAATGTTCTTTTTTGCACTGTAGGCTCTGTGAGGGAAGGAACTGTGTGTGCTTTGTTCACCACTGTAAACCCAGCACATAGCACGTGGCAGAGTAAGTGCTCATTAAATATTCGTTGGATGAAAAATTAAGTGAAATGTTAGTACCCTGAGAAAAGACCACCGATATCCTGAGGACTACAAAGGCGTTTCCATGAGACGTGAGCCTCGATATTCATTCATTTATTCATTCATTCACTCCCTCATTTACTTCTTTGTTCAACCAGTATCTGTTGGGTCCCTGCTGTGTGTCTAGGCCAGGGTTTCTCACCCTGGACACTGTGGGCTCTCGGGCTGGATGATTCTCTGTGGTGAGGGCTGTCCTGTAGGATGTTTAGCAGCGTCCCTGGCCTCCACCCACTCGATGTGGGTTGCAACCACTGCCCCGTTCCCCACTTGTGACAGCAGAACTCCAGACATTGCCAAGTGTTCCCTGGTGGGCAAAATTGCCCCCGGTTGAGACCTACCAGTCTAGGTACTGAGGTTTACCATGGAACCAAATGGCCAAGGTTCGTGCCTCGGTGGAAGTGACATTCAAGTCGAGGAAAGAGAAGATAACTGATAGGTTGTGCTGTCGCGTGAAATATAGTGGGAGGCGGAGGGTGGGCAGTGGTGGATTCAGAACCCTGGTTAGACAGGGCGGTCACGGAGGCCCGTCTGACGGCTCACATGTGACCAGGGACTGAGGGGGAGCCACGTGAACATCGAGGGGGCAGAGAGCTTGGGCTGAGGGAACAGCCAGTGCAAAGGCCCTGCGGCGAGGCAGCAAGGAGGTGGGCGTGTCCAGAGAAGAACCACCCAGAGAAGCGTGGTGGGAGAGGTGCTTGGAAGGGTGGCTGGGCGGACCCTATGGGGACTCAGAAGGAGTGGCACCAACCCTGGTGACTCTAGGTGTGATGGCAAGCCACTGGGTGCTCTTGGGTGGGAGAGTGACACTTCTGGACTTGTGTTTGAAAGGATGGCTGTGGCTGCTGTAAGGAGAAAAGTCAGAGGTGGGTGAGAGAGAGAAAGCAGGGTGGCCAGCGAGGAGGTGGGGACGGTGGCCACATGAGCGGTGACCTGGGTGGCCAGGTGAGCTGTAGCTTAGAGGACCGTGCCCTTAACTAATTTAGCAGCCATGTCGTGCTCGGAGCCAGGTGGGCCTTGGACATCAGAGGAGCACGTGTGGTCAGGTCACACTGTGAGTGTGTGATTACAGCGCCTCGAGCTGGAGGCCACCTGCCGCACCTGTCAGGACAGTGTCACCAGTGACGGGCGGCAGTTCGCAGGGACAGCAGAGGCGACAGCTCTTGTATTCCACATACGACACTGGAAAGGCTCCCCTTCCGGCCTCCTGGTGTGGATGAAGTCGCTCGAGCTTTCTCGCAGGCCCTTGAGCCCGCCGCCTGCCTCTTTCCCTGTGAACTGGCTGTTCTCTGTCTGGAGGGCTACGCCACCCCCCGTGCTGGCCAGCCTGGGTCACCCACGGTCCACTGTCGCCGAGCCCTCCCGTGCAGGTCCTTGTGCCGGTCCTGAGAGCAGGGAGCTGGCCGTCGGTTGGACTGATGGAAGTTTGAGACCAGAGCCTTCCCCGTTGGAGGTGACTGTCCCCCTCCTGGGGTCCCGTGCGGGGAGAGCCCCGCGGGCTAGGCTGGGCCCTCGACCCCCCGAGGATGCTGCGGGGCCCGCTCCCACCAGCGGCAGCGCTGATCCGGGGGTGGGGGTGGGGTTTGGCTGGAGGGAGCGTGACACAGACACGCAGAGTTCTGTTAATCCCCTCGGGAGGTCTGTTCCTTGCCCTGGTGCCCGGGGACCTGCTGACTCATTTCTCGCGGCTGCTGTTGCTTCTCCTGGGCTCGCCCCGCACTTTTTACCACGTCTCTGGGGGTGGCCGGAGCTTACCTCCTGCCGGGATCTTAGCCTCCCTTCTGGGTCGCGATGGTCAGTGTAAAATTTATTGTTTCCATCCACCGGAGCCCTTGGAGGTGCTGGTTGGGTTAGGACGAGAGGGGCCACCGCAGCGATCCCAGACACATTATTTTCCTTTTAGCTCCGTCAGGCCTCCCACCAGCCTGCCTTTTGCCCAAAACATAGGAGTTGACTGACATTTCAGCCCTCACCTTGGTAGCCCCGCTGGAATACGGTGAAGCCACCCCGTGGCCATGTTCCCGCTGTGGCCTTGCTCTGAGGACACTGCGAAGGACGCCTCGAGGCTGCATTGGAGGACTCCGTGCATTTAACCTTCACGGAGATGCTAGTTGTGAGTGTCTGTGACATTGTTTTCATCCACGAGGGGGAGTAGCCCACATGAGCAGGAAGTAGATTGTTGCGGAGGAAGATGGTCTGCAGAGGTCCCAGGAGAGGGAGGGACGCCGCGGCGTTTCTCACGAGCATCGTCTTCAGCCGCTGTTATGGGCTGATACCGTGTCTCTCAGAGCTCACGTGGTGAAGTCCTAACCCGTAGTACCTCAGAATACGACCTTACTTGGAGACGAGATCTTTATAGAGGTAATCAACTTAGAACGAGGCCATGAGGTTGGCCGCAGTCCAGTGTGACTGGGGTCTTTATAAGAAGAGGAGGTTTCTGCACAGACAGGCGCAGAGCGAAGAGGGTGTGAAGGGGCGCGTGGAGAAGACGGCCGTCTACCAGCCAGGGAGAGAGGCCTGGACGGATCCTGCCCTCACAGCCCCCAAGGAACCAATCCAGGCGTACTGTCGCCTGGATCTCAGGCTTCTGGCCTCCAGCATTGGGAGACAAGAAGTTTCTGCCATTTGAGCCACCTGGCCTGTGGGGCTGGTCAGGGCAACCCAGGTGAACTAATCCAGCGGTGTTTTCCGGGGCACACGAGCCATCGCCCACCCGGGAGGTTGGACGGTAACCCAGCAGCCTTTACTCGAGCGCTTTCCGCGCAGTTTAGGAGAGGCTTGGCGAGCAGTGCCCTCTCCGTGGAAGCAGGTAGCTCTTGGGTCCCGAGAGGAACGAGGCGTGTTCAGTCCTCTCACGACCCAAGAGGAAGGGCCCTCAGGGCCCCGGTGGGAATCTGGCTCCCCGCTCACTGTCTGTGGGACTTGGGCTTGAGACCTAACCTCCCCTCTGCCTCAGTTTGCTGATCTGTAACGTGGGCCTGAGGGTGATGGCATTTACTTCAGAGAGTGTCAGGAGCCCTGGTGGCGGATGCGTGTGAAGCGCTTAGGACGGGAGCCCTGTACAGAGTCGTTGTTGTTCTTATTACTGTGAGGAGGGGGCTCTGGGGACGGTCTCCATCCTTGGCCCTGGGTGCCGGGAACGCGGAGAACTCATGGCCATCTCCCTGCCCTCTGGTGGGGGGGATGTGAGAACAGAGTCCATTGCGTCACCGGAGGCCGTGTGCAGTTGGCCTCGGCCGCTTCCCAGCACGCAGGCCATGTTCCGAAAGGGGACACATAGCCGCGCAGCCCTGGGGCCACAGGAACTGTGCCACGGAGGGCGGCCGCGCCCTGCACCAGCTCGCCAGCCTCGGGGGGCAGAAGGGGTGCGGGAGGGCTGGGTGCTGGGCAGGGGCCAAGGGGGAAGCAGGAGGGGGAGGTAGAAGTGACCCTCCGCCTCTGTGCCCTCTCCAGGCACCATTTTGAAGCTGACAAACTTTAATTCTCACGTCTCTTTCTGCGCATCCTGCGGTCTAAGCTTTCTTCTCTTGGGGACGCCCGAGGGTGCCGTGGCCCTCGGCCTCTCGCCACGTGGCCACCAGGGGGCTCATCTCAGTGTCAGCGCCGCTGGGCCTAACCCCCCTGGGGAGCGCCGTGCGGTGGCTGGAGCATTGGCTAGAGGGGGTGGATGAAGCGTGGCCTGTCACCCGCCTAAAGGTGTCTGCATCTTGAAAGCGAGACTCCATCATCTCAAATGAATTTGAAGTTGCTGGGGTTTCAGGTGAGATGGCGAGGGGAGGGGAGGAGCTTTGACTAGTGGGGGAACTGGCCTCCAGGACGGGCCCGATGACTGCCTCCTGTGTTCATGGCCAGGTGCAGCCTCTCCCACACTGAGTCCCTCAGGGCTGACTGCCACTGGCGGGGTGCGCTGGAAGGGACGGCGTGTGACTCGCCAGGCTAGGTCATAAGAGACGGCTGCTTCCACCTCGCTCCCATGGAGCACTTGTTCTAGAGGAAGCTGACTGCCATGTCCCGAGGACGCTCAAGCAGTCCCGTGGAGGCGCAGGGTGCAGTGGAACCAAGCCCTTGCGCCAACAGCCAGCACTGACTTGCCTTCAGATGCCTGCGGCCCTGGGCGACAACCTCCTGAGAGACCTCGAACCAGAAAGACCCAGCCAAGCTGCTCCTGAATCCCCAGCCCATAGATACTGTGTAAGATTATATGTGTATGATTTTAAGCTGCTGAGTTCTGAGGTAGTTTTTTATGTAGCATTCTAGATAATAACACCTGGGGAGGAGAGGAGCTCCATGCACGATTTAGGTTATTGAGTGTAAGTTAGGGCATATTGATGATGAGCTCCAGTGTACTGATTTAAGTAAATGGACAACTGTGTATATTTCAGGAAAATGTCTACTTCCCTGTGGATTTTCATAGCCTGGAGACTTCAATCTCCACTAGCCTGCAAATGCCAGTGGGGTCTGGATGTCTGCTGTCACTTCAAGCACCCAGCATTGCAAATCTGGGATGTCACTTGCTTTGGGAGCATCTCCCCTTTTCTCCCTGCACCAGTGAAACGTGCTCCGGCCTGTAATGCAGCTTGGAGCCCATGTCATGGTGTGTTTGCCAACCCCAGTGCCTTTGCTCGGTCAGAGGGTTTAGACTTTGGACATGAATTATTTCAGTGGGAGATCAGTTTTTCTAGGTAGGTATTTTAAAACAGAAAGAAAGTAGTTCACAGGTGCTTGAGAGAAGTGTTGCAGCATGCCAACTAAAAAATCTAACTTTTGTACAGTATGGCGGTGAGATTTAATTCTAGTTGATGGGTCTTCTGGGTTGCCTTGAGTAATAAATCTTTTATTGAAATATATGTGCAGAAAAGTGTGTAAAGTGTAAGTGTACAGCTTGATGAATTTTCACAAAGTGATCACACCTGGGTAACCAGTGCCCAGATCAAGAAACAGGAAGTGGGACTTCCCTGGTGGCACAGTGGTTAAGACTCCTTGCTCCCAATGCAGGGGGCCTGGCTTCGATCCCTGGTCAGGGAACTAGATCCCACATGCATGCCGCAACTAAGAGTTCGCACGCCGCAACTAAGGAGCCCACGTGCTGCAACTAAGGAGCTGGCGAGCTGCAACTAAGACCCGGCACAACTAACTAACTAACTAAATAAATAAATATTAAAAAAAAAAAGAAAAAGAAAAAACGTGACCAGCCACCAGAAGCCACCCCCATGTCCGTTCTGGTCACTCCTCAGCCCAAGGGTAACTGCTGTCCTGATTAACTCCACACATTCGGTTTGCTTATTTGGAACTTTGTTTTAATGGACTCGTGTTCCTGTGTCTGGCCTTCCCTTGACATTGGGTTTGTGAATTTCATCCTTGTCAGTGAGTGTATGTAGTGGTAGGTTGTTCATCCTTGTGGTTGTGTCTAGTCACATAGTTTTCTCTGTATATAGGTGTCTTTTTTTCTGCTTTTAAGATATACGCCTTTTCACTGGGTTTAGCAATTTGATTATGCCACTCCTTAGTGTGGTTTTATTCTATTATTTATTTGGGTGCTTGGGGTGTACTGATTCGCTGAGCTTCTTGTATCTGTGGGCTTGTAGTCTCGTAGTTTAAATCCTGTAGAACAGGATTTCCTAGAGTAAAAGTTCTGGGCCACAGATGAAAACGTATTTCAGAGAAATTTCTTGAGAGAATTTAAAGGGAGTTTTAAACCAATTTCCCTGTGACCTCCTCCACTTGGATAAGAAATGTGAAGTAGGGTTTGGCTCATCGGGCTGCTAAAGGGGCTGCCAACTCTTGGTGCTGCTACCCTGCTTCCCGCTGTGATGGGTCCAAAGTCCACTTCTTTGGGCTCCCAAGATTCTGGGTCAGATGCCTGTGGTTGGGTGTCAGCCAAGATGTTGGCCGGCGGCACCGAGGAAGAGATCTGTCTATATTTGTCAGCCCAGCTTTTTTCCTGGGTGAAAAGTAATAAGGGAATAATCAGGATGAATCGAGCAGTTAAAGAAACCCCCCGAACCTAGGAGGGGAAAGCAAGGCATGCCCTTCAGACTCGCGTTGCTACAGAGGATAAAACTGCAGACCATGGTGCATATGAAAGGCGATGCAGTCAAAGAGACGTGTCCCAACCTCTCATTTTCACGTCTAGTGACTTGAGTATGGTTTTCGTATTCTTTTTGTCCTGTGTATACTCACAGGTAAGCTATCTTTCTTGTATGTATTTTTGAGTGTGCCTGTGCGGTGATGTCTCAAGCATTGAGCTGACTGCTTGATAACGTTTTCTATCTCTAGATGGATGTAATTTTGTTTGTTTTTTAAAAAAAATGTTTATTTAAATGTAGTTGATTTACAATGTTGTGTTAGTTTCAGGTGTACAGCAAAGTGATTCAGTTATACGTATATACGTAAATATATGTATTCTTTTTTTTACATTCTTTTCCATTACAGGTTATTACAAGATATTGAGTAGAGTTCCCTGTGCTATACAGTAGGTCCTCGTGGGTTATCTATTTCATATTTTAATCCCAGACTCTTAATTTATCCCTCCCTCCCCCTTTCCCCTTTGGTAACCGTAAGTTTGTGTTCTGTGTCTGTGGGTCTGTTTCTGTTTTGTAAGGAAGTTCACGTGTGTATCATTTTTTTTGGTGGTTTTTTTTTTTTTTTTTTTGCGGTACGCGGGCCTCTCACTGTTGTGGCCTCTCCCGTTGCGGAGCACAGGCTCCGGACGCGCAGGCTCAGCGGCCATGGCTCACGGGCCCAGCCGCTCCGCGGCATGTGGGATCTTCCCAGACCGGGGCACGAACCCGTGTCCCCTGCATCGGCAGGCGGACTCTCAACCACTGCGCCACCAGGGAAGCCCCACGTGTATCATTTTTTAAGATTGCACATATAGGTGATGTCATATGGTATTTGTCTCTGTCTGTCTGACTTACTTCACTGAGTGTGATCATGTCTAGGTCTAGATGGATGTAGTTTTAATAACGCTCCTTGTGGAGGAGAGATCGTGTATGCGGTGGGTGGAGCTTTTTAGGGTTAACGGATATTGTAACTGTACAGCAGGCTCAGCAAACACTGCCTCAAAGGTGCAGATGGTAGATGGGGGTGAGTAACGCAGGCCTCTGCCCTCAGGAGCTCAGAGGCAGCAAGCTTTGAAACAATGATTCCAGTTTATAAGTAAGATCTATAATCAAAATAGTAGTAATTAAAACACGACGGGAAGGATGCAGGGAAGGAAATGGAGTGGGGAACAGGAGCGGAATGAAGGGTTATAAGGGCCCCTGGTTGTTAAAGCCCGGTCTGCGGGCCAGCAGCAGCAGCAGCCTTCCTGGGAGCTTGTAAGAAAGGCAGATTCTCGGGCCTTGCCCCAGAGCTGCTGAAGCTGAATGTCTGCGGGCGGGACAGGGACCCAGCCCTCCCGATTTGCCAGGTCACCTGTTGCAATCAATAAAGTGTGTCAGCGAGTTTTCCTGCTTTCTTGCATGGATGGCAGGTTTTACTTTGCCCATTAGTACAACTTACCCATTTGGTTTCTTTTAAGGGTCGTGCTTTGGTGTCATCCCTAAAACCTCTGCCTAGCCCTAGGTCACAAAGATTTTGCCCATTTGTACCGGGCGGTAAACATCACTCAGGGATTTACGCAGGCAAAGGCATCCCTGGTTGAAGAAAGAGAAAATGGCCTGCGATGCTGCCTTCATTTGGGTTCTCTCAGAAGCGGACCCTGAGACGAGGATTCTGGTGCAGGGCGTTTCTTGGGTGCTGCAGGGACCCTGGGAGGGGCAACTGGGAGAAGAAGGCACCCGTTAGAGCCTGGGCTGTTAATGCAGCTCCCCGTGTGGGCAGCCGGAGCTTAACTGCATGCTTTGGAAACTCTAGGAAATGATGCTTGCAGTGTCACGAGCTCCCCAAGTCACCTGTGGGTTCACTAGGAGGACCTAGGGTGGGTTCACTAGGGGACTCGGTGTATAGTTGTCTTCGCTGCTGTGACTTCCTCTGATGGTAGGATATAAAGCAAAATCAGCAAAGGGAAAAGGCGATGGGGCAAAGTCTGGAGGAAACCAGGCTCCGGCTGCCAGAGTCCTCTTCCCGTGGAGTCCCACAGGGATGCCCTTCCTTTTCCCACAGTGAGCTGAGGCAACACGGGTGAAGTGCTCTCTACCCAGGAAGCCTGTTAGTCTCAGTGCCCAGATTTCTGTTGGGGGGCTGGTCCTGTAGGCACTCTCTGTCCAGCTTGTATCAGAATTCCAGACTCCCAGAAGGAGAGCAGGGGTTCAGTATCAGTCACAGTATTTGGACAGCCAGTTTAGGTACCGCGAGCCATTCTTATCAGTTCTGGGGATGGTGTCAACCCTCCTGAAATCCACGTTCCCAGGTGCCAGCCGAGGGCCAGCCTTGCCAGCAGGCCTTCCTGAAGAGAGCAGTCTCTGGCCTGCAGTGCTAAGTCTTTTCTGCACAGGTATGAAACACATGCCTTGGAATGACCCCATTCAGGGGGCGAGGGAGTGGGAGTATTTATGCACCAGTTCCCGAGACATCGGTTAATACCTGCTCCCAGTAATGCTCTTCAGGCGTGCCACGCCAGCAGAGCCACCTTCCACGGGGCCGGAGGCAGTGACCTCAGGCACACACATACAGCTGGGAATCAGCTGGAGCTCACTGGAAGGTCTTGAGGGATATGGGTGGGGCACTGGGAGCATCAGGTACAGTAGTTATTCTAGAAATTGGGTGGGGACCACAGAGCCGTGTGTCCAGGGCAGTTCACATGCGTGTAGTCATGCGGCAGTATTACAACTGTGGCTGAAACGACCAAGGTCAAGGCTTCCCTCTAACTTCCTTGGGCTGTGGCAGGAATGCTGGGTGGGAGGCACAGGGAGAGCCATGGATGGGCACCTCCTCCCTGTGTCTGCCTGTTTCTTTCTCTTCTTCTGAGCCTCTCATATGCATATATTTGTTCACTTGATGGAGTCCCATAAGTCCCTTTGTGTGTGTGTGAGTGTGTGTGTGTGTGTGTGTGTGTGTGTGAGCGAGCATTGTGGGGGCAGAAGATACTGGTATGTTTAACAAATGTTTGCTATGGCCTGAAACATGCATGGCAAAAGAAATTTTTTTTCTTTATCCACACGAGCACATTGGGAGACCCATGTCTGCTGTGTAATTTGAAGTTAGCTGTGAATTTGTATTGGATTGCTTTTTTTTTTTTTTTTTTTTTTTGCGGTACGCGGGCCTCTCACTGTTGTGGCCTCTCCCGTTGCGGAGCACAGGCTCCGGACGCGCAGGCTCAGCGGCCATGGCTCACGGGCCCAGCCGCTCCGCGGCATGTGGGATCTTCCCGGACCAGGGCACGAACCCGTGTGCATCGGCAGGCGGACTCTCAACCACTGCGCCACCAGGGAAGCCCTGGATTGCATTTTTGAAGAGTGTCATGGTGTTGTGTGCACAGAGATCCAGGGCATGAATAAAGGCAGGCCGGCGTCCCCGCATTCATTTTAAGGTCCTGATTTCCTCCCGCGTCAGAGAACTGAGTGGATGGGGAGCTGGCCTGGCTGCCCTAGGAGGAGGGGCTGGGGGGAAAGGGTTTACACTGGATCACAAGTTCATGATGATGATCGTGGTAATGCAGCCCTTGAGTAGAGATGTGACACTCTTCAAAGGCAGGAGCTCCAAGACTGCCCTCTTCCCCAATCCCCCTCCAGGATCACAATCTGCATTTTAATAAGACCCCAGGGGATTCATGGGCTCATCCCAGCCTGGTTCAGGGTCTCACCTGAGAGGCTGCACTTTGGAAGCACCTGGGGAGCTTTAGAAATGCTGATACCTGGGCCCCCCAGACCCGGATTTAACTACTCCGGGCTGGACCTGGGGTTGGGGGCCTTTGTGAAAGGCCCCAAGTGATTGGGCTGTGCAGCCAGGGCTGGGACCGGCCTGGGCCCTGCTCACCGCGCCTCCGCAGAGCTCTCCTTTCTCAGCCCCCAAGACACCTGCTCTCCTGCCTGCCTCTGACCATGGCTTCTTTTTTAAAAAATTTAATTAATTAATTAATTAATTAATTTGGCTGTGTTGGGTCTTCATTGCTGCGCGCGGGCTTTCTCCAGTTGTGGCGAGCGGGGGCTACTCTCCGTTGCGGTGCACAGGCATCTCATTGCGGTGGCTTCTCTTGTTGCGGAGCACGGGCTCTAGGTGCGCGGGCTTCAGTAGTTGTGGCACGTGGGCTCAGTAGTTGTGGCTCACGGGCTCTAGAGCATAGGCTCAGTAGTTGTGGCGCACGGGCTTAGTTGCCTCGCGGCATGTGGGATTTTCCCGGACCAGGGCTCGAACCTGTGTCCCCTACATTGGCAGGCAGATTCTCAACCACTGAGCCCCCAGGGAAGCCCCTGACCACGGCTTCTTAATCTCCTTGGGCCGTGATTCTGTCTCTGGCCCCCAGTCCCGCCTGGCTCCCCGCGTTTCTTCTTTTGAGATTCTTTTCCCATATAGGCCATTAGAGAGCACTGAGTAGAGTTCCCTGTGCTGTACAGCAGGTTCTTAACTGTCTGCTAGTGTGTGTATATGTCAGTGCCGATCTCCCAATTCACCCCTCCCTCTTCCCTGGGTTACTGACTTCAGCCCGGTCCCTTTTCTATATTCAAAGTGTGGTCCGCAGACCGGCAGCAACATCTTGTGAGAAATGCAGAGTCTCAGGCTCTACCCTGGCCATGCTGGATCAGAATCCGCATTTTAGCCAGCTGCCCAGTGCTCCAAATGTGTGGGAAGGTTGGAGAGGCGCTGCTCTCGCTGTCAGGGCGGGAAGAACTGGTGGGAGGGGCGACGCTCTGGCCGTCAGGGTGGGGAGAACTGGTGGGAGAGGCGCTGCTCTCGCTGTCAGGGCGGGGAGAACTGGTGGGAACGGTGTCGCACTCGCTGTCAGGGCGGGGAGAACTGGTGGGAGGGGCGCCGCTCTGGCCGTCAGGGCGGGGAGAACTGGTGGGAGGGGCGCCGCTCTGGCCGTCAGTTCCGGGAGGACTGGTGGGAACGGTGCCGCACTCGCTGTCAGGGCGGGGAGAACTGGTGTGAGAGGCGCCGCTCTCGCTGTCAGGGCCGGGAGAACTGGTGGGAGGGGCGCCGCTCTGGCCGTCAGGGCGGGAACTGGTGGGAGGGGTGCCGTTCTGGCTGTCAGGGCGGGAACTGGTGGGAGGGGTGCCGTTCTCGCTGTCAGGGCCGGGAGAACTGGCGGGAGGGGCGCCGCTCTCGCCGTCAGGGCCGTGAGAACTGGTGGGAGGGGCGCTGCTCTGCCTGTCAGGGCGGGGAGAACTGGTGGGAGGGGCGCCGCTTTGGTTGTCAGGGCGGGGAGAACTGGTGGGAGGGGCGCCGCTCTGGCCGTCAGGGCGGGGAGAACTGGTGGGAGGGGCGCCGCTCTAGCTTTCAGGGCGGGGAGAACTGGTGGGAGGGGCGCCGCTTTGGTTGTCAGGGCGGGGAGAACTGGTGGGAGGGGCGCCGCTCTGGCCGTCAGGGCCGGGAGAACTGGTGGGAGGGGCGCCGCTTTGGTTGTCAGTTCCGGAAGAACTGGTGGGAGGGGCACCGCTCTAGCTGTCAGGGCGGGGAGAACTGGTGGGAGGGGCACCGCTCTAGCTGTCAGGGCGGGGAGAACTGGTGGGAGGGGCACCGCTCTAGCTGTCGGGGCGGGGAGAACTGGTGGGGGGGGCGCCGCTCTGGCCGTCAGGGCCGGAAGAACTGGTAGGAGGGGTGCCGCTCTGGCCGTCAGGGCAGGGAAAACTGGTGGGAGGGGCGCCGCTCTGCCTGTCAGGGCGGGGAGAACTGGTGGGAGGGGCGCCGCTCTGCCTGTCAGGGCGGGGAGAACTGGTGGGAGGGGCGCCGCTCTGGCCGTCAGGGCCGGAAGAACTGGTAGGAGGGGCGCCGCTCTGGCTGTCAGGGCGGGGAGAACTGGTGGGAGGGGCGCCGCTTTGCCTGCCAGGGCGGGGAGAACTGGTGGGAGGGGCGCAGCTCTCGCTGTCACGGCGGGGAGAACTGGTGGCGTTGGCAGGAGCCAGGGAACCCGGCCTCAGGAACTGGAAGGCCTTTACTTATTCAGTTTCTCGGCTGTCGCTGTTGACATTGGCACGGGCCGTTCTTTGCTGTTCGGCCGTCCTGCGCATTTAGGATGTTTATCAGCATCCCTGGCCTGTACCCACTTGATGCCACTCTCCGACCTCCCCCGCAATTGTGACATCTGAGAATGTCTCCAGGCACTGCCAAGTGGCTGCTTAGGGACACAGTTGGTCCTGGAAGGCCACTTTGGGGAGAAATGACCTGTGAATCCACATGGTTCAAAGGTCACCAGTTGACTCTGGGGCCCCCAAATATAACCCCTGCAGGGAAGTGCCCAAAAGGCTCGTTTGGTCCAGTTTTGAATTAAGGCAGAATTTCTCCGCCTCAGCGCTGTCGGCACTTGGGGCCGTCCTGGTCACTGTAGGGTGCTGAGCAGTATCCCTGGCCTCCACCCACTAGATGCCAGCAGCACCCCTGTCAGATGTGACAAAATGTGCCCAGTGACCCCTGGGGGCAGAATTGCCTGTTGGGTGCCACTGGTCCATCCATCTTTGGTCTGTGTCGCCCGGTCTCATCCCCCCGCTGTAGACCCGCCGTAGAGGTGGTGGCTCCCAGGGTAGCCACTCCCCTGGAAAGAGGGTCCTCCTTTTCTCTGTCGTCCGCATGTGGCACTGCATGGGTCCCCTGCTCGCCCCACAGCCAGTCGCTGTGCCTGGCGGTTGGAGACTGTCATTGGCCAGCCTGGGTCACGTGCCCACGGTGGGGAGGGGAAGCTTTGGTACCAAATGGAGGGGGGGGATAATTCTGGGGGGGGGGCGAGAATGACCTGCTCTTGCATCCCTGTGCGGAGCTAGATGCTCGGCTGCACTGCCATCTAGTCAGTAACCAGCTCGTCTAGCGAATGCCAGGTGCCAGCGTTTCTCTGCCTGTTTCCAGGCCACCTCGGAGGGCGCTCAGCCCTTTTACAGGTGAGCAGCCCAGGCTCGGCGGGGCTGGCGAGGCACCCACATTGGCCTGCAGGGCCCAGGTGTCCTAAGCCCCCATGCCCCCTTCAGCTTCTTCCTCCAGGCCTCCCTCCACGGGCCTGTCAGAGGGCTCTTTCAGAGCATCCTCTTCTTCTCCAAACACTTCTGCATCTCAAAAGAAAGTGAGCGTTTTTAGACAGCCCCGAAGTCCCTGCCCATCGAACTGGAGTTTTCCTTCCCACCATAGTCCCCTTCTACCCAAACCTCCAGGACCGTGGAGAGTGGAGAAGGGCTTGTGCTCTAAAGAAAAATGACACTACTATCGCTGGAAGAAGGAACAGATGTACTGGGCAAAAGCCACAAATGAGAATCGTGCCTAAGAAGCTGCATTTCCTGATGGGCAGCCCACATTTTCAAACACTTCTTCAAATTGCAAAGTATAGCAAACACGCCCCAAAGTGCATAACACCTGACTGTATGGCTTAACGGATCAAACACGAAGTCTCCATGTCACCACCTAACGTATAATTTATAGGATGCCACGTAGATGGAATCACACAGTGTGGATTCTGACGCGACTCGACTCTTCGGTCAGCAGGCTGTGTGAGACACACCCACTGCAAGCACACCTTGGGAAGCACTGGAGTCAGAGGGTGTGTAGAAGCCGAGAAGCCACTGAAGGTGACAGAGGAGTGGCCACGGGTCGGAGCAGGAATTGGCCTTGAGTTGCTCAGGGCACAGAGCAGAAGCCATGGGCTGTGGAGACAGGAGTTCCTGTGACCTGAGGCAGGAGCTGGGGCTAAAGGAGGCTGAGGGAAGGATGGCAGGTGAGGCAGGGCGGGGTACTGGTTGGAGCAGATGGAGAGGAAGCAGGCCCCGCCCAGTGGACTCAGCTGCCCCAGGCAGCAGGGCTGCTCACACAGCACCCTCTGGTGGCCCCGTGGTGCAGTGACACCCCCTCTGAGCCCCAGGGAGCCCAGGCTGGTGGCCTTCAGAGGAGCGGCCAGCACCAAGGAGCTGGCGGCCAGCAGACGTCAGCCCTGAGTTTAGTGCCTGCTGTAATCCATGCAGGTTGCAAGAAAAGTGACTTGTGATTGGTTGTTGGAGCTTCTGGAAAATCTGTAAGACATGAAGCTTTTTTCCATATATTTTTTTTTAGTTGTCATCTAAGGCCTGGCTCTGAACTCAGTGTTCTGGGATCCTCTCCTCCTTGTGTCCTACTCCTTTCACGGTCTCTTGTGAGTATGTGTGACCTCTAGCCCTGATGGCCTTGACCACTTTGTCAAAGTGATGCTATGACCATATTCGTATTCACAAGCCAGGGGCATCTGGTGTCTTGAAGCATTTGGATAGCTAATTTGTTGGAGAAACTTTTCCGGTGGTAGGATATCCTAGAAACCTTGATGTGTATGTGTGTGTGTTAAGAACTACCTTTTATTCCCTTGCAGCTTCCAGGTTGAAATGTCGCTCGGGAGGTCCTGTGCTTGCATTTGCAGGGTCCCATCCTTCCCTTCCAGAATCCTGTGCAGGAAGGCCATGTCTCTTCATCTTTGTACATTCCCAGTGGATGGTGGTGCTTGCTCTGCTGCTTCTTTTGGTAGGTGAGGCTTGACGGCCTGCCGGTGGCTCTGGCACTGTGGACAAGGGCCTGGCAGGTGGCAGGTGGCCCGTGACTGCTTGTGTCAAGTAGCACCCAGCAGCCCCCGAGCGCGGCCTGTTTCTGTAGGTCGCACGTCAGGGCACACAGGCACATGTCTTCTTTCTGCTCTGTCTGGGCTGCTCTGTGTTTCAACGACCGAAGGGCTGAGTAGACGAATTGTGACCGAGGCTGCATGGCCCCTGAGCTGAAAATATTTCCCATGTGGCCCTTTGTAGGAAACATTTGCCAAGCCCTGAATGGCAGTTGAGTTACTGCGAGGGCACAGGGAGGAGAAGGACGGCAAGGCCAGCCCACAATAGAATGGATAAACTCACTGGGGTCTGTTTGCACCATTGAATACTATAGGACAGGAAGCGGCAAAGAACGTCATCCCGTGGGCCAAATCCAGCTCACTGCCTGAGCCAAAATGAGCTAAGAATTGATTTTTATATTTTTTAATGATGGAAAGAAACTGAAGGAAGAATAATACTTGGTGACAGGTGAAGATTATATGAAATTCAGACTTCATTGTCGATAAATCGAGTTTCATTGCCACATAGCCCCAGCCATTAATTTGTGTATTGTCTCTGGCTGCTTTTACGTGACAGTGGCAGAGTTGAGTAGTCCCGACAGAGGCCACGTGGCCCACGAAGCTACAGATATTTACTCTCTGGCCCTTAATAGAAAAAGTTCACTGTTGTAGAGCATAGAGAATGAACGAACGATAGTTAGATAAACTCAACACCATGGGTAGATCTTACAACACAGTGTAGAACAGAAGAAGCTGGAAACAAAATATCCCGTTTATATAAAGTTCAAAAACGGGCAAAATTCATCTGTGGTGTGAGGATAGTGATTACCTTTACGGGTGGGGTAGGGGCCCGGAAGGGGCCTTGAGGGAGCTTCTGGGCGCTGGTCACGTTCTGTCCTTGATCTGGGAGCTGGTTATGTGCGTGAGCTCACTTTGTGAAAATTTGAGGAGGTGTATACACTTAGGACTTTTGCCTTTTTATGGATAGATGTTTATTTCAATAAAAAACTTACTTAAGAAAAGTGATTTCGGTCTGGCAGCTCCTCAAAAGGTTAAACGTAGGCTTACCATATGACCCAGTAATTCTGTTCCTAGGTATCTACCCAAGAGAACTGAAAATGCATGTCTACATGAAGGCTGGAGTGACCATAGCAGCATTAGTCACAATAGCCCCAAAGTGGAAACAGCCCAGATGTCCATCAGCTGATGAGTAGACAAACACAACGTGTGTATATCAAATACAACGGAGTATTATTCACCCATAAAAAGGAGTGAAGCACTGATGCTCCAACATGGGCAAAACTTGAAAACATTATAATAACAGAAAGAAGCCAGACACAAAAGGCCGCGTATGATATGATGCCATTTCTGTGACGTGTCCAGAAGAGGCAAATCTGTAGAGAAGGAAAGCAGATGAGTGGTTACGAGGGGCTGGGCCAGGAGAGGGACTGCTGTGGGCATGGGGTTACTTGTAGAGGATGAAAACTTCTGGAATTAGATAGTGCACCTCTGTAGCCAGAAGGAGAAGGTCCCAAGATGACAGCCACCTCGCCTGCTCTTTCGTGCTGCCCTTCCAAGCACAGGTGACTCGAAGGTTGACAGGGGGAAGGCCTGACTTTTCCACCAGGTAATCCAGACCTGCCCCCAGATCCAGGCCAGATGAGTAATGCAGAGCAGTTTCCAGAACGTAAGTAAAATGAGGACGTTAGATTTGCTACTTCTGTTTACTAAAATAGCAGTTGCACGAAAAGCAGGGCAAGTTGGAAGATTGTAGATAACTCACTTCCTGGACTTGCCCTGTGATTATGCCCAGGCCAGCCCCGGCCTTCCTGGTCTCTGTTTCCCTCTGGCTTGATTGGAGAGGAACAAGCATCTTCCTAGCACCTACTGGTGCACATGCGTTTCCATCAAGGACAGGAGCGTGGACTCTTGGCTTCTTGCTGGTTACAAGATCCCCCTGCTTACCTGGGGCTTGCTTTTTCTATGTTTTTAATAATCTTTTCTGAGTTGTACTTTTGGGTTTCTATTTCTAACTGTTAAGGGCAATAATGCTCACAGATATCACTATAGCTTTTGAGGATGTGAGATTATCACTCAGATGATCTCAATTTTGCCAACAGTGAAGAGTATGTTCTTTTTTCAAATGATTTTCTGCTCTGTAATGACTGATAGAAACAGCTGGCAGTGAAGACAGCTCTGAAATTTCTGGAAAGTTCCCTAGGCTTAACCAATATCTGTGCAGAGACAAAAAGTTTTGATGGGGTTTCCCTGGTGGCGCAGTGGTTGAGAGTCCGCCTGCCGATGCAGGGGACACGGGTTCGTGGCCCAGTCCGGGAAGATCCCACATGCCGTGGAGCTGCTGCTCCCGTGAGCCATGGCCGCTGAGCCTGTGCGTCCGGAGCCTGTGCTCCGCAACGGGAGAGGCCACAACAGTGAGAGGCCCGTGTGCTGCAAAAAAAAAAAAAAAAAAAAGTTTTGATGAATTGAAGATTGTTTGCTTGTCCCCAAGCGTGTGGAAGGGGCTGGTACTAAGTTTCAGTCTCTGTGTCATCTGCTCTGGGTGGAAAGCACCTGAGAAACAGTCCAGCCCAGGACTGTAGTTTTTGAGACGAGGGCGGTGAAGGTCAGTGGGGGTCAGCGGAGGTCACACAGCCAGATGGGATTCACGCAAATTTCTCGGTTAGTGGTCTTTTCACTTTGAGTAGATGTATTTCGTTTGAAAGAAAATAGTCTCTAATTAATGTAAACACTTTGAGGAGTTTTCAGGAGAAGATATTTAAAATGCCAGGCATAGATTCATGTTTTAATGGCCTCACAAGTTCTTGGTGAACAGAAATCGCAGCAGGTCCCCCAAAAGTTCAGTTTGACTTGCTTAATCTCCCTGAGCAGAACTGGAATCCACCAGGTCCCTTCTGTGAGCTACAGACATCAAAGGACTGATTAGACAAACTTTGGGAATGAGGGAACATGCAGGGTGGTAAGGAAAATGTGTTTTCATGAAACACTTAAGGGTTTTTTTTTAAAACATTATTATTATTTTTTTTTATTGGAGTATAGTTGCTTTACAATGGTATGTTAGTTTCTGCTGTACAACAAAGTGAATCAGCTATACATATACATATACCCCCTCCGTCTTGGACCTCCCTCCCCACCCCCACCCCCCTAGTCTCGCCCATCTAGGTCATCACAGAGCACCGAGCTGAGCTCCCTGTGCTGCACAGCAGGTTCCCACTAGCTATCTGTTTTACACTTGGTAGTGTATTCATGTCAAACCTAATCTCCCAATTCGTCCCACCCTCCCCTTCCACCCCCCTTGTCCACATGTCCATTCTCTATGTCTGCGTCTCTATTCCTGCCCTGCAAATAGGTTCATCTGTACCATTTTTCTAGATTGCACATGTATGCATTAATATACGATATTTGTTTTTCTCTTTCTGACTTACTTCACTCTGTATGACAGGCTCTAGGTCCATCCACATCTCTGCAAATGACCCAGTTTCATTCTTTGTTATGGCTGAGTAATATCCCATTGTATATATGTGCTACATCTTTATCCATTCATCTGGTTTTTTTTAACATCTTTATTGGAGTATAATTGCTTTACAATGGTATGTTAGTTTCTGCTGTATAACAAAGTGAATCAGCTATACATATACATATATCCCCATATCTCCTCCCTCTTGTGTCTGCCTCCCACCCTCCCTATCCCACCCGTGTAGGTGGTCACAAAGCACCAAGCTGATATCCCTGTGCTATGCGGCTGCTTCCCACTAGCTATCTATTTTACATTTGGTAGTGTATATATGTCCTTGCCACTCTCTCACTTTGTCCCAGCTTACCCTTCCCCCTCCCCATATCCTCAAGTCCATTCTCTAGTAGGTCTGCATCTTTATTCCCGTCTTGCCCCTAGGTTCTTCTTTTTTTTTTTTTTTAGGTTCCATATATATGTGTTAGCATACGGTATTTGTTTTTCTCTTTCTGACTTACTTCACTCTGTATGACAGACTCTAGGTCCATCCACCTCACTACAAATAACTCAATTTCATTTCTTTTTATGACTGAGTAATATTCCATTGTATATATGTGCCACATCTTCTTTATCCATTCATCTGTCGATGGACACTTAGGTTCCTTCCATGTCCTGGCTATTGTAAATAGTGCTGCAATAAACATTGGGGTACATGTCTTTTTTTTTTTTTTTTTTGCGGTACACGGGCCTCTCACTGTTGTGGCCTCTCCCGTTGTGGAGCACAGGCTCCAGACGCGCAGGCTCAGCGGCCATGGCTCACGGGCCCAGCCGCTCCGCGGCACGTGGGATCTTCCCGGACCGGGGCACGAACCTGTGTCCCCTGCATCGGCAGGCGGACTCTCAACCACTGCACCACCAGGGAAGCCCTACATGTCTCTTTTTGAATTATGGTTTTCTCTGGGTATATGCCCAGTAGTGGGATTGCTGGATCATATGGTAATTCTATTTTTAGTTTTTTAAGGAACCTCCATACTGTTCTCCATAGTGGCTGTATCAATTTACATTCCCACCAACAGTGCAAGAGGGTTCCCTTTTCTCCACCCTCTCCAGCATTTATTGTTGGTAGGTTTTTTGATGATGGCATTCTAACTGGTGTGAGGTGATACCTCATTGTAGTTTTGATTTGCATTTCTCTAATAATTAGTGATGTTGAGCATCTTTTCAAGTACCTCTTGGCCATCTGTATGTCTTCTTTGGTGAAATGTCTATTTAGGTCTTTTGCCCTTTTTTTTTTTTTTTTTTTTTTTTTTTTTTTTTTTTTTTGCGGTACGCGGGCCTCTCACTGCCGCGGCCTCCCTCATTGCGGAGCACAGGCTCCGGACGTGCTGGCTTAGCGGCCATGGCTCACGGGCACAGCCGCTCCACGGCATGTGGGATCTTCCTGGACCGGGGCACGAACCCACATCCCCTGCATCGGCAGGCGGAATCTCAGCCACTGCGCCACCAGGGAATACCTTCTTTTTTTTATTATTTTTTAAATTTTTTCTTCTGCCCATTTTTTGATTGGGTTGTTTGTTTTTTTGATATTGAGCTGCATGAGCTGTTTGTATATTTTGGAGATTAATCTGTTGTCGGTTACTTCATTTGCAAATATTTTCTGCCATTCGGAGGGTTGTCTTTTTGTCTTGTTTCTGGTTTGCATACTAAAAGGATCTTACACCGTGACCAAATGGGATTTATCACTAGGTGCCATGATGGTTCAACATCTGAAATTCAACCCATGTGATACACTACATTAACAAAATGAAGAATAAAAATTACATAATCATCTCAATAGATGCAGAAAAAACATTTGACAAAATTCAACACCCTTTCGTCATTAAAAACATTCAACAAGCTAGGAAAGCTTGTTGAATATGAAAAGCCCACAGCTACCCTGATGCTCTGTAGATCCTTTCTTGCCTTTAAGGATTGGATAAAAGACCTAGGTGTCCTTTGTGTCTTCCGAAGTCCCTGTGTAGGTAAATACGGTTGTGTAAGAGAGATGCTCTTTCTTCAGGATGGACACCTCCAGCGTGAAGTTCGATTCCATCCTGTCTCTGTTGCCAGCTGTGTTATCTGTTGCTGCAACTAACTTAGTTAGTTGTCCTCCCTTGTAACTAACTTAGCATCTTCATTTCTTCTCTCCCTTGGAGCCCACGTAAATCATACCTGTTAAACATTGTTATGATGCTGCTACATGACAACCCTTTCAGAAACACCTGGTGGCTTAAAACAATAACCATTCATTTTTCTCACGGTCTGCAGGTCAGCTGGGTGGTTTGATTGGGTCAAAGCCAGCTGCTCTTGGCTGGGCTCACTCATGAATCTGTGCTTGGTGAGCCTGGATGATCTAGGATGGCCTCAGTTGAGATGACCCACCTTGACTCCATGTGGTCGCTCATCTTCCAGCATGTAGCCTAGGTTTCTGCTCATGGCAGAAGGCCAAGGAAGAAAGCAGAGGCCGCGTCGCCTTTGGGGTCTAGACTCAGTACATGCATGCTGTCACTTCCACTGCATGTCCCAAGGCCCAGCCCTGATTCAAGAGCTGGAGAAATAGACTCTACCTCTTAATGAAGACGAGCCACAAGGTCCCACTGAAAATGCTGTAGATGCAGGGACAGGTAGAGAATCTGAGCTGGTTCTGTGTTCAGTCCACCGTGTAGATCGGGAGTCAGCAAACGTTTTCTGTAAATGGCCGAATAGTAAACATTTGAGGCTTTGGGGGCCATTTGGCCTTTGTCATAACTACTCAACTGTGCCGTTGCGATGTGAAAGCAGCCATAGACAATATGTGGAGTGGGCATGGCTGTGTTCCTCTAGAACTTATTTACAAAGCCAGGCAGCACGCCGGATTTAGCCCACAGCCTGCAGTTTGCTGTGCTCTGACCTCGACGATCCAGACCAAGTAGGAATCTCAGATGCAGGATCTAGGATGCTGTCCTTCCTGAAATCATAAGCAGAGGTGTCATCTGCCAGCAGAAGTGCTCTTATTGGCGAGAAGAAATAAAACCAGGTGAGAGGAGCAAGGGCTCCCCTCTAAGGTGCAGATGACTATAGTTGACCCTTGAACAACGTGGGAGTTAGGGACACTGACCCCCAGCACAGTCGAAAAGCCGCATCCTGCTCTCACTGCCTCAAAACCAAAGGAACTGATGAATGACTCACCCAAGGGCAGGAAGCTGAAACAGTCTGGATAGAATCAGGACTCAAACCCTAGTTCTTGTGATTCTACATATTGGGCTCTCTAATCGAGCACAAACTTTTCCCCTCACGTAGGTAAAGATCTGTAAAACGAAAATACAGGTATGATATTTATCGAACTAAATCCACGTATAAGTGGACCCACCCAGTTCAAACCTGTGTTGTTCAGGGCTCAGCAGTCTTTGCATCCCTTTGGGTGCCGTATTGAACTTACACAGGTTAAGTTTATTTCTCATCAAGTCCCTGGAGTTCATTCCATTTTGTTCCTGTGTTTGGCTGGATTCTCATTTCCTATCCATCTATATCTCCCAGGGGATCCCAGATAGAATTCTTTCCATTTTTATTTTCTTTTCTTAAATTTTTTGGCCATGCTGCACAGCTTGCGGGATCCTACTTCCTTGACCAGGGTTCGAACCCCTGCCCTCAGCAGTGAAAGTGCAGAGTCCTAGCCACTGGACCACCAGGGAATTCCCTCTTTCCATTATTTCTGACCTGGGTGCCCTCTTCTTACACTTCTGGTCCTCCTGTCTTTCTTAATCCGAGCTTCAGAAGCAAAGTCACCACCTCCTTCTGGGCCCCCAGGGAAAGCCTCCAATTAGATCTACGGATTAAATCATGTTTATTTTCCTTTACCAATTATGCGTCTGATCGTCAGGGCCATGACATGCTCCACCAAAGTTTAAGGATACATTTGTTCTCCAGAGTGACTTTTTGTTTCAGTCATTATTGCCTGGAGTTGTTGCTTGACTAGAGATTTGGTTAAATTTCAGGTAACATGAACTTCTTTTTAATAGAATGTCCAAGTGTCTGCAATTCTTCGATCTGCTGGCTTGGTGTTTCTTACACGGGCTACCCATTGTGGGTCAGCAGCCTGCCGTCTTCTTTTTCCCATCAGAGATTTTCTTTACCACATATAATACAAGGCTATTACCGTCTTGCGTTTCTAGAAATGAAAATGAAATCTTTGCTTTCTAATTTTATTCCTTCCCTTTTATTAATTGGTTGCTACTGACTTCTGCAATATGATTCTTCCTTGGGCATTCATCAGTGGGTATAGTTTTCAGCTTGGCATGGCTCAGACTTCAAACTTTTTAAGTTTTAAAGTAGCAAAGTTGCACAGACAGTCAATAAATCAATAACTATCGCCATTTTATTGCTTGTAAGGTGATTACTCCACTTTGCCTGTAGCGACTTTTCAATTTGATCAAAATGCAGTTTTGTCAGGTCGTGGTTGAGTCCTCCAGATATAAAAATACATAAAGCAATTGAGAGAAGCCTGTGCTCAAATATTTTAATAACTACCCTTCACTTCTTTAACCATCTTATTCCGGCACTTTTGTGGTTCCCGTCGTATAATTCAAATTTCCATGCTCTTTGCCAAAGAAATTTTGATTTAGTGCCTATTCCAACCTCTTGTCTTTGTAAGAGTGTATTATTTTTCTTGCTAACTGGTGGTGAGCACTGGTCCTGCTGCAAAGAGTTTTCTCTGTGTCAAATTATTTCCTGTGTGATCTGTAAATCAGGTTCTGATGGTGGTGTAACATGGAAGATGTCTTGGTTTATTTGAGATTGTTTTCCAGACAAGGGGAGGCAGAATAACAGGAGTGGAATTGTTATCTTAGGCAGGAAAGGAAGAAATCCTCCACTTTGCTACTGCCCTGGTAGCAGGCACCCTTTTGACTGTATTTTAAGGAAAATTAGAAGTGAGGGCCTGCACTCAGGGCTGCTTGCCCGGGGCAGTGTGCTGCCAGCCTGGTATGGTTTGTCTTAGTCTGTTCGGGCTGCTATAACGAAATACCATAGACTGGGTGGCTTAGAAACAACAGAGGCTGGCAGTCTGAGATCAGGGTGCCAGCATGGTCAGGTGATGGTTCTTTTTCCAGTCACAGATTTCCTATTGTGTCCTTACATGGTGGAAGGGGCAGAGGAGCTCCCTGGGGCCTCTTTTATAAGGGCACTAGTCCCATTCTTGAAGGTACTGCCCTTATGACCCAGTCACCTCCCAAAGACCCCACCTTCTAATACCATCCTTTGGGGGTTAGGCTTTCAATGTATGAATTTGGGTGGGGAGACACACACGTTCAGACCATAGCATGGCTCACGTGGCAGGTTGTCCTGCCTCCTTGTCATCCCCATGGCATCCCCCCCCCCCGCCCTGGTGCAGAGGACCACTCCCTCTGTGGATCACCTTGGCTCCCACCAGTGAGTTAAGTCTTAGCATTTTCACTCTGCTGTTGCTGTACGTCTCGAGTATCCGCAGAGGTTGTCTACCTCAGTGGTCCACTTTATCTCCCAGGAGAACCGGTTACTGGATTGACTACAGTGATTTGGTTTTGAGTGGTATGCCTCAACCCTGTTTCCCCCAGGCCTCTCATGTTGATGCCCTGCTTTTGCAGAATGTGAGGTTTTCTAGAAATGGTTATAGTTGACCCTCATTATGAGCGGTTCCGTATTTGTGAATTTGCCTGCTCACTAAAATGTATTTGTAACATCCAGGGCAATACATGGGGCACTTGCCTGGTCAGTGCACGTGCAGAGCCTCAAAAAGTTTGAGTTGCCAGGAATGCACGATCCCAGCTGAGGTTGGAGAAATTGGTGCTCTGCCGTCTTGTTTCAGTGCCCAGACCAGAAACAAGTGTTCTTTTCACAGTCTCTTTAGTGCCATATTTTTCGCATTTTTGTGTTTTTTTTATTGGTAATTTTGCTGTTTCCAGTGGCCTTGAAATGCAGGGCAGGAGTGTCTGTAGTGTTTCTAAGCACGAGAAGGCTGTGCTGGGCCTCATGGAGAAAATATGTTTGTTAGACAAACTTCCTGCAACGTGAGTGACAGTGCTGTTGGCTGTGAGTTCAGTGGATGAACCAACGATATATATTTGATAAGGTGTCTTTAAACAGAAACACACAAAACAAGGTTGTATATTGATTGGTTGCTGAAGATGTTGTGACCAGAGGCTCGAAGGAACCTAACCCTGTATTTCTCTTGGGGACAGTGATTTAGTACTCACTAATTCGGTGGCCATGGTGACTTTATAGCACAAAACTACCACAAATAATAAGAAAGTAACATTTGTCAGAAACAGACTCACAGATTTAGAGAATGAACTTACGGTTACTGAGGGGAAGGGTGGAGGAAGGGGATAGTTAGGGAGTTGGGGATTGACATGTACACCTGCTGAATTTAAAATAGGTAACCAACAAGGACCTACTGTGTAGCACAGGGAACTCTACTCAATATCCTGTAACAACCTAAATGGGAAAAGAATTGGAAAAAGGTACATGTATATGTATAACTGAATCATTTTGCCGTACACCTGAAACTATCACAACATTGTTAATCAACTATACTCCAATATAAAATAAAAAGTTAAAAAAAAAGAAATTAACGTTTGTGTCTCCCCAAAATTCATATGTTGAAACCTAATCCCCAATGTGATGGTGTTGGGAGGAGGGGCCTTTGGGAGGTGATGAGGTCATGAAAGCTGAGTCCTCATGGATGGGATTAGTGACCTTATAAAAGAGACCCCAGAGAGCTCCACCAGATGAGGACACAGTGAGTAGATGGCCATCTGTGAACAGGAAGTGGGCTCTCACCAGACACTGAATCTCTAAGTAAGTGCCTTGATCTTGGACTTCACAGCCTCCGGAACTGTGAGAAATAAATGTGTGTTGTTGATGAGCCACCCAGTCTGTGGTATTTTTGTTACAGCAGCCTGTGCTCACTAAGACAGACTGTATGTATCTTTCATCACAGCAGAGGTGCCTATGCTGAAATGTCTTTCCTGTGCAAAAAAATAGCACACGTGGATTGTTCTGCCAGGTCTGTGCAGATGTTCTGCTCACGTTTTTAACGACAGGTTTTCTCTCCCAGGTGTAAGTAGCATGGTCAATGCAGGAGCGATGAGTGGCTCTGGAAACCTGATGGATTTCCTTGACGAGCCGTTCCCTGATGTGGGGACGTATGAGGACTTCCACACCATCGACTGGCTGAGGGAGAAGTCACGGGACACCGACAGACACAGAAAGGTACATGCTGTTCATAAGGACACTGTGAGGGGAATCCCTTCGGAGGGCTGGGCCATGCTTCTATCGGACAGTCACTGAGCTAGAGCTTGGGTTCATGTGTCATGTGCTGAGCTAGGTTCTAGAGAAGAGAAGGGCTAGTGGGAGAGGCAGAGATGTGGACAGGTAATTCTAATACCAGGTGCTTTGGGTGGAAGGCTATGTCATACAGAGGTGTGGTGTGGAGGGCAAGGAGTGGGGCTCTGGAACCAGACAGATTGGGTGCATCCTGACTTTGACATCTTTAGGCTGGCTGACTTTTGGGGTGCCATTTCTGGACCCCATCTTCTCATCTGTAAGGATGGAGTTAATTATACCAGAAGATTAAATGGGGCTCTATGTGTATGAAAGCACATATTACAGTGCCTGGCCTCTCGTAGGCAGTCAATATATATTTTTATGGGCTGCAGTAAGGTTATGTATCAAGTGCTGTGGGATCATTTAGGAGGGATGGTTAGGGAGGGAGTTTTTAGAGGGGGTGCGATTTCAGTGGGGTCTTGAAGGATGACTAAGAATTTGCCAGGCAGAGGAAGGGGAAAGGATTCTCATCAGGAGTGGCTTTTTTAGGTCACAGAGGCATGAAAGACCGTGGCACATTTAGGCAGTTCAAGGAGCTCTAAGGTTTGGTGGCAGATTCACGGAAGGGGAGGACTAGAGATGAGTCTGGCCACGTGGGCAATGGGGCCACATTGGGAACCACTGAGTAGACCATGAAGAGGAGTTTAGATTTCCTTTTTTTTTTTAAGATTTATTTTATTATTTTAAAATTTTATTTATTTATTTATTTTTGGCTGCGGTGGGTCTTAGCAGCAGCACACGGGATCTTCGTTGAGACATGCGGGATCTTTTCGTTGTGGCGCGTGGGCTTCTCTCTAGTTGTGGTGGGCGGGTTTTCTCTCTCTACTTGTGGCTCACAGGCTCCAGGGTGCGTGGGCTCTGTAGTTGTGGTCTGTAGTTGTGGCGCACAGGCTCCAGGGCGCTTGTGATCTGTAGTTGTGGCGCAGAGGCTCCAGGGCGCGTGGGCTCTGTAGTTGTGGTCTGTAGTTGTGGCACACAGGCTCCAGGGCACGTGGGCTCTGTAGTTGTGGTCTGTAGTTGTGGCGCACGGGCTCCAGGGCGCGTGGGCTCTGTAGTTGTGGTCTGTAGTTGTGGCACACAGGCTCCAGGGCACGTGGGCTCTGTAGTTGTGGTCTGTAGTTGTGGCGCACGGGCTCCAGGGCGCGTGGGCTCTGTAGTTGTGGTCTGTAGTTGTGGCGCACGGGCTCCAGGGCGTGTGGGCTCTGTAGTTTATGGCACATGGGCTCTCTAGTTGAGGCGCACGAGCTCAGTAGTTGTGGTGCGTGGGCTTAGTTGCCCCGCGGCATTTGGTATCTTAGTTTCCTGACCAGGGATCGAACCTGTGGCCCCTGCACTGTAAGGTGGACTCTCCACTGCTGGACCACCAGGGAAGTCCCTGGATTTCCTATTTACTTATTTATTTATTTATTTGTTTGGTTTTGGCTGTGTTGGTTCTTCACTGCTGCGCGTGGGCTTTCTCTAGTTGCGGAGGGTGGGGGCTACTCTTTGTTGTGGTGCGCTGGCTTCTCATTGCGGTGGCTTCTCTTGTTACAGAGCACGGGCTCCAGGCGTGCGGGCTTCAGTAGTTGTGGCATGTGGGCTCTAGAGCACAGGCTCAGTAGTTGTGGCACACGGGCTTAGCTGCTCTGCAGCATGTGGGATCTTCCTGGACTGGGATCAAACCCGTGTCCCCTGCAGTGGCAGGTGGATTCTCAACCACTGCGCCACTGAGAAAGCCCTGGATTTCCTTTTCATGGCCACAGGATACAAGAGAGGTGCACTGCCATGCTCTATATGGCTCCTTCTGTGCTACAACAGCAGAGTCCGGTAGTTGCCACGGAGACCAACTGACCTGCCGAACCGAAAATATTTACTTTCTGTCTCTTTATGGAAAATGTTTGCCAACCCTTGCTCTAAAGGGTTATGAGGGGAATGATGGTCTCAGGAATGTAGGATTCTGTTAACACAGGGAGGCAAAGGGGTGCTCTTACGATGTGTTTAGATGTAACCATCTGCCTGGAAAGCGTGATCCAGGCTGGCTCCTTCAGCCTTCTTGCTGTTAATCAAAACTACAATGAGGTATCACCGCACACCGGTCAGAATGGCTGTCATCAAAAAAGCTACAAACAGCAATGCTGGAGAGGGTGTGGAGAAAAGGGAACCCTCCTACACTGTTGGTGGGAATGTAAATTGATACAGCCACTATGGAGACCAGTATGGTGGTTCCTTAAAAAACTGAAATTAGAGTTATCATGTGATCCAGCAATCCCACTCCTGGGTATGTATCCAGAGAAAACTCTAACTCAAAAAGATACATGCACCCCAATGTTCATAGCAGCACTATTTACAATTAGCAGTAATCACGCCTCAGATAAACCTCATTGGCTATGATACTGTCACTGCACAAAGCTAACAGCACCATTCACAATAGCCAAGACATGGAAGCAACCTAAGTGTCCATCGACAGATGAATGGATAAAGAAGGTGTGGTACATATATACAATGGAATATTACTCAGCCATAAAAAAGAATGAAATAATGCCATTTGCAGCAACATGGATGGGCCTAGAGATTATCATACTGAGTGAAGTAAGTCAGAGAAAGACAAATATCATATGATATTGCTTATATGTGGAATCTAAAAAAGTGGTACAAGTGGACTTATTTACAAAACAGAAATACACTCACAGACATAGAAAACCAATTTACGGTTACCAAAGGGGAAAGAGGGTGGGGGAGGGATAAATTAGGAGTTCGGACTAACAGATACACACTATTATATATAAAGTAGATAAACAACAAGGTCCTACTGTATAGCACAGGGAACTATATTTAATATTTTGTAATAACCTATAATGGAAAAGAATCTGAAAAAGGATATATATATATAGGTATAACTAAATCACTTTGCTGTACACCTGAAATTAACATTGTAAATCAACTATACTTCAATTAAAAAAAGAAAGTTCGGGGCTTCCCTGGTGGCGCAGTGGTTGGGGGTCCGCCTGCCGATGCAGGGGACGCGGGTTTGTGCCCCGGTCCGGGAGGATCGCACATGCCGCAGAACGGCTGGGCCCGTGAGCCATGGCCGCTGAGCCTGCGTGTCCAGAGCCTGTGCTCTGCAACGGGAGAGGCCACAGCAGTGAGAGGCCCACGTACCGCAAAAAAAAAAAAAAAAAAGTAAGTTCTTGGGACTTCCCTGGTGGCGCAGTGGTTAAGAATCCACCTGCCAATGCAGGGGACATGGGTTTGAGCCCTGGTCTGGGAAGATCCCACATGCCATGGAGCAACTAAGCCCGTGTGCCACAGCTACTGAGCCTGCGCTCTAGAGCCCGCGAGCCACAACTACTGAAGCCCGCACGCCTAGAGCCTGTGCTCCGCAACAAGAGAAGCCACCGCAATGAGAAGCCCGCGCACCGCAACGAAGAGTAGCCCCTGCTCGCCACATCTAGAGAAAGCCTGTGCACAGCAATGAAGACCCAACGCAGCCATAAAGGAAGGAAGGAAGGAAAGAAAGGAGGGAGGAAGGGAGGGAGGGAGGAAGGAAGGAAGGAAGAGAAAGAAATTAAGTTCGTTCTTGTTGTTAACATGTAGCCTGGAAAATGAAAGAAGGAATTGAAGTCTTTGTCGAAGAGGGTCTTTTGTGAACAGACCTTACGATTTAGGCTAAAATAATGATTTGTATTCAAAACGGTGACACCGAAGTGATGTCTTCCTTCAGAATGGCTTTGAAATAATCAAAGATCACATCACACTTAGTGAGGTTTTTTTAAGTAAGTGAACTTTTTTGGATTCTTTGGAGACTACTATGGCATCTTTCTAGCTCTGTGAACTAGAAAGCCCATTTAACCACTGTGCTAGGTAACTGAAAGAGTCACGTTAGCGGCAGTCTAGTTGCTTCATTATATTCGTTTTCTCAATCACCGTGTTTCCTGAGGAAACAGTTTCAGAGAAGGAAGCCTGAATTGGAAAGTGTATCCACATCAGCTCCGATGTCTTTCTGCTTCTAGATAACCAGCAAAAGCAAGGAGTCCATATGGGAGTTCATCAAGAGCTTGCTGGACGCCTGGTCGGGATGGGCGGTGATGCTGCTCATCGGCCTGCTGGCAGGTACGTGGAGTGTTTCTCTTGTACTTCAGGCAGAGGGGCTGTTACTTGAAATACCTAAGGGCACAATACATGACGGTACACTTAACATAAATCTATCATCAGTAAAGCAAAAAGACCCCAAGGCACGGACAGGCCCAGGTATGGTCATTGGAGCGTGGTACCGAGAAGGCGGGTTGGCCCTTTCCACACTGTAGAAAGGTTTACCGCCATGCTGGATTTTATTGAAAACACACATTTCACATTCTATAGTACTTGGCCACGTAGAAGGTGAGAAAGGACGGGAACATGTTGATCTCTAAAAATAAAACATCATATGAGACTGGCCTTTACTAACACCGGCAGGCCCTGAGATGAATTGTAAACATCGAGAGACGCTCACAGTAACGTGAGACACCACAGGGTCTGAGGAAGGCCCGGGGGAGGTACCTCCAGCCCATGGGTTGTTCTGACCCTCAGCGACTCCGTGTCCTTCATTTTTATAATCCCAACACCATGTTTGTGAGCAGTTGCTGTTTCTAGAATGAATGAATGAGTATCTGGAGGGGACACCTCCCCTTTTAATAGCAAATGCACAGCCCTCCATGGAAATTGTTTCCTGAAACTTACTTGCTTTTAGGAGGCTGTGAAGGTTAATGTCTAAGGAGAAAAAAATTTGATCATGCTGAAGAGATTCCCTTAAGAAACTCCCCCTGCCTGTAGTAACACGCTAGTTCTGCTTATAGGACTGATCAGAGAATGGCTGTGTGATACAGGTTGAATATAGTACGTACTCGCAGAGCACCTGCGGGGCATAGGGTAAAATTTTGTGATTAGAGGACTTTGATTTCTGGCTGCCCTGTCACTCGTTTCATCTACAATGGTAAGAGGGGCCTGGTTGCCGGGGAGGGGCTCCCTCTGCCTGGCATGTCCTAAAGGGCCCAGGAGAGTGCTGAAGGGGCAGTCCTCTCCTTCCGGCCACAGCAGCTACCCACCCATTCCGCCCATCCTGTCCTTCCCCTCCCAGTGGCGCTCCCGGTATATATTGGCAGCAGTGCTGGGAGGGAATTCGAGTTCATGGACATATGGCGTTTTGCCACCCATTCATTAGGCTCTATGAAGTCCTTTAAAGGTAGGTGGGGGGGAGAGGGCGGAGAGGGTAGTTTGCTGCGAACTTTGATGTCTTTCTTTAGAATAGATTTATAAAACTGTACCCTGTGTTATTCTTGGCTCCTGGGAAGGAGGGATGAATACGGGAAATGAAGGAATCAGAGTAGATGTCTTGGCTTCCTGCTGGAGTCACACAGTATAGATTTATCAACTGATCTCAGAGCCCTGTCGGGCTGTCTTTAACAAGTCAGATACCGACCATCGGGCTTCACTGTTAATCCGATTTCCATCAGTTCTTTCAGGAAGAATCACCTGGGGAATTAAAAAAAAATGCTGCTGCCCAGGCTTCAATTAAATAGTAGCTCCCTGGAGATGACACCCTAGCATTGAGTAAAGCCCCCTTTCCCCTGTGATTTTAATATGCAGCCAGGGGTGAGGACTGCTGGAGAAGGGCGATCCCATGGTCACATCAGCAGATGAATATAGGAGGGAGGCAAGAAAAAGATGATCTTGGCAGTGAAGGTGGCGAAAGTGTTCTTTTGATCTGGATGAAGGAAAAGCCAGAAAACTGCCCCATTCACCTTCCCGTTCCCCAGTGGCGAGCCCCAGGGGTCCCAGTATCTTGCCAGTCACCTCCGTATTTGCAGCCCAGACATTATATTCCGACGCCCAAGCTGCGGCTCCTCTGCAGGGCGTTAACCAGGAGCCACCACTGGGTGTCGCTGTTGTTCCACACAAGGCAGTTTTTGTTCCAATGTCATCTTCTGCTTGAGGTGTTCTCTGACCACCTTTTCTAAAAGCACGTCTCCCTCTCTGAGCCTCGTCGCCCTCGCCCACTATATGTATGTATGTGTGTGTGTACGTAACAGCTTTATTGAGATATAACTCACATACCATACAGTTCACCTAGTTAAAGTGTACAACTTGGTGGTTTTTAGTGTATTCACAGAGTTTTGCAACATCACCAAGGCCAATTTTAGAACATTTTCATCAGCTCCCAAAGAACCTTCCTGCCCTTTAGCTATCAGCCCCAGTGTCCCTAGCCTCCGCTCAGTCCTGGGCAACCGCTAATCTACTTGCTGTCTCTGTAAATTTGCCTACTCTGGACATTTCATAAAATGGAAGCATACAATATATGGTCTTTTGTGACTGGCTTCTTTTACAGCATAACGTTTCCAAGGTTCATCCATGCTGTCGCATGTGTCAGCGCTTCATTCCTTTTGGTTGCCATTGTAGGTGGACCACATTTTGTTTCTCCATTCAGCAATTGATGGGCATATGGGTTGTTTCCACTCTTTGGCTTCTGTGAATATGCAGTTGTGAACATTTGCGTACATGTCTTGTGTTGGGTGTATGTTTTCATTTCTCGTGGGCAGATGCCTAGGAATGGAAGTGTTTGGTCAGGTGGTGACTCCTTGTTTAACTTTTTTTTTTTTTTTTTTTGTAATACGCGGGCCTCTCACTGTTGTGGCCTCTCCCGTTGTGGAGAACAGGCTCCGGACGCGCAGGCTCAGCGGCCATGGCTCACGGGCCCAGCCGCTCTGCGGCATGTGGGATCTTCCCGGACCGGGGCGCGAACCCGTGTCCCCTGTGTCGGCAGGCGGACTCTCAACCACTGCGCCACCAGGGAAACCCCCTTGTTTAACTTTTTGAGGACGTGTCCGACTGTTCTCCTGCACCATTGTAGGAAATGGCTGCCATTGGAACGTGCTGTAGTCTCCTCTCTAGCACCTACCACCTTCTGTTGGAGCCCTTCATTTACTTACTTATTCAATCTAGTGTCTTCTCGTACAAGCTGAGATTCCACGAAGGCAGGGACCTGAGTTTGCTTTGTTCACTGCTGTACCCCAGGGTGTGGAACAGTACGTGGCACCTAGTACGTAGGTGCTCAATAAATAGCCCTTGAGTGAATGGATGGACCTGAGTTTCCTGATTTTCATTCGTTTGTTGCTCTCATTCATTCAACATGGATATATAGTTCCAGCTATGTACCTGACGTGAATACAATGGCCCTTGCCCACTTAAAGGGGACACAGGGTCTAGACACCTGGCTTGGTCCCCACCGTGGCACACAAACCAGACAAGAGACTCCCCCCACCCTTATAGACTAGTTGGAGTGTGTGTGTGTGCATGTGAGGGGGGTGTGTGTGTGTGTGTGTGTGTGTATACACATATATATAAATACTGATCATATCAGGATGTGATAGGTATGGTGATGGGGAGTGCCTGGGAAGTATACTTAGCCCAGACTTAGGAAATCAGGGAAGGCTTCCTGAAGGAGGTGATATAAATGCCAGCATCTGGAAGATAAATAGGAGCTTGGCGGGTTGGGGGAGGACAGTGCTATCTGAGGTGGTGCAGAGAGGAGGGCCTGGTGTGCCAAGGAACACAGTGTGGGCAGGGTGTGGGATTCGTGATGGAGAGAGAGGAGCCTGGAGAGAAATGTGGGAACGGTGGTCAGAGCCTGTGCGCTGCTGAGGATTCGGGTGTTCTGGCTAGAACAGTGGGCGACTGCTGATGGAACCAGGAGAGTGGCAAGGCCAGGTCGCCTGAGGCTGGCATATGGCTGCCTTCGGGGAATTGATGTTGTAATAAGGATCTAGTAAAAGTGTGAAAAGTTTGGTAGCGCAAAAGTATTCCCTGCCTTCGTGAAAGACTGGAATGGGTTATTCTAGAAAGAGACCTAAAATGGCCTTCTCTGACCCACTGCACACTCGATTTTATCCCACTCCTATCGGCCTTTAAAGTAGTTATTTACTTATGTAGCTCCTCAGTCCTTTATCCATAATTTTTTAAAAATCCAGAAAGTTCTAACAAGTAAGATTTTTCAAGCTGGATTCCATTTGATGGGAAAACTTTATTTCAATGACGAGGCTGTTATAAATAGTTTTGTCTCCATTTTGTCTGAATTGTCAGGTTTCCTGGAGGATATTCATGTGTGTGATCCCAGCATCCTGCCCCAGAAGCCGCTGAGGGGGTTACGTGATTTATAGGGTGTAGGTACCCTGTTTCTAAGATTCGGAAGGGCTGGGTTCTGAAAGCCGCTCGGCCCCTGGGGCTTGCGGTGGGCTCAGTGCTGCGGGTCTCTCCCTCCCACCGTATCGAAGCCCTCCGAGGACAGCGTATCATTGGCCTTTGTGTCTCACTGGGCTGGGCACCACTTTTGCCACACCTGGTGCCCTGCCACTCGCTCAGGTGACCTCAAGACTGAAGAAAGAGGGTTCCTGGGTGCGTGGCAGCCCGGGGCACGGGCATCTCCGCCTGGCCCTCCGGGCGCACGTGCTACCCTGGCCCATGCCGGCCGTCCTTCTGAGTGGCTCTCGCTGCTTCTTCCAGGCACCCTGGCCGGGGTCATCGATCTCGCCGTCGACTGGATGACAGACCTGAAGGAGGGCATCTGCCTGTCCGCCTTCTGGTACAGCCACGAGCAGTGCTGCTGGACTTCCAATGAGACCACGTTTGAGGACAGGGACAAGTGTCCCCTGTGGCAGAAGTGGTCGGAGCTGCTGGTGAAACAGTCGGAGGTGGGTGCAGGGGCGGGTCCTGGCTGGGAGCCCCGTGGCTGGTGTTGGGGGACGTCCGAGCTCTCACCTTGCAGGGTCTGTCCTGACCGTCGTCGTGGCTACTACGAGTGCCACTTGCCACTTGGCTTTTTCTAGCTCTAGGGTTCAAACTTCACTTGGAAAATCCTTTCCCACTATTTCATGTGCACGATGTATGTATTTTCTTTAAAGCCTTTTGTTTGGCTTTATTTTTCTTACTGAGAGTGATCTCTTGATCATGCTGAAGAAATAGGGTTGATTTTTATCCCTTCTGATTGAGAAGAAAAGATGTTACTGTTTTTTAATAACAGCTTTAGTGAGACATGATCCATACTCCGTGGGGTGTACCCATTAACGGGTACAATGCGGTGGCTTTTAGGATATTCACAGAGTTGTGCCGCATCACCCCGATCGAATTTTAGAACTTTTTTTTTTAACATTTATTTTTCATTCAAACAGAAAGTCGCAAAAATTATAATCATCCTCATCAGTTCACTCAGTCCCATGTAATTATTTTCATCTTGATCTTTTGTTAGCACTTTTATGAATGCATCAGTTTTCCATTAGAGTTCTGAAAATGCTTATTCATTCAGTTCAGCAGTATAGTCAGTTACCAGAAACCTGTACTTGTCAGAGTCTTTTCCATGAATTCCTTGAAGCTGAAACCCTTTTATAGGAACATTTTTGCAAAAGCGTCAGAGTACACCCAGAACTGTCTGTAAATGACAAAAGACTTAAAAATGACCACAGTTAAAGATTTGATGAAAGTTCATAATAATGCAATTGACAAGGAAACTTAGTTATTTCTGAGATATACATTTTAAAGTAATAACTAGAATTATGACTTATAACATTATACCAGAACATATAAGATTTTTAGGAATTTCATGTAATGTCTGAAACATTTATATTAACATATTTCCATACAAATAACCCAAAGAAAGTTTAGTATTAGTTGTTTTTTTTCTTTTTATACAACAGGTTCCTATTAGTCATCAGTTTTATAGACATCAGTGTATACATGTCAATCCCAATCGCCCAATTCAGCACACCACCATCCCCACCCCACTGCGGTTTTACCCCCTGATGTCCATACGTTTGTCCTCTACATCTGTGTCTCAACTTCTGCCCTGCAAACCGGTTCATCTGTACCATTGTTCTAGGTTCCACATACATGCGTTAATATACGATATTTGTATTTCTCTTTCTGACTTACTTCACTCTGTATGACAGTCTCTAGATCCATCCACGTCTCAACAAATGATTCAATTTCGTTCCTTTTTATGGCTGAGTAATATTGCATTGTATATATGTACCACAACTTCTTTATCTATTCCTCTGTCAGTGGGCATTTAGGTTGCTTCCATGACCTGGCTGTTGTAAATAGTGCTGCAATGAACATTGGGGTGCATGTGTCTTTTTGCATTATTGTTTTCTCTGGGTATATGCCTAGTAGTTGGATTGCTGGATCATATGGTAATTATATTTTTAGTTTTTTAAGGAACCTCCATACTGTTCTCCATAGTGGCTGTATCAATTTACATTCCCACCAACAGTGCAAGAGGGTTCCCTTTTCTCCACACCCTCTCCAGCATTTGTTGTTTGTAGATTTTCTGATGATGCCCATTCTAACTGGTGTGATGTGATACCTCATTGTAGTTTTGATTTGCATTTCTCTAATAATTAGTGATGTTGAGCAGCTTTTCATGTGCTTCTTGGCCACCTGTATGTCTTCTTTGGAGAAATGTCTATTTAGGTCTTCTGCCCATTTTTGGATTGGGTTGTTTGTTTCTTTAATATTGAGCTGCATGAGCTGTTTATATATTTTGGAGATTAATCCTTTGTCCATTGATTCGTTTGCAAATATTTTCTCCCATTCTGAGGGTTGTCTTTTTGTCTCGTTTCCTTTGCTGTGCAAAAGCTTTTAAGTTTCATTAGGTCCCATTTGTTTATTTTTGTTTTTATTTCCATTACTCTAGGAGGTGGATCAAAAAAGATCTTACTGTGATTTATGTCAAAGAGTGTTCTTCCTATGTTTTCCTCTAAGAGTTTTATAGTGTCCACTCTTACATTTAGGTCTGTAATCCATTTTGAGTTTATTTTTGTGTATGGTGTTAGGGAGTGTTCTAATTTCATTCTTTTACATGTAGCTGTCCAGTTTTCCCAGCACCACTTATTGAAGAGATTGTCTTTTCTCCATTGCATATCCTTGCCTCCTTTGTCATAGATTAGTTGACCATAGGTGCACGGGTTTACCTCTGGGCTTTCTGTCTTGTTCCATTGATCTATGTTTCTGTTTTTGTGCCAGTACCATATTGTCTTGATTAGTGTAGCATAGTCTGAAGTCAGGGAGTCTGATTCCTCCAGCTCCGTTTTTTTCCCTCAAGACTGCTTTGGCTATTCGGGGTCTTTTGTGTCTCCGTACAAATTTTAAGATGATTTGTTCTAGTTCCATAAAAAATGCCATTGGTAGTTTGATAGGGATTGCATTGAATCTGTAGATTGCTTTGGATAGTACAGTCATGTTCACAGTATTGATTCTTCCAATCCAAGAACATGGTATATCTCTCCATCTGTTGGTATCTTTAATTTCTTTCATCAGTGTCTTATAGTTTCCTGCATACAGGTCTTTTGTCTCCCTAGGAAGGTTTATTCCTAGGTATTTTATTCTTTTTGTTGCAGTGGTAAATGGGAGTGTTTCCTTAATTTATCTTTCAGATTTTTCATCATTAGTGTATACGAATGCAAGAGATTTCTGTGCATTAATTTTGTATCCTGCAACTTTACCAAATTCATTGATTAGCTCTAGTAGTTTTCTGGTGGCATTTTTAGGATTCTCTATGTATAGTATCGTGTCATCTGCAAACAGTGACAGTTTTACTTCTTCTTTTCCAATTTGTATTCCTTTCATTTCTTTTTCTTCTCTGATTGCCGTGGCTAGGACTTCCAAAACTATGTTGAATAATAGTGGTGAGAGTGGACATCCTTGTCTCGTTCCTGATCTTAGAGGAAATGCTTTCAGTGTTTCACCATTGAGAATGATGTTTGCTGTGGGTTTGTTGTGTATGGCCTTTATTATGTTGAGGTAGGTTCCCTCTATGCCCACTTTCTGGAGAGTTTTATCATAAATGGGCATTGAATTTTGTCAAAAGCTTTTTCTGCATCTATTGAGATGATCATATGGTTTTTATTCTTCAATTTGTTAATGTGGTGTATCACATTGATTGATTTGCGTATACTGAAGAATCCTTGCATCCCTGGGATAAATCGCACTTGATCATGGTGTATGATCCTTTTAATGTGTTGTTGGATTCTGTTTGCTAGTATTTTGTTGAGGATTTTTGTATCTATATTCATCAGTGATATTGGCCTCTAATTTTCTTTTTTTGTAGTATCTTTGTCTGGTTTTGGTATCAGGGTGATGGTGGCCTCATAGAATGAGTTTGGGAGTGTTCCTTCCTCTGCAATTTTTTGGAAGAGTTTGAGAAGGATGGGTGTTAGCTCTTCTCTAAGTGTTTGACAGAATTCACCTGTGAAGCCATCTGGTCCTGGACTTTTGTTTGTTGGAAGATTTTTTTTTCTTTTTTTTTTTTGCGGTACGCGGGCCTCTCACTGTCGCGGCCTCTCCCGTTGCGGAGCACAGGCTCCGGACGCGCAGGCTCAGCAGCCACGGCCTACGGGCCCAGCCACTCCGCGGCATGTGGGATCTTCCCGGACCGGGGCACGAACCCATGTCCCCTGCATCGGCAGGTGGACTCTCAACCATTGCGCCACCAGGGAAGGTCTTGTTGGAAGATTTTTAATCACAGTTTCAATGTCATTACTTGTGATTGGTCTGTTCGTATTTTCTGTTTCTTCCTGGTTCAGTCTTGGAAGGTTATACCTTTCTAAGAATGTGTCCATTTCTTCCAGGTTGTCCATTTTATTGGCATAGAGTTGCTTGTAGTAGTCTCTCAGGATGCTTTGTATTTCTGTGGTGTCTGTTGTAACTTCTCCTTTTTCATTTCTAAATTTATTGATTTGAGTCCTCTCCCTCTTTTTCTTGATGAGTCTGGCTAATGGTTTATCAATTTTGTTTATCTTCTCAAAGAACCAGCTTTTAGTTTTATTGATCTTTGCTGTTGTTTTCTTTGTTTCTATTTCATTTATTTCTGCTCTGATCTTTATGATTTCTTTCCTTCTTCTAACTTTGGGTTTTGTTTGTTCTTCTTTCTCTGGTTCCTTTAGCTGAGGTTAAATTGTTTATTTGAGATTTTTCTTGTTTCTTGAGGTAGGCTTGTATAGCTATAAACTTCCCTCTTAGAACTTCTTTTGCTGCATCCCATAGGTTTTGGATCATCGTGTTTTCATTGTCATTTGTCTCTAGGTATTTTTTTATTTCCTCTTTGATTTCTTCAGTGATCTCTTGGTTATTTAGTAACGTCTTGTTTAGCCTCCATGTGTTTGTGTTTTTTACGTTTTTTTCCCTGTAATTCATTTCTAATCTCATAGCCTTGTGGTCAGAAAAGATGCTTGATATGATTTCAGTTTTCTTAAATTTACTGAAGTTTGATTTGTGACCCAAGATGTGACCTATCCTGGAGAATGTTCCGTGCGCACTTGAGAAGAAAGTGTAATCTGCTGTTTTTGGATGTAATCTGCTGTCCTATAAATATCAATTAAATCTATCTGGTCTATTGTGTCATTTAAAGCTTCTGTTTCCTTATTAATTTTCTGTCTGGATGATCTCCATTGGTGTGAGTGAGGTGTTAAAGTCCCCCACTATTATTGTGTTCCTGTCGATTTCCTCTTTTATAGCTGTTAGCAGTTGCCTTATATATTGAGGTGCTCCTGTGTTGGGTGCATATATATTTATAATTGTTATATCTTCTTCTTGGATTGATCCCTTGATCATTATGTAGTGTCCTTCCTTGTCTCTTGTAACCTTCTTTATTTTAAAGTCTATTTTATCTGATATGAGTATTCCTACTCCAGCTTTCTTTTGATTTCCATTGGCATGGAATATCTTTTTCCATCCCCTCACTTTCAGTCTAGGTCTGAAGTGGGTCTCTTGTAGACAGCAAATATATGGGTCTTGTTTTTGTATCCATTCTGCAAGCCTGTGTCTTTTGGTTGAAGCATTTAATCCATTCAAATTTAAGGTAATTATTGATATATATGTTCCTATTACCATTTTCTTAACTGTTTTGGTTTGTTTTCATAGGTCCTTTTCTTCTCTTCTGTTTCCGACTTAGAGAAGTTTCTTTAGCATTTTTTGTAGATGGTTTGGTGGTGCTGAATCCTGTTAGCTTTTGCTTGTCTGTAAGGCTTTTAATTTCTCTGTTGAATTTGAATGAGATCCTTGCTGGGTAGAGTAATCATGGTTGTAGGTTCTTCCCTTTCGTCACTTTATCATGCCACTTCCTTCTGGCTTGTAGAGTTTCTGCTGAGAAATCAGCTGTTAACCTTATGGGAGTTCCCTTGTATGTTATTTTTCCTTTTTCCCTTACTGCTTTCAATAATTTTTCTTTGTGTTTAATTTTTGCCAATTTGATTACTATGTGTCTTGGCGTGTTTCTGCTTGGGTTTATCCTATATGGGACTCGGTGCGCTTCCTGGACTTGGGTGGCTATTTCCTTTACCATGTTAGGGAAGTTTCAACTATAATCTCTTCATATATTTTCTCTGGTCCTTTCTCTCTCTCTTCTCCTTCTAGGTCCCCTATAATGCGAATGTTGTTGCCTTTAATGTTGTCCCAGATGTTTCTTAGGCTGTCTTCATTTCTTTTCATTCTTTTTTCTTTATTCTGTTCTGCAGCAGTGAATTCCACCATTCTGTCTTCCGGGTCACTTATCTGTTCTCCGGCCTCAGTTATTCTGCTATTGATTCCCTCTAGTGCATTTTTCATTTTAGTTATTGTATTGTTCATCTCTGTTTGTTCTTTAATGCTTCTAGGTCTTTGTTAAACATTTCTTGCATCTTCTCGATCTTTGCCTCCATTCTTTTTCCAAAGTCCTGGATCATCTTCACTATCATTATTCTGAATTATTTTTCTGGAAGGTTGCCTATCTCCACTTCATTTAGTTGTTTTTCTGGGGTTTTATTTTGTTCCTTCATCTGGTACATAGCCCTCTGCCTTTTCATCTTGTCTGTCTTTCTGTGAATGTCTAGAACATTTTCATCGCCCCCAAAGAATCCTTGTACGGAACGGCAGTCACTCCCCATTTCCCCCCAAGTCTGCCAGTCCTAGGCAACCACGAATCTACTTTCTTGTGTCTGCAGATTTCCCTGTTCTGGACATTTCATGTAAATGGAATCATACAGTCTGTGGACTTTTTTTTTTTTTGCTGTACGTGGGCCTCTCACTGTTGTGGCCTCTCCCGTTGGGGAGTACAGGCTCCGGACGCGCAGGCTCAGCGGCCAGGGCTCATGGGCCCAGCCGCTCCGCGGCATGTGGGATCTTCCTGGACCGGGGCACAAACCCGCATCCCCTATATCGGCAGGTGGACTCTCAACCACTGCGCCACCAGGGAAGCCCCTGTGGACTTTTGTGTCTGGCTTCATTCACTTAGCGTAATGTCTTCCAGATTCGTTCGTGTCATACCATAGATTGGTACTTTATTCCTTTTCATGGCCAAATAACATTCCATTGTCTGGATAGAGCACATTTCATTTCTCCACTCATCAGCTGAGTAACATGGGTTGCTTCCACTTTTGGGCTATTATGAATGATTTTGCTTTGAACGTTTGTCTACAGGTTTTTGTGTGGACATATGTTTTCATTTCTTTTGGGTAGATACCTAGGAGGGGAATTGCTGGGTCACATGGCAACTCTATATTTAACCTTTTGAGGAGCTGCCAGACTCTCTTCCAGAGTGGCTGCACCACTTGAGACTCCAGCAGCAGTGTATGTGGGTTCCAGTTTCCCCACATCCTCACCGACCCCAGTTGTTGTCTGGTTTGGATTATAGCCCTCCTAACAGGTGTGAAGTGCTGGCTCATTGTGGATTAAGTTACCATCTTCCAGTGCATCTTAGGAGCACGTTACAGAGGATGTTTGTGGGCCTTCTGTGATGGGAATATCCCAGGCCCAGGGGATGTAGCAGTGAAGCACAGACCTGTTGCTTGCCTTCATGGCACTCCAAGCTTCAGATCCACATACACATCTTAGCTGGGGAAAAGGGTTAGTTTCAAACCGAATTCAGTGGTTACCACAATGACTGTGGGTCATCGACAGATCAGAAGCCCAGGTGAGGGGGAGTTAGGTTGGAACGATTCACATTAGGGGCAATGTGAGGACCATTCAAGCTAGAAGTGTTCTTGGAAGATAGATGTGATCCCTTTATTCTCCTCTTCCCTCTCCCGCTCTCTTGCCCGATTGACTTAATGCAGCTGAAGACATTTGGAATGCACTTTGCCATTTGCTAAACCTCTTTCTCAGTGGAGTTGAAAATTAATTCCTTCAAATCTCAGAAGTAGACCGGGATCTTGAAATCTCACACATTCTCAGTGCTCTCCATTACTTCCAAAAATACAAAAATAAATTCTCTACTTGAGTTGATGGAGGTGGGCAGGCAGAATTGGCTGGGCGCCATGTTTGATTTCTTCTCTTCTATTTTGGGGGGAAATATGGCTGTCTAGCTTTTCAGCCATTTCTAAGATTTATACTTTGATTCAAAGAATTACTGTTAGTAAGGGTGAGACGTTATTTTTAGTCTCAAAAAAGTCCATTTCTCACTAGGTGAAATGTATTTCTCTGTCTGATTTCTCACCACATAGGGTGTGAATATCTGTGATTGTTAAGGCTAGAGCCGTCTCGTGGAGCGTGTTTTTGCATTTTACAGGCACACGTGTAGCCGTGCCCACAGCCTGGCTTGTAGGTGCCCTCACTTTCCCTCTCCATCACGTGCGGCATCCAGATGGTGGCAAGAAGCTGAGGCCTGGAGAATTGTGGTCTCTGCCCACAGACCAGGTCCTCAGCCTCAGAGACCTCAGACTGTGTGTTTGGTTCAGAAAATGTTCCCCACACATCAGATAATTTGAACTATTGGGGCGGGGCCTGAGACTCTGCATTTCCAGCCCACGCCCAGGTCCAGGGACCACATCTGGGTAGCAGTATTCTGAAATGCAGTTCCCACACTCCCTCATTGGCAGGGCAGCTGCGTGCTGCGGCACGGATGTGGCCTTCATGAAAGCAAAGAGGCTGATCCACCATACACGAGACCAAACAAACCTTCCCGGGGCTCGAAGGCAGAATTTTCTCTTACACCTTTCATTAACTTGAGGGCCCGGAGCCATTAAAACCAAGCCTCATTCACAGTTTCTATGACTGCTGAGATCTCACCTGGTAGAAGGTGTGTGTACACAGCTCCCAGAGAAGCAGCCAGCGCTGTGTGTGTGAACCGACTGTAGCAATAGCAGCAGCTGATAAAGCCAACCCTGCCTCTTCGCTGACACAGGACCCGGAGAGAAGCTGCCTGGCGGAGGGGCAGGTGCGTCGCTCGGTTCTGCGGTGGCTCACGTGTTCTTTCTTGTTCTGTGTCTTGTTTAGGGTGCCAGCGCTTACATTTTGAATTACCTAATGTACATCCTGTGGGCGTTGCTGTTTGCGTTTTTGGCCGTCTCCCTGGTACGAGTATTTGCACCATACGCCTGTGGCTCTGGTATACCCGAGGTGAGTGGGGGCTGAATGAATTTCTTTTGTGCCAATAATAAGAATAGCAAATGTTTACGTGGTACTTCTGTGCTAAGCACGGTTCCAAGCATTGGACATCTGTTCACTCATTTAGTCCTCACAGGGAGCCTATGAGGTAGGTACTGTTATTCTTCATTTGACGGTTGGGGAAACTGAAGCACAGAGAGGTTAAGTAACTTGCCCAAGGTCACTAAGCCGGTGAGCTGGGAGTCGAATCCAGCTGTCTGGCTTTATGCTCTGTTGCTTCTCAGCTGCTTAAATTCTTGTCTTTACAAACCAGGCATAACTCTTAAAGCCTGTGGAGTCAGAGTCCATCAACCACACACACAAACGTGGCACTCTAGTAACTCATAAGTGCGTCTATGATGGAACGTGAAAGAGGACAACGGTGGAGGTTTACTGCTCAGAAAGCTTACTGATGAGTAAACTCCCTCGCCACGTTTTGCTCTTCTGGTGACAGGGTAATAGCAATCTTTAAAAAATGAATTCCACGTTCAGTACATGCGCCGTGAATGCACCCTTGTGAGTTTAGAGTTCTTATAAATATTTTTCAGCACTTTCTTGTAACCAGAGTATGAGGGAAGTGACCTCATCGACCAGGAGGAATGCCCAAGACCAAACTTCAAACCAAGGAGATCTGCTGGGTTAGAATAACGATGCTTGAGCAAATTCCCGAAAAGCCCACATAGTAAAACTTTTAGCCAGAAATCATTTTAAAAGCACTTAGATGATCATTCTAATCATTGCTGTTCCATTCACCTTCAAGTCGGTGCTTCAGCAGCGCCCATAGACGGTGGAGATGCCGAGTTGATAAAGATGTGAGCGGTCATGGCAGTGCACCCACACTCTTTGGTGGTGTCGCCAGCACCGCCGCTGGTCTGGGCAGTTCATGCAAAGGGCTGGGGTAATTAAAGGATCATCGAAAGGAAAGCTCAACATTGTCTTGATCCAGGAAAAGATTAAAAAAAAAAAAGACTATTTCATGCTGAACTTTGGATGGTTTATATGAGCGTGTTGCTGCAGGAGCCTGAAAAATAAGCTGCAATACCATCCTGTTTCCTCGGTACAGCCACTGCTGCTCTAAGGCACCATATGCATTCCTAAAAATCACAAAACTGCATCATCAAAACCACAGAGCTTGTGGGGAAGATGGGGCGAGGGGCACAGCACTCAGAAACTTCACTGGTGACACATGAAAAAGACGGGAACTTCATAAAAGCAGTAGCAGAGTTAGACACACGTTAAATGGTTAAGAAATGTGTGAATACTCCCCTAGTGCATGCGTGAGCTGGGAGTCGTCTGAGACGTGTGCCTGTGTGCATTTTGTGTAGCCCTGCACGGCTCGATTCGCAGCTGCAGTTTTCCGCCTTGTGTTTCTCCCAGATGAAATTGTGCAGAAACAGATGCGAAATTGGCATTATGCTCAAGTTCTGCCCTGACTGCATGAATCACACTGGAACAAATTTGGGTTTTCCAAACAAGTGTTCAGGCAGAACTGACTGCGTTTTATTGGATATCGAAGACCGAAGGCACCCGGGACACTAAAAAGAACAGATGACTGTTGGCATCTCGGTTTCTGATCGCAATGCCCAACAGCACGCACTTTTGGACTCCAGCCGCCTATCAAAATAAGGAGATGGCCAGTGGGGAACTGGTGGGGAATTTAAAGCAGCAATAAAAGATGTGGGGGCAATCCCATCTTCCCCTTCCAAGAACCAGAGGTGCGTGGCTCAGCTCTTAGACAGACAGGGAACTCTATCTGGGAGGGGCTGGCTGGACCTGGTCTTCGTCCAAAGCGGGCATCTTTATTTGTGACAGCTGAACTCAAAAGGAATAAACTACTGAGTTGAGCATTGTTTCCCGTGTGACAAAGCACAAGGAACACACTGACATGGATAAAACTCATAAAAGCGGTATCAAGTGAAAAAAGTAAGTTGCAGAAGAATATCTAAATAAAGTATGAATCTATTTATGTAGAGTCCCTAAAACAGCCAAAATGAAACAAGCATACTGTATAGTGATATACATATGTGCTAAAGCTATAAAGAAAGGCAAGGGAATGATTGGAGGCGGGAGGAGGAAGGTTCCACTGAGGAAGCAAACAGGGCTTTCAAAGGTACCTGCTCTTCTGTCCTAAACTTGGTAGTGGGTACATGAACATGCTTTCAGCCGTATATAATATGTAACAGGTTCATGTCTCTATTTATAAAAGAGTTCACAATAATCTTTTCAAGTACCAGGAGCCCAATGGAGATTTCATAATTAAGCTTTGGTTATTATGACTCAGTAGTAGAAAATTTTCCCTGTTATTATAGTAGAGCTTGAAATTCCTAACCTAAGGGTGCAATACCTACCCCAGTTCTTGGAGGAGAGGGGCAGAGTGAAAAGTAAGTGCAAATAAGTAGTTCCTGGATATAAAGGATGTCCTTCCAGTTAAAACCCAACGGACCATGCAAACAGCTCTACTCAGTTTGAGATACAGGGCTATTCTTCACTTCAGGAAAGATACTAAATGAGATCTTTAGAAAATAAACTTCCCATCGTAGGAGGTGATCGGCAGTGTCGGAACAAACTTTGAATGCAGTGCACTTCTGAACAGTTTAAAAATCACTCATCCGGGCTTCCCTGGTGGCGCAGTGGTTGAGAGTCCGCCTGCCGATGCAGGGGACGCGGGTTCGTGTCCCGGTCCGGGAAGATCCCACATGCCGGGGAGCAGCTGGGCCCGTGAGCCATGGCTGTTGAGCCAGCGCGTCCGGAGCCTGTGCTCCACAATGGGAGAGGCCACAGCAGTGAGAGGCCTGCGTACTGCAAAAAAAAAAAAAAAATCACTCATCCTTTATAATGTTTGCTTCTGAAACATTTAGATTACTTTGGATGACAGTGTTACTGACCAGGGTTCTTGACCTCCTTAATCAATAGAAAGTGATCAGAGGCCAGGCAAGAAATTCAGGCAAGGCTTTATTGGGGCCCGAGCTGCAGCAGGCGGGGAGGGAGAACAAGTACAGGTGCCCTTGCTGGCCTACTTGCTGGGGGGCAGGGCGAGCTGGTTCCTGATATGCGGTGAGGGGAGGGGTGTGTCCAGGGGTCCGGCCGGAGGGGAGGCTTAGGGGGTCTGCCCACCCCTTTGGTGGTGTTGAGTGCAGGGGGCATGCGCAGTGCCCTGCTTTTGCTCCCGGCTCTTCAGAAGTGGCAGTGGGGCTTTTTGGTCTCTTTGTACCTTGTTGTCCAGAATTTGCCCCAACTGGGCATGCATGCAGTTACTTTTAGTCCCTTATACTTTCTTTGTATTTTGTTGCTAGGTGTTTGTCCAGGTGCAAGCACTGCAGCACTGCAGCAAAGGGTCCCAGGTCCCAGCCAGTGTCAAAAACTCCTTTGAAACATTAAAAAAAATACAAATTTAGAGACCATTTCTTTTCTGTGTAATAAATGCTCTTGTATTAGCTCTACAAAGCACATTTAAAAGTGCACACTAGTTCTTGGGCTTCAGAACTTAGAGCGAACTGGGCAAGGATGACTCTACTACTATCTGCTTCATTCATAGAACCACTGTGGACCGTATAAGAAATCATGTCCTCCTAGGGACTTGCCTGCTGGTGCAGTGGTTAAGAATCTACCTGCCAATGCAGGGTACACGGGTTCGAGCCCTGGTCCGGGAAGATCCCACATGCCGCGGAGCAGCTAAGCCCGTGCACCACAACTACTGAGCCTGTGCTCTAGAGCCCGCGAGCCACAACTACTGAGCCCGCGTGCCACAACTACTGAAGCCCATGCGCCTAGAACCCATGCTCCGCAACAAGAGAAGCCACAGCAATGAGAAGCCCGCGCACCGCAACAAAGAGTAACCCCCGCTTGCCGCAACTAGAGAAAGCCCGCACGCAGCAACGAAGACCCAACGCAGCCAAATAAATAAAATAAAGAAAAAAAAAAAGTAATCATGCCCCCCTAGAACTTACTTTGAGTTGATGTTTCAGTTCTATACAATGTGAACTCTCTCACAAATATTTATTTGCCAGAGAGGTTTTAAAGGTACCACCATCAAGTCACAAATGTGCTGCAATACATCGCCCTAAAGCCCTGCTTGACGCAGTCTCTGTTGATCCAAATTAAAGCAAGCGATTGGATTTTGGCATCTACTGGGAATGAATTTGCCTTCTTTAGTCCCTAATTTGATCATGACAATTTTATAAAGTCATTTTAGAGAATTACAAAATACCTCTTACATTGTTCAATTCACCACATGTCATGGCTGGCAAAGGCTCAGGTAATTTAGATGCTTGTAATTTTCTAAATGGTATTACGCTCTTCAACTGTACCCTGGGGTCCAAATCCACATTAACTAACTGACAAAAAATTATAGATAATTTTATTCTAGGCAACACAAAAGGGCAGGATTGTGGCAGGCATACTAAAACGTCCCTTAAGTAAAGGGATCTGAGATCCCCAGAGCACAGGCTCAAATAGGCCCACTAGCACTAGTTAAAGACCAGTTTAACCACCGCTAGTTTGTCTGCCTTTAGTTAAAGGCTAGTTCAAGAAATACCATCTGAGTGTAGAGCTGGAAGACCTCACTCGTGTTCTCTAGGAAGGACCTTAGTGAGTTCTTTCGAACGGATGCCCACACGCTCGCTCACTGTTGGTCTTCCTCCTTGAATTAAGAAACAGATCTCTATCAAGAATTCCTGAGATGGAAATGGTCCAGTCACACCCCTGTAAAATTGCTAGGGTTAGTTCACTTCACGACCCTCTCCAAATCATCACAGGTGACATGATGCCAAAGAGTGTTTCAGGACCTCCCTTAAATATTGAGTAATTAGGAATACCTGTACTGCTCTTCTCAGGACGAGAGCAGTGCTTCTCTACTGGACTGCATTTTAGAATCACCTGGGGAGGCTGTAAACCTCCTATGCCCAGGATACACCTCAGACGAGTTACATCAGATCTCGGGGTGGGGGGATAACTCGTCCTCACTGGTGCCTAATTCTCCAGGTGATGCCACAGAGCGCCGGTGGAGGACAGTAATAGCTATTTGAGAAACTGATTTCTTGGCGCCCACTAGGAGGCTCTTTGATGTTATGTAAACATCCTGACGGTGACAAGAGCTGAGACTGTCCCATTATGTATTATACAATGGGAAAACGGATACTGACCAAGAATTTCATTAGCTGACTCACTCACTGTCTAATAAATCTCTGATTACAGGCTTGTAAATTGCTAGCTGGGCAGTAAACATTCACTCCATTTCAGCCAGTCGCAGGAGAGGTTGAAGGTAAAATGTTTCTTACCCATTGGTGATGCTTCCGTATCCAGAAGAACCCTGTTTTGGGGAAGAGGACTCCAGTAGATGAAGTTAATCACTGAGATTGGCACCCCGTTGAATTCTAAAAGCGTTATGCAAATTCACATGCACATTTAGGGAGAAAGCCATTATTTGGCATTTACAAAACAGTTGCAGGTCTGAAAGTGGAGCACGAGGCAGCTCCACCTGTAGTCAAAGTACTTTTCAGTACCAGGGGGCAAGATTCAACGGAAGGGAAGGGGTTGCCGTGGATCCAGATACCCTTACATCCCCCAGAGATGCGTTATTAGAATGTTGAGCATCTTCTTTTTCCAATATTGTATTAAGAATATTTTCAAACATACAGGAAAGTCGAAATAATTGAGCACCCATATACCCCTGGCCTGCATCAGGGGTTGGCAGACTTTTCCGATAAAGGGCAGAGAGTCAATATTTTGGGCTTTGTGAGTCAAGAGGCAAAATTGAGGAACTATTCTCACTAAAAGACCGGTAGTCTTGTTTACATATTACATTTAAAAACATTAAAAGCCCTCTTAGCTCGTGTGTCATACACAACAGGCCGTGGGCTGGATTTGGCCCATGGGCCATAGTTTGCCGGCCCTGATCTAAAGTTCAATTGATATTTTGTTGTATTTGCTTTGTCACATAGCCAGCCAGATGTCCCTTTATCCTGGCCATCTTTCAGTAGTGAAAAATTAACAGTTAAAATCAATAGATACAGAACAGTTAAAATCAATTTTCAACACAACGGAGGGTAAAATGCACAGGATAAATGCCATAAATAAAATGAGACTCTGATAATTACTCAGTCCTCGTTATGATCTCTCATTACTCTCGGAATTATTAAGATTTACTATGCATTGAAATTGTTTCAGGGTTCCATTAATATATAAAATTAGGCGTTAATATAAATTCTCAATATAAAATTATAGCTAAATTAACAACTAAAGCAGCCTGTCCTCCATATGATTTAGTGAATCTCAGTTTGAAAGATGCTCCTCAGAGGAGGGAGAGGTTACTTTGCTAGCCGTGGCGCTGAAGCGGCTCACTCCCTATCGTTCTCCATCCTGTGTTTCAGATAAAGACCATCCTGAGTGGCTTCATCATCAGGGGCTACTTGGGCAAGTGGACCCTGCTGATCAAGACTGTCACCCTGGTGCTGGTGGTGTCCTCGGGCCTGAGCCTTGGCAAGGAAGGGCCGCTGGTGCACGTGGCATGCTGCTGTGGCAACTTCTTCAGCAGCCTCTTCTCCAAGTACAGCAAGAACGAGGGCAAGAGGCGCGAGGTGAGCAGGTGCAGGATGAAGCGCCCTCCCACCCTCTCCGGGCTCACCAGTACCCGCTGATTTGCCGGAAAGGCCTCGGGCTGACGGGGAGCTCTTTGCTTCGCAGGTGCTGTCAGCTGCGGCCGCTGCTGGGGTCTCTGTCGCCTTTGGTGCTCCGATCGGGGGTGTGCTTTTCAGTCTGGAAGAGGTGAGCGTGGGCTCTGGAGGGCCCCGTGGTTCTGAGCGCCGAGGAACACATGGGGGGTCGGGGCGGCAGGAGGCTTCCCTCTCTAGCCCTCTGAGGACTAGATGCGAAGGAGGATTGAGAGATTCCTGCAGCTCATTAAGGAGCCGCAGTGTTCGCCATGAAATACGTGTTTTCGAGTCCTGTTGAAAACTTGCCAGTGTGATTTCTGGGGGAGATTTGCAGTCTCCTCTCTCGTTTTCATAAACAACACAATGAAGCATTTTTATGTTTTGCAACGCAAACGGATCTAGTCCAGCAGTTGGCCCACGTTGTCTGTAAAGGGCCAGGTAGCAAATATTTTAGGCTTTGTGGGTCTCAGGGCTCGGTCGCAACCACTGGGCTCTGCCCTTGTAGCGTGGAAGGCGCCGCAGACAACACGCGCGTGCGTGGCATGGCTGCCTTCCAACAAGACCTTCCCTATGGATGCTGAAGTTTGGATTTTATATCATTACCACTTGTCACTAAGTCTTGTTCTTTTGAATATTTCACATGTCACAAAATAATTCTCTCTTCCCCCACCCATTTAAAAATGTACAAACCGTTCTTAACTCATGTGCCCTCCAGATACGTTTGCTGGGCCAGGGGTTTCAACCCATGATCTGTTGTCTGGAGAATCAAATCAGAGGTTTCTTTTCTTTTAGGAGGGTCTCTGTGCCATAAACAGAATTATGATGAAGTGTTCTCATTTCTCTTAAAAAATAGCTCAAACACACCTTGACTAGTATCCGTTCCAATTTTAGACATAGAGTCCTTTAAATATCTTTGTTAGTGCATTTGGGCCATACTCACACCTAGGTTGAGGAAGTGCCCATCTTTGGTCTTGAGTGTGACTTTGTGGCCGATGCCAGCAGGTGGCTGCTGATCAGGGGCTGGGGCTCTGGGCAGCTCTTTCTTCCGCCAGTCTCTGATTTTCCACCTGTTCGTTGGTCGCAGGTCAGCTACTACTTTCCCTTAAAGACCTTGTGGCGGTCCTTTTTTGCGGCCCTGGTGGCAGCCTTCACGCTGCGATCCATCAATCCCTTTGGGAACAGCCGCCTCGTCCTCTTCTACGTGGAGTATCACACGCCCTGGTACATGGCCGAGCTCTTCCCCTTCATCCTGCTTGGGGTCTTCGGGGGCTTGTGGGGAACCCTCTTCATCCGCTGCAACATCGCCTGGTGCAGGAGGCGCAAAACCACCAAGCTGGGGAAGTACCCGGTGCTGGAGGTCATTGCGGTGACCGCCATCACTGCCATCGTCGCCTACCCCAACCCCTACACGCGCCGCAGCACGAGCGAGCTCATATCCGAGCTCTTCAATGACTGCGGGGCCCTCGAGTCCTCCCAGCTCTGTGACTACATCAATGACCCCAACATGACGCGACCCGTGGACGACATCCCTGACCGCCCGGCCGGGGTCGGGGTTTACACGGCCATGTGGCAGCTGGCCCTGGCACTGATCTTCAAAATCGTCATTACCATATTTACCTTTGGCATGAAGGTAAGTGAAGGGGAGGGAAGGTGTCAGGGGAGGGAGGCAACCTCTATCCTTCTGGGGATAGCACTCTAGTCCCCAGAATAAGATTGTGACGAGGGGAAAAGGGGAGGTGACCTTTACTGAACGTTCTCATGCGCAGGGCACTTGACATTCTTTTAATCAACAAGAAACAACGCTTTTGATAAACAGCAAGCCTATGGAATAGAGATTTATAACCCCATTTTACAAGTGAAGAAGCTAAGGCTTGGAGTATATCATTCATATGGAGACGTGTACAGCTTGGTGAATTCTCACAAAACGTACACACTTGTGTGACCAGCACCCAGGGCCAGGAGCAGAACGCTGGGAACCCCTCAGAACCCCCTTGTATTCCATGACTGTTGCTTTTTGTGGTATTCTTACGAATTAAAAAAAACAAAAGTCTAGGGACTTCCCTGGTGGTCCAGTGGTTGAGAATCCGCCTTCCAATGCAGGCGACATGGGTTCAATCTCTAGTGGTAACTAAGATTCCACATGCCGAGGGGCAACTAAGCCCGCCTGCCACAGACTACAGAGCCCACGCGATCTGGAGCCCCCATGCCACAACTAGAGAGAAGCCTGCGCGCAGCAACGAAAGATCCTGCGTACCACAACTGAGACCCGACACAGCCAAAATAAATAAATAAATAAATAAAAATAAATATTAAAAAAAGTCTGAGAAGCTGTGCACTTGGGTGCAGTGGTCAAACACAAACCTGAATTTTTGCCTTAAGAACAAGGAAGGATGAACGTTATTAAACAGGTGACTGTCTCTGATGCAAAGGGATTTATTTTCTTCTGGTGCCTGCTGGGAGAAGCCTGCTTTGAAGGTACAGGGGATTAAATGATGGGGGGATAAGGGGTGCTGAGAAAGGAACAATTTCCTCAGGAATGTCTCACACTCTGGAAATCACACCCGAGAATCCAAACTTAACTTGAATTTGGGTAAAGATCCACTTGCATCCTCAGGTTGATGACAGCTGGGGGGCGGGGGTGGGGTAGGGGTGACATAAATGCAGCTCCCGGTCAGGATCGGCGGTCACATGCAGTCTCCACAAACAGAGTCAAGTCTGTTCTGCAGCACATGTCTGATCACTAGAGAAATGAACATGTTTTTCATACAGCAAAATATAAAATACGCTATTACCAAGGCCTTTCAGTTTCCATGGTCTGTTTCTTTGCTGCATTTAGCCTGGCTTGAAAATATTCAGAATACTTTTCGGAAAATGGACTTTGTTAGGAAGACGGACCTGCCCCCCATCTCTCTCTGACAGGTGTTTGGCCACTGTACATACAAGAGGGCAGTAAGCCCGTGCCAAGGTTTTTGGAAGATGCAGGGCAGCTACACTGATGCTTTTAGCTTCTTTCTTTGACCTGTGAACAGTTGAGGCCTTGCTTTTCCATTTTCATGCTGTGGCTTGACATTTAATTTTAAAAGCTAATCTGAATGACATGTGAGGAGAGAGAGAAAGTGGTGAGTATCTCAAGTGACAGATGTGCAGTTTGAATGTTATTTGCAGTGGGGCTTATCATTCTTTTATCCACAGCAGACAAACTAGGCCAGCTTTTGAAGGCGAGGAAATGAAAGTGTAAAATTGCATTTTCTCCAGGTCACAGTAGATACGACCAAGCAGGTGAAATCACTGGTCCCATGGTTGCCCAGGTGACCCATGCTTCGAAGCGTTGCCCCTCCTTTGAAGACCGAAGCAAAATGCAAGCTCGTCGAGGGGGGCCTGAGTTTCCCGGCGGCGGGGCGGCGGGAACGGGGCCCCCTTCCCTCATGCTTCTCTCCCCTGCGCTCCCCGCAGATCCCGTCCGGTCTCTTCATCCCCAGCATGGCTGTGGGGGCCATGGCAGGCAGGATGGTGGGAATTGGCGTGGAGCAACTGGCTTACCATCACCACGACTGGATCATCTTTAGGAATTGGTGCAGGCCCGGAGCAGACTGCGTCACCCCAGGGCTCTATGCCATGGTGGGAGCTGCCGCCTGCCTAGGTACCGTGTGTGTGTGTGTGTGTGTGTGTGTGTGTGTGTGTGTGTGTGTGTGTGTAATGTGAGTAGCAGAGGGCTTTTCTCTGCTCAGTCATCCAGGGACCCAGGCTGATGGGGTCTCCACCATCTTGCAGCTGTACCATCTACAATAGTGGATAGTCTCTGCAATTTTCCAGCTCGAGGGGTTCTGGTAGAGAGCGATGCTTGCTGAGTCAGAAACCTGCAAAGCCCAAGTAGGCTCCACTCACCAAAAAGCAAGGCGTGTGGTCCTGGGTGAATAGACAACTTGCTGTCCCTCATGGGAGAAGAGCCCCTCAGGGAGATGTGACTTACGGCTCCTGATGCAAGGCTGTGTTTACCGAGTCTGGCCTCTGGCCCAGAGGTCCGAGCCTGGGCGCCGTGTTGGACTGTCTCAGTAGAACAGGTGCCGGGAGGGTAGAGCCGGCTTCTCGGTTTCCACAGTTCATGTCTTCTTGTGGGTGTGGAGTCGAGTCCTGCAATTTCATTCCTCCCTTTGGTTGCAGGTGGAGTTACCAGGATGACGGTGTCATTGGTGGTTATCATGTTTGAATTGACGGGTGGTCTCGAGTACATCGTGCCCCTGATGGCAGCAGCCGTGACCAGCAAGTGGGTGGCTGATGCCTTTGGGAAGGAAGGCATCTACGAGGCCCACATCCACTTAAATGGGTACCCGTTCCTGGACGTGAAGGACGAGTTCACCCACCGCACGCTGGCCACTGACGTCATGCGGCCAAGGCGGGGGGAGCCGCCGCTGTCCGTGCTCACCCAGGGCAGCATGACCGTCGAGGACGTGGAGACGCTCATCAAGGAGACCGACTACAACGGCTTCCCCGTGGTCGTCTCCAGGGACTCGGAGCGCCTCATCGGGTTCGCCCAGAGGAGGGAGCTGATTCCTGCCATAAGTGAGTACAGCAGGGAGGCTCACGTTTCACGGAGACGAATAGCAGCTCTGTGCCCCGACATTCTCAAAGAGGTTCGACAGAGTGCACGAGGGTCGGAGGGCTTCAGCCCAGGGTCTCTCACGCTTTAATGCTTATTCCGTTTCACCTGGGCGTCTGGCCAGAATGCCGTAGGTCTGGGGTGGGACCCGAGACTCTGCATTTCTCCCGAGCTCCCTGTCAGTGCTGCTGCTGCTGCCCCCAAGTCACACCGTGAGGGACAGTGTCTTGTCGGAGGCATTCTTGGCTGGACACCGAGCACCACATTTGCAAGCAGCCCCCTGGGCCGCTCCCGCTAGGACACACGCGCTCCGCCTTTTAGGGACTTGCTGGGCGAAGCTCAGCAGGAAGCGGTGGGAGAGCTTGGGCTGGCCGGGCCAGCTGCTCGCAGAGACAGACTTCCAGGCAGGCTAACCGGCTCAGATGCTGAGCCCTTTGCCTCAGACGCCTCCCTCGGCGCCGCTCAAGCCCGTCACTTCGCCACGATGTCCGGTGCCATCAGTTAGAGACCCACGTGGGTGCAGTCAGTTCCGTGGGATGCTTTTCCTCCTCGTGCGCTAACTGGATCAGCTGGGCTGAGGGGCAGGCTGTTGAGTTGGGAGAGCAGAGAGGGGATGATGCCCAGCTGGATGTTCCCGACACGGGCGGCTCAGAGAAGCCCGGGGCTCCCGGTGGCCCAGGGATGAGCGCCTTGGAAGGGGAGCGGGACGTAGGAGGATTCCACAGGCAGAGGCCCGGTGTGAGTCTTTGGAGGCCCAGGAGGGAGGGGCAGCAGGCCTTAGCGGGGCTCCCCCAGGGTGTTCCCTCCGGACTTCCTGATGCAGCGGGGGCAGGGAGCCGCAGAGCGCATCCGCGGCGCATGGTAAACACTAATGCGCGCCGGCTCAGCACCCCTGCATCTCACGGTACACCGGGGCCCACGACATGGCTCACGTGTGCCCTTGATGACTGTACTTCCACGACATTTGTGAAGTTTGCCAGGGGGACTTTTTCAGGTATGATGGTAGAACGCCCCACCGGGAACACACCTTAGCTTATCCCTGCCCTTTGTTAACTATTTCTTAGGCTCTCCCTTTGAATTTCTAAAACCTCTTCGCTATGTTAAGTAGCTTGTAAAATGTTTTTAAAGTATCTTCATCAAAGGCTTTATAAAAATAAGTTTAAATGAGCTATATAGCCTCTAATTTTAGCTTGTTGCTCAAACATATTTCCCTCCCCCAAAGCAACAGTTGATTTTATGTTTTAGACATGAAAGTACATTTGTGCTTCAAGTGCTCCATGATGCTTCTCTTTATTATACGTCCTGTTGCTTAACAGGTAGGTGCCTTTAGGCATGACCATTGCCTTATAAATAATGAGATTTTTTTAAAAAAAGCTGTATAGTATGGTTGGGTTTGTTTTAAATTAATGTAATCAGCAGGCTTTAAAAATTTATTCAATCCTTAAAATCTTTTAAGCAAAGGTTGAAATTTAAACACTCTAGTAATAAATGTCACGGAATCCATTACCTATTGTGTAGCTCCAGGCACACCTGCTAAGAGAGAGCTTACTAATTTTGCTGAAACCCATTACTGTAATCAAGTGGGAAACAGTAATTGTCATCAGCCGGTTAGAGAAGAAATTTAAGCTTGCCAACCCAGTGCCCTCCTAGAAGCTATGTTTGGAATGTCTGAAGAGGCAACACGGGGTGTAAATAATACCTTTATGCTTTCCATCAGACCGATAAGAGTGTGGAAGCTGCCATTTACATGGTTTGCAGGAAAGCAAGGAGTGTTTGGCTGTGAGCAGTTTGAAAAGCTGTTTTCCTGCTCCGTGGATATAGAAAAGTCCTGTACTCCGGTGGAGAAATGCATTACCTGTATTTGCAGACTTAGACGCCCTTTGCGAATATAGAAATAGGACGTGAGCATTTAGCTAGTAACGATCCCATGCCAATTTCCCTTTCAGGGCACTGAGGAGCAGAGATTTTACATAGATCCAAGATAAGAAAAGAGTAGTAAGTGAGGCAAAGATTGTTTTCTCACGTGTCATGTTTAAAAAGGTGTCAGTTGCTCCCGTGAAGCTGAAAATGTCTTATTTTCAGTCTATCTCTGGAATGCCAAACCATAGCTGTTGTCTTTGCTGGAGAGCCATTAGTCACAGCACCTCGGAAACGTGGCCCTTTCACCGTCACGTACTCACACGTAGGGCCATATGTGGCCCTTGTTCAAGTTCCTGGTAGATGGGACTTTACCTCTTGGTGCTCTCTGCAAACACGAGGCTCTTTCTGTGCTCAGCAGGCTCAGGCTCCTCTAGTCTTGAGTTCCACAGTTAAGTGAGGCTGGATCCAGAAAGGACTCCGTGGGAAGCCGCAAAGATGATTAAAGGGATGGAAAGTTAGAGTCATGGGCCAGAGTTAAGGGAACTCTCATTTTTTTCGCCTGGTGGATGATTTGATGGTGATTCTCCAGCATGTGGAAGAGGCCCACTTGCAGAAAGGGATCCATGTCCAGAACTGAACAACAAGATGCATGTCAGATCTGTTGGACGGGTTCTTTAGGGATAAAAAGGTTTCTTCCTGGGAGAGCTGTTTGTTAATGATGGGGATAGGCCGTGGAGAACAGTGGTGGCATCTGCTTCTTTCTGCTGGGGATGAAAAAATACATGCAGAGGGACTTCTGCATGCCTTATAAACTATAACTTGTCAGAAAATCATCTGCCTTTTCTTCTAAATAGTTTTTACTTTTTTACCACATCACCTTTGTACTGACCACCACTATAGTTGCTTCTAATTTTCCATTTTAACCTTTCTTGTCAATTATGTCTGTTTTATGGAAGCATGTTTTTAACCTTTGATGTCTGGCATCTGCCTAAACTTTTTTAAAATTAAAAAAGATTTTTTTTATTTTGACTTTTTTACTGAAGTAGAGTGGATTTACAATGTTGTGTTAATTTCTGCTGTACAGCAAAGTGATTCAGTTATGCCTATAGATATATTCATACTTTTTTATATTCTTTTCCGTTATGGTTTATCACAGGATATTGAATATAGTTCCCTGTGCTATACAGTAGGACCGTGTTGTTTATCTATGGAAGCATTTTTTTCTTATTTTTTTTTTTTAATTAATTTATTTTTGGCTGTGTTGGGTCTTCGTTGCTGCACGCGGGCTTTCTCTGGTTGCAATGAGAGGGGGCTACTCTTTGTTGCGGTGCGCTGGCTTCTCATTGAGGTGGTTTCTCTCGTTGTGGAGCACGGGCTCTAGGCACGCAGGCTCAGTAGTTGTGGCACGTGGGCTCAGTAGTTGTGGCTCGTGGGCTCTAGAGCGCAGGCTCAGCTGTGTGGTGCACGGGCTCAGTTGCTCCACGGCATGTGGGATGTTCCCGGACCAGGGCTCGAACCCGTGTACCCTGCATTGGCAGGTAGATTCTTAACCAGTGCGCCACCAGGGAAGTCCCTATGGAAGCATTTTTAACGAACAGGATGATAGCGTATTACCTCCCTAAAAACATGATTAGAGTTTCTCAACCTTAAAGCCATTAACATTGGGGCTGGATCATTCTTTGTTGATAGAGGCTGTCGTGTGCACTGTGGGATCATCTCTGGTCTCTACCCACTAGAGGCCAGTAGCAACCCCATCCCCCCAGTTATGAGACCCCAAAATGTCTCCGGATATTGCCAAATGTCCCCTGAGGGTGGAGGCAGAATTACTCCCAGTTGAGAACCATTGCTCTAAAGCCATTGTAATCACTTACTGGATATGTGATTATTTCCAGTCTTTTAAAATTTCTTGGCCTATCATAGTTTGTGGAATTCACTTTATGAACACTTTCCTTATTACCCTCCCTGCACCTGGCATTATGATCTTACTGCTGCTAGCAAGTGGAATGTCAGGTTGAATGACCTTAACAGGCGCTCGTAAAAGGTGCATCATTTTTCAGGAGCCGCAGCCACTGATAGTAGTTGTGGTAGAATAGAACAGCAGACCACCAATACTAACAACAATTTTAAAAAGTCTAGGGGCTAACAAAAGTTTAGACGTAACAAAAACGATCTTTACAACAAAAATGAAGTTTATTACATTTTTTAAAGTAAAAGTAATACTCAGAATGTTGGGGAAATCAGAAGCAAAGGGAAAATTAACAAGGTGCCCACATTTTCAACACCGTAGAAGGCTCTGGTTAATATTTAGCGCTTTTCTTATCTTTTAGGCCTTTTACACATGTAATGTTGGGCTATCTTTTTTTTTTTTTTTTTTTTGGCTTCTTTTCTAACACAGGTTCCCATGAGTCCCTGGGGTCTGGGAGCCTATACTCTCATAGCCCTGGATCATGTGCTGGGTGAGGGCTTGGTTTACCCTTTCGTACAGGAAATATTTCGTGTAGCATCCACCATGTGCTGGTGCTGTCCCGGGAGCTGGGAGCACAGCGATGACAGCAGCCAGGCTCTGCCCTCTGTGAACTTTCGTGCTGGAGTTTGTTGCAGGCATTTTGGTGACAGATGATTTCTTGTCCAAAGTGGGAGTAGATGGTTCCCCCAGTAGAGAGATGAGGAGAGCTTTCTTGCTGATTCTTCCATTCACCAGCTTTTGGCTGTGCGTCGTACCTCCATGCCCAAAGTTCAATCAAGGCTTTAAGATAGGTCTTTATAATAGAGCTCCAAAGTGGCCTCACAGAGAGCCCTTCTGGAGAGAGCCACAGCTGCTACTCTTGGAGTACCAAGGAGCGCTGCTCAGGTCTCCGGCTCTGACCCCAGCTGTTGCCTTTGATTCTTGTTTGGCAGTGGATAGCTCAGGGCTTTCCTTCCTAATGCCTCCTTTGTGAGATAGGTTCTGTTCTACATGACAGGCAGAGCCAAGGACACCGACGTTCAGTAGACCTACCCACTCGTTCATCCACTTGTTGTGACTGACGCATGTGTGCACTTGGCAAATACCTGTTTTGTGCCTGCTGTATTCTCGGCATTGTGCAGGCACTGGGATTGCAGTGCTGATCAAGAATTCACGGAGCTAGGTGCTGTTCGCATCAGGGCTTCTAACTCAATCGGTAGATTCAGAGGCAATAGAAGCTTGTTATTCATTTCACCAAGTGAATTGACAGTTGGCTAGGTTGTAGTTGGTTTTATGAGGGGGCTCAGCAAATCCATGTGATCAGTTCTTGATTGGGTTTTGTGGCTTGATCCAATCCTGATGTTCAACTGGATTGTTGAAATAGATGGGATTCCTGTTACATGGGACTTTTAGAGAATCAGGCGGTCTATGAAAATGGGCGATAAGTGTGTGTTGACTGTTTGCCGCCCACCTTAGCATTTCAGGACAGAGCCATCTCGATTTAGGAGAGAAATGCACAGTGTGTACTGTGTGGCACCTACGGCTGAAAGCATGTTGTGCATCAGTGTCATCTGGTATTTGTGGTTGAATTGTACGCCATCTGATGTAACTCGATTGAACCTGACCCACATACTGTGCAGGCATTTGCCCAGCGGGCCCTCTGTTCCCCTTTTAAACAGAGACCCTTTTTCAAACTCAGTCTGACCCCGAATGCTGCCAGTTTTCCATTAGAGTACTCTGTTGCAATAAATAGCTTTAGAGCCAGCAGTTAGAATTTTATTTTTCAAAGAACAATATAGGTGAATAGTAGTCTTTGAGAAGGCAAAAAAAAAAAAAAAGTATTATAGAAAGCAGGATCCATTTTAAGGCAAGCCTTGCTGTACATTTTCCCTAACCTTTTCCCATGAAGCAAAAGAAAGATTAAAATTCCAACAGAAGGAAAATCGCCTTGGAGAAATATCTTGAGACCGATGGATTTATTTCATGTGTGACTTAAAATAGCCTAGGTTTCTAGTACCGCATAAAGCTGTATTTCTAATGAGTTCCTGTTACCCTACTTTTCTTCAGCTTTCTTTCACGTGGGCCCGCCTACAGATAGAAATAGGCTAATTGTTACCATAACAGTTTTACTATCTTTCTTTGAGAAATCCACCAAATGGCCCATATTTAAGAGAGGCCATCCAAGGGGTGGGGGGAATGCAGCTTTTCTAGGGTTATTTCTTTGGTCCCAAGGGTCATAGTTAGACTGAACTGCGTTTCTGGGCTGTGAGCCTAGGATGGTCCTCTTGGTTTCTTGTTCCTTTCAGGATTTATAATGCCATCTGGGCCAGTTATACGTTAGTTTGTTAAAAAAAAAAAAAAAAGCAAACCATGTATTAAGGTCATTGGGCAGCTAAGTGAGGTTTCTTTTCACGTCAAACCTCAGCCCCTGATGAGGTGAAGGTGTGTCAGGAAAGCAAGGGTGGCAGGCCCTGGGCCAGCTGGGCGCCCTGGCCTCCAGGCAGAAGCAGTGCATTCGCTAAAGGAAGTAGCCTGGTCAGGCCCGCGTTGCAAGACTTTGGCAGTGAATGATCAGGTCACAGCAGGGGGGTCTCGCGCAGCATTAGCTTGAGAGAGAGAGATGCCAGTTTCACAGATGTTTGGCTGAAGCTCCTCGTTAAGAATGTAGAGTCTGCCTTCCGCGCCCCTCCTCTGTGGGATTCTAGGCTGCTGGGGGAGGGAAGTCGCGTGTTGCTGTGGGATGGGGTGGGATGGGGTGGGGGAAGGGACTCCGCAAGGGAGTCTCGTGAGGCTCACCGTCCTGCTCGCCCATTGCAGAGAACGCCAGACAGAGGCAGGAGGGCATCGTGAGCGACTCGGTCATGTACTTCACCGAGGAGCCCCCTGAGCTGCCAGCCAACAGCCCGCAGCCCCTGAAGCTGCGGCGCGTCCTGAACCTCAGCCCTTTCACCGTCACGGACCACACCCCCATGGAGACGGTGGTGGACATCTTCCGGAAGCTGGGGCTCCGCCAGTGCCTGGTGACGCGGAGCGGGTGAGTGGCGGGACCCTGGGGGGAACAAGATGAAGGGGACGCGGGCTCAGCCCTTGGGGGAGTGGCGGGGACCGGGGCAGGGGGGTGGGTGGCAGTGCTCGGAAGAGATGTCCGTAGGTGAGCCCAGGAGGAGGAGTTGCCAGCGAGCTTGGGACTCAGGCTTCCAGGTGGGGCTCCTGTCTCTGCCCTGAGGTTGAAGGTGGAGTCCGAGGGGAGAAGCCCACGGGGAGGGGCTGTGGCTCCCCCGCCACCCGCAGTGGTCCTGGCTCTGGGAGAAGGTTCGGTCTGTCCTGCTGTGACGTTGCGATGTGACGACACTTTCCTCCACATCACGGTGCTCTGCAGAAACGAGCAACAAGGATCTCAGGGCTGATGAGAAAAATAGGGTTAGGCGCACGACGCTCGAACACTTCGTCAGTGACAGATCAAAGAAAACAGAGATGGCAATCTCATAAAAGCGGTCAGACATTTACACACATTAAATGGTTGAGAAGTGTATCAAAAAGGCCATTTATTGTCCCTTCACCTTGAGAAAGCCCCGCAGTTGGCTTGTGGAAGCGGGCATCGCGAGGGCTGCGGCTGAGTATTCCCATGCCCCTGGGTGCTCCCGGCCGGGGCATCTTTCTCTGTCCTCCTGGACTTCCCTGTGGATGAAATGACCCATAAGCAAACGTGAGGTTCACAGTATGCTCAAATTACTCCCTAATACATCGGTCGGTTCGAAACAACTTCACGTGTTCAAACGTTATCGCAGAGCCGAGAGATTTGGTGGCCCATGGCATCGTCTCCGCCGCAGCCATATTGCTTTCGCTCTGTGTTATCACGAACCAGGAAACCAGCACTGCAGAGAGCAAAGGTTCGTGATGATGTAAGAGGTGCAGTGCTCCGTGGGCTGTGCTTGGGCTCAGGGGCTCTCCCTAAATTCCAGGGCCTCAGAAACTTGGGTGGAGCGAGAGATTGGCTGGGTCCAGGTAGCGCGGAACCTAGGATTCTCTGCCCAGTTGATTCCTTTATGGGCTGGGGGCTGGGAGGTGGGGTATGGGCTGTGGAGACATCGGTGCCAGGCTTTCCTCCTGCCGCCCTGTTCATGGCTCTGCAAGGAGCTGAATTTGCATTTGACCCAGAGAAATCTCGGCCGATGGGACGAGTGTCCTTCTTAGCTCTCACTGCAGCTGGGGTGTGTCTTGCACATGGAGAGGGGCAATCAATAAGGAACAAATAAATAAGTGTTTGAGGCTAGAGGTCATTTCTGCTGGTGGTTTTTTTTTTTTTTTTTTTGCGGTATACAGGCCTCTCACTGCTGTGACCTCTCCCGTTGCGGAGCACAGGCTCTGGACGCACAGGCTCAGCGGCCATGGCTCACGGGCCCAGCCGCTCCGCGGCATGTGGGATCTTCCTGGACCGGGGCACGAACCCGTGTCCCCTGCATCGGCAGGCGGACTCTCAACCACTGCGCCACCAGGGAAGCCCTCTGCTGGTGGTTTTTAAAGGAAGTCAGTGGTTCTCAAACTTGAGCAGGCGTCAGAATCCCCCGGAGGAGTAAACCTCTAGGTTAAACCCAGAGTGCCGGGCCCCCCTGCAGCTACTGACCCCTCCGACCTGGGAGGGGGCCCGAGAATGTGTATTTCTAACCAGCTCCCGGAGGTTGCTGCTGGTTGGGGTCCCCACTTTGCAAACTGCTGAAGCCCACCGATGAACCTGAATTTCCAGCGCTCGGCAGAAATACCACCGTGATCAGCCGTGTCGTCTCAAGTGTATAGCAGTTTCTCTTTTCCTTTAAAATAATAATCCAATGTCAGTTATCATTGGAATCTCCAGTTCTGGCAGGAAATGCTGCCCTCAACGCCCACTCACACCTCACGGAGCCCCGTGAGGTTTTCCTGTGAAGATCTGGGTGTCGAAATTGGCTCCGAATGTTCTGCGAGAAAACAATCGCACCCTCTCTCTCGCTCTACGTATTTTAAACAAACACAGATGCTGATACATTAGTGCTGGCAAGAGATCCTTGTTTGCGGGGCCTTTCATCTTCTCGGGCTTTGAGCCAGGGCAGGCACGGCTCAAGCCAGCTCGCGTTTTTGATGTATTCCGTCGCCATGTGCCTTCCCTGCTCTAGGCCGAGCACTTGAGCTCGTACCCTTGACTCGCGTTGTCTGCAGGATTTCTCAGGGCCTGGGCTCCCAGGTGATCCTAAAAGCAGACCAGGAGCCAGGGAAGTCTTTGTCTCCCTAAGGCCAGAGTCTGGGAAGCCTCCAGTGGCCAAGAGTGAATTTGGGATTTTCTCCACAGAGGATCTAGAAAGAAAAAGCGAGCAGGGGAGATGGTGTCAGCTTCCACCAAGCCCTGCTAGGTGGGCCTTGGGGCGTGGCCTTCTCACAGGAGCCCAGCTGCTCTAATGTGAATTATGTTCATGGTCATAGATGGACTGTTTATCATTCCACAGGTTCACTTGAACTGCTACCCAAAGGGGCTGGAAGTTTAAACACTTGATTTATATCAAGTAGGACATCTCATACCACTAACAAACCCCGCTGGATTTAATGCTGCCTCCTTTTGGGAGGATGTTCAACTTTCTTCTTTTCTGATACTTATTGTCGCAGGCCAGGCACAATTTATGCCAGAACCCAAGGCAGCTCCTGAATTCATGTTTCCCCAGAGCCATTATAACCAGCTTGACTTTCAGACATAGTTACCAAGCTTTAAGACGGGGTTGTCAGGACTGCATGTGCCTGACCTTTTGCTGTTATGTCCAGGATGACTGTAAGGGAACAAAACCCAGGCTTTATAGATATGGGAGGGTGTCTGTGTGTGTTAACAAGTCGTTTTTTCTCAAAGCGGCATTGGTTTCATCAGCATCTTACTGAGCGTCTATGTGAGGGGAGAACTGGAGGAAGCTCAAAAAGGCTTTCAAAAAAAAAATCAAGGAGCTTGTCATCTACCAAGGAACATGGACGTCATCCAATTTGAGTGGTGTTCCCCAGGTGTTCTGGAGGGCAGTGTCCTCAGCCAGGCTTTCAAGTAGAAAAGAAATGTCCGCAAGAACAAAAGAGCCTTTTAAGCTGAGGGAGTGTCTGCCAGTTGGTGGCCGCCAGGCACGGAACTCCTCCCACCGCGGATGAGAAGGTGCTTCACCTTTTCACGTGCTGCCACTTCTCTGATGATGGCAGCTTTCTTAGTGGTGTATTACAAGCGTAAGCTGCTTGCCTTCTAACTATTCCTTTTTGATTTTAAAGGGAGTTGAAGGACCGTTATGGACTGAACTGTGTGCCCCCCGCCCCATCCCCGAATTCATATGTTGAAGCTCCAGCCTCCAATATGACTGTCTTTGGAGATGGGGTCTTTAAGGAGATAGTTAAGGTTAAATGAGGTCATAAAAGTGGGGCCCTAATCTGATAGGACTGGTGTCCTTAAAAGAAGAGGAGGGGCTTTCCTGGTGGTGCAGTGGTTGAGAGTCCGCCTGCCGATGCAGGGGACACGGGTTCATGCCCCGGTCTGGGAAGGTCCCACATGCCGCGGAGTGGCTGGGCCCGTGAGCCATGGCCACTGAGCCTGCGTGTCCGGAGCCTGTGCTCCGCAGCGGGAGAGGCCGCAACAGCGAGAGGCCCGCGTACCGCAAAAAAAAAAGGAAGAAAAAGAGGAGACACCAGGGATGCTTGCACAGAGAAAAAGGCCATGTGAGGACACAGCAAAAGGGTGGTGTCTGCAAGCCCAGGAGAGAGGACTCTGGAGAAACCAAACCTGCCAGCACCTTGTTCTTGGCCTTCCAGCCTCCAGAACTGGGAGAACATACATTTCTGTTGTTAAGCCACCTACCTAGTGTATGGTGCCTTGTTACAGCAGACCAAGCTAACTCTGTCAGGACACAGACTCAGCTTGGCAGGTTTAGTATAATAGCATCTTGTTTTATGGGGCATCTTCGATTTTACTGTATTTTTATAAATTTTAGAAATGTGTTTGAAGTGATCTATGAGCACTGTTAAAGTCAAGTAGCTCTAAACAGCTGGAAGGAACAATTCCTGGCTCTGTCCTCCTTCACCACCCACCCCCTTTCAGGCAACCGCTTTCTTCCCCCTAAGAATTTTGTGTTCTTGAATTAATAGACTTTATTTTTCAAGCAGTTTAAGGCTTACAGCATAATTGAGCAGAATGTACAGAGTTCCCTCTCTGGTCCTCTCTCTGTTGCCCTTACTGTCAAGTCTTGCATTTGTGTGTTATATTTGTTGCCGTTGATGAGCCAGTATTGAGATGTTATTATTAACTACGATCCATTGTTTACATTAGGATTCGCTCTTGGTGTTGTACGTCCTGTGGGTTTGGACAAATGTATAATGACATGTATCCACCATTGTAGTATCATCAGGAATAGTTTCACAGCCCTTAGAGCCCTCTGTGCTCTGCCTTTTCATCCCTCCCTCCCCTCACCTCCTGGCAACCACTGATCCTCTTACTGTCTCCATCATTTTGCCTTTTCCAGAAGGTCTTAGAGTTGGAATCACACAGTGTGTAACCTTCTCAGATGGCTCCTCCACACCTTTTCCTGGCCTGATGGCTCATTTCTTTTTAGAGCCGAGTAATATTCCATTGTCTGGATGGACCAGTTTGTATATTCACTCACCTACTGAAGGACATCTTGGTTGCTTCCAAGTTTTGCCAATTATGTATGACACATACATCTTCTAAGACTGAGGACATTCTTTTACATAACCACTGAGCCATAATTACACAAAATTAATGGTAACTCAATATGTCACTCAATACCTAGTTCATATCAAATTTCAATCCAGAGTTCCTTCAAGGTTCAGACATCGCATTTGGTTGTTTTTTCTCTTTTGTTTTTTATCTAGAACGGCTCCCTGCCTTTTTTGTTTGATATTTATGACATAGATTTTTTTTTTTTTTTTAAGAATCCAGACCAGTAGTCCCACGTTCTGAATTTGATTGATTGCTTCCTCATGGTTTGATTTGGTTTAAGTAGTTTCGAGTTTCGGGCAGTGTTCCAGTGTAGATGATGTCATAATGTCAGCTTTTCTGACTTTGTTGGTGATAAGCTCCATCACTGGGATGAGGTGGGGATGGCCAGAGCCCTCTGTAGTAAGGGGACATTTTTCTCTTTGTACGTAATCTGTGGAGGGATACTTTGAGACCATGTGAATTTTCTGTTTTCCAGCAACCATTTACCTGATGGTTTTGGAATCCATCGATAATTATTGGCTAAACTAATGATTACATTGGGGGTTGCAAAATGTTGATTTTCTAATTCTTTTGTGCTTGCTACATTTTTTTCCCCATCTTTTTTTTTTTTTTTTTGATTATCATGTTAGTCATGGTGCTTTCTTTCAGTGTTTTGTCATCTGTATTGTCATTATTCTTTTTGTTTAGCATGCTTTTAAAGGCCCTTTTTGCTATTTTCCTATCACCTGAAGATGTTCCTATAAGATGGAGGGGCAGAGGTAGTATCTGCTGTCTCCCCCGGTGTGATAGATGGGGAAACTAACACAAGAAATCGATCGCTTTTTCAAGGTTAAGGTCCAGTGTGGTCAGGGACAAGGAAGTGAGAATTCTAGCTGACAGTTTCACTAACCAGTGTCCCTTTCACCAGCTGTCACTGACTGGAGTACTGCTCCAGGTACTTGCGGCCCCTCTTCATGTTCACTTCCTGTTAGTAAGAGATGAGTTTCATAGTTTGGCTTCAATTAAATAAATGACAGTGTATTACAGTTGTGTTTTCTGATTTTTTTGGTGTATCATCATTTTACCCAGATACAGAGTAGAAACCTGTCATTTCAATAGCCGTACAGTATTCCAGGGTGAGACTGCCGTCCTTTACTTCTCTATTCTCCTCTTCCTGGGGATGCTGGAGACATGGTGAGCAGCGTTTTGCAAACTAATTTGGCAATGGAACTTCTTTTCTCTGAAGAACTTGCAAACATCCCCTTCTTTCAAACCTTTCACTTTCCCCAGGGGGCATGATTTGACCCCAGCAGGTGGTTATTTAAGTATTTAATAAAATCAAGAGTGAGGCATGATCCAGGGGCACTGTTTACGTTGTCGAGTTTGTCAGTGGTGCTCCCTGGAGTTGGGCAGTATACAGTATAGGTGTCTCTATACCAGGATCCCTGAGAAGTGGCATCGTTTTTATAAGTTGAAAACCATGGAATTATGAAAGAGCAGGTAATTTACATATATGGGCAGAGATGAAACTTTACCCTTCCAGTAAGATAGATTTAAAAATAGAACCGGGCTTCCCTGGTGGTGCAGTGGTTGAGAGTCCGCCTGCCGATGCAGGGGACGCGGGTTCGTGCCCCGGTCCGGGAGGATCCCGCGTGCCGCGGAGCGGCTGGGCCCGTGAGCCATGGCCGCTGAGCCTGCGCTTGTGGAGCCTGTGCTCCACAGCGGGAGAGGCCACAGCAGTGTGAGGCCCGCGTACCGCAAAAAATTAAATAAATAAATAAAAATAGAACCAATTGTTATCTTATACTTAAAATTTCTTATGCTTAAAATGCCCCACGCTTGGAATTTCTGCGGTGTGGTCACGTTTTGACAATGGCTTCTGTAAGCCCTTTTTAATTGATTATAGTCTTGGAATTTAGGGGAGCATATTAGTCATCATAGGCTTACTGCTGTAATAAACAAGCCTGCAATCTCAGTGGCCGAACACAATAAAGGTTAATTTTTCTCCCACGTCACTCACATCCAGTGTGAGTTGCAGCAGATGTGGGCTTTGCACCACACAGCCATTCCAGAACCCAGGTCTTTGAATCTGGTGACTCCTGATTCAGTCCTCTGTGACCTCAGAGTCCTTCACTGGCTCCTCTGTCTTGGGCTGGCAGATGAGGAGAGAGGAAATGTGCAGGAGACTCGGGAGGGGTATCTCTCACCTCCACCCACACGCCATTGGCCAGAGCTCGCTCAGGTAGACCCACCCATCCGCAAGGGAGGCTGGGAAATGTCTCTCCGTGTGCCCGGGTGGAAAGGGCGCTGGGGATTAGGGACAGGCATGAGTCGGTATTGCGAGGCTGACCTCTTTTCTCTATTTTGTTTCTTCTCCAGGAGACTTCTTGGCATCATCACGAAAAAGGATGTTCTGAGACATATGGCCCAGATGGCAAACCAGGACCCTGAATCCATCATGTTTAATTAGAAACAAGATGGCAGTTTCTTTGAGAAAAATACAACTGTGTCATTTGAAAAGAAATAAACAAATGATATGTCATCCTAATGAACGGTCATGCACTGGGGGCAGCGGAAACAAAAGCTTTGTTTAAAAGGAAGGGAAGAAGAATGAAACTTAGAAAAAATACATTGGCGAGTAGGCATTTTATAGCTTTAACCCCTTATGAGTTTCAAGCTGTGTTATGAGTTTAGTAACTACTGTGGGGGCCCGTGGGTGGGTGTAAATGATACGGTTTGTACAAGGACATGGAACACAATTGCTGAGTCAAGAAACATTTGCCCCTCCTGTTGAAGGCTGGTGTTGGTGAAGCTTTGAGTCTGAAAGGCCAAGGGGTATTGGCGTGTCAGCGTCCTTATTTATTGGTTCCTGAGGTTTGGCTGTTATGTTACTGAATCAGATTAAAGATATTTGCACTTACTTTGTTGGAAAAGAAAAATTAAATGTGAACGTAGTGAAAGCTGCAAGTATGCTAGTGGGTTCACTCGTGACCAGCCGTTGCTGGCTCCTGTATTCAGCCTGTTATTTTGCTTATCCATTGCTTTCTGAACCAACATTGGGTCACCTGCCATGTTGAGTATGAAGAAATCATTTCTCTATGCAAGACCAGCATCTTGGGACTGCGCGATGAACTGTCGAGCATTCAGTGCTGCACTGTTTCCTGCCACGAAAAGGGATTCGTGCTTATTTTGAGGGTATACATACCCCTCATTGATTTGCATCCCCATCGCATTTGCTTCATTTATTTGTTGCTGTTGCCTGTGCATTCTTAAATATTGATCAGTCTAGCGCTTTCCAAGGGCCATGTCCTATATTCTGCCAGCTTGCCGTAGTGGCTGAATTTCCAAATAGCATATACAAGAGTCAAAACAGGCTACCCAGTGTTACTACTTTTTTTTCCTCTCAGATCCTATTAAATGTGGCTGCCGAGAGGGTGAGGCAGACGAGTTCTCTGTGGGAACTCCTCCAAATGGGTTGCAAGAGAAATGCTAAGTTGATTCTAAATCTGTTCCGTTCTCTTCTCTGTAGAGTGCAAAACATTCAGCTTTAAAGTGTAAGCATGTACTTTCATATTAGCAATCAAAGCGCAGAAGGACAGAGTAAAATTCGAGACAGCCAATTTGAGCACTGGGTGTCTTTGAACTGAACGTTATGATACATTTATTCTTTTAGTCAGGACTTCTGTCTTGTCCGTGGGAAGGAAGTTGTGTTTCTTAGGTCCACTGGGTGATCTCTGTAAGACTGATCCCCCTTGCCCGTTCACTTTCGTCTTTGTTCTTCCCTTTTCACCGAGTCAACCTCATCCTTTTCATTCTCATCATTGGATATTGATGTGTCAGGTGTGCATTTGGCTGCAAGTAATAGAAAACGGAACACACAACGAAGAGCTGCATAAGAAACCTGGAGGTGGGCACTCAGGACTGTCTGTCTCCGTAGTATCGTCGACGACTCACAGTCTTTGGTAGTTTTTTCCTACCACCCTTACCCTTTCTCCTTTGGGTCACTGCCTTGTAGTCACAAGATGCTCACTGAACCGCCAGGTCCGGTATCTGCTTTCTAAGCAGAAAGAGGGAGGAAGAGGCAAATGACAAGGCGCAGTGTCCGTGTCGGGAAGGCAAAGCTTTCCCCGAGATGCTCGGCTTTCCTCCACTGGCTGGCCTTCTGTCGCATGGCGCCCCCAGCTGTGTGTGAGTCTGGGAAGGAAAATATTTAGCTACGTAGGCATATTACGCTGAATGAGATTGCGACTCTCTGAGTAAGGAAGGGGGATTGCTCCTTGGGAGGGGGTGTTGTCTGCTCTGTTGGACGCTGTCATCGTGTCCCTGTCATTGTCCTTCTCTTTCTCACTGACCCCCTCCAAACACTCTCCTGTGACCTTATAGTCCCCCACCCCTCCTCTTGGCTTTGACGTAGAACTCCCAGTCAGATGCCATCGTTTCTTAGCCCTAATAAAAATGTTCATTCTGGATAAAAACCTATCTATAAGAGGGCTTCCGTGAAACTTCTAGTGGATACAAGAAAATATACGGATATGTTTAACCTGACTGAAAACTTAAAGGAGTTTAAGTCAGATCACGCTGACAAATTATGGAAAATATGTTTCTGTAATTAATTGGCCTCCTCCCAAATAATATCAGATAGGCACTTCGGTGTGGAAAGGTCAGTCTATACTAGAGAATGTAATCTTTGGTCCTATAAGAGAATGAAATTTGTTGTCTCACTCACAGCACCTAAGTACTGAGTAACGGATCCTAACATTTTGTTGCTATTGAGGTTTCCACGGAACAGTGCGAGTGAAGCTGGATTCTCCTGGACTTTCAATCCTAAAAAGTCTTAATGTACTTCCCTTCTTAACTCCCATGTAGGCTCTCGAAAGAGTCTTAGTCGTAGCCTCGATTTTTATAATCCAGGACACCCCGTTAGCCGAAACAAGGAGCTTCAGAAGGGAACACGCAACAGTGAACAGACAGCCAAAGGTCAGTAAAACCACAGAATTCCCCCTCCTCCAGCTGAGGCCTGGGAAGGGGAGGGGAGAGTTGACTCTGGGCCGAGGTCACCGATGGGGCTTGTGTCCTCTCCCCATTGCTTAGCATGGAGACGTCCGTGGGATTCAGAGGGCCAGCATCAGACAGGCAGGTCGAGGCCGGGATCGGGGGCTTGCGGCGTCACTGCCAGAGCCAATTGCCTGCCTTCCCTGGAGCCCTGACCTGTAGCCACCGGCCCGGGCCTCAGACACACTCACGGGGAACGCACTGCTGGGCCCTTTGTGACACTTTCTCATAGAAGTACGTGGATGGGGATTCTGAAGGTGTTGGCTGTATTCAAATGTAGAACTTCATCCACTTTACCTGGTGATCTGTTGAACGAGATAAGTAGATCTGGAATGTGGACGTGAAACCAACATTTCTTAGAATACTGTTTTTGTTTCATTTTCCAGAACCAAAGGCTGTAGACATTCGTTGAACTTTCTGGATTCTTTCTGAATTGTTTTTTTAATGTAAATAAATATAAGTACATAATGGAAAAGGAGTTCTGTAATGAGGTACATCAACCTACTTCTTGCTCTTTTTCTATCACTAAGGGAATGTGTTACAGAAGGACAGATGGCAAATAAAAAGCATCCCGAATGTGACATGTGGATTTCTTGTGTTTTTCAGCGCATCCCCTGGGAATGCAGATGTGCATGTGGCTTTTACGGAAAAGCAAGTGTGCTAGGAGCAAATCTGTATTCAGTGTTTGCTGTTCCTTAGAACCAGTCAATCTTAAAGTTCTCTATTTGACATTTCCTGACGACTTGATAAAGGAGAAGACATGTCAATACATATTTTTTTGGCCCTAATAAGTCACAGAAACTGAAAAATTTCCAGCAGTTTGTTTCACTTAGGTGAGAATTGGTTCCTTTAAATTATCAACACATGCGAAATCTGTTCAGTATTCATTGTATTTATTATTCAGATGCTGAGCTGGAACAGGTGAGAAACCCAAGGAGGAGAACTATTGAATTTCAAGTAATTATATTATGTCTTCATTTTCATTTCGCGTGGGCAGTGTTTTATCAGACTCAGCTTCTAACCTTTGAAATATGGTTGACCTGAGCGGGGAGCCTGTCTGTCTAAGTTGGGAAACATGAACCAGACTCCATTTTCACCGGCGCAGTCCTAACTATTTATTTGCCATCCTAGTTGTGCTGGGAAAAAGATATATTCGCTTTTGGTGTTGGAATGATGACATAGCAATGCGGTTTGTTTTTGTTTTGTTTTTTTTGCGGTACGCGGGCCTCTCACTTCTGTGGCCTCTCCCGTTGCGGAGCACAGGCTCCGGACGCGCAGGCTCAGCGGCCATGGCTCACGGGCCCAGCCGCTTCGCGGCATGTGGGATCTTCCCAAACCGGGACACGAACCCGTGTCCCCTGCATTGGCAGGCGGACTCTCAACCACTGCGCCACCAGGGAAGCCCAGTGCGGGTTTTTTTTTTAATTTATTGTAACACTCTGTGTAAACGTTGGCACCTTTCTAAACATTACATGTTCGAACTCTGTTTTTTTTAAAGGAACTATTTATTTTATTGGAGCATAATTGATTTATAATGTGTTAGTTTCAGGTGTACAGCAAAGTGATTCAGTAATACATATATTCACTTTTTCAGATTCTTTACCCATATAGGTTATTACAGAATACTGAGTAGAAGAGTTCCCTGTGCTATACAGTAGGTGCTTGTTGGTTATCTGTTTTATATATAGTAGTGTGTGTATGTTAATCCCAAACTCCTAATTTATCCCTCCCCCCACCGTTCCCCTTTGGTAACTGTAAGTTTGTTTTCGAAATCTGTGAGTCTGTTTCTGTTTTGTAGATATGTTCGTTTGCATCATTTTTTAAAATTAGATTCCACGTATGCATGATATCACATATTTGTCTTTGTCTGACTTACTTCACTTAGTATGATCGTTTCTGGGTCCGTCCATGTTGCTGCAAATGGCATTATTTTCTTCTTTTTTATGGCTAATATTCCATTGTATATATGTGCCACATCTTCTTTATCCGTTCCTCTGTCAATGGACATTTAGGTTGCTTCCACGCCCTGGCTATTGTAAATAGTGCTTCAGTGAACATTGGGGTGCATGTATATTTTCAAAGTATGGTGTTCTCAGGGTATATGCCCAGGAGTGGGATTGCTGGATCATATGGTAGTTCTATTTTTCGTTTTTTAAGGAACCTCCATACTGTTCTCCATAGCGGTTGTACCAATTTACATTCCCACTAACAGTGTAGGAGGGTTTGAACTCTATTTTTCTTTTATAAATTTATTTTATTTATTTTTTATCTTTGGCTGCATTGGGTCTTCGTTGCTGCATGCGGGCTTTTCTCTAGTTGCGGTGAGCGGGGGCTACTCTTTGTTGCGGTGTGCGAGCTTCTCATTGCGGTGGCTTCTCTTGTTGCAGAGCACAGGCTCTAGGTGCGTGGGCTTCAGTAGTCGTGGCTCGCGGGCTCTAGAGCACAGGCTCAGTAGTTGTGGCACACGGGCTTAGTTGCTCTGCAGCATGTGGGATCTTTCCGGACCAGGACTCGAACCCATGTCCCCGGCATTGGCAGGTGGATTCTTAAACACTGCGCCACCAGGGAAGTCCCAGAACTCTGTTTTTAAAAATGAAACAAGCACAGAGTCCTTAAGAAGCATGTTGTAAATTGGAAGAGAGATCGATTTCCCAGCCTGTTGCTACCCCGTGGAACCTTTGAAACCTGATTCTTGTGACTGGGAGGTACTTGTCATGTGAGATTGGGGCTTCTGTTTGGCTCACCTTTTTTTTTTTTTTTTTTTTTAATTTAATTAATTTATTTTTTGGCCACGTTGGGTCTTCGTTGCTGCACGCGGGCTTTCTCTAGTTGCGGCGAGCAGGGGCTACTCTTCATTGCGGTGCACGGGCTTCTCATTGCAGCGGCTTCTCCCGTTGCAGAGCACGGGCTTTAGGTGCCCAGGCTTCAGGAGTTGTGGCTCGTGGGCTCTGGAGTGCAGGCTCAGTAGTTGTGGGGCACGGGCTTAGTTGCTCTGCGACATGTGGGATCCTCCCGAACCAGGGCTCGAACCCGTGTTCCCTGCATTGGCAGGCGGATTCTTAACCACTGCACCACCAGGGAAGCCCTGGCTCAGCTTTTAAATCCCTTGTTCTTAGCCTGGTGGGTTTGAATTATGTCCTTCCTCACCAGTTTTGTATTTTGAAATTGTCAACTTTACAGAAAATTTGAAAAAAAAAACAGAACAGCACAAAGAATGCTCACGTATCTTTGACCTAGAAGAGGCAGTGAGGGGAGTCCCCTCCGACAGGGGAGGGAGCCAGCCCCGGGACCCGCAAGAGCAACTGTCCTGTGGGGAAGCAGGCTTGGGGTGAAGCTGGAGGCCACCAGGGGTGAGTGCCTGCAGGCTGTGTGGTGTCTGGGGAAGGAGTGGGGGTTTTGAAGTTGGTTTCCTTTTTCCTGTTCGGGAAGGGGAGACACAAGGAGGCGCTTTGGGTCATGGAGGGCCAGGTGCAGATACAGAATTCATAGGAAGGACATGATTTGATTTGCATGGTACACGAACCATTTTGGCTGTTGTATAGCAAGACCAGGAGTCTGGCTGGGAGGCTATTGCAAATAGGTGAGCTCTGATGGAGGCTTGCCCAGAGAAGTTCTTGAATTCTGGGTGTATTTCCAAGGCAGAACCAATAGATTTGTCATGGGATGGATATGAAATGGTACAGCTAGGTCGCCATTTACTGAGGTGGAAGTACTACGTTGGAGATATCTGTTGGACATTCAAGTCCAGAGTTCAGGGGAATTGTTAGGGTTGGCGATGGAGATCAAGCCATAGGCATATCCGTGGTACTAAAGCCATACCTGGAAATTTCTGTGGCCTAGTGGTGTCCGAGGAGCAGAAAGAACCAACATGCTGACAGAATTTCAACATTGAGTTTCTAGGGATTCACACTGACTTAGATGCCTGTAGGACTGTCCTTGAATTCCAGCTTCATTGCCTCTTGGCTGTGTGACATTGTCAAAGGATCGCACTTTTCAGAGCCTGGGTTTCCCCATTACTGTATAGCATGCCAGTGCCCTTGACCAGAGGCATGGCTGTGAGAGTTACTCACTGTAAAGCACTTGGCATGGAATAGACCATGCAAATGGTAGATATTATCACCTTCTCACATTATGATGCCCTCCCAGTAGCTTTAACTGGAAGTTACTTTAATTAATTTTGTGTTGTTAAAGGACATATTACACTTTAATTATAAGACTGCTAAAAGTAAACAGAGGTTGAGCTAACCAGTTGCCTTTCTCTCCAACTCTTCCTGCAGTCATTCCCCCCCACAAAACAAAATGAAACCAAGCAAACAAAATAAACAAAATCTCAGATCTCTTAAGGGATGTAAAAAAACAAACAAACCTCACTGACTCCAAATTCGTGGGAAATTCTTAGGAAAGAAACCACTTGGTAGGAAATTCCATTTCTCTGTGGCTTTATATTGACTTTAAAAAAAATTGTAGTATAGTTGATTTAATAGTTTCAGGCATACAGCAAAGTGATTGTTTTATATGTATATATATATATATATACACACACACACACACACACACGCACGTATACATAGATATTCTTTTTTATATTGACTTTTGAGCAGAAAAGCATAAATACACATGATGCTAAGCTATTGATTAGCTTCATCTTTGGAGCAAGAATTCCTGAAACAAAACTGTGTGTAACTTGCTTGTTTTCAGACAATGTAAAACCCAATACCCACTGCACTTGCAGACAGAGAAAACTCTCTCTGGCATGGTGTTAATGTAGAAATAAGTCTCATTAGTCAAACTCATGAAGACCAGCCTTTCATAGGCCTTGGATATTTCCCTTCAACATGATGTACAATAGTTAAAAGCCAAAGGGGGAGAATGAACTAACAGGATTTGTCCAAAAGGGGAAAACGCATCATGTTTTAACTCTGGGGGCTTAGCTAGAGCTAACCAGAAGGGCCTTGCAAATAAATGTCTGGGTTAGGCAGGCTTCTTCCTGGGCTTTCATGAGTTGAGACAGGACTAGAAACTTCCATGTCCTCCCCCCGGGAGTACGCTCTCTGGCGGAGCATGGCGGAGCCCGGTGTGCCTGTTGTTACAGCGCTTCCCCAGTTTGTTGGTAGTTAATTGGCTAGAAAGAAGCTGCCATATGGGAAGGCAGATAGGGAGCATCTATTTCTGGCAGTTCCTCAACACTGCATTTCATTAGAGAAATGGCTTTTTCTTTCCGAATGAGCAATAGCCATAGAGCACCTTGCCGGGATTTCCGAACCCCTTTGGTCAGGGTTTGGCTCCCAGAACGAAGGGAGCCATTTCTATGTGATTCCAGCATTTATGATGGAACACATATTTCAAAGATTAAGCAGCCGTCCTCAATCCAGACAGATTCCGTCAGAGAAATTGAAAACGCGCAAATTCTCATTCCGCAGGCTGCCTGACAGGTTGAGGCCTGAGGATGCTACTACAAGTAGGACACCCCTTCCTTCCTTCCGCGAGGCTCCGTGTTCATTTCACGCCCTCACGTTCACTCTCGGGGCTCCCACCTGTCTCCCACTGAGGATGCTGACCCAAGCGGAAATTGGAGCTAGCTCCCTTGTGATGAACACTTTTCCTTTTCTGACATTTCTCGAACTTCAGTCGCTCCCCAGAAAGACCAGAGTGTTTCCAGGACTGGCTGTGGGTGGTTGACATGGTCACTGAGGAACTCTCTCCAGGGAGTTGCCCAGCATCGAGTTTTTTCTCCATAGGGTCGGAGTCTCAAAGAGCAGGTCTGCATGCAGTGGGGATGCGCTTCCCAAAATGTTTCCAAGGTACAGTGTTTCTGCAGGATGCTGCTAGGTGCCCGAGGAAAAGAGTGGATTCTGAGCTTCCCTAAATTGCAAAGTTCCATCTCATGGGACTGGGGTTCCAAAGACCAGTCTTGGGGAGGCACTGCTATGGCGTCAGGAGTGTCTCCTTTTTAGTTTCTTTTCAGAATTTCTATCTGAGCGACCTGGAAGAAGTGAGGCACCTTTAATGAACTTCAAGCTCGTCATCTGTGAGGCAGTGACCTTTCCTTATGCTTGATAACCAGGATGATGTCTAGGGATTAGCCATGCCTGCATCCCCAGAGCTGGTTAGAAATGAGTTCCAAGCCCCGCCCAGGTCTGCTGAGTCAGAATCTGCATTTGAGCAAGATCCCTGGGGGTTTGTGTGCAGAGTCAAGTTTGAGAAGCACCAACCCTAGGTGACGGCTCTGAGCGAGGGGATCTCCTGAGTTTACTTCCAGCTCTAAGATCCAGAGTTCTCCAAGATTCTCTCACTTCCAGAGAGAGAGACAGTGGTGGCTGCAGTGATTGAGTCACTGAAGGAGCCTCCAGAGAAACAAGGTGGAGAGAAACTTGCCATGAGGTCTCTCAATCCCATTTTCCAGCCCCCAGACTTCCCCAGTCACCACCGCACTGAGGGCTTCTCAGCATCAGCGCTAGTGGCGTTGGGGGCTCCGTCCTTCTTTGTGTGGGGCTGGCCCGTGCACGGGAGGATGCTTGGCTGCATCCCTGGCGTCTACGCACTAGATGTCAGTGGCAGCCTTCCCGCTGGTTGTGACAACCCCAGATGTCTCTGGATATTGCCAGGTTGTGTATGTGTGAGGGGCAATCCCCCCTTTCCTGCACTTGAATTGTACATCAGCGAGCACTGAGATTTATGAAGCATGGACAAAGGTACCATACCTTTTTGGTGAGTTTTTCATTGAGGTGGGGGGGGGGAATGCTTTGTGTTAGGCAAGGACAGGGTGGGGAATCCAAGGCCTGGGGACAGGCATGGGTGTGTTGGGTGGCTGGGGAAGAGTGTCCCCCCACCTTTAAGCAGAAAGCACCAGTTTAAGGGGAGGGGGGACATTTGCCTTTTTAAAAATTTCATTGAAGTATAGTTGATTTACAAGGTTGGGTTAGTTTCAGGAGTACAGCAAAGTGATTCGGTCATGCATATGCATATCTTCATTCTTTTTCAGATTCTTTCCTCTACAGGTTATCGCAGAATATTGAGTTCCCTGTGCTACACAGTAGGTCCTTGTTGGTTCCTGAGAACCTAATGTGGTCCACCGGGCAAGGCTGTAGTCACCTTACCGTGGCACACAGCTCACACCAAGTGGCGATTTTGAAGCAGGTGACTTGATGTTCAGCCGGCTGTGTCATCTGCCCTGTCCTCCTTCCCCAGATGTCTCCCACTTCTGGTCCACACATGCGACCATGGGTAGAAAATGGCTCTTTGCTTCTGCCATTTCATTAGAGAGATACCGGCTGCTTTCTTGAGTCGACTTTGAACATTTTTGCGTCTTGATTGCAAGTTTAGAGCAGTGGTTGGCAAACTACAGCCCACGGGCCAGATCCAGCCTGCCACCTGTCTCTGTAAATAAAGTTTTATTGGCCCGCAGCCATGCCTGTTCATTTCCGCATTGTATGTGGCTGCTTTCGAGCCACAAAGGCAGAGTTCAGTGGTCGCAACAGAGACTGCATAGCCTGAAAAGCTTCAAAGATTTACTCTTTGGCCTGTTACAGAAAAAGTTGGCCGACTCCTGGCTTAGAGTTAATTAGGGTCACCGAACCTCTGGAGAGCCACCAAGAGTAATTTAACTTTCTTTCTTGCACTGGGTGGAAAACATGAAGAGATGCTTTCAAAACAGAAGCAAGGAGAGGCTTGTGTATTGGTGGAGTAAGATGAATGTGTTAAAATGCTTTTCTCTCCTCCAAGTTCCTCCAAGAGTTTAACTTGTGCCAGAGATATCTGTCCTGACTTAGATATTAGCAGAGATATTGGTGACCTCAGGTAAAATTTAAATGTTTTCTGCCAGGGAAACTAACATTTGACTGGCGCTTTGTCATTTATGAAGGTTGAAAACATTGTTTTTTAATTTTTTAAATTTCATTTTATTGAAGCAGAGTTGATTTACAATGCTGCGTTAATTTCTGCTCTATAGTATAGCACAGTGACTCCGTTATGCATATATATATATACATTCTTGTTCATATTCTTTTCCATTATGGTTTATCACAGGATATTGAACGTAGTTCCCCGTGCTCTACAGTAGGACCTTGTTGTTGATCCATGCTCTATATAATAGCTTACATCTGCTAACCCCGAGCTCCCAATCCATCCCTCCCTGACCCCCCGCCCTTGGCAACCCGAAGTCTGTTCTCTATGTCTGTGAGTCTGTTTCTGTTTCATAGATAAGTTCATTTGTATGGTTTTTGGGGGTTTTTTGGGGTACGTTTCTGTGTTTTTTATTTTAGATTCCACATATAAGTGATATCATAGGTATTTATCTTTTTCCTTCTGGCTTGCTTCACTTAGTATGATAATCTCTAGGTCCATCCATATTGTGGCAAATGGCATTATTTCATTCATTTTTATGGCTGGATAGTATTCCATTGTATATATGTCCCACATCTTCCGTATCCATTCATCTGTCGATGGACATTTAGGTTGTTTCCATGTCCTGGCTATTGTAAATAGTGCTGCTGTGAACATAGGAGTGCATGTATCCTTTCAAATTAGAGTTTTGTCTGTATATACACCCAGGAGTGGGGTTGCTGGATCATATGGCAACTCTATTTTTAATATTTTTAGGAACCTCCATACTGTGTTCCATAGTGGCTGCACCAATTTACATTCCCACCAACAGCGTAGGAGGGTTCCCTTTTCTCTGCACCCTCTCCAGCATTTATTGTTTGTAGACTTTTTTTTGGCTGCGTTGGGTCTTCATTGCTGTGCGTGGGCTTTCTCTAGTTGCGGTGCGTTGGCTTCTCATTGTGGTGGCTTCTCTTGTGGTGGAGCACGGGCTCTAGGTGCACGGGCTTCAGTAGTTGTGGCTCGCGGGCTCTAGAGCGCAGGCTCAGTAGTTGTGGCACATGGGCTTAGTTGCTCCGCGGCATGTGGGATCTTCCCGGACCAGGACTCGAACCCGTGTCCCCTGAATTGGCAGGTGGATTCTTAACCACTGTGCCACTAGGGATATCCCTGTTTGTAGACTTTTTGATGATGGCCATTCTGACCTGTGTGAGGTGGTACCTCCTTGTAGTTTTTTTTTTTTTTTTTTTTTAAAGATAAATGTTCCTGGTTTTTTTCAAAGGTTTTTTTTTGATGTGGACCATTTTTTAAAGTCTTTATTGAATTTGTTAGAATATTGCTTCTGTTTTATGGTTTTTTTTTTATGTTTTTGGTTTTTTGGCCCCGAGGCACGTGAGATCTTAGTTCCCCAACCAGGGATCAAACCCCCTGCACTGGAAGGCGAAGTCTTAACTGCTGGACCGCCAGGGAAGTCCCACCTCATTGTAGTTTTGATTCGCATTTTTCTAATAATTGGCGATGTTGAGCATCTTTCATGTGCCTATTGGCCATCTGTATGTCTATGAAGGGGTTTTAATATTTGTGTTTATTCCCCTCAGTGGTCCTGTGGGGTAGAAATTATTATACCCATTGTTTAGAAGACAAAGCTGAGGCTCAGAGTGGTGAAAACACAGAGGAATTACTCCAAGATTCTGATTCAGTCCATCTTGGGTGGGGCTTGGCATTAACTTGGTAAAAGGCTGCTGGGGGATTCTGGAGTGTGGTTGAGATTGAAAAGCCCTACCCAAGTTGGCATAGCTCATTGGTGGTCTGACCAGAGCTCAAACTTGGCTCTTCTTGGTGACTTTAAGTCCAGGAACTTTTTCTTCAGCATGACAACTCACCATCGCTTATATTAGTCTCCGAGCTGAACTGGTTGGTCTAACCCACTTGTCCTCAAAGTGTGGTCCCTGGACCCAGCAGCATCAAGATCCTCCAGCAGTTTGTTAGAAATGCAAATTTTCTGCCCGAGGCTGGACCTAGAGAATTGGAAAGTCCGGGGACAGAGCCCAGCCATCTGAGTTTTAATAGCTGATTCAGATGCAGGTCAAGTTTGAGAACCACAGGTCTAAAGTGATGGGAGAGTTGTGATGGAGGTAAGATGCTAAAACCAGAACACACACGTACACACAGACACACGCAGACACACACACACACACACACCTGGAACAGGCACTGCCTCTGGGAAATTAGCCTGGGTGTAGCGGGGCAGAATGAGCGTGAGAAGGGATGGAAAAAGTAAGAATCCATGGGCGTTTGGGGAAGTATGAAAACACCAGGGCAGTGAAAAGAAAAAAAAAGATCTTATTGTCCCGGGATGAGCCTCTGCTAACTTAATGTTACCTGGGCGGCCCTGAAGGTGTTAGCAAGAATTCCTGCATTCCTTTGTTGTGCTGGCAAGTCGGAGGGTGTTTTGTTTTGTTTCCTTTTTGTTTTTTAAAGTTTTGGGGGTCTTCTGAATCAAGCACTTGGTAGAGATGAACATTGTTGCGTGATTATACGAGCCCCCTTCTACTTGGAGCCAGAGTCACATTCTTTGCTTCGATTTCAGCCCAGGTGCCTCTTTTTAATTGCGTTTCGTATTCAGCTGTGCAGCCATCTCCTTCCCAGAGAGGGCGGCCCCCTAATCACTACAGTGCTTTTGCTCCTGCAGCTGGGACTTCAAAGGCCCCGGAAGTCATATTGTAACGCGAGCTCCACAATAGGCATCGTTAGTGGAGACTTGTCAAGGGGAAGGGACACCTCAGTGTGGCACAGAGGGGTGGAAGAATCCAGCCTCACCCTCAGTCCCTTTCAGAGCTTCCCCCTCCAAAGCATCGCCATTCCCAATCTGAAAATTGCACCAAGACATACATAATTCAGGGCTGTGTACTGGTCGCCCAGAGCGAGGGGACAGACATTCATGCCCCGGCAAAGAATGTTTGTTTCAACCGAACGTTCAGAGCACCAGCTGCCAACGGGAGAAGAAAAGCAGAGAGGGGGACTCGCACAGACTGACATGGGAAAGTATAAACAGTGATTACAGACTCCGAGAAAGGGCTGTTGTTGGGTGAAATCACATCATCTGATTTGGGTTTTGTTTTTGCAATTACTGGATCTAGAGAGTGGAACTGAAAAGCACATGCTGTTTCCAAGATGAGTGGGGCCATGTGAGCTCATGACGGTTTCAAGTCTGCACTTTGACATTCAAGTTGGACTCTTAAGAGTTAACAAGAGCGGGCCTCGCTCTCTGTAGTAGCTTAATTTTAAGTTCCAAAGCACAGTCTCTAGAAGCAGATGTGATCACTTGCGGTTTTGTTTGATTTTTCAGCCCAGAACTAAGATACATAGAGTATTGATTCTGAAAGTGGGAATTCTGAAGGTGAAAAGTTGAGATTGGCCTTCTTGGTCAAATCTGTGAGTTTCTCAAGGTTAAGGAGTGATGTCTCCAAGATCTTTCTTCAGTGTCAGTTCTAGTTCTTGTATATAGATGATAACCATTACATATTTTTGAAGAATAGATAAGTGCTGAAAACCCATTTTTTAGTTGTGACCTTTTAGAATAAATCAAGAAAATAATCCTGGCAGAGTTTTCTGAAGACACAGCGTCTCCTCAGAAGAGACCCATCTGTCATTGTGTAAAGTGTCACAAAAAACACTCCGTGTCAAAAGAAAATGGTAATTGGCTTGGTGTTTCACGGCCTGAGAAGGGCTGCTGGGTTGAGAGATCCTGAACTTGCAAAGAATGAATCTGAAAGTGGAGTCTGAAGACTCTGTGCCCTGGTGTATCTTTGATCTAGCTGAACCTACAAAGAAGCGTGGCAAGTTCTAAATGCTGCAGAGACCAACGGCTCAGGAAATCCATGCCCATGGCTTTACTGAACATGTCACATCAAAGGGAAAAATGCCCTACTGACTGGAAAGTTCTTTTGGTGTTCAGTGTTGAGAGAGAATAGAAATGAGATTAAATTTCAGTATTTCTGGATTTGGTTAATAGATTCTCTCTCTCTTTTAAATGTAAGAACTTGAAGTGATTTTGTAGAAAACGTCTCCAAAAGGCGCATCTCATAGCCATGTCTGAAGGGGAATAAAAATATAGCTGTAGATAGAAGGAGCATTGTAATCTTTAGAGAAGTGGTTCCAAAAGTGGTTTTCAGCCTTGACATTCCACATGGCTGAAATCCACCAGCACAAACGCTCCCACAGGGAGACTCTGAGTTTGTGGGCAAACCCGAGGACAGTGTTTGCACCCTGACTCTTTTCTTGGGGATTCAGAGAGGCTGAGGCAAAATGTTGGGGAATGATATTGGAGGAATAAGTATACTAATTTATATTTTTTAGGAAGAAGAGATACTGTGCATACGTGAGTACGTCATATTATTAACAAACTGCTTGTACCCTACTTCACAGCCGCTGATGCAGAGCTGTGTTGGTGGATGTCTGCTTTTCCCGCCTGTACCTGGAAGAGTCCATTCCTACTTAAGGCTCGCCAGTAAGACAAAAGTCAGTGTCTGAAAGTTTCAGTTCTCATCTGTAAAAGATGTTAATTCATCTGTCCATATAAACTGGTTGAGGACAGTACTTGACACATGAAAGCTCAAAAATGCGACTGTGGTAGAGACAGCGCATGCTCACCAAATCCGTGTTCTCTCTTCTTCCTGCGCACACAGCTAGACTACATTTCCCAGCATCCTTTGTAGTTAGGTGTGGCCATGTACTAGTTCTAGCCAGTGGGGTGTGAGCCAGCTTGTATAGCTCACAAGACCAATGCTTAAATTTGTAGGAGTTCTGCCAGGAGGTTGATGTCACATTCCTAGCTTGAAATCAGCCATGGTGGGAATATTACACCATGGAGATCAGCAGGTACTACAGCCAGCTGTTTTGTTTTTTTTTTTCCCTTGGAGAACATTTACCAGAACACGACTGACTGGGAATATATCTATTTCCCCTTTCTCTCATCCCAGAGCCTCATAACCCACTGTGTGTGTGTATAACTCAGAAAGTGTGTGTGTCTGTGAATCAAGATCAGGTTTGAATAACTTCAACAGAGGAGACATTCTGAAAGGATGGAAGCTGACACCCGAGGTTAGGTGGGGCATACGGTGAAGGGGGAGAACAGTCTAATCTTTGCCCTTTGAGAATAGGGATATGTATGGGGCTTCCCTGGTGGCACAGTGGTTAAGAATCTGCCTGCAATGCAGGGGACCCGGGTTCTATCCCTGGCCCTGAAAGATCCCACATGCTGCAGAGCAGCTAAGCCCGTGCGCCACAACTACTGAGCCTGCGCTCTAGAGCCCGTGAGTCACAACTGCTGAGCCCACGTGCCACAGCTACTGAATTCCGTGTGCCTAGAGCCCTTGCTCTGCAACAGGAGAAGCCACAACAATGAGAAGCCCGCGCGCCACAACGAAGAGGAGCCCCCTCTCGCCACAACTAGGGAAGGCCAGCGCACAGCAACGAAGACCCAACACAGCCAAAAAAAAAAAAAAAACAAATAAATAAAATAAATTAATTTTTTTTAAAAAGGGATATTTGAGACGAGGGCTACATTTTTATGTGTTGGGTCTCTTGAGAAATTTCAGGTCTTCTTTTGCCCCCCTGCTTTATCTGGTTGTCACTGGTCCACCTGGCCGGTGGGTGTCCTCTGCAGCCTGGTGCAGAAGACACCCACCGGCCAGGTGGACCAGCCTAGTATGCCCTCACTCCCAAGCACTCGGTAATGACAGGCACCAGGGAAAGTGTCTTATTGTCTCTGCACTCCTGTGAGGGAGGCTGACGCCAGGACAGAGGGGGCTCAGTCTGGATTCTCCTAACAGCAGACCCCGAGATGAGGATTCAAGGGCAAGTCATTTATTTGGAAGGCGATGCCGGGAAACAGCACATGGGGGCAGGAAGCAGTGAGGCAGGGGGGAGAGGCGGCCGACAAAAGGTGTGTTATCCAGCAAGTCGCCTCTGCGGGCGACTGGAGACATGGGAGACAGTGTGGAACACGCATCTCAGAGCTCTCACCCCAAGGGGACAGTGGCTGCGGTATCTTATCTGTCAGCTCTCTTCGGTCAGTGGCATGTCTAGGATGCCCATAACCTGTCCAGACTGCCAGCTTGTGTCTGTTCTTTCCCTAACTGGCCCCTGAGAATCTCTTTACTCTTTGCTTTGTGAGAGGTGAGCTGACTCCCCTATTCTGAGCTCTCCGTGTGGACTTCACGTGTATTGTCCTGGCGGCCCTTGACCCTGACTTTGACATAACGTATGCACCCTGACCTCTGTTGCATTCAATCCCTTCAGTGCCGTCACGTATAAGAAGAATGATTTGAAGAATGGTTTGAATCACACTCTTAGAAATGACAGAACTGGAGAGTTCTCTTACAATCTCGCATGATTATAGTCATCTTGGATTAGATGTATATTTCATCAGAATTTCTGCCTTGTGGTAGATACCACATCCTAATCCCTAGGACTGATGAATATTTTACCCTATTTGGCAAAAGGGACTTTGCAGGTGTGATTCAGTTAAGGATCCTGAGATGCAGAGATGATCCTGGATTGTCTGAGTGGGCTCGTAAAGGTTCATATGAGAGGGAGGCGGGAATGTCAAAGTCAGAGAGGGTGATGGGATGATGGAAACAGTGTGGAGTTATGCAGGGCCAGGAGCCAAGGAATGTGGGCAGCCCTTAGAGGCTGGAAAAGACAAGGAATGCCTATGAGACCCATGTGGATTCTGCCCTCTAGAACTATACACTTGTGTTGCTATAAGTTTGTAGGAATTTGTTACAACAGCAAGAGGAAACTAATATACCCACACAGTCAAGTTTTAAAAATTATGTATTTTGTAAAAATTATGTATTTATTTGGCCGCGCTGGGTCTTAGCTGTGGCACATGGGATCTTTTGTTGCGACATGCGGGATTTTCAGTTGTGGCACGCGGGATCTTTTTTTTTTTAGTTGCGGCATGCCTGCGGGATCTAGTTCGCCGAGCAGGGATCGAACCCGGGCTCCCTGCTTTGGGAGCGCAGAGTTTTAACTACTGGACCACCAGGGAAATCCCCCCAAATTATGTATTTTTAAATTGCCTTTGGGGGGTCCAACGTAATTGTGATGTTTGGGAGTCTATTTTCAGTTAGTTTTGGGAATCAGCTCAGTGGGCTAACTGATCAAATCAAGGTCAGGGTTGGTGTGTCTCTGAGGTCTATCACTTATCGTCTGGGGCTTCTCAGCGCAGAGCCCCTGACCTTGCACGCAGGTAGGTTAGCTGTTGCCAGGAGGGAAATCTGCTGGTGATGGGGCCGCTGATTGCGGTCCAGGTATTTCTGGATTAACTGCTGCTTTTGATTACCTGAACTATTTGTGGATAATCCCTCATCCAGATAATTGAAAATTCTCTGCCTGAGCACACTCTTGTTTTGGCCACTTGGAACCCTAAGGTTTTGCAGCTCTAAGTCTCTGGTCGGGCTTTCCAAGCACCAATAACTTTTATCTTCTCGCGAAACTGGTTGGCCAATTCAGGAATGTGCTTCATTCTAGGTAATAATAGCAAATATTTCCTGAGCACTTGACCAGTCAGGCTCCCGGCCGAGCACTTTTTAAAATCATTACGTTTTTGAAGACTTTGCTCAGAGCTGAGTCCCCCAGGGCTGCCCTCACTGTACAGACGAGGATTGGGGGCTCTGGGCAGCTCACTTAACTAGCGCACGGCAGAGCCCACCCCCGACACCAGGCGGTCAGATTCTCGAGCCCACGCTTCTAACCAGCACTGATACTGTCACCCTCTTTTTGGAAGTGGCTCGAGTTTGTTCTCAGAAATAGACCTGAAGTTGGCATCTTGCTTTAGCCGGTAGTGTAAGAGGCCACGAATGAGTCAGGGGGCAAAGCAGCCCTCTGGGAACTATTGCCCTTTCTCCTGGAGACACGTTTTTGTGAGGGGAGGACATCCCTGGGTATGATGGATGCTGGATTTCACCACCGACGTTGCAAGGTCTCAATGTTTCGTGATCAAAATGGGTTAAAAAGTGTTCCTGCTCGTGTCCAGTGGTGGTTCAGAGAGAATGTCTAAGCAACAGAAAAGCAAGGTGCTGCTCATTCTGCATGACCGCTCCCTTGATCCAGTTGCCGTCGGCGTTTGCCAGGCAGGTCAGTGGTCTCAACCTGGGTTCAGTTTGTATGATGGCTGGGCAGCATTTACGGACTCAGGAATTCCTTCCTTTTAGACTGGAAGATTCCTTCCCTTTCGATTTTAGAAACTGTAATGCTAACACGGTGGGTCTCGACCAGGGGCACTTTTGCTCCTCATGGGACATCTGAGGTATTTTTTTTAATAGATCTTTATTGGAGTATAATTGCTTTACAATAGTGTGTTAGTTTCTGCTGCATAACAAAGTGAATCAGCTACACATATACATATATCCCCATATCCACTCCCTCTTGCGTCTCCCTTCCACCCTCCCTATCCCACCACCCTAGGTGGTCACAGAGCACCGAGCTGATCTCCCTGTGCTATGTGGCTGCTTTTGGGAGGTGTTCTTGATTGTCACAACTGGAGGATGGTGCCACTGGCATCTGATGGGGTGTATTAGGTTCCTGATGCTGCTGTATCAAACTCCCACAAGCCAGGTGGCTTAAAATAAGGGAAATTTCTTTCTCTCGCATTTCTGGAGGCCAGGAGTCCAAAAGATGTCTGCAGAGTTGGTCCCTTCTGGAGACTCTGAGGGAGAATTCAATTCAGGCCTCTGTCCTCGCTTCCGGGGGCTGCCGGCAATCCTTGCGGCCGCATCACTCCAATCTCTGCATCCAGCTTCACGGGGCCTTCCCCTCTTCTCCCGTGCCTCAAATCTCCCTTTCCTTTCTCTTGTAAGGACACCTGTTATTGGATTTAAGGCCCACCCTAAAGCCAGGATGATCTCATCTCCAGACCCTTAACTTAATTACATCTGCAAAGGCACTATTTCCAAATAAGGTCCCAGTTACAAGTCCTGGGGGTTAGGACTTGGACATATATTTTGAGGGGGGACACAGTTCAACCCACTACATGAGTAGAGGCTGGGAAAGCTGAGAACCACGCTACAATGCACAGGACGGCCTCCACCACAAAGAGGCTGCCGTGAGGGAGAAGTTTGATTGTGGCAGAGAATACCTTTCAGCACGCTCCGCGTCCTTTGCCAGCTGTCACGTGCGGTGTGGCCCAGCCAGGCAATGCGGTCAGATGCCAGCTGTCACCGCCCAGTTCATTTCCAATGAGTGGAGGCCATTAGCGCCCAGCAGGTGGCCTTCAAATACCCACTGTAACCAAGGCTGGTGTGCCAATGACAGGAAGAGTGAATGCAGTGTTCAGAAGCGTGCGTACTCCAGTGTATACGTAATCAGGTTTGCACCTGTCTTGTGAGTGTGCATTAAGAACCTCTGATTTGACGGCGTAGACGCCCAAGGCTGCCCCCTTCTCCAGCCCCCTCCTCGCCGTCATGATTAATCTCTTGGGGAATACGTGTTATGGAAATTTGTACCAGTGGTCTCAGGCTTTCTCTGTAGAGCGATAGTAAGTATTCCTCATTTTGCAGGTCACGAGGCAAAGCGGAGCCTCGTCTGCAGGTTCTGATGGAACGAGAGAGAGAGTGCTGCCACGCGCTGCCCCATTTGACCACGTGGCTGGTCTTGGCTGGTGGGCAAGTCGGTGTCCAGTTGCCAGCCGCTGGAGCCTTCCAGAGGCCCGGTGGCCCGCCCTCGGGCTGGGGCCTGGCGCTGGCTGAAGCAGCGGGGGGCTGCGAGGAGGGGCCCACACCGCCCTGCCCAGTTTCCCTCTGTGCCTCAGGGACGCCAGGTGCTAGCACACTCGTCTCTCCTCCTGAAGCGCCAAGTCATCTGAACCTGGGCGCCTGGCTGCAGGGCCCGGGATGCTCAACGCCCAGCACGGGTCCACAGCAGAGGCCCCGGTGTAGAGCTGGAGACCAGCGCGGGTCCTGAGCAGCGGCCACTGGGCCCGGACGCAGATTCTGGGTGCAGAGCGGGGCGTAGGGGTGGAGGGTGACGTCCTGGCTGCTCTCCGGGTTCTCAGGCGCCGGCCTGCTCCAGCCACATCTGCGGGCCACACAGCACAGCCGGGGGGGGGGGGGGGGGGGGGAGGGGCGTGAGGACAGGGGGCTGGATTTGGCCCGCGGGCCACACTTTGCCAGACCCTGCTTTGACCTTCTGGCAGATACTCGGTCCTTTTTTGGTTTGACCAACTGCGTACCTCATTTGCAAAATCATGGTGTTGAAAGCAGTGGGGACCATCTGACAGCCCTGAGCTAAGCCAGTCCGCGGGGTTTTTGTAGGTAACGCACGGAGGCTCGGGAAAATGGGAGATGCACAGCTTCCCTTAGCAAATGAGTGTGCGGCCCGGGAGACCCCCAGGATCAGGGTGGTGAACAGAATGTTTTTGCCTTTTGCCTTTTGAAGTTTAGCTTCTCTTCTCCTTCTAAACCCTCAGCCATCTTATTGGAGCAAATATTCCTGGCAAAGTCCAGGCGCTAGGGGTCAGATTCTATTTCATCTTGTGATTTGGACAGTCGTCAAAGGCAAATATTAGAAGCAATATGTTTGGAAAGAATAAAAGAGCAGAGAATTCCGTCACCCGAAGTTGCAGATGTCATTATGAAGTGCGTGCTGTGCACACCAGCCGTCTGGCATTTGCAGTATGGACGCGTTGGTGAAGACAAAATGCCTTCCCAGTCAAAGCCCCAGAAAATTGTCTGCTCTCATAGTAGCGACCGCTGTCAGCAAGTGTTCTTTCCTCGCTTAGAAACTTCATCACGATGCCTTCTTAACGATCAGCTGTCACCTCCCATTTTATTCAGCTAAGCTCACACTGTATCGTCCTTCCGGTGCACACTTCCCAAGCCTCTCTGAGCCAAGTTCAACCAGGTTTGTGGAATGTCAGCTCTCTCCCCGTCCCCTCTTAAATTCCTCTTTGATGCCGTTCGAGCATGACTGCAAAGCCCGGGGACGTTTCCCGAGTCCTTAATTGTGCACAAATTCAGAACTAAGTAAATTTCAGGCCTGCTGCTCGACCACGGAAGTGATCAGCGGCCACCAGAAACGGAGAGGTTTTTAATGGAAAAACGAGAAATCAAAGATAATAAATGAGAGATCTGAGGCTAGAAAAGAGGGCAGCAATTGGTTTTCAGCCCTCCGAACCACACTCATGCCCCAGTCAGTCGTCGTTAGTGACCTGATCGGTGCTGACGGGGAGCTGTCTTGGAGCGGGGGCTCGACACTTAGAGGCGCGGCCTGGGTCTTTCTTTATCTTCTGCAGCACCTGAAATTTTGTTGTTGAGGTTTCCTCTGGGCCCATGTAACATGCCTGTAATGTCGGGGAGACTAACAGCACTGGCCTTCTCCAGCCCCTAAATATGGGCTTGCGGGCTCCGGCCTTGACCTTCCCGCCTGTCAAGCTGTTTCAGCGACCTCATGCAGGCTCTTGGTTTTGACCATCTCTCCCCAGCATCTGGCCTTGCCCTATCTCCAGGGACTCCAGATTGGCTTCTGTACCTTCCTGATCGGGTGCACCTGGAGGTCCCCCAGGCACTTCAATCTCAACATGCTGTCTATAAGAGACACGCTTTAGATGCAGAACACCGAAAGCTTGCAAGGTTTGTCATCTGCTCGTATGTGGGAGGAGACGGATGAGGAGTCAGTGGTGACACTTTGTCTTCCTGGAGCTGACTGGGAGCGTGGAGAGGTATTGGGAAGGTGGGCATGGTGGTGATTAATGGGGGTGATGAGCCACTTAGAAGAGGAGAATAAGGTTGTGGTGGGTGAGTTGTTTTTCGGTTGCAAATTACAAAGACTCAACTCAAAGTAGCTTAAACATATGCACACATACAACAAAGAAAGGAAAAAAAAAGAAACTCGATAATTTTATTGACTCAAGGAATTGAGAAGGCCAAGGGAGTGGTTTCAGGAACAGCTGGATCCAGGTGCTCAAATAGTGTTATCTGTCATAGGCTGGGTTCCTCCACAAAAGAACCTAAGACAAAGGCTTGTGTCCTGGTAGTCTATTTGGGAGCAGCATTGGAAAGGGAAGGTGGGAGACCTAAGCAAAAGATGCCTGAACAAGTTGCCTGGCATTATGGGAAACTGGAGCTCAAGCTGTGGGATCTTCGGGAGGTCCTTCCAGGGCATCTCAGGACTGTCCTTCCCGGAGACAGAAGGGGGAAGCATGGATTCATCGGCTCTGTCCTGCAGGCATCAAGTGTGGCCCATGGGTGTGGACTCCTCCCACATTGATGGCTGGCACGTGTGAGCACTGACAGCTTCCACAGGTGTCCCACCGGAGAGAAGCCTCCGGGGAGAACGTGAACTCGCTGCGGCCACAGGGAAGTCGTAGGGTGGCACATAGCGTCAGGTCGTGTCTGCACGAGCCTGGTCGAAGCCTGCGCGAAATTGATCTCGGCAGCAGTGGGGTAAGGGCAGAGGCCAAGAGGATTGGAAGTGGCTCAGACAGGGGTCTCCCTCACCATCAGTGTGTCTCCATCTCCCTGTCTCTTGTTCCATCTCTTGACTGTGTGCATCTGCCTGATTCTCAGACAGGCTTATCCACATGGTAATAAGATGCCCCCCGCAACAGAAGCGACAAGCTGTCGTGGTCCTTAGAGTCCATCACTGCAGAGAAAGAGAGAGGCCCTCGCCGCCTTCTGCCTGATGTCCAAAAACTGATTCTGATCATCCCTCCGTGGGGCGTGTGCTCATCCCCGTGACCAAGAAAGCAAAGGGTCTCAACTCCTTGCCCTGCTAGAGTTGCGTGGTGCTGGCGTGGGGCTCTTTCCCAGTGGAGAGGTGGCTGGCTCTGGCACATGCAGAGATGTGCTGTCCGGGTCTTTCTTCCAGCTTCAAGAAAAAGCTGGCCGCTGAGTATGTGTTTGGCCAACTGCCTTCGCTTTGGAGCCAGGGTCACGCTCTTCCAAGGGCAGTCCCTGGCCGGGGCCTGAACAAGATAAGGCTACGAAGTGCCTAGCCACTTCTTCCCAGTGCAGAGGCTCCTCCAAGGGTGGCTTTTGCTCTGGGCCTCCCAGTTGTGATGATGGAGAAATTGTCGGGTCAGCGTCATAGTCTGGCATCTTCTTCTGCCCCGATTCCTCTTCCTCCCTTTTCTCCCCTCAGGCGTTTCTCTCCAATACATCTTTCGCATTCCTAAGTACATCTCGGTGCTCGCTTCCTGGAGAACTCAGCTGGCACACGGACAGAGGAAGAAGTAACCGACGTTCACCCAGGGGGTGAGACACCTGGAAGGATGAAAGGAGGGAGGAGGGAGGCGAGAGCCCCAAGCTTTGAGTGGGTACAGCAAAGGGCTCCCAATCACCTCCTCGTTGGTGATTCTTTTCAAAACCACTTCCAAACTACCTCTCTGAAACTGGCCCTAGAAGTACAAGGCAGACCTGGATTTGAAAACTATGCGTCAGCTTTGGGCAGCCCACCAACTGCAGGGCCTGCACTTTCGTGAGGCCATGGGTTCCATCAAGCTGGAGCAATGAACACAGAGAGCAGGGAGACAGCCTGCTTACCCACACTTTTCAGGGCAGCCCATGCAGCCAAGGCCACTTCTCGTGGAGGCATTGACCTTGGTCAGAAGCTGATGTAGGACCAGACGAATTCCAAAGACTACCTGCCCTTTGAGTTGCCTTCTGCCCTCAGGCATATTATGGAAGGGGATGAGTTCTTTTGTTTGGGGGTTGGCTTTAGCCTTGCTGAACTGGGAATCCAAGGTCCAGGGGAGAGTGAGGAAACAGGTTATTACCCTAGACTTGAGTGTCATCATTTCTCTGAGACCACTCTGTCTAGTGTGTCTCCAGAAACCTGGTTTGCATGTCATTGGCCTTGGGCTTACAAACTGGGAGTGAATTTTATGGGAAGGTGGCACATAGAATCATGGGTCTATAAATGGCCGTCAGAAGAAGCCAGCCAAGTACAAGGCATGAATTCCAGGTCACATGGTCTGAAGAAACTCAGCTGCAATCGCTGTTATTTTCGCTGGCAGGCAAATAAAAATGAACAGAATCCTTATTTTTCTGAGTGTATGAGAATCATAATACATTCCCGTAGTGATTTCTCATTACCTGCATTCAAGAGAACAAAACAGAAGGTCTGGTTCACCCATCTGACTTCTAATCACTGAGATTTGATATGAATACAAATAATGATGGACTTCCGTGGAAGCTTTGTCTTGGAAATCCAGTATGCGTCACTGGCGGTGTCCTAAAACTTTTCCCATGGCCCCAAGGGGCAAATTTAAGGCACGTGCTATTACAAGCATGTCTGTAGCTGGATAAATTTAACAAGCAAAGGGCTGTATAATTACTACTTGGCAATTTAAAGAATTGAGCTCTTTTTTGTCCATTCCTGTTAAATCATGAACTACAACAAAGGTGAGTGACTTCGTTGTACTGAGTCCCTGTGGGTGCAGTCCAGGGAGAAGTCTTCACAGGTGCAGCTAAAGACAGGAGAGAGGTGAGGTGAGGTGATGGTCTGACAGTTTAGGCAATGCAGGGGCTCACCCTGTTCTGGGTTTTCAAAGACAGAAAGGCTATTTTATCAATGTCGTCAGAGATGTTGGGTTCTTGGGAACTGACTCAAGCTAGCCAATCACCTAAGAGACTGAGGGATAACACAGAACACAAATGCAAGGTCTAACCGGGTGCCAGGCTGGAGTATTTGTGCCAGCCATCCTGATGCCTTCTGTCCTGGTGTCCAGACATCTGGGGAGTTGGCTTAAAAATGAGAAGACTGGGTGGATGACAAGGAATTAGGATCAAGGCTGGTGGATGGTCAAGGCTACTCCATCCAGGTCACAGTGACTCTGTTAAACCACTCAACTCTCTCCCTAGTATTTATCTCGTAAGAATGAGAGCGTTTGTCTTTGTCAGATTCAGTGCTGGCTTCTCTCTCCTGGATAAACCCTACCATATTTTGCTTCTATTATACACATGTTTCTAGTCTACAGGTAGACCAGTATCATCTCACCTTAAAAAAAAAAAAAAAAGAGCCTTTCTTTAGAAAGAATATAACACAGTGGAATAGTTTACAATCACCTTCTAGACCTGCCTCTCTAAGTTGAGGCTGGTGTAATTCTGATCTTACCAGGTTAGGGGCAACTTCTTACTTGTCCTCATTATCTCATTGGTTTGTTTGTTTTTTTTTTGCTTTTTTTGCGGTACGCGGGCCTCTCACTGTTGTGGCCTCTCCCGTTGCGGAGCACAGGCTCCGGACGCGCAGGCTCAGCGGCCATGGCTCACGGGCCCAGCCGCTCCGCGGCATGTGGGATCTTCCCAGACCAGGGCACGAACCCATGTCCCCTGCCTCGGCAGGCGGACTGTCAACAACTGCGCCACCAGGGAAGCCCCTCTCATTGGTTTTTGAAAGTGTTGGGATGGACATTTCAAAACACAAAGAGGTAGACAAACACACACAAGAAGAGTTTTTCTTTCATTTCTTTTTTCCATGACAGTATCAAGTAATAATCACACATTAACCACACTGGGATTTTTAGCCCTATATCGGTGAGATTTTCTTTATCTTTCAAATGTTGGAACTTGGCGTGCTCATCCCAAGATGGTGGACAGGGCAAAGAGAGGCATGCCTGTAGCCAAGCTTGGCTGGTATGACAAAGTGACTTTATTTCCTCTGGGGCAGAAATGATGAGAGCTGGTGTTTTCTGCTTATGATTTACTCTTCTCATTGGAAGGTTTCCTCTCATAATATCATTAAGATAGCAAGTCACAATTTTGGAAGAGGAAGCTCTGTCTCAGGAATTTTATACTTGTATCTGCAATTCTCTTCCCTTTCTGCAGCGTGTCTAAATTATATCTGGGGTTGAAGCAAGAGTCTGGCAGCACCTTGCCTTATTGACAAAAGTGTCAGTTTAGGCATCCCTTCTTTCCCAGGCAAAGGAAAAATTGACACACTGCCAGTGACCGGAAGCCCCAGTGCCTGTTAATCTCCAGATTAACCAATGATTTTCCAGAGCCTCAAGGTCTTCATGGAGCTCTGGATATCTCCCTGACTCTTCAGTTACCCATTTACACACATGCTCCTGATTCCTAATTGCATTCATGATATGTGAATTTTGCCTGTTTAATTTTCTAAAAATAATTTTATTTCTCTTATATGGCGAAGATGGTTAGTCATCAAACTTACAGTGTGCTCCCCTATATTTCTGAGCCTTTTGGGAACTGGGGGTCTTCTGACAACTTCTAGTGAAGGAACTGTGTGTGGAAATGGCATGTGTTACTTATGGGCCAGGGAAGTGAAGAATTGGCCCATAAGTGACACATCCCTCTCTTTCCCAAGCACGGCAACCCAGGAATTCACATACTATGATGGCAACGTCACCAGATGGAGGAAGCTTGGATCCCTGAGTCACCAGATGGAAGTGAGCCCTGGCCAACTTGCATTGGACTTCACGTAAGTAAGAAGTAAATTTATGTTGTGCTCAGCCTTTGAGACACTTATTACTGCAGCATAGCCAATCCTATACTGACTAAACTTAATTTCCACCTTCTTGGAAAAATATACACTGTCTTCTCTGTGAACTGCTTACAAATATATTAAAAGTCTGGAGCTCTCAGCCTCAAATATCTGAAGTATCAGAATAGGCTAGGTGGAGAAACCTTCTGGTTAGACACCTTTAGGACTCAAACTAAAAAAGTAAACAAAAATGAACAGGCAAATACAAACCCAAGTTTTCTGCTCAAATAATCTCTTCTTCTAAACTACCCAGGACCCCAGAGGTTCTGTGGTTTGTCAATGCAGAACCGCAGAACACTACCTCTTCAGGAATATTAAGTTGTTTACAAGATGGGTACAGTTGGCTTGAAAGTAGTATTGAGGAGTGTCCCTGGTGGGGCAGGGATTGGAGGGGACTATGGGAATTTGTGCACTTGCCAGTGTTTTCTGTATTCCTGTCCCTTATCTTCTGGCATTCATTCTTTAGTTACTGGGCTAAATTTGACTCTCTGATAGGCAGACAATGCATGGGCTTAGGATACTTATAACACACACACATACACACACACACACACACACACACACACACCGTTCGGTGTGGGGGGAGATTAGATGTTTTGAAAAAATAGCAAACTTATGGGAAAATCAGAAACTTGTTGGACTTCCTTACCTTTATTCTTTTGGGCTCAGTATTGTTTTTATTTAGGTTGACATCGGGAAAGGGGGTCGGCTCTGGATGGCGTTTCTGTCATATCTTTCAGAGCTTAGAGCCTCTCAAGCTCTTCACGGGACCCTACTTAGATATTTCTTCAGTTATATCGTGTATCCAATTCTTCTCAAATGGCTGCTAACAGGCATTAAATGCAAATTAAGCATTTTTGCAATAACAGAGGGTATTTACATTTCAGAAACATAGGGATGGGTTAGTAAGAGTTTGTGGCAAAGCCTGACTAGCTGATCTCCAAACTGTTTTCCTTTCTTTCTAGGGCACAAACTTGACAACATTTCCCAGATTCCTTGTAGTCAGATGAAGTGTTTGTGAAGCCATCTCCAGGCCCGGCCCATCCAGAGTTTCCTTGTTATTTCCCATACTTTCTCTTTCCCTGAGGGATGACCTAATGCAGAGCATGTAGTGTAGGCCCTCAGGACCCCCAGGGATGTTAGAGCCATTAGGTGGAAGGAATCTGGGTCCTAGAATAACTGTGTGGAGGAAAACCTGCCTGATGGACTGCATTGAACTGTGACATGCATGAGAAATGAACCTTTAAATTAATGTGAGACCCCTGACATCTGGGAGTTGTTTGTTGCAGTAGTTAATCTACCTGACTCATACAAACCTCTTAGCCAGTCACAGTTTATTCTTCCCTAAGAAATGTGCACTGTATGAAGCCCTTTAGGACCCTAAACACCTCCGCTAAAGCTCAAGGGTTTGAGGATTACCACAAAGCGTTTCCACCTTTGTGAAGAATTTCCAGATGCATCCTTCTGAAATCAGTGTTGATTATGTCCTCTTTCCTGACAACATGATAACAAATTTTTACCTGTCTGATGTCACCTTGTCACACAATACTGAAATTCACCGTTAATGATGTAACTTGACAACTTAGGCAAAAGGGGGAATTTATATCCTATGAGGAAGTGGGGTAAACAGTCTCCAAAGATGGGCACCATCAATTCCTCTCCTCCCTGTACACACATGCTGCTCCACCCAGCAAGGGTGACATCTATTTCCCCTCCCCTGGTATCTGAACTGTGGCCTTGTGACTTGCTTTGCCCAATGGAATGTCAAGGATATGACATTCTAGGACTTCTGCGTCCAGGCCTTAAAAGGAATGGCAGCTTTAAGGTCCTCCCTCTGGGAAGCCAGCTGCCAGTTGAGAGGTCTGACTATGCTGAGACCCCCCATGCTGTGAGGAAGCCCAAGGCGACCACGTTGAGAGCCCACTTAGGCACCAGATGTGAGTGAAGGCTTTGTGACCCTTCCAGCCAGCTCAGATGCCCACTGAATACAGCCGAGTGAGTGACTCTAGCCAAGGCCAGAAGAACCACCAGCTGAGCCCAGTGAACTCACAGCTTCGTGTGGAGAAAATAAATCATTGCTGGTTTAAGCCAAGTTCGGAGTGGCTTGTTACACAGCAATAGGTAACCGAGACAGAAGGGACTCTAGGTGTGAGGTTCTGACTGGTTAAGGAAAGACTTGTGAAATCTCCCATGGGATTGTTCACCATTGTGTTTTAACTCATGAAGGTGGAAACATGGCTTTGAAAGAGGCCTGAGAAAGGCTTTTATGGTCAGGGGCATACAGTAGCCACTTTCCCATGCTCTTACTTGAGCCTTGACAAATATTTCTTCAACAGAAGATTTTTGAATGAAAGTAATTATCACGTACCTCTCTGTTCCGTGTCTTAGGCCGTGAGCTCTTTGGGGGGAGATCATTGTCTGGACATAGAACAGTGCCTCCGCGAGGTTGCAGGCTGTAGAGGTTTATTGAGTGAGTTAATGCTGGGCTTGGGGGCGGACCTCATCCTTTCAGTGGATGAGGATGTGATGAAGAGGAACCCTTGCCTTGCCCCTAATGTCTCACCCAAAGGTCAAAAGGAAGAAGCTAAATGAAGAAATCTTCAGTGCATCTAGACAGTTGCAGTAAATCAATAAATACACCTCTGTATGTTGCAAAAAAGAATTCAGTTGCCACTCCATAGGAAAAGAAAGAAGTTCCTTATCATTAGGCCAGAAAGCACCATCCGAGCATAAGGGTCAATCAAGTTGCATTTGAAACACTCTCTTTATTGCTCTTAGGGTACTTTTCTTGAGTCATGATTTAGCACTCACTATAGACAGGGCAGTGACTCCAGGTACAAATAACGGCAGAGATGGCCCTGGACTAGGAAAAGCAGATGTGAGATGGAGCACATCTGACAGAAATAAGCCTGCTGGAGACAAAATATGCGAGGGCTGTCACTTACCTGCTTTGCCTCAGATTTTGGGTATAGTTATCTTGACTTCAGTAGCCAGGTAGAGCTTGTTCAATTTGTACGTCAATTTATAACAAAGCAACAGGGGTTCCTTGACCTGGGACTTTATGAAGATAATAAGAGGATTAGCTGAGAGGAAATGAACCAGGCTATGGAAAGAGAACTATATCCATTTCAATACTGTTAAATAGATATTTACCACAAACTCCAAAGAATATACTGTAGGGTTGTGTTATAACTTCCAGCTACTGTTTTTAAGGGAGCTGATCAGAACTTCTACAAGGACTCAGGGTGTAACAGGGACTGGAGATAGGACTTCCTACTCAGGATTTCCTTGCTTCCTTCCTTCCACCCACCTACCCATCCGTTTATCCACGTATCCACCCACCCACCTACCTACCCATGTGTTGCACTTCCGCATTGTATCAGGCACTGTTCAGGGGGCCGGTGGTACATTTTCAAGCAAAACAAAACCCATCTCTGTTATCTTGGTGTTTATGACCTGGATGTGATTTTTAGAATTTAGGCATTCACACCTCAATCGGTTTGGGGGAATTTACAGTTGAATTTCTTGTTAGGAAAATATACTTGGCGTCTTTGAAATCCACCAGTGGACTCTTTTCGTACCTACAGGATTCTACTTCAGGAAAAAAGAAACTGTCTCCTGATGCAGCTGGAAGAAGCCACCCGCATAACGTCCTATCTCCAGTCCCAGTTACAAAGGTGGGTAACTTGTTATCATCTTATAACGACGTGGGCGTGAACTTCACAGTTCCCTTTGGCTTGGTTTTCTCTCCTAGAACTTGGGACCTGCAGTGGTTGTAAACACTGGACAGGAAAGTGGATACACGATATTTTTAAGAGGAGCTACTCATATATGATCCAAGGAATATGAGAACCAAATGTGACTTCTGAATAATGAATCATTTATCGAAGGATTTTGTCACTCACAGCATCAGGAGTGTATATATCCATCTACATAGATGCATATGCACATTTTTTAATGATACAAATATTTAAAAAATAAGATTTGGATGCTCGTGCCTGTGAAGCCCTCCACTAAAAAAGCCCCTAGGCTTTTTAGTGCTTAATTACAGACTGTTCTCCTCTGCCTAGTACATGCAGGTCATGGCTGTTTTGTGAGATTGTTGAAATGTGCAGAAGTGTCTGTTTTCTTGTTGAATCCCCCATCCTCTGGCGCAGCGAGGAGAAGCATAATAATCATTTGCAAACAAATAACTGAATTCTGACCTTTGTGACTTTTCCTGTCTTGTGATGACTTCTTTTATTTTAATCACAATTTTATCTCCTTCTGATCCTGACATTTACGCTCTGGTTTCTCTTGATCTGAGGAAGCTTTGAAGTTCATTTTAACCTGATTTCGCCTGAGGAAATGTATTTCAGTACCAGAAGACTCAGTTATCTCCTGTGACTTGCCCCAGGCTCCAAAGCCCTCTGGAGATCATCCTGGTTCTTTGCAAACATACCCAGGGAATTTTAATGCCCAGTTAATTGGAAGGTTTTACAAACTTCGGCCCTTCTACCTGCCCAGATAGCACAGTGTTTACTGTGGAAAAGAAAAATTTTTTAAATTGTAGAACTAAAAAAATTGGTTGTGACTTGTCATGTTTTTGTGCTAGAGTCTTCATTTCTGTACGAGATCAAAAATGAATGAATGAATACTCTTATTCAGTTTTTGGTTTTTTTTTTTTTTTTTTTTTGCGGCACGCGGGCCTCTCACTGCTATGGCCTCTCCCGTTGCGGAGCACAGGCTCCGGACGCACAGGCTCAGCGGCCATGGCTCACGGGCCCAGCCGCTCCGCGGTATATGGGATCTTCCCAGACCGGGGCACGAACCCGTGTCCCCTGCATCGGCAGGCGGACTCTCAACCACTGCGCCACCAGGGAAGCCCTCTTATTCGGTTTTTCATTCTTCTACCTTACAAAAAGTGTGAGGCCGCCGGTGAGAAATGGGAGCGGTCTCTGAAACATGACTGTGAGCCATGTGAAAGAAGGACTTGGCAATGAAGTAGACAATCACTCAGCACAAGTTTCATTCAAGTTGTTCATTCTCACTGGGGATTTAAAATATGCCTTCATATATCCAGAGAAAACTCTAATTTGAAAAGATACATGTACCCTAATGTTCATTACAGCACTATTTACGATAGCCAAGACATGGAAGCAACCTAAATGTCCATGGACAGATGAATGGATAAAGAAGATGTGGTACATACACACACACACACACACACACACACATATATGTATGGTATCTATGGTGTGTGTATATATATATATATATATATATGTAATGGATTATTACTTAGCCATACAAAAGAATTAAATAATGCCATTTGCAGCAACATGGATGGACCTAGAGATTATCATACTAAGTCAGAGAAAGACAAATATACGATATCACTTATATGTGAAATATAAAAAAAAGTGATACAAATGAAGTTATTTACAAAACAAAAACAGACTCACAGACGTAGAAAACAAACTTATGGTTACCAAAGGGAAAGGGTGGCAGGAAGGGATAAAAGAGGAGTTTGGGCTTAACAAATACACACACTACTACATATAAAATAGATAACCAACAAGGACCTACTGTATAGCACAGAGAATAATACTCAGTATTTTGTAATAACCTATAAGGGAAAAGAATCTGAAGAAGAATATATATATATATATATATATATACACACACATATATATATGTAACTGACTCACTTTGCTGTACGCCTGAAACTAACACAACACCTGAAATGAACACAACATTGTACATCAACTCCAATTAAAAAAGCATGCCTCCTTATTCAGCAATGTAACACATTCACAATTTTTCTGGACTCTACCTGTGGCATAAAGTGAGACACACCTCACACCTGTAGATGATAAAAAGGGAAACAGTCTCCTCCGCTGACCTCCCAATCAAAAACATGCTCAGTGGAAACCAGCAGGAAGGAAGAGCTAGCTTTCTTCCTGGGTAGGAAAATAACGAGTCATCATATCCTTGTGGTAAACAGAATTATCAATTCATAAATTCCGTGTATTAGGTTTTCACTTTCCAGGGGCTAATGCCCCATTATTTTACTTATGGGAAATAGCACCTTGTAGTTCCTGGTACAGACAGCTGCCAGATGACATGTGCTGGCATCTGTCGGTCTGGCATCTGTTGGTCTCTGCCCACGTCTAATGAGTGTGTTCTCCTCATTGCGATGCCGCCTCTAAAATGGAAGAAATATTAACAGCTTCTACCAGCAGCTGTGGAGGCTGATGTCTTCTTCAGGGCAGGCACGAGTTTGGAATACATTATCTGTTTGGCACAATTTATTCACGGCTACTGCCTGACCTTCTCAAAACAGAAAAGGTCATCACAGCCTGGCTCTCCCAGAGCTGAGCTGGGCATAGTCGTTCACCACTGGAAAGGTCCTTCTCTCTCTGCATTCTCTCTGTAGGATGTGTCACAGGTCACTGTTTGTTTGAGGCCTCAGTTTCAGAGATGAAAATATTTTGAGTCCACTGTTCTCTCATCCAAGGAGTTTATTTTGACCCTTAGGGTACATGAAAATCTGTCCTATGAACTGATTTCCTCTCCTTTTTTTTGGCCTATATTTGCCATAAGAAACGAATCATGAAACAGACAAATGTGACGTCATAAAATTCAGGCACCTTAAAAAAAAGAAAGAAATCTATGTACATGATTCTGAGCTAATCCTTGTTAAAAGTAATTTTCTTTGGGCTAACATGACCTACAAGCACATTCTTTCAAAACTAGTCATTGTTTCGGGGCTGCCGAATGTTTTGAGCTCACAAACCACGTACATTTCTTTTCACTTCTTGTTTCCTGTATGTTACAGCCCCGAACAGACACTGGACATGCTGGCTCCATAGCTAATGTGGTGTGGGAGTTGGTATGCTAGCTATGTCTCTCAGACAAATGTAGATGTGGCAAGTCTTTGTCTAGAAGGCTGGACGGGAGCTTAAAGGGTGGGCTCTAGAGAGGAGATAGCAGGGGTGAACCGGCAGGAGGTCCCAGTTTTAATGCCAGTAATCGCTAACTATGTGACTTTGGACAAGTCACTTAAAACAATTTTTCCCCCAGAAAGCAAAAGGATTGGCTGTGTCTTCTAAGAGCCATCACTTCTACAGTTCTGGTTTCTAGACCTTCAGCTATGTGGGGTCACCCAGACTAGAGGGTCAACTAGTCTGTAACTTTGCAGCCATAGCTCATGGTTCCTGCCCATGTTTAGCACGCTTCCTAAATTTGGAACACCTGACCATTTTTTCTTTGTAATAGCACTTGTATTTTTTCTTTTAATTTTATTGAAGTATAGTTGTTGTGTTAATTTCTGCTATACAGCAAAGTGATTCACTTATATATATATATATCTCTATACATTCTTTTTCATATTCTTTTCCATTATGGTTTATCACAGGATACTGAATACAGTGCCCTGTGCTCTACAGTAGGACCTTGTTGTCTATCCATCCTATATATACTAGTTTGCATTTGCTGACCCCACACTCCCGATTCCTCCCTCCCCCACTCCCCTTCCCCCTGGCAACCACAAGTCTGTTCTCTGTGTCTGTGTTGACTCACTGTTTACAGCTTAAATTTATTGAAGGCAACACAGGTTGGTACTGATTGTAGCAGAAATAACTACAATGACAGAAAACACTACCCAGGGGTCAGGTTAACAAATTAAGGAGAACTGGAGATGTTTTCAGAAGAACCGAGGGAATCCGTTGCTAGCAGACCTGCACTATGAGAAATGCTAACAGCAGGTGGGAAGGAAGTGACACTGGATCACAACTTGGATCTTCAAGAAAGGATGAAGAGCAGTTCCTGGTGTGCTGGGTGATGTGGCAACTGTGTCCCTTAGATGTAGGGCTGGAACGTGGCACAAGGAGCCATGTTTAGGGTGCCATGATGGTGTAAGAGTGACATGAAGGTGCTGCTGTAGGATTTCAGTTTTCCCCAGTAAAGAGACTGCGTCTAGCAGAGCAGCCTCAGTTGGAGTCACCCTCTGACTTTCCACGACCCATCTCTCTTTTTCCGCTTTACAATGCAGAGGTTAGTGGAGATGGATGGGAATTCCCATCCTGCGTCTTCCATGTCTTCAATGGTGCTTCCAATCAGTAATGAATCCCTCGGGTTCATGGTGTTGCTCGTAATGGCCTTTCTTGCTCTGGAGGGAGGACTCTGGAGCCTTCCACACACCTCCTACCACGGGCTGGGAGCACAGTTGGTATTTAGCTCATGGCTGAGCATACGCTCAGGATTTGGAAGAACTAAACACAGGTGGACCTGAGGTTCCACTGGGCTTACCACTAGGTCAGCTCAGCTCAAATTCTGTTTAACTTCTGATCCCCATTAAGTCCCAACTCTAACACATGTGCAGCAGAAACATTCCGCTTCTCTAGATGTTACTGTTGGCTCAATGTCCTGGAGGGCTTTGAACGCTGACCACCAAAGGGGGAAAAAAATCCCAGCATCTACTTTCCTTGGTGGTGTGTTCTCCGTATGTCTTTGATGAGTATTTCCCTTGTTCTACCACAAAGGGTTCCACAGCAAAGTAATAGCCTATTTTTCTTAAAACATTTTAAATGTTCAAATTGGGAAGCCTGACCTCTTTTGCCAGTGGCGGTTATTAGTTATAGAAATTGGGGAACTGGTTGGGGGCGGGGCGGGGAGAAAGGGTGAGGGAGGGTGTTCTCTCAGGGAGAGCCTCTGCAGGCCTGGGGGCCGTGGTCTGCGTGTCACCAGCAGCACATCCCAACAAGGGACAGAGTTCCTAACACGGGCCTCTGTCGTGGTGGCCAGGAACCTAGTTCTGACCGCTGTGGGCTGGGGAATCTAGACCGCGATAGGAAGGCTGGTTGGTATTAGTTCCCTGTGGCTGCTGTAACGAATTGCTACAACTGAGCGACGTGAAGCACCACAGATTCCTTATCTTATTGTTCTGTGGGTCTAAAAGGGGCTAGAAATCAAGGCGTGGGCAGGGCTGGTTCCTTCTGGAAGCTCTGAAGGAGAATCCCTTCATTGCCTTTTCGGCTTCCTTGGCTCATTGGCTCTCTTTCCTCCAGCCATGGCAGGACTCCAAAAATCTGCTCCCGTCAGCATGTCCCGTTCTCTGACTCTGACTCTCCCACTTTCCTGTTGTAGGGATGCTAGTGATTCCGTAGGGCCCATCTGGATAACCCTGGAGACTTGCCCCACCTCAAGACCCTTAACTATTTCACATCTGCAAAATCCCCTTTGCCGTCTAAGGTAACACCTTCTTGGGTTTCAGGGCTGAGGATGTGGACATCTTTGGGGGCTGTTACTCTGCCTACCAGGCCGTGGTCTGCATATAACAATTCACGATGGAGTTCAGTAACCCAGGAGCTCGGGAGCATGAAAGAAGGATGTGGCACAGAGCCAAAAATAACTCTAAAAACAACTCCAAGGGGTCCTGTCGCCCATCTCCAGGTCCTAGTCATCAGTGATCTTCACCAGGCAGCTGCAAGGATGGCCTCCATTTGGTCTGGTTGGGACTTCTCTCTCTCTCCAGCTTCTGCTGAATCTTCTCTTCTGAGCTCAAGAAAGGGGGTGGGTGCATAGAAATAAGGAAGGATGCGTGATCATTTCACATCTTTGCATTCTATAGTGCTCCAAACCTAGAGGTGCTTAATAAATAGGTATTATGACTGGTGGTGGTTCCATTCTTAGCACTTTTGTGGCAAATATCGGTTGGCTACCCCTAAACCAAAATCCCAGATGCCCAAAGTGAATGCCAAAACCCTGGGGCTCGGGGGCTAACAGCAGCTACAGTTGTCGTCACACCGCAGCCAGTTGTGCAAAAGAGCATTCAGAACAGAAGGGATCAAGTTCTGCTGTTCCTTTGGGGGACTGGGAAAAAGCACGCACAAGAGAATGAGCTCCAGGGCGCCAAAGCCCGGGAGGAATATTTAGGCCAAGGCTCTCAACCAGGGTTGCATACAGGAATCACCTGGGGAGATTTCCACAGTGCCCTTGCTCGGCCTGCGCGGCCCGAGATTTGCATCTAATTGGTCTGGGCATCAGAATTGTAAAAGGTCCCCAGATGATGCCAATGTTGAGTGACCGCTGAGAACCAGTGAGTGAGGCGTCAGAAGCAGGCTGCACGGAGGGAGGACCCCAGGTGAGGCAGCCTTGCACCCACAGACGCCGTCCCCATCAGAGCCTGACTGCCCTCCACGTGCATTCGAATCTCCGGGAGTCTTGTTAAAATCAGATACTGACTCAGCAGGGCTGGGGGAGGGCCTGAGGTGCTGTGTGCATTTCTCGCTCGCTTCCAGGTGATGCTGATGAAGCTAATCCGAGGACCAGGCTTGAAGGAGTGAGGATCTCGCAGCTCATTTCACAGAAGAGACAATGGCGGCCCGGGGCGCGCGGCTACGTTTCCAGAGATTTGTGGCTGAGTTGGAACTGGATCAAGTCGCCTTCTTCCCAGTCCAGTGACCATCCTACGTCACAGGCCTCTCTCAGGTGAGCAAAGGATTCAACTGTGCTCGCTATGTTCATCAGTGAAAATAGGGCCTTGACTGATGAGACAAAAATTACCAAGATTTAGCAAAGTGAAAAATTACGGTAGTGGGAATTGTTTGAATTCCTTGTGAGCAAAGTGGGCATACGTGGTTTATTTGCTTAAGGCACCGAAGTCTATGTAGATTCAGGTTTTATATATCATTGTTTTTCTTTATAAAACACTATTTTAATGAGAAGAAACCCTGATGACTGCAAGTGGGCTAGGAGTGAGATAGGGGCTCTGAACCCGGCACATAAGCCTCGTTGAAGGAATCGGACCAAATTTCTTCTAGTTGGAGATAGCTGTTTCAGACCGGGAGTGCTCAGACGGACACGTCGGGGGCTCTACGGCCGGGGGTTATCTCTGGTTGGTCTGTTACCACCAGCAACAGATGATTTTCTTTCCTTCCCTTTTCCTTATTTTTTTCCTTTTTCCCTCTTTCCTCCCTCCCTCCCTCCCTTCCTTTGTCTCATAAACATTCAATGGGTGACCGTAAAGCTCTTCGGTCTCTGAGAATCTCCCCACCCCAATTCAGTACAAATGTTTTAGAATGTTTAGTTCTTGAAGCCGGGTCGATGAAAAGGAAGGCAAAGTCAAGTTGCCAACTTTACCATTTTGCCCCAAGGCCAAATTGGAAGGAGGTGGGCTGTGCTAAGAGCTTTATATCTGGGATGGGAGAGTACTGGCCTTCCCATATCCCCTGCCCCACCCACCCCACATGCTCTTTGCCCTTGGACAAGCCACTTAGACCTCTCCTAACCCCACTGGTTAGAAGCGGGCAATAAGTTTATTTTTGAAGTGTTCTTGTAAAAGATAATTCAGGGGAAAATGGAAAATTCTTCCTGAAGGGCGCTGCCCCTGTTGTTGCTTGGCTAAGGTGAACCCTGATGAAGACCACCGCTTAAACATTAAGACAGAGGAAAGAGTAAAAAGGACTCTCTTAGGGCACAAAGTACAGGACGACCATGGCTTTCTTTTATCATTGACCTGACCCCCACGAGTACCAGCTGGCCTGGCAGGAAGAGGTCCTAGCACTGCCAGGCCCTCGAGATTACAGGCCTGGTGCTCAGAAGCCCCGACGGGCCCCAGGCAGACGGGGGTCAGCATGGCTGGTGGCTGTGCACACAGGCCTTTAGCGACACACCCTGTCTGGTCTACATTGGGAACAGGAATCCTCTTGCTGGTGTGTCTTCTTGGGACAGTGCGGCTCTATGAAAGCAGAATTAAAACGCACATTGCTTGAAAAATCGCTACCTGGAGATGGCATTTATCCAGGAGGAACGGCTAGAGAAAGGTTGGTAGCGAAGAGAAATAATCAAATGGGAATAGAACCCCGAACCCTGTAATGTCGGTGGCCACCATACTCAATATCAGTGACATCTGGGGAGGCTGTGCTATTGGATTGGTAGTTTTTTTCCAGTTTATATTGACTTTATGTTTGTTTATAAATTTATTTATTTTTGGCTGCGTTGGGTCTCTGTTGTGCGCGGGCTTTCTCTAGTTGCGGTGAGCAAGGGCTACTCTTCATTGCGGTGTGCGGGTTTCTCGTTGCGATGGCTTCTTGTTGCAGAGCTCGGGCTCTAGGCGCGTGGGCTTCAGTAGTTGTGGCATGCGGGCTCAGTAGTTGTGGCTGGCGGGCTCTAGAGCACAGGCTCGGTGGTTATGGCGCAGGGGCTTAGTTGCTCTGCGGCATGTGGGATCTTCCCGGACCAGGGCTCGAACCCATGTCCCCTGCATTGGCAGGCGGATTCTTAACCACTGCACCACCACGGAAGTCCCTATATTGACTTTAAAGTCTGCCCTACATCTGAAAATACCACTGGCAAGAAAGCATGACATTAACCTGAAGAAAACATTGAAAGCAGTTCTTTACAAAAACATTTCTTGGTGCGGTTCTTGTATTTTTCTTGCATTTCTTGGGTTTGTGTTCTGAAAAGGTGAAGTTTGGATACTGAAAAGAAGTGCGAGGAGCATCTAGGGATTGTGGGTGAGGAAATGGATCATGACATTGACTCTAAGCCCTGCCTTAGGGCTGACAACCAAGTAAGCTGCATGGATGACCCCAGGCCACTTGCCAAAGAGCTGCCTGGGGTCTTGTTTAAAAATGTAGATTCCAGGGTGCTGTCATTGAGGCTGACAACTCAGTGAAATTGTATTTTTTTTTTTTTTTTTGGAAATTGTATTTTGAAAGCTCTCCTGTTGGTTCTACAGCTTAGCCAGATTGAACACAGGCTAGGCTGCATGGGGCATGTGATCCCTTAGGGCTAAGTCCAGGATCTTCGACCAAATAGGATTGATGGGTAATCGAACTAGATCAAGGGTGCAGTGACTTTTTGGAAAAAAGTGGTTCCAGAGAAAGGAAAACAGCTAGCAATTCTTGAATACTTACTATGGGTCAGCCACCATGCTAAAAGCTTTGTAGAGATTAATCCTGGGCATTTATTTACTTGTTTTCAGCAAATGAGGAAACTGACACTTAAAAAGCTTAGGCAATTTGGCACAGGTCATACAGTTACAAGTGCTGGGGTGGTGGTTTGACCTCAAGTCTGTATGACTCTGCAGTTCAAAGCCCAAGGGTGGGGGACGGGGAGGGAGAGAGAGAGAAAGTTGCATCTCCCCTAACAAAAAGACATACAATTTTCCTTTGGAAGAAGTTCGGTGAATTTACATATAACTACTACAAGGACTGGACAGAAGGACATAAGATGATTTTCAGTTGCTGTTAAAATTCTCATTATGTTTGAAAGGATGAATCTTGTTAAATGTGGTCCAAACAAAGAAACTTACTCTTAGGGAAAAATTATAATCAGATATTAAACATCTGTGTGATTAATTTTATTCGGTTGACACCAGAGGCCAGTGTTTTTTCTTGGTATAGCCTTAAATGTAATAAATTGATAGTTTAAATATAATATTAGCTGTATAATTTTATTCTGCTTTGTTAGCTTATGTTAGCCCAATAAAATCTGACAATGGAATGAAAGACTCTCCTTGGGGTGATATTTTAATTGTCATAAAAATGTCATATGGATTAAGGGGCCAGCTGAGCCCTTATAGTTTCTCAGGGACTAGAGAAATCATTAAAAAAAAAAAAAGCATATGCTATTTCCGAGATAAAATGCTGGCCATGATTCCAGCCATAATGTTCTTTTTATGTGAATTTTGCCAAATACCAAGCCCTGAATTATACTAATACCCAGAAATCATCTTCCAAAACACGTGAGATACTAGAAATTTCTTCCTCCTCCTCCTTCACTGATTTATTTATTTAATTTATTTACTTTTGGCTGTGTTGGGTGTTCGTTGTTGCACGGGCTTTTCTCTAGTTGCAGCGAGCCGGGGCTACTCTTCGTTGCGGTGCGCGGGCTTCAGTAGTTGCGGCACGCGGGCTCAGTAGTTGTGGCTTGCGGGCTCTAGAGCGCAGGCTCAGTGGTTATGGCGCATGGGCTTAGTTGCTCCGCGGCATGTGGGATCTTCCCGGACCAGGGCTCGAACCCGTGTCCCCTGCATTGGCAGGCGGATTCTTAACCACTGCGCCACCAGGGAAGCCCCTCCTCCTTCACTTTTTGTTACGGGGAATTTTGAATTAACACAAAAGTGTACATCATTGTGTAGCAAATTCCTTATACTAAAAATATTTAATTCCATAGCAATTTCTGCCCTTCCACTTCTGCTCAACTTTGAGTCCAGTGGATTCTCTGGTCCTTTATTTCTGGCAGGCTTTTCCTGCAGCAGTTGGGAAACAGGAGAGTGAATAGGTTTTTCCTCTCAGCTATGATTACCTCCTTCTTTGGAATGTCTGTCAGCCCTTCCCCCACCGGGAAGAAATACATGGAGACTCTAAGACTGAGTTACTTAGATAGTTAGGTTAGATCGTTGGCAAACTACTGCCCTGCAGGTCAAATCCAGCTGCTACTTGTTTTTGTAAATAGGGTTTTATTGGTACAGTCACGCCCATTCATTTACGTTTTTATTGCCCGAGGCTGCTTCCCTGCTTCAGTGGTAGGGTGGAAGGGTTGTGACGGACTACAAAGCTGAAAATAGGTACTTTCTGAGCCTTTCCAGAAAAAATTGTCTAACCCCTGGTTTAGAGGAACTGCTGTTCAGACGAGGGTATTAAACTAGGTCAGTGTCTTTATTAGTCAGGGTGTAGTCAGAAAAAACGAGTGCCCCCCCAGATGAGAGTTTAATACCCAGGCTGAAAGAATGTTGACCATCCGGAATTTGCTGGTTACTATGGCTGAGGAAAGGAGTCATCTATGGTTCTTTTTTTTATTTTTTTAATTTTTTATTTATTTTATTTTTGGCTGCATTGGGTCTTCATTGCTGCGTGCGGGCTTCCTCTAGTTGCTGCGAGCGGGGGCTACTCTTCGTTGCAGTGCGTGGGCTTCTCATTGCTGTGGCTTCTGTTACGGAGCATGGGCTCTAGGCACACGGGCTTCAGTAGTTGTGGCATACAGGCTCAGTAGTTGTGGCTCGCAGGCTCTAGAATGCAGGCTCAGTAGTTGTGGCACACGGGCTTAGTTTCTCCACGGCATGTGGGATCTTCCCGGACCAGGGCTCGAACCCGTGTCCCCTGCATTGGCAGGCAGATTCTTAACCACTGTGCCACCAGGGAAGTCCATCATCTGTGGTTCTGAAAGCTTCTGCCTGAAAGTGACACACATCACATCTGCTTCTGTTGGATGACTAGTCAAAACTTAAATGAATAACCACCATAAGCGGATACACACACTTAGAAAATACTGAAATCCTTCTAATGTTTCTAAAATATCTAACAATATTTCTAATAATTTAACTGGGTTGCAGTCTTGCATTGTGTTTACTTAAGAATTTGCTGAGGAGTCTCCCTCTTAAGACTTCAACATTATGTATACAAATCACTGTTTGGGAAAAGAACTGGAACATACATGTCTATATCTAATTAGAATTCTTTTAGTTTTACACAGACTATTGAAAGTGACTTAAAGCAGAAGTAGTGGAAGGAGACAAAACAGTGACATTTGCATATAGTTGGAGTTTGGAGGAAAAATTCTAAGTGCTTTAATTTGTAGGCACAGCATGTAATAAGTATGCTGACAGGCAGAACTTTGTGTCTGCCAGAAGCAAACACCTCTCAATTCCGAGGAACGTTGACTAGAGTCTGTCATGGTTACAGGGCTGACGGAATGTTCTGGAATGTTCTCGGCATCAGTCTGCAGTTTCTGGGAAAAGTTGTGCTCTTCTGGACATGGTTTGTTCACTCCCCTCCTTTCGGCACCTGGTTGTGAAGAAGGGGAAGGTCTGTAAAGATATTACTGTGGAAGAGGAGTCCTCAGATGAGGGTCCTCAGGGGAAATCTAGCTCACTGCTTGGTTTTGTAAATAAAGTTTTATTGGAGTACAGCCATGCTCATTCATATCCGTGTGCTTTATGTGCTTTATGTTGTCCTGCTACTGCAGCAGAGTTGAGTAGTTGTGGCAGAGACTGTCTGGCCTGCAAATGTGAAAATATTCACTATCTGGTCCTTTGGAGACAAAGTTTAGTGACCCTGCTTCTAAAGTCTTTCCCATCTGCAGAAAAAGGTCTACATGTAAATTTTACACCCACCTAGAAAGTTATGTCAGACCTTTCAACCATATATAGAACATGATGCTGTAACAAAGGAATTTTTTAAGGATTTTAATCATTCCTTTTGGTAAATGGAATATTTTTCTTCTTCTTCTTCTTTTTTTTTTTTTTTTTTTTTTGCGGTACGCGGGCCTCTCACTGTTGCGGCCTCTCCCGTTGCGGAGCACAGGCTCCGGACGCGCAGGCTCAGCGGCCATGGCTCATGGGCCCAGCCGCTCCGCGGCATGTGGGATCTTCCCAGACCGGGGCACGAACCCGTGTCCCCTGCATCGGCAGGCGGACTCTCAACCACTGCGCCACCAGGGAAGCCCTCAAATGCACATTTGATGATACTTACACACTGAAAACTCTCCAGTGGGTCCTCATCACCCACACAACATTTAGGGAAATATTCAAACATTCTAGCAAGGAATTTAGGTGCCTTCATGACATGGCTTTTACTTAGCTATTCAGCCCCATCTCCCACCATCCCCTTCCCTCAGGCCTTTTGCTCCTTGCTCCAGCCAGCACATACGCATGCCCATGATATTACCTCTGACCTGGGTGCCTTTTTCTACCTCGATGCTGCTTCCTGCTCTTCATCCTTTAAGTTGAGCTCAAGCATCACCTCCTCCTGGAAGCTTTCCCTGACTGTCCCACGTCAATCGATCCCCCACACTGACACCAGGGTCACCTGCCTCTAATGCACATTTTGATGATACTCACATACTGATAGATCATAGATGTGTGGCGAGTGGTTTTTATATTCTAAAAAGTAATGTTTGAGCTATGTATAGGAAAAATAAGGGTATTTCTGTTCCCGCGAGCAAAGAGTCAGAATTTGGCTTTGAATATATGTGAGGGGATTGAATCCAATGTACTGCTGAGACTGTTTTAGGAGAGGCTGGGCTGGTGGCTGTTACCTTAGGAAGAGCTCTGTAATTCAACCAGAAGAAGGATTCCCAGGATCTCTACATCTCTAGATAGTAAAACTGGAAGGGGCTACTGATATCTGTGCCCTGAGCCTCAGCTGGAGAGGGAATCAGTGTCTTTTTACTTGGGTCATTGGCTGTGATGTTGGAATCCAGTAGCAGCATGGAGGAAGCCCCCCTGTGGGAGACACTGTGACACCACAGATGGGGAGACACTGACCTGGAGATGGAGGGAGAGGCAGGGAGAGTGAGGTAGCAATGGTATTTGAATTCCGGATCAGCATGCCTTAAGTTAGAACCTAGGTGAATCAATAAACCTCTCTTCTTTTCCTTGAACAAGTCTCAGTTGAGTTTGTATCACTTAAGATGCAAAGATTCTTGATTGTTACTAAGTTTGACAAATTTATGTTTTATTTTTTTCTTGACAGCAGAACCGAAATTAAATTTATATAAGCCACATCTACTCTGTCACAAGGATGAATGCATCGATGAACTTTTATTAAAATCCCTTGTACTACCTTATGACAGATAAAGAGAACTTATGAAGGGTCGTAAGATGGCCAATGATAACTTAAAAAGGAACTGTAAGATCTGTGTGCATGGGCCAAACACTAGGATTTGTAGGTCTTGGAGAAGAGAAAACATACTTGTGATCTCGATGTATATGAATGGTTGTTACTCAGAAGAGGATGATGAGACTTCCGCTCCAGGAGATAGGTTGGAGGTTCAGGTATGGTGGAGAGAAATTGTGACAGTGATCAAATACTGAAGGCATTTGTGGAATCTTATTTGGAGGCTGAAATGAAATTTTATTATTTGGAAAATGACTTCTGTGGGCTTTGCCTCAAAGTCAGGTTAGGTCATTTGTTGGAATTAGTTTTTCTGTATCCTGTAATGCAGAATGGTTCCACTTCATAACTTTCTGAAACTTTTAGCGTTATTAACCAGCAGTAAGACTCAAGTATTGAACTTGGCTCAGGAATGACCACTGGAGAAGACCCTTTGGTGGCATGTGACATGCAGTTCTATTGTGAGAACACAGGCTTCCTTGTCCTTCCTCGTGTATTTCTGGAAGAAGAGATTTCACTTTTCCTTATTCTAATAAAATAAAAAATAATGTATGTTTAAGAAAACTAAAGAATATCTCTACTGTCATTTTTCAGTACTATCAGAGTTAGAAATACAGTGTCCCTACCTTTCATACCTATGTTCTTCCTTCCTTCCTTCTATCCATCCATCCATCCATTTATCCTTTCTAGGATATTCATTGACTGCCTATGATGTGTCAGAATTTGGGCTTAGGTCCTTCTACTTGTAACACGGTTCTCAGCTTTCCTGCAGCCCAAGCTCTGAAAATGGAATCCCCTTCTCACAAAATAGTCTCTTCACAAGTCACTATTTACCCTCACAATCAGTTTGTTCTAACCCCTGGTTCCTGGACCAGCCAGGCATTCTTTTTGCTACTTCAGACCTACCTGTTTTCTTTTCTTGATCCTTTTCTTAGCATTCGTGGTGGTCTCGGCATAGAGAGTTGAAAGTACTGAGGCAGATTTAGAGCTTAATCTGGGTCGGGGAAACACTGCTCCAAATTCTGATTTTTCGGTGGGAGGTTGGCTAGACATCTCTTGGCATGACCTTCATTTTCTGTCTTTCCAGGCTCTCTGTTTGGCTTCATAGTGAGTTGCTCTTGTCTCCTGGGTTGCAAGATTTCCGTTTTGAAGCCGGGCAAAACACCGTCTACCCTCTGTTCATGTTTCCTTTGTGGATTCTCTCTCTGCCCCGTTCTCATGACTTCCAGTGAATTTTCAGCCCTTAATCTATTGAAAGAGAAATGGCTCAAGGGAGGTGGCCGTGGAATGTATATCTTAAACTTAAATTCTTAAAACTTTAACATTGAAGGTTTCTTTAACATTTAGGACACATAAAATAATTTTTAAAATATTGCTAAACATTTTCCGTGGATTATTTGCTTAATTGCTTGTGTGAAAAGATTTAAACTGCACAGGCTCTCTGCCAGTTCTGCCTTCCTTCCAATGATCTACTTTTGGCTTCTAATATTGGCTTCCAGTGACTGATTCTCCCATCATGTAGCCACTAGACTTTTCCTCACCACCTGGCCCCAATGCTCCGTCCTATCATATGGCTTTGAGTCAAATAGTTGCTTATGGCCTGGTACTCTCAGACACGCATGTGTGCACCTACACAGCAGACCAGAGCCTTCTGTTTGGAAGCCATGCATATGGTAGGCAGATCTTCTTTTCACCAGGATCAGGTTCAATGCCGTGGTTGCATCCAGTTCACTGGATGATGCCCCGATCCAAGGTTGGTTTCCTGGTCACTGGTATTAGCCCTTTCATTTCCCAACTTCAATTTGAATCACGTTCACCAAGTTGAAATTCTCTTTAGCAGTCATGGCCAAGGGGGGAATGAGCCTAAAGAAAATGTTCAGACAATTTTTCAATTCCTTAAGCAGTAGAATAAATGCCTTCATTCAATTCTTAGACTATTGGCTGATCAGGTGGCCGGAGTAATAATTTGTATCGTATTTGTCAGTAATCACAGTCATCATAAGAACCGATCATGTTTCTTCTGAACATACTGGGATGGGCCCTTGACATGGATTATCTCATTTGTTCATCCTTGGATACCAGTCATATGGCCAAAACAGCCATTTGAGGGAGAAGAAAGGGAAAGCTGGCTGTATTTCTCTCCCTCTCTCTCCCTCTCCCCCCCCCCCTCTCCCTCTCTCTCTCTCTCTCTCTCTCTCTCTCTCTCTCTCTCTCTCTCAGCATCCAATTTTAAACAATATTTTTCGGTTTTATAACTTTTTACTTTGAAATAGTTTAAAATTTACAAGAAGTTGGAAAAATAGTACAGAGAGTTCCTGGGCTATGCCTTCCTCCAGTGGTGATATCTTACATAAAAGTAGTACATTGTCAAGACCAGGGAATTAACATTGGTACAATACTATTAAAGCGTGTGTGTGGGTGTGTGGGTGTTGTGTAGCTTCAAATAACCGTCACAATCAGGATACAGAATTGTTGCTTCACCACAAAGAAACTCCCTCACGTTACCCCTCAGTGGTCAGCTCCTTCCCCCAACCCTAACTCCTGGCGACTGCCGATTTTTCTCTCTCACTGTAATTTTGTCCCTTCAAGGTGGTTGTATAAATGGAATCATACTGCATGTAACCCTTTGAGACTGGGTTTTTCACCCAGCATACCCTTAAGCTCCATCCAAGTTGGATATATCAAGAGATTGTAATTTTTTGTGTCCTTTATTAAAATGAGAGTTCCTTAAACAGTGCCCTAACTGGAGTGTTCAGATTTCAGCCAACTGTTGCTCAGTTCTTCAGCCTGTACTGGGCAGGGTCCCCTTTAAAAGGTCAGCCATGGGGCAACCTGGAATCTAGGAGGTTTGTCTTTGTAAAGACGCTTCTGGCTTCGATCAGCCTCTTGCCTTTCACCCAAAGTGTGGAATCTTCCTTCAGCACCTCGTCTTGTCTTTCCCTCATTTCCAGCCGTCTCTTGGTCTTAGCCCCTGAGATGAGCGTCTGTGATAAGGATTTAGAGGCAGTTCTTTTATTGGAGAGGTGATGGCAGGAAACAGGAATGAGGGACTAAGGAGAGGGAGGAAAGGAGGGTGGAAAGAAACAATAAACAGTACGTTCATGAGTGTTACAGCTGCGGACAGCTGGGGCTCAGTCCTACCAGGGACTCCTACGGAACTTTGTAGAATGTGCCTTAGAATTGCCACTCTGAAGCATGGGCCAGGAGGCATTTACCCTCTAATTCCAGCTCTCCTTAGTGGAACGTTATTCCAAGTACATTAATGCCCTGCACTTTGGAACGGTCCCTGAACAGGGGGATTGAGAGAGCTCTGGGCTCTGCAGAGAAAACCCCAAGAAAACACAGTGGAGAGACCCAGCCTGGCACCGAGGTGAGAACCAGCAGTGTGCTTGGGAGCTGGCCGCCCCCATGGCACGGGGTCGGATGGGGTGGGGATGGAGAGGTGTGTCCAAGGCAGCCTGGCCTCGCGTGAGCTCTTGCCATCTGACGGCCAGCTCCCTGGCTGCGTGTCACACCTTGACCTCCATGTTCTCTGGGGACCAGGTCAGGACCGGTCAGGAGGCTGGCTGCCTTCTACTTTGCACAGCTACTGATTCTTCTGCTTTCTCCAGCTGTTCACGCAACTCACTTTGAGAGCGTATCACTCTTTGGAGGGCTTCTATCCATGTAATTAAATGAACCTAAACCTAAATCTGTTTCTCACCCCGACTAGCTTCAGATAATTTAAATAATAATTTTTCCCCATGTATCAACCATTTGTTGATGAAAAAACCAATGTGTATGTGTACAGGTGTTAGACAGTTAATGAAAATACTTGAGGGAATTCCCTGGCGGCCCAGTGGTTAGGACCCCGGGCTTTCACTGCCAAGGGCCCGGGTTCAATCCCCGGTTGGGGAACTAAGATCCTGCGAGCCGCACGGCGTGGCCAAAACAAACACAAAACTTGGATGCACAGAAGCAGACGTGCTGGTGAAGCAGGTCCGATTAGGATATGAAACTGAGTTTTAAAAGTCTGTGAAGGTTTCCAGTAAGACATAAAAATTATTTCCAGATATTGTAGAAAGGACAGGGGCTACTTTGAGAATATGGAACATTGTGAGAAAAATCTTAAATACTCAACAGAGAAAATTGGCTGAGAAACTCATGTAAGAACTGAGTTGTTGGGGGTTTCCCTGGGGGCACAGTGGGTAAGAATCCACCTACCAATGCAGGGGACACGGGTTCGAGCCCTGGTCCAGGAAGATCCCACATGCCGCAGAGCAACTTAGCCCGTGCGCCACAACTACTGAGCCTGCGCTCTAGAGCCCGTGCGCCACAACTACTGAGCCTGCGTGCCACAACTACTGAAGCCCACGTGCCTAGACCCCATGCTCCGCAACAAGAGAAGCCACCACAATGAGAAGCCCACCTACCACAGCAGAGAGTAGCCCCCGCTCACCGCAAATAGAGAAAGCCCGCGCGCAGCAACGAGGACCCAACACAACCAAAAATAAATAAATAAATAAATAAATAAAATAACTGAGTTGTTTTATGGAGGGTAGAAGAATTTGATAGAGGATTTGAAAATCTGGCTAGGAATTCTGATGTTAAAATTCAGAAAATTGAAAACTTTTCACAAATAATTTTTTTCCCTGTAAGATCAGTCCTTAGAGTTGTGAAAGTCCCCTTCTCACTAGAGAAATCCAGGTTGTGCTGCTGAGAGTCTAGTTTATTCTTCTGCCCTCCCAGAGGGGCCCCGTACTCCCTGATGTCTTATCCGAGTGCTGTTTTTCTAAAGTGTTCTTTATTCTTCTTGTGCATATGGCCTTGTGCTGCTGCTTGTGGCTGACGTGTTTATCTGTCTCCTCCATTAACTTCCTTGATGTCAACCTTGGAGTTTTAATCTCTTTGTATCCTGGGCTGCTAGCACAGGGCCCCGCATGGAGTTGGGGTCCAGGAATGTTTGTAGCTGATGTTGGGGATGCAGGTGGCGGGTAAACTACAAAAGGAAGGTTCCCACTTGGGTCTTCAGGGGACATAAGAGTGGATCTTGATTTTGGTCCCAGTGAAGCAATTCCTGGCGAGGCTGCTGCCTGCAGCATGAGACACAGCGGATGACAGTCACCTGTGCGCAGGTGTCCGGCCAGGCTCAATGCTCGTGGCTGGGGAGTTGGGTCATATAGCTTTGGTGACTAAAGTTCCTGTCTGTAAAAGGGAAGACACATGATACAGAAAGATGAGCAGGGGTATAAAAGTCAGGTTTAAATCCCAGATAAGGACTTGATGGAAGTTGGATCAACACCCTTTTCCCCAAAAGATTAGCTGGCTCATAGGGTTGGGGTGAGGCCAGAATGATGGGACGAGGGAAGGCCGGGTCCTGCTGGAGCCAGCGATCCTGCTTCTCTCTGGCTTCACTGATGACACCATTGGTAGGCATCACCTAGACACCCGTCTGCCTATCTGGCTATTACCCTTCCCCTGTTTTACCTTATGAAAAATGTTATTAAAAATCACACTAGCCCACTATTGCACTGATCTCTTGCTGCGTAACAAACTAGCCCCAAACTTAGACCCTTGAGACAATGATTTATTATTTGGTACAGTGTGGCACGTCTGGGATTTGGGCAGGGCTCAGAGGGCTGGTTCTTCTGCTCCATGTACGTCAGCTAGGGTTATTCATTTGGCTCTATCACCTAGCAGCTGGACTGGGCTAGAACATCCAAGAAAGCTTTGCTTATGGATCTAGGACCTCAGTGCTACTCCACGATGCCATTTGGCCTCTCTCTCTTTCAGTCCCCATATCTTCATGTACGTAGTTCGGTCTTCCTTGCAACATGGTGTAAGGGCTTGGGCTTCTTTTCAACAGGGTGGTCAGACTTCGAACATGGTGGCTGATTTCCAAGAGGAAGGAGACAGAAGCTGTCATTATTACTCAGACCTGGGCTCAGAAGTGCCAGAATGTCTCTGCCACCACAAATTATTGGCCAAAGCAAATCACAGGACAGCCCAGATTCAAGGGGAGGGGAAGTGGACTCATCTCTTGCAGCATGCTCATATGGGGGTGGGAGAACTGTTGGGAGACTTCTCTGGAGGTCACTTACCACATGCATCTAATTAGTCCAGTGGCAACAGTGGGCTTGACTCAAGGGAAGGCAATGCTAGGCTGTACAGTGTGGCCTGGCTTGATAAAGCCACCAGCCAGCCATTTTCTAGAGAAACTGGAGTCAAAAGGAGAGAGAGAGGGGGAGAGAGAGAGATGGGGAGGGAGGGAGCAAGGAAGAAAGGAAGGGAGTGGGGGGGGGGGAAGAGGGGGGAGAGAAAGAGAGGGAGGGAGGAAGGGAGAGGTGGGGAGAGAAAGAGAGAGAAAGAAGTAGAAGGAACCATGAGATGCCACCAGCTGGAGAGCATGGAGACATGCAGAGAGAAAGGGAGATTCCTGGAGCCACAGACCATGACTGAGAGAGGCAGAGAGAGTTAGTGCTGTCTCTGACGGGAGGCTTTCAGTTCCAGTGTTAATTCCAGTGAGTCCACGTGCATTCTGAGATACTCCTTTTGACCCGAGATAACCAAGTGTGTTTCTTTTCTTGATTTCTAACAAGATGATTCAAGAGGTGGATTTGAATCCCAGCCCTGCCACCTACTGTAACTTCCTTGGACAAGTTACTTCTGTGCTTCAGTTTTCTCATCTGCAAATGAGAATAATAATTACGCTTATGTCCTATGGTTGTTTTCAGTGTTATAATATTTATATTAGGATGGTTAATAGATTTGTAAGCCCTTGGAACAGTGCCTGGCCTGTAATAAGCCCTGTATAAATAATTGTTAAATTAAAAAAAAAAAGACAATGTTTAGGGGTGTTGTGTTGAATGAACAAATGATTCTATTTTGGAAAGCAAGGTATCTTATTGGGAAAAATACATTATTTTCCCCTGTAATCAAGGCCAGTCCATCCTACCAGGCCGTTATTGGGTGCCACTGAACTAAAAACATGTAGCCTGGAAAATCTGGAGCCAAGTTGTCTGCGGAGTAGCCGGAACTGGGACTGTAGTAAATCACGGAGCTGAGCCATCTCGATCCTTATCAGGAATTTAGAGCTTCTTTGAGCTTGCTGTGCTCTTTTTTCCATCCTTTTTCTTCTCGCTCACTTCTGCCCTTCTCGAGATAACCTAATTTATAGAATTATCTCCAGATATGCTGGTTGACATGACAGCCTGAGTGGAGAAGAATGCCAGAGAGACCCAGTTGTAACCTGTTGATTTATGGTCAGTTCGCTCCACTGTCACTTGGTGATTTAACATCAAAAGAACCGATGAAGGCAATCATGCTGGACAAACAAATATACTGTTGCAAGTGACTTGGCAAAAAAATTTTTTTTATTATTCTGGCCGTGTATAAAGTGAGCTAAAAGTGGCCCTTGGTGCAATCATGCAAATGCCTTCTGCCCTTGTACCATATGTTTCTTACATTTTCTTTTATCATATGTGATTGTATATTATAACACACAGCAATTCCAAAGGGGAAACAGATGGCTGCATGTTGCCCAGGATTCTCTGGAAAAAAGACGGAAGGAATCTGGGGCTGGCCATTGGGAGGTGATAATCACTGGTATTTAAGGAAGGCTCAGCATTGTCGATAAAGAGTGCAAGTGCTCAATCACGTCTGAATGTGTCTGTAATGGGCATATCCATTAACAACGGATTTAATGTATTCCTTTACATCTGCTCAATTTGAATATGTTGAGACAAGCAATATTTTAAACTAGTTTTTCTTTTTTAAATCTACACATTTCAAAGCTAAGAGAATTCAGCACCACCAAACCAGCTTTACGACAAATGCTAAAGGAACTTCTTTAGGCGGGAAACACAGAGAAGGAAAAGAGCCACAAAAGAAACCCAAAACAATTAAGAAAATGGTAATAGGAACATACATATCAATACTAACCTTGAATGTAAATGGATTAAATGCTCCAACCAAAAGACACAGACAGGCTGAATGGGTACAAAAACAAGACCCCTATATATGCTGTCTACAAGAGACCCACTTCAGACCTAGGGACACATACAGACTGAAAGTGAGGGGATGGAAAAAGATGTTACCCGCAAATGGAAATCAAAAGAAAGCTGGAGTAGCAATACTTGTATCAGATAAAATAGACTTTAAAATATAAAGACTGTTACAAGAGATAAGGAAAGACACTACATAATGATCAAGAAATGAATCCAAGAAAAAGATATAACAATTATAAATATTTATGCACCCAACAGAGGAGCACCTCAATACATAAGGTAAATGCTAACAACCATAAAAGGGGAAATCGACAGTAACACAATAATAGTGGGGGACCTTAACACCTCACTTACACCAATGGACAGATCATCCAAACAGAAAATAAATAAGGAAACACAAGCTTTAAATGACACAGTAGACCAGATAGATCTAATTGATATTTATAGGACATTCCACCCAAAAGTGGCAGAATACACTTTCTTCTCAAGTGTGCACGGAACATCCTCCAGGATAGATCACATCTTAGGTCACAAATCAAGCCTTGGAAAATTTAAGAAAATTGAAATCGTATCGAGCATCTTTTCCAACCACAATGCTATGAGATTGGAAATCAATGACAGGAAAAAAAACTGTAAAAACCACAAATACATGGAGGCTAAACAGTGCACTACTAAATAACCAAGAGATCACTGAAGAAGTCAATGAAGAGATAAAAAAATACATAGAAACAAATGACAATGAAAACATGACAACCCAAAACCTATGGGACACAGCAAAAGCAGTTCTAAGAGGGAAGTTTATAGCAATTCAATCTCACCTCAAGAAACAAGAAAAATCTCAAACAATCTAACCTTACACCTAAAGCAACTAAAGAAAGAACAAAGAAAACCCAAAGTCAGTAGAAGGAAAGAAATCATAAAGATCAGAGCAGAAATAAACGAAATAGAAACAAAGAAAGCAGTAGCAAAGATCAATAAAACTAAAAGTTAGTTCTTTGAGAAGATAATCAAAATTGATAAACCTTTAGCCAGACTCATCAAGAAAAAAAGGGAGAGGACGAAATCAATAAAATTAGAAATGAAAAAGGAGAAATCACAACTGACACCGCAGAAATACAAAGGATTATAAGAGACTACTACAAACAACTATATGCCAATAAAATGGACACCCTCAAAGAAATGGACAAATTCTTGGAAAGGTACAATTTTCCACGATTGAGCCAGGAAGAATTAGAAAATATAAACAGACCAATCACAAGTAATGAAATTGAAACTGTAAGTAAAAATCTTCCAACAAACAAAAGTCCACGACCAGATGGCTTCACAGGAGAATTCTATGAAAAATTTAGAGAAGAGCTAACACCGATCCTTCTCAAACTCTTCCAAAAAATTGCAGAGGGAAGAACACTCCCAAATTTGTTCTACAAAGCCACCATCACCCTGATACCAAAACCAGACACATATCACAAAAAAAGAAAATTACAGACCAGTATCACTGATTAACATAGATGCAAAAATCCTGAGCAAAATTCTAGCAAACAGAATCCAACAGCACATTGAAAGGATCATACACCATGATCAAGTGGGATTTATCCCAGGAATGCAAAGATTCTTCAATATATTACAAAGCTACAGTAATCAAGACAGTATGGTACTGGCACAAAAACAGAAATATAGATCAATGGTACAGGATAGAAAGCCCAGAGATAAACCCACGCACCTATGGTCAACTAATCTTTGACAAAGGAGGCAGGGACGTACAATGGAGGAAAGACAGTCTCTTTAGTAAGTGGTGCTGGGAAAACTGGACAGCTACATGTAAAAGACTGAAATTAGAACACTCCCAACACCACACACAAAAATAAACTCAAAATGGATTAGAGACCTAAATGTAAGACTGGACACTATAAAACTCTTAGAGGAAAACATAGGAAAAACACTCTTTGACATAAACCACAGCAAGATCTTTTTTTGACCCACCTCCTAGAGAAATGGAAATAAAAACAAAAATAAACAAATGGGACCTAATGAAATTTAAAAGCTTTTGCACAGCAAAGGAAACCATAAACAAGACGAAAAGACAACCCTCAGAATGGGAGAAAATATTTTCAAATGAAGCAGTTGACAAAGGATTAATCACCAAAATATACAAACAGCTCATGGAGCTCAATATCAAAAAAACAAACAACCCAATTAAAAAATGGATGGAAGACCTAAATAGATATTTCACCAAAGAAGACATACAGATGGTCAAGAGGCACATGAAAACATGCTCAACATCACTAACTATTAGAGAAATGCAAATCAAAACTACAATGAGGTATCACCTCACACCGGTCAGAATGGCCATCATCAAAAAAGTCTACAGGGACTTCCCTGGTGGCGCAGTAGTTAAGAATCCACCTGCCAATGCAGGGGACACAGGTTTGAGCCCTGGTCCGGGAAGATCCTACATGCCGCGGAGCAACTAAGCCCGTGTGCCAAAACTACTGAGTCTGTGCTCTAGAGCCCACGAGACACAATTACTGAGCCCATGTGCCACAACTACTGAACCCCGTGGGCCCAGAGCCCATGCCCCACAACAGGAGAAGCCACTGCAATGAGAAGCCCACACACCACAACAAAGAGTAGCCCCTGCTCGCCACAACTAGAGAAAGCCCATGCGAAGCAGCGAAGACCCAATGCAGCCAAAAATAAATAAATAAATGTATTTATTTTTTTAAAATCTACAAACAATAAATGCTGGAGAGGGTATGGAGAAAAGGGAACCTTTTTGCACTGTTGGTGGGAATGTAAATTGATACAGCCACTATGGAGAACAGTATGGAGATTTCTTAAAAAACTAAAAATAGAATTACCATATGACCCAGCAATCCCACTACTGGGCATATACCCTGAGAAAACCATAATTCACAACGAGACATGTACCCCAGTGTTCATTGCAGCACTATTTACAATAGCCAGTACGTGGAAACAACTTAAATGTCCAACGATAGATGAATGGATAAAGAAGGTGTGGTACACATACACAGTGGAATATTACTCAGCCATAACAAGGAACGAAATTGGGTCATTTGTAGAGATATGGTTGGACCTAGAGTCTGTCATACAGAGTGGAGTAAGTCAGAAAGAGAAAAACAAATATCGTATATTAATGCATATATGTGGAATCTAGAAAAATGGTACAGATGAACCTATTTGCAGGGCAGGAATAGAGACGCAGACATAGAGAATGGACATGTGAACACAGTGGGGTAAGGGGAGGGTGGGACGAATAGGGAGATTAGGTTTGACATAAATATAGTACCATGTGTAAAATAGATAGTTAGTGGGAATCTGCTGTGTAGTACAGGGAGTTCAGCTCGGTGCTCTGTGATGACCTAGGTGGGGGGGGAAGGGCGGGAGGGAGGTCCAGGAGGGAGGGGATATAGGTATACATGTAGCTGATTCACTTCACGCTACAGCAGAAACTAACACAACATTGTAAAGCAATTTTATTCCGATAAAAAAAAATCTACATGTTTCAGAAAAAGCAAATAATTTCTTGGAAAGACAGTTCAAAATATGGCCAGTTTTCAACTCTGGCTCCCTTATTGTTGAGACTGCTAGAGAATCATTTGCTCAGTAAGAAAAACTGGGCTAAACTGGTGGGAAGGAATAGGGAGGGAGGTGACTTGATACTTTTCTTCACATGGTTGAAGGGTTCTTGTTCGCCCCCAGCCCCACAAAGTGAAAGCATTTTGCCCTTAGAAGTGGGCTGGGACAATCACAGTACGGGCAGCTGGCCATGCAAATTGCACAATGTATGTTGCTGTCTTATTTGCTCTGCAACAGTACAAAACTGATGAACCTCTCAGCATGCAAAAAAGAAACAAAATCTGTGACCACTTTGTTGGATTATACTGATGGCCAGGCTATCGCCAGGCTATTTCTGTATGTGGCTCTACGCCCACCTGCCCATCACAACATTCGTTCATGGAGAAATGTGTGTAGTGGTCTCTTAAAAATTGGTGATGTTCTCACGACTCGGGGGGTGAGCTACAGATGTAGAAGGAAAATGCCTTTTCCAAAGAATGGTGGGGAAGCGTAAGAGCTAGGATCCGAGTGCCGGATTGCGGCAACAGTGGCTCTTTTTTTTCAGATTCTTTGCCATTATGGTTTATTACAGGATACTGAATATCGTTCCCTGTGCTCTACAGTAGGTCCTTGTTGCTTATCTATTTTATATACAGTAGTGTGTGTCTGCTCATCTCAAATTCCTAATTTATTTCCCCCCCTTCCGTTTGGCAACCATAAGTTTGTTTTCTGTGTTATGAGTCTGTTTCTGTTTTGCAAATAAGTTCATTTGTGTCATATTTTAGATTCCACATACAAGTGATATCATATGGTATTTGTCTTTCCCTTTTGACTTACTTCACTTAGTATGATCATCTCCATGTCCATCCATGTTGCTGCAAATGGCATTATTGCATTCTCTTATATGGCTGAGTAGTACTCCATTGTATACACGTACCACATCTTTATGCATTCATCTCTCTATGGACACTTAGGTTGTTTCCGTGTCTTGACTAAACAATAGCTCAACTTCATGTGCTCTGGACTGAGAGCCCTGCTCTCCTCTCACCACCTGTAAATGTCAGTTCCCTCCACACCCTCTTTCATGTCTGGCTCCGTCCCTCTCCTTTTGGGGACCTCAACTACACTCATGCTTCCTCTTCTACCTGGTGCTGTTCACCTTCTCTCTCCTAAGGCTTCCTCTGATGCTCCAAACTCAGTCACCCGACCCTTCCAGAAAGTTCCATCTCCAGTTCCCATAGGCATATTCAATTCGAAAGGACCCAAACTGGACTTAGCACTGCCCACCCTCTCTCCCCACCTTCCTGTCCCCTTGAATTCCTTTCTTTACTGATGGCCTTGTTCCTTGTTCCACGCTGCGAGAGTATTTTTTCTAAAATAGAAATCTGATTATAGCATTCCCTCCATCAAGCCCATCAGGAGAGCCCCATGGTATTTCGGATGAAGTTCAAACATCATAGCAGGGCCTATGAGACCCCCTCATCCTCCCCCCCGTGCTTGTCTTCTTTCTCGTCACTCCACGGGGGTCTTGGCAGTTCCTCAGACGTCACTTGGACATTCACACGATGCTCCCTTTCCCTCTGAGACAAGCCCTTTCCTTTCTCCTCTCCTCGCCTCCCCTGTTAAGAACTGCGCATGTCCTGGCATTTCTTACCTCCCCCTTCCTGTGAGTTCTTACTCAAGATTGTGGGCTCTTCCATCCAGTTGGCAGCATCAGAGGAGGCCACAATGAGGGGCCCACATCCCTGAACAAGGAACATAGAGGGACTCCTCCTTTGTCTCACTGGCTGGAGGGGAAGCAGTAGGGAGGCTGGACAGGCAGGAGAAATGGCAGTTGGGGTAGAGGTTCAGAGGTCTCATGGAGAGATAGATGGACAGACAAAGTGCTGTCATGGAGGAAGGAACGAGGGCAGAGAATAGGCTACTCACAGCGGGGCTGTGGCCACCCACACCAGCCAGCCCTTCCCCTAGAACGTTTCAAAGGCCAACATTTGGTGGAGGGCTTTTATGTGCCTAAAAAGCCCTATGTACATTCTGTGCCAACCACTTCCCTGGAATTTTTTTCATTTAATCTTCACAACAATCTAAGGAGTTAATACCCTTATTAGCCCTATTTGTTTATTTATGAGATGATAATTCAGTCTATAAAATTCACCATTTTAAAGTGTACAATTCATTGTTTTTTAGGAGATTCACAATGGTTGTCCAACCGTCACCACTAATTCCAGAATATTTCCATCACCTCTCAAAGAAACTTGGTCCCCATTAGCATTCACTCCCCATTGCCCACTACCCCCATCACCTGCCAATCACTAATCTTTCTCCATGATTCTAGACATTTCAAAAAATGAAATCACACAATATGTGGCCTTTTGTGTCTGGCTTCTTTCACTTAGCGTAATGTTTCAAGGTTCATCCGTGTCATAGCTTGTGTCAGTACTTCATGCCTTTTTATGGCTGAATGATATGCCCCTGGATGGCTAGATCATATTTTTTTATACGTTCATCCCTTGATGGACACTGGGGTCATTTCCACCTTTTGGCCGTTATGAATAGAGCTATTGTGAGCCCCATTTTACAGGCAAAGAAACTGAGGCCCAGGGGGATTAATTAAAACATAATAATGAAAAGTATTGCTTTTTGAACCAGACAGACCTAGATTCAAAACTTAGCTTCATCATTTGACTTTGGACAAATTATTCTTCCTCTTTAATGTCCAGAGTCGATACAAAGATAGTAATATCATCGGGCTGTCAGGGTTGGTATGAGGATTCTTGGTAATTCATATAAAGGAGTGCTTTGGACATATTAGGACTTCCGTGGAGAGTAACGATGGGACCCTTCACACCTGGCCCTTCATAGGTGTCCAATAACTAATTTTAAAGAAATGAATAAAAACATGATTTGAATTCTGATTTGGTCACTTATCGACTCTATGACTTTGAACAAGTTACTCATCTGCAAAATTGGAGGTGGTAGCTGTCACAGGAGTCATAAATGAGGTCGAGCACAAGATCTAGCAGAGTCCCTAGCACATGATAGGGACTCAGTAAATGTCAGTTCTCTTTCCCATAACGCCCCCTTAGTATTTCCCCTTTGATTACGATGCAACATACACCTTAACCCCTGAACTAAGCTTTCAGGTCTGCATTTACCTGTAATTTTTCACTTTTGAGTTTTATAAAATCTTATATATTATTGGGGAAAGAAAAGTACAGCATTAAAAACATGATCTGGGAGCTGCTTTTTTGGGTAAACACACAGTGTGTTCATGAAACATTATTTTCCTTTTGCTAGAACCTTTACTTTTTGTTGTTATTGTTGTTAAAGCAAACTTCTCAAAAGTCAATAAAGTAAAATTGAAAGGCACCAAAACATCTAGCTTCTGAAGAAAGGCCTAAGTGTGAATTGATGATCTGGTGTTCTCAAGGTTTCTGTTTAGCGAGAGGGCGAGGAAAGGTCTAAATGGAGAAGTCATTCCAAGGAGCTCCATTCACTTCGCAAGGGATGAAGTGTAGGTCGGGGTTGGGCAGGGCGAAGGGAAATGTCTTAGAAAGAAGTCATCAGATGTCACTCAGGGATTATTAATTTACTGAAAAGTCTACCTTTGGCCTGGGGATTAACTACATTTAGAATTTGCTAGCTGTTTCCTTTGAACCCTGTGTCCAGGCATCTAGAGGAGTGCTGGCTTGCTCCTGTGCCGCGACCTTGCAAACCTGGCCCGCATCATCACCCAGCTTGGGCCTGTGGCCAGGTTTTTTGTACACCTGAGGCTGATGACGTGTTTCTGCTCAGACTGTTCAGCAATATCAGGGTTTCAAAGATGAGGAGAAAAAAAAAAAAGAAAAACACATTGGGCTTCATGGTATTTTGGTCGTCCACTGCTTTTACCCAATCATTAGAATTCTTAAGTCTAAGGAGATAAAGGGCACAAAGGCCACTTAGGATCTGGTGAGAAATGAGATGTGTGGTGTGGAAAGAAGGTGAGAGGGTGTTAGGGCAGGTTACTTAGCAACAACATCACTTACTGGGAAATTGGCACCAGCGCGCGTTACTAGCGTTGATACTAGTATGATACCCATACTCTTTTCATCTTTTCTCTTCCCCTGCAAATGGTTTATCACTACGTATTTTTATGCTATTTTAAAGTCTCGGTTGGTATTTATCCACTTCTGCACTTCAGGAATTTTAGCAAATTCATAGAGACAGAAAGTAGAATGGTGGTTTCCAGGGGTGAGGGGAGGGAAAATGGGTTGTTTAATGGTCACAGAGTTTCAGTCTTACAAGATGAAGAGTTCTGGACATGGATAGTGGTGATGGTTGCACAGCAGTGTGAACGTGCTTAATGTCACTGAACCGTATGCTTAAAACGATTAAGATGATAAATTTTACGTGATGTGTATTTTATCACAATTTAAAATAATTTTAAAATTATGCTGCCAATCCTAAAGCTGTTGAAGGTAGTAAGTTCAAAGCACCAGTTTTGAAATGAAATACATCATTTTGATGCTGTTTATTACTGCTCCTGTCACCTTGTATCGTATATATATGTGTGTGTGTGTGTGTGTGTAATGTATTTAATTTTTTTAAAGACTTTGTTTTTTAGAGCAATTTTAGATTCACAGCAAAACTGATCCCCCAACATGTACAACCTCCCCCATTATCAACATTCCCACCAGAGTGTTACGTTTGTTACAACTGATGGACCTATTGAAACGTCATTATTATCCAAGTCCAGAATTTACGGTAAGGTTCTCTCTTGGTGTTGGACATTCTATAGGTTTGGACAGATGTACAGTGATGTGTATCCATGATTATAATATCATCCAGAGTAGTTTCACTGCCCTAAAAATCCTCTGTGTTCCACCTATTCATCCCTGCCCCGAGCCCATGGCAGCCACTCATCTTTTCACTGTCTTCATAGTTTTGCCTTTTCCAGAATGTCATATAGTTGGAATCATACAGTACGTAGTCTTTTCTGATTGACTTCTTTCACTTAGTAATGTGCATTTAAGGTTCCCCCATGTCTTTTCCTGGATCATTTCTTTTTAGTGCTGAATAATACTGTGTTGTCTGGATGTACCACAGTTTATTTATCCTTTCACCTACTGAAGGACGTCTTGGTAGCTTCCAGGTTTGGGCAGTTATGAATGAAGCTGCTATAAACATCCTTGCGCAGGTTTTTGTGGGGACATAAATGTTTGACTCCTTTGGATAGATGCTGGATGGTATTGCTGAATGGTATGTAAAGAGTATGTATACTTTTGTAAGAAACCACTAAACTGTCTTCCAAAGTAGCCGTACCAGGTTGCATGTCCACCAGCAGTGAACGAGAGTTCCTGTTGCTCCACTTCCTCACCAGCATTTGGTGTTGTCAGTGTTGTGCATTTTGGCCCTTCTAATAGGTATGGGGTGATATCTCATTATTGTTTTAATTTCCATTTCCTCGATGACACATGATGTAGAGCTTCTTTTCATATGTTTATGTGCCATCTTTATGTCTTTGTTGGTGAGGTGTCTGTGAAGGTCTTTGGGCCATTTTAAAATCAGGTTACTTGGGTTGTTTATTATTGTTCAGTTTTAAGAGTTCTCTATATATTTTGGACAATAATCGGATGGATCTTTCGTAAATATTTTTTCCCAGCCCACGTCTTGTCATAGCATTCTCTTGACATTGCCTCATGCAGAGCAGAAACTTTTAATGTTAATGAAGTCCAGTGTGTCACTTATTTCTTTCACGGAATGTGCCTTTGGTGTTGAACCTAAAACGTCATCACTATACCCAAGGTCATCCAGGTTTTCTCCTCTGTTATCTTCTAGGAGTTTTATAGTTTTTCATTTTACATTTAGGTCTACGATCCATCCATTTTGAGTTAATTTTTATAAATGGTGTAAGTTTTGTGTCTAGATTCATTTTTTCTTCGCATGTGGATGTCTAGTCGTTCTAGTACCATTTGTTGAAAGGACTACCTTTGCTCCATTGTGTAGCCTCTGCTCCTTTGTCAAAGATCAGTCGACTATATTTGTGAGTCTATTTCTGGGCTCTCTATTCTGTTCCACTGATCTATTTGTCTGTTCTCTTGCCAACACCACACTGTCTTGATGACTGTCATTTTATACTAAGTCTTGAAGTCAGGTAGTGTCAGTCCTCCAACTCTGTTCTCTTCCTTGAATATTGTGTTAGCTATTCTGGGTATTTTGCCTCCTCATATAAACTTTATTTATTTTTTTCATATGAACTTTAGAATCAGTTTGTCAGTATCCACAAAATAACTTGCTGGACCTCGTATCATTTCAAAACACAAGTTACAACATGGTGTATATATTTTCTTTCCCAAAGATATAATTATACTTGCATGAAAGGTGAACGTAGATTTTTGTGCTGATAAACAAGGCTGGTAAAACTTTCTTGAATATTCATACAAGACATCTCTAGTTAACACAATTAGCCATAAATTTTTAATGGGTTCCATGGACAGTTAATTCATCTAATCAGCTGAAGGTACAGCTGGTCACCTTCAAGCCCTTGATGTTTCAAGAAACTATTTAGAGAAGATCAAAGGCAACTGGTTCTCAAAGTGTGGCCCTGGCCACAGCATTGGTACCAACTGGAAACTTGTTAGAAATAAAGTTCTTGAAGTTCATCCCAGACTTTCTAAATCAGAAATGCTGGGGATGGAGCCCAGAAATCTGTGTTTTAACAAGCCCTCCAAGCGTTTTTGATGCACACTGAAGTTTGAGGACCAGTTCTCTAAGGAAAGAGTATGAAACTTATAGTGATCCGACTTTGCTTTCTTCTTATGCCTTATTGTAATATCTGCACCAAGCTTGCAGAATGAGAGCTTAGTAGAAAGAAAATACTGCAAATAACGAAAGAACATCAGTCTTTGAAATGATGCATCAAAACAGAACATGATAAAATGACATCATAAAACCTCATGACTGAGCCCAGAGTGATGTAGAAGAGTCTTTAATTCACAATGTGAAGGAAGTCTAGACTAAAACTTAGATGTTCCTATTGAAAAAGAAAGTGGTGTTCATGGATAATTAAATACAGTAAGTCCCCTATGTACGAACCTGCAAATTGCGAACTTTCAAAGATGCAAACGTGCGTTTGCATGTCCAATCACGTAAGTTAGTTCACGTGTCTGGCGTATATTGTCGCGTGTGTACATCCTCTACAAGTGGAACTGAACTCATTCGTATGTAGGGGACTTACTGTATTATGATTGGTTCATTAAAAAAGACATTTTAGGAGCTGCTAAGGCGTTTTGAGGGGTGGTATTAGGCAGATGCATGCTACCCTTCTAGAGGAGAGTTGCAAATGGTTTAGCTCTTCAGTGGGACCCAACCCAAGATCCCAGTCTGAAGCTCTGAATGGTTGATGTCTTCATCATAGTTGGGAAGGATTAAAGAACGCCAACCATACTCTCTCAGCCTTGACCCACCAGAGGGTGAGAGGGATGACAGAGGTTAGAGGGCATTTCTGAGTAAGGTTAGAACGTGGTGTGTCACTAAAATGAAACTGAAGACTCCAGAGATTCCAGCTCTGCTAACGCATGCCGGGTATCTAGGCTTTCATGATATTCTTCCAGGTACCTTTGAAATAAAAGCAGAGCAACACAAAATCACCTTTTCAGCCCTTCCTGGCCACAGGATTGAATAGACCTCATTGGCTGTTGTTTGCCCAATATTTCTCATATATACGTCTGTCCTTGTACGTTAATGAATGTCTTGCCGAAGTCTGAATCCCTCCTAAGGGCCTTAAGCGCTTCAAGACTAGGGCATCCTACTCTCCTCAGCATCTAATACGCAATAAATGTTATTGAAGGGAAGGAGTGAATAAATGCATAAAGGCTAAAGATTAAGATTAGGAATTAGGATCTTAGGGAAACTCTATGAGGTAGGGAGTTTTCACCATTGAAAACAAATTTTAAACACTTAGAAACTGTGTGGTAGAAATCTTTTGGGGAGTTTCTGGCCACAAGCTACCCTCTCCGTTTGAGAACTGTCCTCAAGAGTGCAAACGTTTGTCCTGGTGATCACAGCTTTTTTCCCAGCATCTGGTCGAATAGGCACTTAATACATATTCGTTGCAATATTGGATATATGGATGACCCTCTGGCAGCCTCAATTATGACATGTGACCATGCCCACTCTGGCGAAAATGGACTGGATCAGGTTTGTACACTTGACCCAATGGGCCAATGAGATTTTCTCCTGGGAACTTAATTTGGTAGTAAAAGACAGCTGAGCTCTGAGTGTTCTTGGAATAGTAGCATGTACGTATGTATGTATGTGTTGGCTGCGTTGGGTCTTCGTTGCTGCGTGCAGGCTTTCTCTAGTTGTGGCCAGTGGGGACGACTCTTCGTTGCGGTGCGCGGGCTTCTCATTGCAGTGGCTTCTCCTGTTGCAGAACACAGGCTCTAGGCGCACGGGATTCAGTAGTTGTGGCTCGCGGGCTCTAGAGCGCAGGCTCAGTAGTTGCAGCGCAGGGGCTTAGTTGCTCCACGGCAGGTGGGATCTTCCCGAACCAGGGCTCAAACCCGTGTCGCCTGCACTGGCAGGCGGATTCTTAACCACTGTGCCACCAGGGAAGCCCAGAATGGTAGTATTTAAGTTGAGGGTCTTGTCAGGTTAGCCATATTCTGCCACATGGATGGAGAGGCAGGAAAAGCCAATCAACACGGATATGCATGCATGTACACATGTGCATACACACACATACACACCCCTCAGCCTTTTTTTTGGCCTCCTTTCTGGTTCTTGTTTATATTCCCTCCCTGAGGCCCAACTTCATCCCTTCCTTTGGTTCTATAAGACACCCGTATCCTTAAAATAAATCCTTCTCCTGTCTAAACCACCTGGATTTTTGCCACATGCAACCGAGAACTAATAGCAAATACATTGTCACCACAATCCATTTTCCTTCTCTGCTATTTCAACATTTGCAAGGTTTAAAAATCACCCTAGTAAATATTTGGCTTAATTTGAAGCAATTTCCATTCCCCTGGACTTTCGCTATTTTGAAATGCCTACTTGGCCCCCTTCTGCTGTTTGAAAAGCAAAGCAAAACAAAGGCAACCATGAGCCATCAGCTGATGTGAACTCTTAAGCTCTCTGTGTAAATTATGCCTTTGAAACTCTTGGAATCTTTCTGGGAAACCGTTTCCCAGCAGGAGAAGAAAAGCTAACAGGTTTCAGGAATAAACTTGAAATATTACTCATTGCTATGGAAAAGTACAGCTTAGAAGTACCAAAAGAAATGAAAACAAGTGAGTTATCTCTAGTGTCAGGACTCGCAATAGTCACGAGTGGAGACCCAGAGCCAGATGGCTTATTGATATGTTGCAGCCATGCAACTGCAGGGCACACATCGTAAAACTAGCATCTGGGTCTTAGCTTTGTCCCCTCAGCTCCTAGCATAGGGTCTCACCCGAGAAGATGCTCCATATATGTTAGTTGAAAAAAGACTGAGTGATGAAATAAAGGGTAGTGATTAAGTCTGAAGGTCAGACTCAGAGGGAAATTGTGTGACCGTGGGTGTGTCACTCGTCCATGTCTTGGCTTCCATACGTGTAAAATGGGGTGAGAACAGAGCCAACAGGTCCAGAGATTGCTTCCTGATCTCCACTTTCCTGATTAAGAAAGAACTAGCAACGCTCATGCAACACTAGTTCTGCAGTGGGTTCCAGAGATTATTCCTAGGGGCCCAGCCCAAAGCGCTTCCTGCAGTACAAGGACCCTGCTTGTGCTCCATGGAGACAATGTAGACAGAAGTTCCTGGCACACAATAGTTTTCCAAGCCACGGCTCTATGAATGAACATTAGTAAGTGCTTCGTTAAGTCAACACATGTTTAGGGAATTCCTAATGCTGAGAAGTTGCTAAGCAGGCTCTGGATTCTCTCGTATCAGGTATTTGCTATATGCCTTCAGCCTCAGTTTCCTTCTTTGTAAAGTGGTAACAATAACTTCACCCACCTCGTAGGAATGCATGAAGGATACATGAAAGGATGCATGTAAAAGCAGCAGTGAGGTGCCTGGCACAGAGGAAGAGGTCAGTTAGCCATGGAAATGGGATTGGTTCTGTGCTAGGTGCTAGGACCCAAAAATAAATGCCTGGGCTCTGACCTGATGGAGCTTGTAGTGGAAAGGGGAAAGCAGACATTTAAGCAACGGTAAAGACAGCGCAAGAATACCCTGAGAGAGGAGCACAGGCCACCAGGGGGCAAACAGCTGGGACACCAAAAGCAGCCTTGCGGAGGGAGGGTGGAGGGGACAGAGACGTAGCCTCAGAGACAATGTGCTGAAAACCAGTTGGCCAAGGACCAACTTGCTGAGAGCTAATTGCCCAATGGGCAAGTCACCTAATGCCTAGTGGCTGATTCATCCAAGTTTACAAGTTTACTTACAAAACACTTTAAGAATATTCTTCTTGGGCTTCCCTGGTGGCGCAGTGGTTGAGAGTCCGCCTGCCGATGCAGGGGACGCAGGTTCGTGCCCCGGTCTGGGAGGATCCCACAAGCCGCGGAGCGGCTGGGCCCGTGAGCCATGGCCGCTGGGCCTGCGCGTCCGGAGCCTGTGCTCCGCAAAAAAAAAAAAAAAAAAAAAGAATATTCTTCTTGAGTCTAGTCAATTCCTGTATTTTCCCTAGACACAGTAACTTGTCGAAAGTTCTGGGTTTGAGGGTGGTTTTTGACTTCATGAATACATTTTCCATTAATATTTGTGGAAAACCATGCTAGTGAAGTTCTGTATTGAATATATTAATAATTATGAATATTTTATATTATGAATATATTGAATATATTCCAATACAGTTATTTAGTGTTTTGGGTTTTTTTTTTGCGGTATGTGGGCCTCTCACTGCTGTGGCCTCTCCCATTGTGGAGCACAGGCTCCGGACGCGCAGGCTCAGCGGCCATGGCTCACGGGCCCAGCCGCTCCGCAGCATGTGGGATCCTCCCGGACCGGGGCACGAACCCGTGTCCCCTGCATCGGCAGGTGGACTCCCAACCACTGCGCCACCAGGGAAGCCCTATTCAGTGTTTTTATTTACCATAGTTAAGAAGAATATGATCCTAAAAATCAAGTATTTCATTAAATATATTCAGGAAGACTATCCCTTAAAGGAAGGTTTTAGACAATGGGTAATTTTGGCGAATTCAATCAGTTGGTCATTTGGCAAATCAATCATTTTGCAAATTGATCCTTCAGTTAATTGCATTTAAGCCTATTGATCATTTGGTGTGTTGGGCATTTGGCTAGCTGGCCATCGCTTCTTTCACACTCTCTTTCTCTGTGCATCTGTCATTCACACACAGACAGCAACGCATGTAGTTGTGTTGTCTCCTTGTCCCCCAGTGATAAATCCACACGATATTATACAAAATGGACAACTGAAAGAGGGAATTGCCCAACTAAAAAGCAAGTGCAGCAAAGAAATGAAAAGTGGTATGAAATGCAAACCACACATAAATGGAATTTCAGAAGAGAAAGCTGACTGCAGAAATACTGATGCTGCCACCATTCAAGAGACTTGAGATGAGCAGCCAGAGAAACGTAGTGAAGGGGAACAGAGCAACATAAATGAGCAAAGTGGTTGTGATGAAAAGGATGAAGTTGTCCCAGAGGCAGTGATGCTGGCCAAAAGGAAGGAACTCTCAGAGGTAGTTCATGATGTTGAAGGGACAGAGGATAGAATGGTAGAAGCAGGTCCACGTTTAAAAAGGAGTATGACAGTTTTCCAAGGTGTAGAAAAGATACTCCATCATGAGTGAAATGGTTTACAAACAAGTAAAGCACTTTGATTCTTAACGTTTCTAACGTTTTATTAGAATTAGAGTGTACGAAGTAAATAACAGTTTTGCTGTGTTTTATTTCCCTATGCATTTATAACGGACAATAAGAGTTTTTAATAGTCTGGCACACTTCGTAATTGACAGTACAATCACCTTTGTCCTGATTGATGGTTAGGTTCACTTGGCACAGTTCCAGCTTGCACGGTCATTTATGGTCCTGCGCCGACATGCAAAGGAGCACTGCCTGTGCATCAGATCAGGCAGAAGGGGGATAAAACCTAGGGCTGTTGTCTGTCTTGCGTTCCCTTTGATGTTCCCACTTCAAGAAATATACAAAATTCAAATATTTTGCATTATAAAGCCTGACCTCTGGGCAATTTCAGAGCAGTGAAATGAACACCGTTCCTTTCCTCTCTCTGGCAGCTAATTCAAATGAAACAGGTGGTGAGGACCAGAGTACTGTACTTGTGGAAGATGAGAGAGTTTTGATGGCATCTGGAAGGATGTTATCTGATAGCTAATGGTGATTTTTCTCCCATGCGTCATGATTGCCCGTCGGTGGAGCCGAGCCGTGCTCTTCACACAGTCAAGAACAATTTTCTCCTTCAGTGATCTTTTCCAAAAGCGTTCTCACTGATGAGTTATTTTTCATTATTATTAGAATTTAAGTACCACACTTAAGTCAGACCCTTGCATTCTGAGATGTAACCTTTAACTGTCAGTGTAAAAAGATAAAACAGAAGTGAAACTATACACCTGGTTAAATGAAAGGAAACAAAGAATGAGGACCATTTATGCAAAGATAGGAATATGAATATTTGTGTGCTGCTGCATAAGCCACTGAGCTGGTTCTGCAACAGAACTCACTAAACATTTCTGTCTTAATTTTAGGACCATATCTCTCATAACTACCTGCAATTATTTCTATTAACCACTTGAAATTATGTCGATTAACTATAAAATTGGATTCGTAGTTCTCAGGGATTTTTTTCTCTGAACCACTATATGATCCAGCAATTCTACTCCTGGGTATATATCTAAAAAAACCAAAAACACTAATTTGAAAAGATACATGCACCCCAGTGTGCATAGCAGCATTATTTACAATTGCCAAGATATGGAAGCAACCTAAATGTCCATCAGCAGATGAATAGATAAACAAAAGGTGGTATATATATACATATATATATATATAAAATGGAATATATTTATTAGTATTAGTATATATATATAATTAGAATATATATAATGGACTACTACTCAGCAGTAAAAAAGAATGAAATTTTGCCATTTGCAGCAACATGGATGGACGTGGAAGGCATTATGCTAAGTGAAATAATTCGGACAAAGACAAATACTGTGTACTATCATTTATGTGTGGAATCTAAGAAATACAACAAACTAGTGAATATAATGAAAAAGAAGCAGACTCACAGTTACAGAGAACAAACTAGCGGTTCCCAGTGGGGAGAGGGAAGGGGGAGGGGCAAGAAAGGGGGAGGGGATTCAGAGGTACAAACTATTAGGTATAAAATAAGCTACAAGGATATATTGTATAGCATGGGGAATATAGTCAATATTTTATAACTCTAAATGGAGGCTAACCTTTAAGAATTGTGAATTGCTGTATTGTACACCTGTAACATATTGTACAGCAACTTTACTTCAATTTAAGAAATTGTAAAGAATGTGAGACGCTTCTCTCAAGTGTCTGCCGGCTCTAAAACGCAATGGTTTCAGACTCACCTCAACTCTGTAACTTAGTAGGAAAAAAAGTTACAGAAATTTATTTTGAATATTATTTTAAAATGCCCTGAAGAAACGGAACAGATAAAACGTCAATTTAGGGTTGGAGAAGGAAGTAGTAAGTCCAAAAGTTAGGGGTATGTTGCAAGAGAATCTCTATGGGCTGAATTGATTACTGTATAGTCTAGTTTCCTTTCCCCAGCGAGCCCAAATGGTTCAGATGAATTAAGCACTTTAAGACTTGGCTCTTACAAATACAATAAAGAATACTATTTACTGCTTTTGGGGACAAATGAAAGAAGCAGAGTTGGCATAACGACTCAGCCTTTGTGTCGGCTACTTCTGACTCCAAGAGGAACACCCAGCATTATGTCTGTATAATGTGGAGGACACCAGTTGGGAGACAATTCTCCATGACTATTCCCACGTTTGCACAGGGTCCAGGTTTTCTGGGCAAAGGTCTCTGAAGCTGAGATAGCATCTCCCTAACGTCAGAGAGATTTAGAGCCTGACCTTAGGGCCATTTGCTTTGTGATCAGGGTAAGGAAGCTAGAGACACCCGCCCAAGCCCCAGACGGATGAGCTTTGCTTCCTGAGTCATCTTTCTGTTTGTCGGAGGGGACGATGGGCAGATGTGCTGGCAGGCTATAGAAGCTTCGGGTCTCCTAATTTGGGGGCTCTTCTTAGAGGCTGCAGCCCTGTTGCATGCGCAGGTAACGTTTGGCTTTCATTCCATCACCCCATGGGGGTGAGGGCTCGGGAAACGGGTGCAAGGATGCTGCTCTGGCTGGTTTTGCCTTGAGTAATAAATTGTTCTCCAGTTCTGAAAGCCTCGTGCCTCCCATCAGATCAAATAGAATAAGGTCTGAGACTTTTCAGAGTTTCTGACTTCCTATTATGTACCAGGTAGAGTTATTATGGGTATTAAATTAGATATATAAGCATGGAAGAGCTAAAAAATGGTTTCTTTTAACTTCCCTGCTCTGATCTGAATGTTTGTGTCCCCCTCCAAATTCATATGTTGAAATCCTAATCCCCAATGTGATGGTATTAGCAGGTGGGGCCTTTGGGATGTGATTAGGTCATGGGGGTGGAGCCCTCATGAATGGGCTTAAGGTTCCTGTAAAAGAGGCCCCAGAGAGCTCCCTCGCCCCTTCCACCAGGTGAGAACACAGCTGAAGTGAGCAGTCTGCAACCTGGAAGAGGCCTTCCCCCACCTGATCATCCTGGCACCCTGATCTCGGACTCCCAGGCTGCAGAACAGGGAGAAGTCAATTTCTGTTGTTTATAAGCACCTAGCCTGTGGTATTTGGTTACAGCAGCCCAAATGGATTGAGACATTCCCTAAGGATAGATTAATAGTAGCTAACAAATATTAGGTCTTATTGTGGGACAGACACTGTGTTATGCATTTTCCATGCCCTTTCTAATCTAATTCTCAGAACAATACTATGAAGCAAGTAAACCACTACCTGGACTTTTTTAGAGGAGGACACTAGGCTCAGAGAATTGAATGAGCTTGTTCAAAGCTGCAAGGCTTTTTGTGTGTGTGTGTGTGTGTGTGTGTGTGGCTGCGTTGGGTCTTCGTTGCTGCACACGGGCTTTCTCTAGTTGCGGCGAGCAGGGGCTACTCTTTGTTGAGGTGCGCGGGCTTCTCATTGCGGTGGCTTCTCGTTGCAGAGCACGGGCTCTAGGCGCGCAGGCTTCAGTAGTTGTGGCACGGGGACTCCATAGTTGTGGCTCACAGGCTTAGTTGCTCCGCGGCATGTGGGATCTTCCCGGACCAGGGCTCGAACCTGTGTCCCCTGCATTGGCAGGCAGATTCTTAATCACTGCGCCACCAGGGAAGTCCCAAAGCTGCAAGGCTTGTCAGTGGCAAAACAGGAATTCAAGTGCCCTGAGAAGGCAGACCTAAGTCAGAAACCTCTACAGTCTCCTGTTGCTCCCGACAAAGTGTCTGATTTTCCCGTATTAAACTTAAGATTGCAAAAGAACCAGCCTAGCCATTTGATGCCACCTTACTTAGTAATTTATTTCCTCTTGTGCACGTGGGCATTTCCTTACCTAGAATCTGGTCTGTGAAGTTAATAGGGGTGTAAATCCCTCAGAATCACCATCTGTGGGCCTCCCTGTTAGCAGGTGACACTAAGCTTCTAAGGGCTAATTCCAACGAGAGAGCCTGTTAAAAAACGCTCCAGGGCCCTCGCGAAGCTACCAACACTCACGACCGACCGCGCGCCTTGGAAAATCGACTTGTTCCCTTGAAGTCTCATGATAAGCCCTCTGCCTTTGAAGGTTAGGAAAACGTGCTTTATACGGCCCGGGTCAAAGCAGAGAGGGAGAAAGAGAGAGAGAAAGTGAAAAAGAAGAAGACAGGAAAAGTGAGATCATGAAAGAGAAAGAAAGGGAGAGAGGAGGAAAGGCAAGACAGAAAGGAGGGAGGGAGGGAGGGATCTGACAGGAGAGTAAATCAACAGAGCCCGGCAAAGTCTGCACTGACTGAGGATTAGAGGAAACGGACCAGGGGACAGCAAATTAGGAAATGCATAATGCATAGAGAATGCACTTTCTGGTGCAGTCCTAGATCAAAGATCCCACAGAAGGGCCTGGAATCCATAAGTTTACTTCTAGTGCCAGAAAATGTTTCAGAAAAGCCTGCAAAAAGGCCTGGGAAATTTTCTTTTAGGATCACATTTACCCCAAAGGAGTCAGCCAAATGTTCTCTATAGCACCCGGCAAGATTTCTTCTAGACCCCTCCTCTGCCAGAAGATTCGTCTTCTGTCAAATAACACCCAGTATGAAGAGAAAACGGGCAAGAGAGAGATCACCGTGGGGAAAGGGGAGTGGGTGGACCTTCTTGAAAAGTAGCCCAAGCAGAGGAAAACACCGAGTCATTGGGAGTTACAGGGAACTGAAATACTATCATGAGAAAGAAAGTAGCTGTGTTTGTTAATTTTTTGCATTTCTGTTATGCCCTGGGGACCAGTAGTAGGAGGTTATGGCTGTCCCCAATTATCTCTGTGTGTCTTATAAATTGTGACCCGATCTTCTCTGTTAAACTGCTCATCTGAATTGCAGACAAGAGATTTTGCGGTTGATGATAGGCATTGAAAAGTCCAGGTCATGTTTACGTGGAATCTTTGTTTCAAGATACCTTTATTTGCATGCAGTGTGGTAAAAATAATGACAGAGTCGTGCCGTGGTGATGTTTGCTAGACAGTTTGCCAGTATATCATCACAGTCTCCAAATCATCGAGGTACAGATGGGTGACAAACACCTACCCTTGGCCAAAAAGAGAGACGCGAGGCGTGGCTATGTACATTTCCACGGTTCTCACTGCGAAGCATGAGTCACATCAGATTTCTGCAGTGTATTAGCTTCCACTGGCTTCTGTAACAAAATACCACCAACTGAGCGGCTTAATGCACCGCAGATTTCGTATCTTACAGTTCTGGAGGTCACAAGTCTCAAACAGGTCCGGGGGCTGCATACCTCCTGGAGGCTCTGTGGGACAGTCTGTTTCTTTACCTTTTCCACCTTCTGGAGGCTGCTCAGTTTCCTTGGCCCACGGTTCCTTTGTCCATCTTCAAAAGCAACAGTGAAGCATCTTCTCTCCTCTCTGAACTCTGCTTCCATCCTTATATCTTTCTCTCTCCCTCTCCCCCACCCCACCTCCACCTCCACGGGCCTCTATGATCATATTGAGCCCGCTTGAATAATCCAGGATTGTCTCCCCATGTCAAGATCCTTAACTTCACATCTGCAAAGCCCCTTTTGCCATGTTAGGTAAGATAGTCAGAGGTTCAGGGCATTAGGGTGTGGACATCTTTGGGGTCATTATTCAGCCTATCACATGTGGTCTTTGTGTAAGAGCAGCTTGTTAAAATATAAGGTATATGAATATATTTATCAATTAAAGCCATATATATGTATTAAGATCCCATATATTTGATGCAAAAATATATATCTTCTTTAGCGCTTATTATAACTGGTTTAATGTCATTTGGGCTTTGGTTCTCCAACTGAAAGGCAAGTGAAATGTCGTCCAGATAACAGAGGTATTCTATATTATGTTTTCCTAGTTTCTTGACCTGCAATATATTAGCTAAGAAGTCCTCAGTCCACATGCCTGGATGGAAGAATGGTGGCAGGGTCCTCGGCTGTGGATATTGACCTACAGATATCTAAGTGTTGGCATACAGATATTCAGATATCGACATACAGAGCTAGACTTGGTTCTGAATATTGATATGCATCTAGATATTGACATATAGAACTTTCAGTAACAGCAATACAAATGTAACATCTATCTGTAATTGATCCCCCATTCACTTGGAACTGGACTGGGTGTTTTCCACACATATCTCATTTATTACTTACCAGAACTTTCTGAAGCTGGTATAACTACATTGATTTTACATGTTAGTTGCAATCTTGAGGGGCCATCTGCTGTTCTTTCTGAGGAGTGTATGTGAGGAACGCCCCATTCCCAACACACAAACACAAATTCCTGTGTTCGTTCATTTGGCTGACATATTGTAGATGTTTGGGAAATTCGAGTTCCTTCATTTTAAAATTTGTTTTTTATGTTTCTTTTAATTTAAAAAATTTATTTTATTCAAGTATAGTTGATTTACAATGTTGTGTTAATTTCTGCTGTACAGAAATTACCATTATGGTTTATCCCAGGATATTGAATATAGTTTCCTGTGCTCTACAGTAGGACCTTGTTGTTTATCCATTCTATATATAATAGTTTGCATCTGCTAATCTCAAACTCCCAATCTATCCCCCCCATCTTTTTAGAGGCATGTGCAAGATCAGATCCGAATGAGAGTTAACCAGTCAAATTTTGAAGATACAAAACATCTGAACATGAGATACTTGAAGCTAGTTCATCTTCATTACTTCCCTCTTTATTTTCATTTCATCTTGGCTCAGTTCTTGTAGCTGAAATGGCTTAATGGTCATTACTGTTGTATAAATTTGCTACTAAATTTATTTCCTCAGTTGTTCCTCACAGATGGTGGGAACCTCCCCTCATTGCCTTTCCTTTTTCCACCTACTACGAAAATCTCTCTCTGAACATCATGCCACTGGCCCATATTAAACATATTGATTTCAAAGAAATAGCTTGAAGGTCCCACCAGTTGGGTGACAGTAAACAGTGGGGAGTGGGGCTTTGCTGGTTCATGTCAGGGGCTGGGTTTGTGGTCTTAGATCTTATTCAGCTCACATCCCAGGGATCATCAATAACAATGATGAGGATAAAATAGCCTCAAGAAATACAGATGAAAAAGGAGTAGAGGCCTGTTTAGTGAGTTTCCCTCAAAGTTCCAGGAAAATTGATAATCCCTAGGGGAGTGCCTCCATGGAGAGCAATTCTGAAAGAAATGTCAGGCCTCTGTTTAGACTGGCTGCTTGGGAGGAGGAGAAGAGGCTCGAGATGGGGGGAGGGGAGGTGAAGTAGGGGCGCTCATTCAAAGGAAAATGCTCTTAGGTTCCCAGTCAGCATCCCAAGGTTGTAAACAGAGTCGTGTGTTTGTGCACCAGTGTCCTCCTGCCTGGCGAGTCCTTCAAGTGCGCTTTTGTTTCATCTTCTGCATCTTTGCCAGTCATCTCTAATTTCATTTAAAATATAACCACAGGCGGGCTAAGAGAATCCACACGTCATCTCGTTTTCACTCCCAGAGACCAGTTTTTACTCCAAGTCATCATGAGAACCAAGGCCGTGTGATCTGAGTCCTACCTGCCTTTCTCTGGTGATCAGGCCAAAGTCTTGTCCTGGATATTCTAATTTATATTATTGTTTATCTTATACAAAATCACCCAAAAATGTCCTCCTAGGTCCTTTCCTGACATTGTAGTGAAAGGAACACCAAACTTGGAGTCAAAAGATTTGGGTCCAAGACTTGATATGCTACTTACTAGTCATGGGACCTCCCTGAACCTCAGTGTTCTCATCATTAAAATGGGGAAAATAATACCTACCGGGAAGCATTGTCATGAAAATTAAATGCAGTTGTTGTGAAAGCTCGAGATAAAGTATTTAGTGTAATACAGATGTAAATATCTGTTACATCAGGAAGCAGCAGGCAGTTTGGAGGACCTATAACATTAAAAGTAATTACTGTGGAGAGAGTCCCTAGAATGACAAAGGGCCACAGTTTCACAGAGAACAATAAGAAACCAGAGAATTGTTTTAGAGCCATACAAATTCTCGGAGTATCCCACAAGTTACAGGTAACAATGCAGCACTGAATTTTACCTGCACTTTGTAGGTGACAACGCTGGTCCTGGAAGCCAGGTCTTCTGATTCCCAGTTGAATTCTTGCTCTGTGATAAGACAGGGTTCCACAGGACTAACACAGAGTGCCTTAAACGATCCTCTTAGTATACCTACTAATGGTCGTATATGTGAACACCTAAATAAATAGTGATTCAGTGTAAGGTAAAGCTTTGGAAAAAGACAAGAGCTAAGGGTTTATACACTCAGAATACATTCCTAAGGAATGGGAATTAATATATTAGTTCATTAAGCAAATTTTATTTGAATTTTTGCGTTAATCGTGGAACCATGTTGAAGCTGTCTAAGATGTACGCCACATTACAGGAGATGTAGCTCTTGAAGAACTCACAATCTAAGGGGGTGGTGGGGTTGTGAGTGTTGAGGAGGGATGAGACATGCACCATATCGATTAGAAAAGCACCATGTTGGGGAAGGCATTTAATGAGGCCCCGGAGGATGGGCAGGGCTTTCTTGAATAGAAGTAAGAGCTAAGAGTAGTCCATTGCATGCAGATGGAAGAGTTGCCTGGGTGGGGAGAGCAAGCAGAGAAGCTGGGGTTTTATTTTTCTGGGAGGTAAGGAAAGTAGTTCAAAGCATCATGTGTTGTGGATGTGTGAACCGCATCTAAAATACTCCCTCTTACCACTATTTCTATTTGTTATTATGAATTCAAAGTCTTGTAGAAAATGTATACTATAAATGTGATATTCTGTGGCAACCACACATTTTGAGGGCGTGGCATGTTTGTCCTTCTTCCTTTTTCTGGTTCCTGTGAGACTCTTCTCTCTTCTATGTGGTCTCAATGGGGCTCTCTGTCACTTACAGGAGAGGAAACATAAACCAAGCTTGACTCATCATGGTGCATTACAGTAGACGTGGTGATTGGTTAAAAGATGGGCACGGGGACCATACCAGACTAATCAGAATAATTTTTAAGCAGAGATCTTAGGAAAGATCAATGTTTGTTCTTCACTTTGCTAGACTAGAAGAATGTAAATCTTGACCGGCACGTAGAGCGTGACAAAGATTCTCTCCTTGAGCAAACTTTAGTTAGGCCCCTCTGAGCCCTCTTCTCAACTGGGCCTCAACCTTGGCCTTCTGTGTCCATCCTTTCCTTGCTGGCCTGCATAGCCCAGTCTTAGCAAAAATCCTGCTAAGTCTGTTTATTGAGAATCTCACCCCCACCCCCCACTTGATTTCTGATCACCTTTGATATATGATCAAGTTTCTCATCCTCCACTTTTGATGTCTAAGCCTTTGGCCTGCCTTTAGCAAGAATCCCTCTACCCTGTGTGTCTCTAATGAGTAAGTTTCCACCCACTGACTCCCTCACCCTGCTTTCTAGCTATAAATCCTCACTCGTCCTTGTTGTATTAGGAGTTCAGCCCAATCTCTCTCCTCTACTGCAGTAGTGTTGAATAAAGTCTTCCTTATAATGTTAACAAGTGTCAGAATAATTTTTTCCTTTAAAAGGGACTAACAGAACTCATTGGAGCTGAGAGATGGGGAAGCAAAGAACTGACCACATTTGAGACCCTGTGCCTGAAGCCACATGCACGCATGGGCTTGCCAGTTATATGAGCCAGTTATCACTCTTTGACTTAACCTAGATGGCACTGGGTTTCTCTCACTTGCCATGGAAAATGCCCTAATAAATACAACTTCTTATTCCTCTTAGGAAGATAGACATAGACTAACTGAGTAAAATAGTATCAAAGATAGAAATCCAAGAATGTCCAGGTTTTCCCCAGGCCCTCCTTCTCATGGCAATGGGAATAGCAGTTGGTATTTCTCATGGGTATTTTGTCCTTTCAAAAAAATTAACATTTTAAAAACTTCTGTTGTAAGGCAGACACTATGCTAGACATTTTCATATAGGCAATTTTATCTAATCCTGCCTCTCAAAGAAGTCCTTATTATACCTAATACACAGATAAGGCAACTGAGGTCCAAAGTTTTAATGAATCTTGGACAGACTCTCCTTCAAATCACAGTCTTTCTTCCACAGCTCTCTAAATATCCTTTGACAAGGAATTCTTTACATAGCTTTTTCCCTCTGCTTTAAGAAAATTGTGGTGAAAATTTACCAAGCATTTTACGTTGTTTCTTGATTAGTTTCTTCACACTCAAGCAAATATGCTGGAAAAGAATGAAACAATCTTAAATCTATCATACTTAGTTTCTGTCCTTTCTTTAAAAACAATATAATATTTACCTAATAGCAGGAAGGGAAGCCTCAATGGATCAAGATATGAAACACTCCCTGGAAAAACTCTGGGATGCCTCTAGGCTTTTACTGCGTGATTGCCTTGATGTGAAAGCAGCCCAAAATGTAGACGTTTCCACAACACAGGAACAGTGTTTCACAGCTGTCTCATGAAAGCACTCTTACTGACTCTCAAACCAGACAAAGTTTCTGTTTCATGAGTTTTTTTAAAGCAAAAAACCTTTTGACTTCTCTGGAGACAACCATTTTGAGACTCTCACGAAATCCCTTAAATCCTCAAGGCACGATAAATTTCACAATTGGATACCAAATGATGTTCCCAATCTTAAATCAGAAAGAAGTTACTTATTTTTTAATCTAGCTGGGTTTCTAAAAAGATGCGTATCTAATTCATTCTCTTTTGAGCCAAGATGTTTTTTAAAAGTCTTTTCATAGTTTTCCTCTAGAAGAAAACTATTCATATTTGTTACTTTACAAGAAATATTCTTTTTGTTTTCGTAAGTGACATCTATACAGAGAACAGAATCTGGCATTGTTGTCAGCATTGCCAGATAGTTTCTTTGGCTTGAGACTGTGAGTAAAATGTTGTTCAAATGGCAGTGCAGGTTGTTAAACTTCTGAGGAGGTCTTCTAGTTCATTCTTGAAGGGCTGAACACAGCATTTAGCGTGGTGCCTTACGTGTATTACGCACTCAATAAATGAACAACCAGAATCCAGTAAGTTGTGGGTTGGGATATCTCACTTTCACTAAGAGCAAGAAGCAGGATAGAGAAAAAGTGAGTAAACAAAGAGATCATCAGAAAGGCTTACTTTATTTGCGGCACGTGGACTCTTAGTTGTGGCATGCCTGCGGGATCTAGTTCCCTGACCAGGGATCGAACCTGGGCCCCCTACATTGGGAACAAGGAGCCTTACCCACTGGACTGCGTGCCGCAACTAAGACCTGGCACAGCCAAAAATTACATAAATAAAAAAAAAATTTAAATACATATATATTAAAAAAATACCTACTACTTAAAAAAAAGACTTTGATTGTAATCTCAAGAAATAATTTCAGGGACACAGTATCACAAGATCTGGCAACATTAGCCCATCTGTGGCATTGAGTGGGTTGTTTTCAGCTGGTTTTGTTTTCTTGAAAAAACAAAGCAGTACAAATTTAAGCCGAACAAGGCTTTTGCAAACATGAATATTTTCCAGTAATAATGTAGTATGAAAGTTTCAAACCATGGAAATGTAATATTCAAAACTGTTTACATCCCTCTTTCCCTCCCCTTCCCCTCTACCCCTTCCATCCTTTGCAAAGTAAAAAAAAAAAGTGTAAAAGCATGTTTTAAGCATGTTTCAGTATTTGTCAATTCTAAAGATAAACCCAGGGCCCATGAATCACTCCAATATGCAGTTCCAACGTGAAACAACCAAACCCACCCCTCCCTTTAAAACACACACACACAACTATTTTTAATAGCAGTTTTAGGTTCACAGAAAAACTGATTGGAAATTATAGAAAGTTCGCACATACCCCCTGCTTCCATACGTGGACAGCCTCCTTGACATTCCCACCAGAGTGGTATATTTGTTACAACTGATGAACCTATATCGACACATCATCGTCACCCAAACTCCATAGTTTACGTTAGGGTCCACTCTCGGTGTGGTATAGTCTATGGTTTTGACAAATATATAATGACACGTATCTACCTTTATAATATCATACAGACTGTTTTCCCTGCCCTAAAAGTCCTCTGTGTCCTGCCTGTTCATCGCTCCCTTCCCTACTAGGCCCTGGAAACCACTGATCTTCTTACTGTCTTCATAGTTTTGCCTTCTCCAGAATGCCTTATAGCTAATTCCCTTTTCAAGTATTGCTCAGGATCACAATAATGAATACAGTTGTTTGACAGGTATATGTAAACCCCCAAGTCACTTATATTTCTCTGCTTGCTGAAGGTTACAATCATATTGCATAGGTTAACCACTTTGGGCGGGGGGGGGTGGGGGGTTAAGTCTTTTTAAAAATTTATTTGATTGAAATATAGTTGATTTACAATGTTGTGTTCATGTCTGCTGTACAGCAAAGTGATTCAGTTATACATATATATACATTCTTTTTCATATTCTTTTCCATTATGGTTTATCACAGGATATTGAATGTAGTTCCCTACACAGTAGGACCTTGTTGTTTATTCTATACGTAAATAGTCTGCATCTGTTAACCCCAAACTCCCAATCCATCCCTCCCGGGTCAGGGTGGAGTGGTGGTTAAGTCTTAAACACTCATTTCTGCTTCCAAAAGTAAGACACAGTTGGTTTAGAAATTAATGTCTAGTTCAGGAATGTAAGATTTTTTTAATAAGAGAGAAAATCAACTAATGTTATTAATTAAGGAGATGGAGAAATATATAATCACATCAATAGATGGCTTTTAATAAAATGCAATATTCATGATAAAAATCTTGGTAAACAAGGATAAACAAGGTAAACAAGGATTAGAACAAAACTTCCTTTACATTTTGTAAAGAATAATTACAAAGAGATTATAGCAAATTTCACACATAATGATGACTCGTTAAATGTATTCCTTTTAAAATCATGTGTAAGAAAATTTCTTGCTGTCAGTAGTTCTATTCATCATTGTATTAGAGATACTGGCCAGGAAAATTACTGTAGGAATTGAAAAAAGAACTCTCATTATTCACAGATAATATGATTATCTACATAGAAAACTCCAGGTCATTTGCAGACAAGTGTTTGGAAACGCTGAATACGAGATAAACACACAAAATTAATGCTATTTCATTTCACCAGTAACAAACAGAAGAGGAAAAAAATTATGTCAAAATTTTTAAGTATTCAGGGATAATTTTCACAGAGCTTTATGGAAATAATAAAGAGTTGTTGAATGTCATTAAAGAGGATTAAAAAATGGAGAGTCATATTCATAGAAATGAACACGTAGTATTAGTTATCTCTTGGCGCATAACAAATTATCCCACACTTATACTAAGTGGTATAAAAACAAACATTTATTATCTCACAGTTCCTGTAGTTCAGGTACTCAGGAGCAGATTAGCTGTGTGGTTCTGGCTCGGGTCTTTTGTGAGGTTGCAATCAAGGTGTCAATTGGGGGAATGTGGTGTGATCTGGGAGCTTGACTGGGGTAGAGGATCCACTTCTAAGTTCACTTACATGGCTGTTTGCAGGAGGCATCAGTCGCTAACTGGCTGTTGGCTGGAGGCATCAGTTGCTCACCACACGGGTCTTTCCAAGTGGCAACCTGACAGCTGGCTTCCCCGGGAGAGAGAGATCCAAAAAAGAAAGAGTCTCTGAAGTCACTTCTGCTTTTTTCTATTTATTTGAAACAAGTCACTAAGTCAAGCCCGTACTCAAGGGAGGGAGAAATAGTTTATCTTTTGAAGGGAATGTCAAAGAGTTTTTGGACATATTTTGAACTGCCAGAAACCTCAATACTATAAAGGTACCAGTTGTCTACCAGTTCATCAGTAGATTCAATGCATCCTTTTTCCTTAATTGTAAGTTTTGGATATATTTTCCTAAACACTTAGATTTATAAGACTTTAAAAAAATGCAAACCTCAGTAACATTTATACAAATATAAGTGATGAAAACTATCAGCAACAAACAATAAACCCAAAATTCGGGATGAGCTTTACCTCTAGAGCAGTGGTTCTCAAACAGGGGAGATTCTAAGATTGGATAGCATTTCAGTTGGCTTCCAGGGGACATCCGGCAATATCTGGCAACATTTTTGCTTTTCTTGTCTGGGGAGATGCTATTGGCATTCTAATGGGTAGAAGCCAGGGATGCTGATGAACATTCTGTGCATTGCAGAATGTTCATCAGCATCCCTGGCTTCTACCCATTAGAATGCCTTGTGCAGCAAGTGCTGAGGTTGAGATACCTTGGAAAAGGGAGTGGGTTTGAGGTGGGGCACGTAGGGGAAAAAATAATAGTAATGTTCATTTTTCTTGAATTAATGCAGCGATACAAACACAGGGATCTATTTTATAATGATTTAAAAAACATGTAGCATAAATGTTGTCTCATGTTCACTCAGTAATAAGCACAATAAAAAAGAAAAATTGTTGAAACAACAGGACTTTGGACTCATTGGGCTTGGAAGGCTCGGGAGCTTCCTGTTTTGAACACTTAGATAAATGGTGGTACCACTTAATGCGACATTTTTTTTCCCTAAGATAAAAGCCTGCCCAGAACATCACTCTAGACACTTAGCATTTTACTGAGATGGAAAACAGCTCTTCAACATCAATATTTTGAAGATGACCTTAGACGCAGAGTGCATTGGCGAACTCTGAGAAATCTCTCAACTTGGCCATTTGTAAGTCACAGTTTACCTTTTCAAATCCTGCCGGCCTTAAGTCATTGTTCCACCTCCTCTGAGGGAGGGTCAAAAGAATAAATTCAGCAGTGAAGCAGAGACCTTGTAGCACTGGAAACATCAGGTAAGCAGAGGCCTCCGAGATCTCACAGCTCAGACGCTGGGTTAGCTGGCTTCAGCGCCCTGGCAGAACTTGCTGGCAGCCTGAGTCAGCGTCAACCAGCGGACACTGGGCAGGTGAAAGCAATTCACCCTGAGCCCAAAGCCCAGACCAACCACATTCTCTTGGGGGCGGGTCTAGGGCATCTCTAGCCTCGCTCTGAACTCGCACATAAGTTCGTGGTTAGCCTCGGCTTTAAATGGATGAAAATCAAGTCTTCCGTGATTAAAAACAAATGCTATGTTTGGTGCCACAGTTGCAGAGAGCTGCAGGCCTGCTATGTGTATCTTATACCGGAATGAACTGGAGGAGACAGAGTAAGAGATGGAGTTTGAGGTAACATGTGATCTTTTTTACTTTTAGATTATTCTCTGATTTCCCCCTTACCATGTAGTTGAATTTTCACACATGATAACAATATTTTTCCTTGCAGCAGATGGGGCCTGTTATGAAAGGGGTTTTGCACCTTATTTTGTCTCTCATATGTCTAAAAATTATACATAAAAACCCCAAATGGGAGCAATTCGCCTAAACTCTGCCAACCCTTTGTGTTTTTAAACAGCCAACCAGGAGGCAGTGGGGCTGTTTGAGTCTTAAAAGTGTGTAATGACCCCCATTACGGAAATTTGAAATGCTATCCAATCTTAGAGAACCCCCATTTCGTGGGAAAAAAAACTGCCCAGTGACAGCTTTGGACAAAGAAGGATGACATGTTGTGAGTCCAAAGGTCAAGGCAAAACCAGCCCCACAAAAGATGGAGCTTACCCAGCATTAAGCCTGTTTTTAACTTCTGCTACTTTAAGCATATTTTAAAGTGGGACCCTGACCTGAGTAAATTTTCCTGGTAAAGGCAGAGCCGTAGCCATCTCATATGATTCTTCTCCAGGATTTCAGCAGAGTTTTGGACTGCTAAATGTTGAAGAGATTATAAAAAGAGGGAAGGATTCCTTTTGTTATCGAACCAGGTTCATTTTGCATAACTTACAGCAAGCCAAAATGGTGAGATGCTGAGGTTTGCAACAAAGAGAGGGTTTATTCTCAAGGCAGACAAGAGAGGAGACGAGAAAACAAGTCTCGTATCCACCTTTCCGAAGGGGAGGGGCTCGGAGTATTTATGGGATAATGAATAAAAAAGCAGGGCGGTCTGAGGTATGGGAAGCGCCGGGAAAGGTGATTGGAGAAAGGTACAGTGATTGTTTTTCTGCTCAGGCGTAACTAAAGTACAGACTTCTGCACTTTCAAAAATGGAGGTGCTTAGCACGATCTGAGGGTGGAGTTTTTGGCCCTCTGATGTCAAAACATCACTGAGCAGACACTCGCGCATGCCCAGTTGGAGAGTCGGTGGTCCCATCCAGTCTTAACCAGCTCAGCTCAAGCTAGACACAGCTGACTCCAAGTTCCCGGAAAACAATTTGGGCAAACATTTAGGGCTACCTGCTGCTTGGAGGACAGGCAAGTCCTCAATTAAACAATTAAAACGACCTTGATTACTTAAGGCAGGTGAAATGTGATTACACGTGGTTTCACTTTCAGATTTGGCGTAATGCTTGGGAAAATTCTTAGGTCATAAAATGACAGGGATTGAAGAGGCCTCTACCCTGAATTTTGAAGGACAGGAATGTGATGGAATGACGGACTGGTGGAGTGAAAAACTGGTGTCCTACCAGGTAGCTACCTGTGTGATCCTGAATCTTTCTCCTCTCTTGATCTAGTTTTGTATTTTGTGAGGTGAGAGTTTTAGACCCATAATCTCTGGACTCCAATTCATTTCTGGCACTCTGTGATTCTTACAGCTAATGAAGTTTCATCTGCCAGAATATTCTTTCTCCCACTTCTTTTATATTTTAAAGTCCATATGAAATTGTAAAAATTGTATCTGTAAATCTTACCCCCTATAAATTGGGCTGAGTTAGCCCAGTCTGGGTGAAATGGCTGAAATGAGTTTTGGCACGCTTTGGCGTGGTCATTGGCCCAAAGATGAGAAGCAGTGATGAAGACGGAAGAAACAAGGGGAGAGTTCGTCCCTCTTTCGTATTTGAGGACCAGTCAGCGTACATGGAAAATGGTGGATGAATAAGATAATCTTTCCCATTTTCTGCTTCTCCGGGAAAGACAAGACTGAGCATGTACTTTGTGCTCAGGACAGCACAACCCCTCCGTGGGTGTTTATGGTTCATGTCAAGCAGGCACAGCTGAACTTATTGTTGCTCTATTATGTTAGCTATCTATTGCCATGCAACAGTATTACCACAAACTTATCAACCTAATACCATGCACATTGTTCATCTCCTGGCGCGGCTTAGTTGGGTCCTCTGCAAGGCTGAGATCAGGGTGTTGGACAGGGTGGCAGTCTTATCTGAGGTTCAGGGTTCCCTTCCCAGCTCACTCAAATTGTTGACAGCAGTCAGTTCCTGGCTGGGTGTCAGACCGAGGCCCCGGTTTCTCCCTGGGTTGGACACCCAGCCAATCAACCCTTTCCACCAGCAGCTCTCAACGTGGCAGTTTGCCTCTTCCAAGCCAGAAAGAAGAGAGAGGGAGACTCCAGTAAGATGGGGCTCCGATTATGTAATCATGTACACGTAAGCATGTACCTCCTGTCACCTTTACCCCATTGAATCTCACCTTTCTATTAGTTAGCTGCAAGTCATAGGTCGTGCCCACACTCAACCGGAGGGGATTACACAAAGCGTGGACAGCAGGAGGTGGGGATCACGGGGGCCGCCACCTCAGCTGCTCCCAGCTTGCCCCCTGATAGTTAATTAATGAGTTCACCCGACACACATCCACTGGGCGTTTATCATAGCTTGACCCTGTGCTGCATGCTAGAGCATACAAAGAAAAGAGGCTATGGTCTCTGCCCTGGGAGCAGCCGATAAGTCGGTGGGGGGTGGTGATGGTGCCACCCGCTTCTTCCCACAGTTCAGTTCTGCTGTCCTGGGCGTGGCTATTCTCCCCAGCACATGGCACATGGGGCTGAGCCAGTGTTCCGCACTCCCCTGCACTCAAGGCCACCGGTCTGGCTGGGAGGCCGTTGGCCTTTAGAGTGCAATCTCCTGATGACCTCCAAAACTTGCAGCGCCCCCTGTTGGCCACCTGTGGCGGAACTGCTCCTGTTCATCACTGACTCACTTCCCCCAACCAGAGAGCCCTCCCCAGAGTCCATCCAGCTGCTTTCTTTTTCTTTTCTTCTCTTTTCTTTTCTTTCTTTTTTTTTTTTGCGGTACGCGGGCCTCTCACTGCTGTGGCCTCTCCCGTTGCGGAGCACAGGCTCCGGACGCGCAGGCTCGCAGCCATGGCTCACGGGCCCAGCCTCTCCGCGGCATGTGGGATCTTCCTGGACCAGGGCACGAACCCGTGTCCCCTGCATCGGCAGGCGGACTCTCAACCACTGCGCCACCAGGGAAGCCCTCTTTTTCTTTTTTTAATATATATTTTGTTGGAGTATAGCTGATTTACAATGTTGTGTTAGTTTCAGGTATAGCAAAGCGATTCAGTTATACATATACATATGTTCATTCTTTTTCAGATTCGTTACCCATATAGGTTATTACAGAATATTGAGTAGAGTTCCCTGTGCTATACGGTAGGTCCTCGTTGATTATTTATTTTATATATAGTAGTGTGTATACATTAATCCCAAGCTCCTAATTTATCCCTCTCCCCATGTTTCCTCTTTGGTAGCTGTAGTTTGTTTTCAAAATCTGTTAAGTCTGGGGCTTCCCTGGTGGCGCAGTGGTTAAGAATCCTCCTGCCAGTGCAGGGGACACGGGTTCGAGCCCTGGTCCGGGAAGATCCCATGTGCCACGGAGCAACTAAGCCCGTGAGCCACAACTACTGAGCCCGTGTGCCACAACTACTGAAGCCCACGCGCCTAGAGCCTGTGGTCCGCAACAAGAGAAGCCACCGCAATGAGAAGCCCGCACACCACAACGAAGAGTAGCCCCCGCTCCCTGCAACTAGAGAAAGCCTGCACGCAGCAGAAAGACCCAATGCAACCAAAAATAAATACAATAAATAAATTTATTAAAAATAAAGTATTAAAAAATCTGTGAATCTGTTTCTGTTTTATAAATAAGTTCATTTGTATAATTTTTAAAAATTAGATTCCACACGAGTGATATCATAGGATATTTGTGTCTGGCTTGCTTCACTTAGCATGATCAACTCTAGGTCCATCCATGTTGCTGCAGATGGCATCATTTCCTTCTTTTTCACGGCTGAGTAATATTCCATTGTATATATGTACCACATCTTCTTTGTCCTTTCCTCTGTCCTGGATAGATTGCTTCCGTGTCTTGGCTGTTGTAAATAGTGATGCAATGAATATTGGGGTGCACGTATCTTTTCAAAGTATGCTTTTCTCTGGATATATGCCCAGGAGTGGGATTGCTGGATCATATGGTAGCTCTATTTTCAGTTTTTGAAGGAACCGCCATACTCTTCCCCTTAGTGGTTGTACCCATGCATCCAGCTGCTTTCTCATCATCTTTTCCAGAACCTCTGCTGGGGTGGTGATCAGGGTGGGGAGTTGGGGACATGGCACTGGCCTTTGAGACTTCACAAGACCCAGTCCATCCTTATAAGTCATCTCTGTCTTGGGTTAGGTTTCCAAGAGGTGGAGCCAGTGATAAGGATTCATGTAAAGGTGGTTTTGAGGAAAAACCCATCAAAGGGCAGAGGGGAATGTGGGCCCGGGCTGAGGGGGGCCCGTGAGCGTGTGGTATCCAGCCAAGCCCCATGGAAGGGAATTGTGGAGCCAGCTCTGGAGCCTCTACACCTCAGAGGAGTCAGATACCAGGAAGGTGACCTGGGGGCCTTCTATTCCTGTACCCGTGAGTCATTGGTGTAGAGCAGCTCCAAGGTGATGTGAATTCTTCCAGAATTCCAGAAGCTTCCGGAGCTCCAGAAAGGAGCTCCGCGTGCTCCTTTCTGTGGGCCACGCAGGTTCCAGTAGTCTCAGGGCAGTTTTTCGACCGAGAGAGGTAGGAGCTACTTGTGAGTAAAAAGACTGGGGGAGCTGGTATGTACAAAACATGGCGCAGAAATCCCAGGGGGTGTGTGATAGCATCACCCCGATTAAAACCTCCTTGAATTTCAGCACTTCCGTTGACCTTCTGTGTTCTGCCTGAACCCTGACAATTACCTGCCTAGAAATTGATTGCCCGACTTTGCATATCGCTCTAAAACCATATTTAGGTTTCTCCCATGCATGAGTTCTTACTCTTTAGACCAAGTTTTTGCAACTTTAGCACGACATTTGGGGCTAGTTAATTCTTTGTGGTGGAAGCTGTTCCGTGTGTTGGTGATTTTGTGATTTATGAGAAATATATGCGTATTTGCTCATTCAGATGACTAAACTATATTTCTCATATATTTGGTCTTCATCCACAATTCTTGACTCACATCTCCCCAAATCCTTGGAATTTCTTGAGTGAAAAGGACAATGGGGGTATCTTTTGTCACCATATTTGGCTACTTCTCCTCAGTTCCAGAAAACTGGAATTTCAGAGCCGTAGAGGAGAAATGGTTGCCTTGTAATTCATAACGAGCCCCTTTCCACCACAATAGGGTTTATATTAATGAGGTGACTTTTGGAAAGCGCCTAAGGCTGGGGGCTTGTTGCCAGGGGAATCAAACTCGATTAAAGGGTGGGAAATTTCAGTCCCACCCTCTGATTTCTGGGGAGGGGAGAGAGGCTGGGGGTTGAATCAATCACCAGTGGCCAGTGAGTTAATCAATCGTGTTGTTGACCTGAAACAAATAGACTTCCAGAAATTTCTCTAGCAAAGATGGGTTTATTCGGGATCAGCAGAGAATCGCAACTCAGAGTCTGCAACCGTAGCAAGCTGTGTGCAGGCAAGGGAAGGAGAACGTTTTTATAGGGAGGAAGAGGAACTTGGGATGGCTATAGTAAACAGAGAATCCATGGCTTTTCACTGGCTGAGTCCTTGCCAGGAAAGAAGAGGATTCTTTCTTCTTTGTGTTGGGCTCTGCTGTAGTCACAGGGCATGACAGCTCCCACTTCTGGTCTCCCAGTTCTACTTATGTGACATTTCTGTTTATCGAGTTTTTAGATTTCCCTCTTTTGATCAAGAGCCATCTCTGGAAGCATTGCTGACCCAAAGTCAGGTTTTCTAGATTCAGAGGCTATTTTTCCTCAACGTCAGGAAGGACCTTTCTTGGATTGGATGTAAAGTCTCCTATTGGCGAGAAAGCGTACAGAGTGGAAACCTATTAAGTTCACATTTGAGTTACATGGAGGGGTAGGAGGGAGAACTCTCAGGTATTTTTTAATCTAAAGTCTCTGTTATCAAGATCGTGGACACTGGAGATCATCTGAAGCGTTATGTCATCGTCAAAGATTTGGTGACAGAATTCTGTAAGGCCTGGTCCAGATATCTTGGGAAAGCTGTATCATCAGATGTCATCAGCTTCATTTCTGGGAAATCTTTACTTTCAGGTCGCCAGATAATGTGCAGATCCAGTCAGGCTCTGGCAATTTCCTTTGGTGTGTCACGTGAATTCAAGAGTCTTACTGCCTGGAGTTGGATGGCACAAGACTTTGTTAGCAGTACTCGATAAGGGCCTTTCCAGTGAGGTTGAAGAGAGTTTTCTTCTGATGGTGTCTTTTCCAATAGACAAAATCTTCCGGTTGCAAACTATGTATGATACTTAAGGTCTTCTCCCGAGGGCACACTGTGGAAAGATTGCTTTACGAAAGTATCGTTATTTATTTTTTAATCGAAGTATAGTTGATTTACAACGTTGTGTTAGTTTCAGGTGTGCAGCAAAGTGATTCAGTTTTATATCTGTATTCTTTTTCGGATTCTTTTCCCTTATAGGCTATTACAAAATATTGAGTATAGTTCTGTGTGCTATACAGTAGGTCTTTGTTGTTTATTTTATATATAGTGGTGCGTATATGTTCATCCCAAACTCCTAATTTATCCCTCCCCCCTTTCCCCTTTGATAACCATAAGTTTGTTTTCTATGTCTGTGGGTCTATTCCAATTTTATAAACAAGTTCATTTGTATCATTTTTTTAGATTCCACATGTAAGCGATATCATATGATATCTGTCTGTGTCTGACTGACCTCACTTAGTATGATAATCTCTAGGTCCATCCATGATGCTGTAAATGGCATTATTTCCTTCGTTTTTATGGCTGAGTAATATTCCATTGTGTGTGTGTGTATATATATATATATATATATATATATATATATATATATATACACCACATCTTTATCCATTCATCTGTCAATGGACATTTAGGTTAAAGCATCGTTACTTTTAATAGAAGCAATTAGGCCTTTTCAATACTGGAGTATCTCTTCTTTTAACAGTTGTGGGTCCCAAGAAGCAGAAGCCAAGTGCATTGGGCATCCTGCAGCTGTCTCAAAGGGTGAGAGTTTATGAGTTCCAGAAGGGGTGGATCTGAGATTTAGAAGGACCAATGGCGGTGCTTCCAGCCAAGGTGTTTGGAGGGCCTCTACAAATTTTGCCAGTTTGAGTCTTAATAATGCCATTAATGTGGTCAACTAAACCAGAGGACTGAGGATGCTAAGCCCAGTGAAAGTGTTATAAAACCAGCCAAACAGCACAGCTGTTGAAGTACCTGGCCAGTAAAAACAGGTTCCTTGATCACTATGAAATTCGAGAGGAGTTCCCCAGGTAGGGATAATCTTTTCCAAAAGAACTTTACCCACAGAAGAGGCAGTAGCCTTTCTGCAAGGGAGACTTCAGTCTAGTGTGAAAACATACAGACCATGACTAAAACATATTTATATCCATTAGATGGAGGAAGTTGTATGAAATCCATTTGCCAGGCTTCAAATGGTCCATTAGGAAGTTTAAAATGTCTGGGAGTAGTACGATCAGACTTCCCTGGGTTGTACTTCGAACGAGTAAGATAAGTGCAGTAGGCAGTTTTTGTGGCCTTGTTCATGTTTCCCCACCCATGCTGAGTCATGAAGGCTGTCATTTTGTTAGCAGACCAATGGTTTAATGCATGTATGGTGGTGAGAAGTGGGAATTTTAGAGTCTCTGGTAGGACTGGGTTGTTCTTTGGTTCAAACCAGAGCTTTCTCTTTTTATCAAACCAATGATTGCTAAACTTCCAATCTTGTTTTTCCTTTTCTGAAGCCAGTTGTTTGGCCTTTCTAGCCAGTTTTTCTAAATTATCATTGGGGATAAATCCCTTAGGGCCATGCCAGCGGTTTGGGTGCCGTTGATCCCGTTAAGAGCAGCATTCCTTGCGGAAGTATCAGCAAGGTGATTTCCCTTAGCTTCCAGAGAGTCAGGTTTAGAATGTCCTGGAATCTTAATAATAGCTAAACAGCAGATAAAAGTACTGCATTCATTAATTCCTGAGCGTGGAGACCATTTTGAATTTTACTTACTTTAGAAGTAAGGAAACCACATTGCTCCCATAACATTCCAAAATCGTGAGCTACTCCGAAAGCGTATCTACTATTAGTATAAATATTGGCAGTTTTGTCCTGGGCTAAAGTACAAGCCCGTGTGTAATCCGGCTTGTTGGGCCAAAGTAGCCATAGGTAAAAGATGTCGCCCCAACATCAAAAGGATTTGTAGTAATATACCCAGCACAGTATTTGCCATTGTCACCTTTTAAATTAGAACCATCGGTAAACCGTGAGAAGTCAGTGTGACCCAATGGAACTTCCTATAGGTCCATCCTGAGTCAGGAGGTGCTACATCAGGGTTAAGTAGTCATGAGGGACTTCATCTGTGACAGGAGGGAGAAAAGTAATTGGGTTAAGGTTATTACAGTGTAAGAGAGTTACGTGAGGAACAGTTAACAAAAGGACTTCACAGGAGGTGAGGCGCCTGACTGAGAAATGTGGAGTGTGATGAGGATTCAGGAGATCTTCTGCATGCGGTACAAAAATGGTTAAAGGGGATCCAACAGTGATTTTCTGGCTTTAACCAAAAGCGCAGTGGCCATAATAGCTCTAGGGTAAGAGGGGTATCCCCATGCCACAGGGTCCAGTTGTGGGCCACGGTATCCTATGGGTCCATGGTGGACCCCATGTTCTTGGGTGAGTACTTCAAGGGCATTCCCTTCCTTCTCATACACAAAAAGGAAAAGTGGGAATCTGCCGATTGGGATACCCAAGGGCAGGTGGGTTCTTCAAACTCTCCTTTAAGGCCTTGAAGGCCGTGCCATCCAGTTCATCCTATTAAATTAGGTCCAGGTTGTTATTGTTGAGTAAAACATACAGACGTTTGATCATAAGAAAGGAATTTGGAATTCAGTTTTCGTAATAACCAGCTAGCCAGAGAAAACCTTGCAGTTGGTGCTTGGTTTTGGGTTTGGGGAAGCTTAGGATACCATGAAGCCTATCTGGATCTAGGTGTAGCCCTTGTTCTGATATCAGATGCCCTAAATACCGAACCTGGCTTTGGGCAAACTGCAGTTTTTCTTTGGCAAACTTATGTCCCTTTAAGGCGAAAAGTTTTAGCAAGTGGATGCTGTCTTCCTGTGAGGAGGCTTGAGAAGGAGAGCAAAGGAGCAAATCATCCACGTATCGCGACAGAGTAGAGCCTCTAGGGAACTGCATGTCATCCAGATCAGCCTTCAGGATTTGCAAGAAATAAGAACTCTCAGTAGGACGCTGAGGCAGTACTGTCCAGGTGAATTGTTCTTCTTCCCAAGTGAACGCGAAAAGGTATTGGCTATAGCTTCATCAGCTGGAACGCAAAAGAATACACTGCGTGAATCAATTACAGTAAAGAGCTGACTTCTGGTGGGAATGGATGTTAGTAACGTAATGTGTGAGGGTTAGGAATAACACGGTGTCGAGGGTTAACAATGTTTATTGCTTGGAGGTCCTGAGCAAACCTCCACCTTTGGTACCTTGTGTTTTCTCGCCGGTAAAAAGGAGTTTACAGGGGCTAGTAAAAGGGGTAATGAGTTCTTGAGCCTTGTAATTTCATATTATGGGCTTTATGTCTTAGAGGGTTTCTTTACTTATAGGGTATTGATTAATTCTGGGAAGAAGTTTTTTTTTTTTTAACATCTTTATTGGGGTATAATTGCTTTACAATGGTGTGTTAGTTTCTGCTTTATAACAAAGTGAATCAGTTATACACATACATATGTTCCCATATGTCTTCCCTCTTGCGTCTCCCTCCCTCCCACCCTCCCTATCCCACCCCTCCAGGCTGTCACAAAGCACCGAGCCAATATCCCTGTGGGAAGAAGTTTTGAGGGGTCGATTTCAATTTGGATTGGAGTTGTGCCAATGGGTTTTCCCAACATCAGTTGGAGATTTTGCCGACAGAAAAGTGGTAGCTGATTGAATAGAGACAAATGGTCAGTGTTTCCAGAATCTGCTCTAGTTCCATCAGAGATGGAACAAATAAAAGACGTCAAAGGGTCATTCAATTCACCTGGTGGGTTATTTTGATGACTCCTGTCAAGTTCTATGATTATTTCCCCCTTTTGGGAGAAAGAAAGCCCAGCATGATACTTGTCTAAGAATTCTCAGCCTAGTAAATGCATTGGGGAAGAGGAACTAAGGAGAAACGGTATGGATCTCTCAAAGGGCCTAAACATAAGGGAAGAAGGTCAGAGACAGGACCCTCTTTTTTTTTTTTTTTTTTTTACAAATTTTTATTTTATTTTGTGGCTACGTTGGGTCTTCGTTGCTGCATGTGGGCTTTCTCTAGTTGTGGCGAGCGGGGGCTACTCTTTGTTACGGTGCGCAGGCTTCTCATTGCGGTGGCTTCTCTTGTTGCGGAGCATGGGCTCTAGGCACGCGGACTTCAGTAGTTGTGGCGCACGGGCCCAGTTGCTCCACGGCATGTAGGATCTTCCCGGACCAGGTCTCGAACCCGTGTCCCCTGCATTAGCAGGCAGGTTCTTAACCACCGCGCCACCAGGGAAGCCCCAGGACCCTCTTGAAGTTCATTAGAGATGCCACTGTTAGAACTGTTTTAATACTCCGAGGCAGGGGCTTTGTAGTAGTGGGGTCGAGCACCAAGAGTGTAGCTCCGGTGTCAACTAGGACTGGGCATTTCATCCCCAATCTGGAGAAATGCTTCACCAAGGCAATTAAGAGGGAGAATTGGGAAGACCCCCATCACTGAGAATTGGGGGGATGTTGGAAAGGCTGGTGAGAGAGCTGAAAGCGTCTAGAGCACTTAACTTTGTAACAGTCTCTTTGCCAGAGCCCTGGCTCTTTGCAATAATAGCAGAAACTAGGAGGCTTTCGGTCTTGTTTAGGAGCCTTCATTTGCTGGAGTTGAAAATTAAGAATTTTGGTGGTCTTCCTTGGAGGTGACTCATCTGCAGTGCGAGAGAGCTGGTTTGTCAGATTAACCAAATCCGGAGTGGACATAGTTTGCCTTTCCACCCTGGTCCTGGTAACTAGAAGGGGACAGTCGCGGTTCAGCCCATCAGTAAACATAGAGTTAAAAGCTACTCAGGTGGAATCAACATCTGAAGGAAGACCAGAATTTCCTTTAAAGGCAATCTGGAGTTGATTGTAATAGCCATGGGCAGATTCACCAGATTTTTGTGCGCAAGCCTGAATTTTGTTCCAATCCATCGGCTTTGGAAAAGCCCTGGGAATTTCTCCATGAAGTTGCCTAGTGATTGCCCTGATCATATACTAAGTTAGCGGGCTTGTCTCCCAGGTGTAATTCTAGACACCTTTCTGAACTTTCCCACTTAGAGGTTTTCATCCAGTGCTGGGCCCGGCCTTCACTGACAAGTATATGAACAGCTGATATAAGTCAGAGAAACCAGGTTGAGAAGTTGGCGTGACTATATTAAATTCCTCAGCACATCTGTGAGGATCTTCAGTTACTTTGGGAAAATCTTCGTGGCTCACAATTCAGTTTTAGTCCAGGGAATATAAGAAATTAAGGGTTTAGCTTCCAGATCTTCAGAAGGCTTAATTTTAAAGGGACAGGTTCTGACATGTTCAGAGGAAGGGAGAGTGAGTTTCAGAGGAAAAGGGAAGTTTGGCAAGAAGAAGAGTGAGGCTGTGGGCGCCCTTTTACATTCCTCTAGTCATTTGTTTGCCTCAGTTAACCTTCCAATCTTATTTTGCAGAGGGACAATGTTGTTATTCCTTTTAATTGAAGTATAGTAGATTGACAATGCTGTGTTAGTTTCAGGCGTATGGCAAAGTGATTCAGTACGTATATATATTCTTTTTCGTATTCCTTTCCGTGATAGGTTATTACAAGATACTGAATATAGTTCCCTGTGCTCCACAGTAGGACCTTGTTGGTTATCTATTTTATATATAGTAGTGTGTGTCTGTTAATCCCAAACTCCTAATTTATCCCTCCCCACCCTTTTCCCTTTGGTATCCATAAGCTTGTTTTCTGTGTCTTTGAGTCTATTTCTGGTTTGTAAATAAGTTCATTTCTATCATTTTTTTAGATTCCACATGTAAGTGATATCATATGGTATTTGTCTTTCTCTGTCTGACTTGCTTCACTTAGTATGATCATCTCTAGGTCCATCATGTTGCTGCAACTGGTATTATTTCATTCTTTTTTATGGCTGAGTATTATTTCATGTGTGTGTGTGTGTGTGTGTGTGTGTGTGTGTGTGTGTATAGCTATATATCTCACATCTTCTCTGTATATGTTCCCATCCATTCATCCGTCGATGGGCATTTAGGTTGCTTTCCTGTCTTAGCTGTTGTAAATAGTGCTACTATGAACATTGGGTTTCATGTATCTTTTCGAATTAAGAGTTTTTGTCTTTTCTGGATGTATGCTGAGAGGCGATTTTAGATTCCTGATAACATTGGGAAGCCTCAAAAAAACCAATTGAAACAAGAATTCCTCTCAGTTCGGGAAATTTGAGCTATTTAGTCTAATTTGATTTTTTTTTTAATTAATTTATTTTTGGCTGCGTTGGATCTTCGTTGCTGCGCGTGGGCTCTCTCTAGTAGCGGCGAGCAGGGGCCACTCTTCATTGTGGTGTGCGGGCTTCTCATTGCGGTGGCTTCTCTTGTTGCGGTGGCTTCTCTTGTTGCGGAGCACGGGCTCTAGGCGCACGGGCTTCAGTAGTTGTGGCACGTGGGCTCAGGAGTTGTGGCGCATGGGCTTAGTTGCTCTGTGGCATGTGGGATATTCCCGGACCAGGGCTCGAACCCGTGTCCCCTGCACTGGCAGGCGGATTCTTAACCACCGCGCCACCAGGGAAGCCCCCTAATTCGGTTTTAAGGAAATTACGTTTGGGGATTTCAAAAGTTCTCAGGGCGTGAGAGCTCCCTCTTCTGGTCTCTCAACTCCATTCAATTGAGGTTTCTGTTTATTATTATTATTATTATTATTTTTACAATGCCTAGGTAATGACGCTACCATAAAAACCCAAAAGGAGGGGGTTCAGAGAGCTTCCAGGTTAGGGAACCAGTACACTTGCATATTGCCACCCTGCCAGGCCCCAGACTCCACAGGGACAGAAACTCCTTTGTTCAGGAACTCGCCCTGTGTGTCTCTTCATCTGGTTGTTGATTTGTATCCTTTAATATTCTTAATAATAAGTTGATAATCTAGTGAGTAAACAGGATTCCTGAGTTCTGTGAGTCATTCTAGCAAGTTAATCAAACCCAAGGAGAGGTCGTGGGAAACTCTGATTTATAGCCAGACGGTCAGAAGTACATGTGACACCCTGGACTTGAGATTAGCGTCCTGAGTTGAGCGGGTCATCGGGACCTCCAGTTGTAGCTGGTTGTTCAGAAGCACAGGTAACAGCCTGGGCTTGTGATGGGTGTTTGAAGTGGAGGGTGGTCTTGTCGGACTGAGCCCTTTACCTGTGGCAACTGATACTCTCCAGGTAGACAGTATCAGAGTTGAGGTGAATTCTCGGACACCCTGTTGGTGTCTGAGAATTTCTTGTTGATATGGGGAAGCCTCCACACACACACACGCTGGAAATGGGTCCAGGAACCCAAAAGAGCTTTGTAAAATGTTTAGCAGCGTCCCTGGCCTCTTCGCACTCGATTCCAGGAGCTCTCTCTCCCAGTTGTGACAAACACAGATGTCTCCAGACATTGCCAGATGTCCTCTGGGGGCAGAACTGCCCCTGGTTGAGGACCACTGCTTTAGACCGAAAACCTAGCCCAAGGGCTGAGGAGACAGCATTGCAGGCTCCCCATCTCCACTATGAAAGCGGAAACTCCTGGGGTACACCTTGTCTGTCTCAACTGGTGCCCGGAACTGGTTCAAAAAGGGTTAAAGAAAAACAAAAGGAAAATGCTTTTCTTAAAAAATTGGAGTGTACCTGCTTTACAATGTTGCGTTAGTTTCTGCTGTACAGCAAAGTCATTCAGCTCTACGTATCCATATATCCCCTCCCGTATGGACCTCCCTGCCACCCTCCATCCCCCCCATCTAGGTCACCACAGAGCACCGAGCTGAGCTCCTTGTGCTATGCAGCAGGTTCTCATTAGTTATCTGTTTTATACATAGTAGTGTGTATGTGTCAGTCCCAATCTCCCAATTCACTCCACCTCCTCATTCCCCCCTTGGTGTTCATACGTTTGTTCTCTACGTCTGTGTCTCTATTTCTGCTTTGCAAATAGGTTCATCTGTACCATTTTTCTAGATTCCACATATATGCGTTAATATATGATATTTGTTTTTCTCTTACTGACTTCACTCTGTAGGTCCATCCATGCTGGTGCACATGGCACGATTTCATCCCTTCTTACGGTTGAGTAATATTCCATTGTATATATGTACCACATCTTCTTTATCTGTTCATCTGTCTATGGACATTTAGGTGGCTTCCATGTCCTGGCTATTGTAAATAGTGCTGCAGTGAACATTGGGGTGTGTGTATCTTTTGGAATTATGGTTTCCTCTGGGGGAAATGCTCTTATCAAGTACAATTTTGATCAGAGTCATTGCTATCAGGTTATACAACTAGATACCTGTGATGCTTGTTGGCAGGCACCCGCTTCTGAATCAAAGAAAGGTAAGGCCCTACACCACTCAAGTCTCCACTAGTTACTAAAAGCAGACATAGTGAATGGTGGAGACCTGGAAGGGGGTTTGACTGCCTCTCCAATCATGGCTGCAAACACAGCTATTTAAAGATCACCCAGAGAGAGAGCCTTGTCCATCCAGTCTATAAATACTAGGTTTTTTACTGTGGTCTCAGCCTCTTCCCATTACGCACACCTCCTGCAAATAGAGAAAGGAAAGGTGGAAACTTGGGGCCATTTCACCCTCATTGGTCACACATAATAAGACTGACCACTCCAGTAAGACCAAAGTTGAGATCCGTGCCTTTATCTGACCAAGCGGAGTAGAATGTGAATTTTTATATGTACTATAATCTTCTGAATCTTACATTCTTTTGACAGTAGAGATGTGTTTTAAATCAGCATCTAAACTCTGTGGCTTTCTAAATCACAGCAATTACTTAATGCATTTTCTTTAATCATTTCCATTTCTTCCTCTTCCTCTACCTCTTCTTTCTTCTCTGATATTCTCACCTTCTTATTTTACAGGGTTAATTTTGTCTTTCTGAGCTGGGTGTTTATAGTTTTGCCCACAGAATGCTAAGATCACAGATGGGTTCAGCAAACTAAAACAAAATGCAAATTTACCCATTGGATGAGGGTAGACTGGTGGAAAGGGAAGCCGCAATCAATCAAACACCTGCGTGGTAGAAATGAGTTCGTTTCAGCCCAAACCAATCAACCTCCCAAATGCATCCAGGAAGTGATGGGTTTTCATAGCTATACATGTTAGGGAATGGTAGTGGAGATTCATTAAGGTAACTCTTCTAGTATCTTTTTGTATCGCCTCCATACATTTCAAAATGACTATAAAAGAAAACAAAGGCATGAGACACACCAAAAAACTTTGGAGGCCCGTGTAGTCCTCTCAATAACATCACTAGACAGAGGGCAGGCAGGCAACATGAAGAGAGGGCCATGTTTGCCTTTGGTGGCCATCTGGCCCAGGTGTCTCTACATCCTGGTCTCAGCACCCTTGCTCTTCTCTGTGTCCCACTCCCCTTGGGGACAGATATCTGGGTTTCCTGTCCTTTGTGTTTCACATATTTCCCTTCCTCTTTTCACAAATCTTCTGTAGTCACCTGCGAGAAAAATGGTTGGCCAAGCAACTTCATTTACATATTTTAAAATCATTCCCTATAAGCGCCTCTTCTGTCTCCACCCAGGATATGGGGGTTGCTGAGTTTTTCACTTTTCGTATCTGCTGCTGTGGATTACAAACAGCTAATACCACCTCATTTTCTTTTACTAAAATATAGAGAATGTTTCTTTTTGTAGATGATATTTTTGACATGTTTTAGAATTTTTTACTATGAGAAACTAAACTGTGAAAAGATCAGTTTCCAAAGTGTTTCACTTAATTACATGTTGGTGCATCCTGTGTTCATTCCTGCAGAAGTTCTCTGATAATTTTTACTAGAAAAATTATTGGAAAAACTTTGATGAGGTTCTGATAGAGGGCAGGCATTACACCTAGCGTTCGGGTTCAGAGACGAGTATAATACTACCCCTGTCCTTTAGAGCTTTCTTATATATTAGAGGAGTCAGAAATAGAAATACAGTTTAGCACCATAGGGAGCTTGAGGACAGGGACTAGCAAATAAGAGGTCAAGTAATGTCTGTTAAATATCATGAGAGCGATCTTAAAAATCAGGCTTGAGTGGACACACACAAAAAAGCCAAATATAAAGAAACTACAAAAAAATAAACATAAAGTAGACAAAAAACAGAAAAAAGGAAGACATTGAAAACCGTTAGACATTTACTTCCTCAAGACAGACGATTGGGCTTAATGGTCGCTCTAGCTCTCTTTGAAAATTCTGTTGGCATGTCCGTCGTTAACATCCCTAGGTAGTAGCCTCAAAAGTGAATTGATTAGAACTGCACAGTTTATAATGCAGCCACTAGATTCACAATGACTTGGTCCGTTAATATGCTTGTGAAAATAACAAGGAATCATTTCTGCACCACCTCTCAGCCCGACTCGGCAGTGATCCCAGCCCCAGATTAATTATCCCACTCAGGAAACTAAATGCCCATGTCTCTCCCTTGCTGTTTTGGTTGTATCTCCATAGACTTTCATCATTAGATGAAATTACGACAGTATTCATGGCCAGTGTGGAGAAAGTCACAGTTTTCGCAGTTCTCATTTCCAGAACCTTGTCATCCCCACAACTTTAACAAGGTCCGACATTCGTATTCTTTTCAGCACATTCTCTCGGGTTCACTTGAAAAGCAGGCAGAACAGTGTGCTTAATGACTCAAATCCCCGACTTCGCAAGCAAAGAGAAACCATTTCCTTAATAAAATATTCAAGAAAAGTGAGTCCCTTCTCTCCATCTTCTTCTTGGAGGCTGCGCCTTTATAAATGGCTTGGCCTGATGACCTTTAAATGAATAGTACAGTGAGAAGAGTCTCTTCTGTGGAAGAAAATTTGATCACCATCAGATGTGACTTAGAGTTCCCTTCTTTTCTGAAGTATGCAGAACTGAATTTCCAGAGAGCCAGATTTAGAGGTGCAGGATGGGGTGAGATGGCAGGGGTTTCTCCCTTGTCATGAACTGGGGTCGGCATCCTGCAGGGACCTTGCTCGTGCCCAGAGGGTGCTGGGGAGTCTGAGCCGGACACCGCGTCAAACTCGCATCCCCTGCGCTGGGTACTCAATCCTGGATGGATGCTTTCTACTTCACGTTTAAGCTCCTTTAGTCTCATTTCTAGGCATCCGATTATACCTGTCTCTTGCAGGCAATGTTTGAGGTCAACACCTGGTGTTTTATTGGAAGAGCTAGAACCCAGTCCTCTTAATCAGTCTCCGCATTTGGCCTTTGCAGCTGGAAAACATGTTTGCTCACGCTGCATTTTTACCGTACAGGAAATCCTCCAGGGAATTCGGGGCCCGTGTGGTACCTTTGAAGTACCACAAACAATTTTCTCTTTCCTACTTTCCTCCGTGTTTTGTTACGTTATTTTAATTGATGTATTTTGTCTGATGTATTATATTAGGAGAGCTTGAAGGATGATGTGCTTAGCATACATGTCTCTTGCGATTAAGTTTCTTTGCAGAAACCCAACGCCTCAGTTTTCACTCTGCTCACTCCTTCTGGCGCTGGGTTACAATGATGCAAAACAATGCCGGGTGCGCCGTGCAGGAAAATCACTCAGACCCCCCATCTCTCACGTTCCTGCCCCAGAGCTGGAAATCCCTAACTCAAATTTGTTTTAGGTTTAGAAACTCTAATATTTACAGCACATATTCCCTCCCTTTATGTGTCCTGCATGTCCAGTGAAACCTTTGATGATATAAATTTCTATGTATGTGCACATACAAATGTTGTTTGCGGGTAGAAACTGACCTCGTATTATTTAATGATGGAAGTGCACCCCAGCTCTGATAAAGTTGACCTAATTAGCATCTAATGCAAGTGCAAGGAAGGTAAAGACAAATACCAGTCCTGCTAACCCGCATTTTTATATTGGCTTAAATTTCATTTAATGGAAATTCCTTGAAACTTAAAGACACTGATGTTTTTCTTTCTTCTTCATGCATCCGTCATGCCTGGAAATAAGACATGTCCAAGAACAACCGTAGGATTCTCTCTGCTTTGCGACTTGCTCCAGAGAAGAAAAAAAATACAAAGGCCCCCTTCCTTTGCCACGAATATTTAAGTCCAAGTAATTCACAAAGTCTTTGGGTGGAATCTTAAGAATAACAGCAGACATTTATTTAAAACCATCGGAGTTTGATCTAAGAGAGCACAGCAAAGCGATACAGCATCAAATCCCATGTTAGAGATAATAGGTGGAAATGTGAATAGAAGTAATTCTTTTCTAGCTATTTTGAGAATTTCTTTTGGAATTTCTAAGAGTTGCTTGTTTTTCTTCACACAAGTGACACATTACGCCTTTTTCTTTTCCCACTTCCTTTTCCCCCTTTAATATTTATTTATTTACATCTTTATTGGGGTATAATTGCTTTACAATGGTGTGTTAGGTTCTGCTTTATAACAAAGTGAATCAGCTATACATATACATACGTTCCCATATCTCCTCCCTCTTGCGTCTCCCTCCCTCCCACCCTCCCTATCCCACCCCTCTAGGTGGTCACAGAGCACCGAGCTGATCTCCCTGTGCTATGCGGCTGCTTCCCACTAGCTGTCTACCTTACGTTTGGTAGTGTATATATGTCCATGCCACTCTCTCACTTCGTCCCAGCTTACCCTTCCCCCTCCCCGTGTCCTCAAGTTGTGCTTAAATGAACCTAGAAACATGCATTTGTCAATAGAAGCTCCAAATAACGAATTTATGATGATCCTCTCTGCTCAAGAGGTCAGAGAATCTCTGACCTTTGCAAGGGTGGAATCGTTTTTGGCTGTGTTAGACGGAGTGCAAGCCAGAGGCCCAGTCAGCCATTTTATGTTTGATTTTATCTCAAGCATGTCAGGGTTGATTCGTCCAACCCAGATTAGGGTGAGAGTGAGGCAGGGAGTTGCCGAAATTGGAACAAATAAGAGTTGTTTCCAGGCTGAATGATACGCAAAATCCATAAAGAATTCTCAGATGTTTTCAGTAAAATGAATGAGATTCAGAATTTGGCATAGTAGGTTGCCACGAAATATAGTTTGGACCGCACAGCGCGAAAGGTTCTGGAATTGATGAGACGGATGAATGTGGCTGGTTTTATGTATATCGTGCCCCAAAATGACCACGTCCAAGTTTGTGTTCTAAGAATAGGGGCATCTGGCTCCGTCTTTTAGGGTGAAAATCTATACATTTAAGGGGAACTAGTTCTATGAGAAAAGGTAAAAGTTGTTTCATTTGCTGTAGAAATTCTCTGCTGCATTATTTGCTATATAAAACGTATGTCTGATCGGTCATTTGGTACCTTTTTTAGGATTAGCCAGTATCAAGTATTCCACTGGGGACCCTTCTCTGCAGCCCAGAATTAATCAGCTCTTGGGCGCCACTGGTCCTCCCGGCTTCTCACCGCACTGCAGCCTCAGCCTGCCCTTGCGTTTAGCTGTCAAGAAGCAGAATCATTCCAGGGACACCTGTAAGCATCAACGGCCAAGGCTATTGGTTGTAGGCTGAGTGTGTCCGGGAGCTCTCACCGAGCAAAATAGGGAAGTAACAGAGTCAGGGTCACTGGTGGGGAGGGAGGATGGAGGAAGGAAGCTGGTGAGATAGCATGACTCATGCTGACCCAGGTTGTGTTTTTGCTGGCAGCGTCGTTATTCCTTTGCCCTCTGGTACTGCATCACACTGACGCCGTGCCCAGTGTGCTGGCACAGAGAGAGAGGACCTAAGTTCATGCGTTTCCAAGCGTGCTGATTTTTTTTTTTTTTTTTTTTGCGGTACGCGGGCCTCTCACTGTTGTGGCCTCTCCCATTGCGGAGCACAGGCTCCGGATGCGCAGGCTCAGCGGCCATGGCTCACGGGCCCAGCCGCTCCGCGGCACGTGGGATCTTCCCGGACCGGGACACGAACCCGCGTCCCCTGCATCGGCAGGCGGGCTCCCAACCACTGCGCCACCAGGGAAGCCCGTGCTGATGATTTTTAATCAATACATTTGTCACTGTCCATAACTGTGGTGACGGTAAAGTGCTTTTGTTCTGCCAAAGAGATACAAGTCTATTTCTGATTGTGCCCGGGCCGGTTCAGCTCTTCAGTGACTTTAATGAATCATTCATTTATTGAAATACAGTTATTAAATAACTGAAAGAGGTTAGCCTTTAAAAATACCTTTCAGCCTGGTTCTACAACCAACATATTGGTCAAAATGAGGCTGGATTCTCCTATCTCCATCTTCCAGGGCAATTTGGAGTCTAGAAAGGCCCATTTCTGCAGGGCTATGATGGAGAAAATGCAGGGAATAATTGGTTCCATTCATTTTTAAATTCCTTTCAAAACCATGAGGAATTAATTCATATTCAGAGAGAACTGAACAAAGCCTCAGAGAGAGCCATTGTGTTTTCACAGATCTTTTGGAGTGGTGGGGTAGGGAGAGGTAACTAGCCGTGATGCGTAGTTTTTCATAGAAAAAGTTCATTCGTGAGAATTTCATGTATCGCCCAGCAATCTCCAAGCCTGGAGGAAAATCCCCATCCCAGGACTCACGTATTTTGTCTTATGAACGTTGCCCATACAAACATGTATATGTATGTGGTGTTTGAGTACATTTACACCTGTGATTCTCAATCATGCTTCTGTATCCGAATCACTTCTGGGGATGCTTGAGTCCTAATAGAACTGGCTGTACTGCTGTAACAAATGGTCCCCAAATCTCATGGCTCACTACAGTGAAGACTTAGTTCTCACTCGCAACATGTGTTCATTGTGGGTCTCCCACGGCTCTGCTCCCTCCTGTGTTCACTGTGACATCAAGGTGACAGAGTAGCCTCTAGCTGGAATGCTACTGGTTGTCATGGCGGAGAGAAAAGAGAGCCTGGCAAAGTGTCAGCTTGCTCTTGCCACCAATGCTCAGTTTCACTGGCCAGGGCGAGTCACGTGGCCCAGGTTAAAGGTGGGCTTCGGGAAGTATGGTTCTCCCCAGTGAGCCACAGCGAATCTCTGTGAATAATAATGCCATCTCTCACGGGGACGTTTAAGTGCTGCAAATTCCTTGATCGACTTCAGATCTATTAAGAATTTCAGGATGGGACCTGAGGAACTGTATTTTCTAAAGTTCTCTAGCAAGTATGATGAGTAAGCAAGGTTGGAAAACACAGACTTGCCTGAGAAAAGTCTGTGTCAGACCATTGCAGTGAGCGTTGTCAGTTCTGCAGTTATCTGAAAAAGCAGATTTAGTGCATGTTTTATTCTTACATAGTCAAGTAGTTCAATAAGTAGGAGACTTGGGGGTTTTAGAAGATTGCTTTTTTAAAGTTTCAAATATCCATTTTTGATAGGACAGACAATATAGAAGTATAAACTAGTCTCAAAATTGCTGTTGGCTTCATGGAACACTGTGATTTATTCAATGATAAGAACACCCCCTGGTAATAAAAGTATGAGACATTCACAGGTAATGGATGAGATCAGCATGTAAGTAAAAAAACTTGTAATCCAGTGAGGTTCTGCCTGAGATGCGTGGCCTCAAACCAACTCAGAGGCATTTGTTTGGGTTTGGTGCTAACATTATAGTGGTGTTTGCACCATCTGTGGAGGTGAAATAAATCGTGTGTTTGTTGATATCAGAGTGGTGGGTATTGTGAGCTAATGGTACATTACATTGATTCCACTTGGAGACTCACTGCATGTACACAGCTTGCGCCACACTAGTTAGTACAGTGGAAAGAACACTGGATTCAAATTCAAAATGTACCTTCTATAGCAGACCACAATGGAAAAGAATATTTTTAAAAAGTATATATATGTATAACTGAATCACTTTGCTGTACAGCAGAAATGAACACAACACTGTAAATCAACTACACTTCAACTTAAAAAATTGGATTGAAAAAGAAATAAAATATATCTGTGGGTCAGCCCTAAATACTTTACTATGCCACCTCTTATGACAGTCTTCTCTTTTACTCTGTATTTTAGACATTTCTGTACACCGTATAGGGAGCATTGCGGTGGGCCCCCAATATCCATTCCCCCTTACTCCATGGGGTAGGAGGTATCTGTGCAGCAGTGATTCCACTGCAAGCTTCCTTCAGGGTGGAGCTCCAATTAGATGAAACCAATGTCAACCCCCTGGCCTCTATCATTGATTTAGGGAACTCATGTCTCAGCCAGTGAGATCAGGGCAATTCCTAACCACAGAGATGGGTTCAGACGTTGTCCCATCAGAATGAACCTGAAGAGTTTTGCTGATAATCCAGGGAGAGAACTTGTCTGGTGTCAGTGCGCTGTCAGTGTGTCCGGGAGTGTGTTTGCCCACGTGCTCTGGACTTGGCTGCTAGAGAGGATCCGAACCTTCTCTCACAGCTTCATCAGCCTCAGAAACACTGGCCTCCCACTGTGGTCCCAGAGCCGGCAGGAAGGTGCTCTGTTGGCTTTACTCCTGCTGCGCGGACCTGGGGTGACTTGCCAGTGTATGTTGAGGTTGCCTCGCAGTCACACTTCTTCTCATTCTGCTGTGAGACACTGTGGATGAGAAACAGTGATTAGTCCTTCAGTCACCTGCACTGGCCTACTTTTGAACCCACAGCTGTTTGGGGGAGGGGGAGGGGAGGGAGGACGGTTAGAAAGGCCCTCAGACAATATGATGCTAGCCCCTTAATCTGATAAAGCCCTAGGCCCACGCCTTAGAGAGATGAAGTGTCTTACCCCAAGTGATTATAGAGCCAAGTAATTCTAGAGCTCATCCTCTCCTGTGTGTTCCGATTTCTTTAGCTACTCCCGTTAGGAGATGCTGTATACTGAGAGCACTGTGGCCCAGGGCACCATCGTCCCTTATCCAGACTACTCCAGTGGCCTCCTAACTGCTGTGTACCAGAATGTCCCCAGTCCATTTTTGGACAGGAGCCTGAGGGAGCCTGATATGTCAACATTAATTCCCTTGAACGTCTTTACCTGGTGTCACCATGCTGACCTCTGTGGCCAACCGATGTAGCCTATCCTGGCCCAATTCACTGATCAATCTTCCTTTTTTCCTCTGGGCCTACATAGGTCCTATGAGTTCAAACACCCAGATGGGCGATGATATCCACCTCTGTGTACTATTTCTCATTTGTCCCGTCATTCCATTTAATTGTGAGGTCAGTCATTCTCAAATAATCAGTTGGTTTGCCTCAAAGTCCCAAGTTATTCATCGGGTTATAAATGGCCTTATATTTATAAGAAACCGTACGTAGATATCTGAGCTTGGTGAGCCGTATTGATTTTTAGAGTCGCGGTAACTGGCCCTCAGCTCCTGGAGAGTAAACGCAGTGTGGCTTTATCCAAGCTTGTGTCACTTTGGGAACATTCAGGTTCCATGTAGGGTAGACCAATAGTTCCCAACTTAGTATGATTTTGTCCCCCAGGGGATATTTAGAGTCTAGAGAATTTTTTTTTTTTTTTCTGCGATACGTGGGCCTCTCCCGTTGTGGATGGACGCGCGGGCTCAGTGGCCATGGCTCACGCGCCCAGCCGCTCCGTGGCATGTGGGATCTTCCCGGACCGCGGCACGAACCCGTGTTCCCTGCATCGGCAGGCAGACTCTCAACCACTGCGCCACCAGGGAAGCCCTCTAGAGAAATTTTTAATTGTCATGCCTGTTGGGGAGGTACTAGTGGCATCTAGTGGATAGAGGCCAAGGATGCTGCTAATAAACATCTTTCAATGTACAGGTCAATCTCCCCCAACAGAGAATCGTCCAGCTCAAAATGTCAGCGGTGCTGGGACCGGCAAACGCCAGCGTAGACCGCACGATTTTGCTGGTAGGCTCTAGCATAATGTAGAAGCAGTTATTTTCTTTTCCTGACGTTAACAACATGAATAAATGGACTCTTTCAGTCAACTTATTCGGTAGAAAATACAAGTATATGTGCTGGTAGGGGGCGAGAAGAGAAATATGGAAAGGAGCAGAGTGGAGAGGCGTTTTATCATTTGTAGAAGACAAAGAAAAAGCATCGAATTAGGGACCTGACAATTCCCCCTCCTCCATGGAAATGAAAGTAGTCAGTTGCTCCAAGAAGCAGCTTCTGGAGGGACAGGGAGAGAACACGGCCAAAGCCTCAGGCTCGTGACCTTTAGCCTCTCTGGAGCTGAGAATGGCCTCCAGCAAGTATGGCCTCAAAATCACTGGCAAGAATCTTCACATCACATGCACCTGAGCTGAAAAATAAGGTCATTATGTAGGATAACATGTCTGGGATTTTTTTTTTTGAAGCCCCTTTAAGATTTACATATGCAACAACTATAATCTCTATTTGAGGTCTTCCTGCAACACAGCAACTCATATCTTCTCTCTGGATTTTTCTGTAGGTACTTTTATGGGTTAGAAGAAGAGAAAAATGTGGCTCAGCACAGGCAAGCAGAAGTAGTATGTTTGCTGGCGAAGGGATGGGAATAAACACGGATGTGGTAGCCAGACTGTGCAAAGGACAGAAGTGTCCTGGCCGAGACCCCGAGGGCAAGTGAGCAGCAGGAGACTGGGGTGCTGGGGAGGGGCGGTGGAGATGGCAGCAGGAAAGCAGATGACACGTCCATCATCTTGCAGGAAACTGAAGGGCTTCTGCTGTCCAGGCAGCTGCAGGCAGGCCATCTTGTCAGATACTGTGAAACGTTCGCACTCGAGCAGCCAGAGCTCTAGTGTCAGAAACACTCAGCCTTTTGCCCTTTTTTTTTTTTTTTTTTTTGCCATTCGTATTTCTTCCTTTGTGATACGACAGTTTTTGAGTTAAACATTGCAAGTCCTCATTTTCAAGCAATGTAACAGTTACCTTCATTGCGAAGGGCTCTGCACTTTGCACCTTTGTTCCTTGCAGAGTTCTTTGCACAGAATAGGTGCCTATGAAGTGTTGAATGAAAGAAAGTGCCTTGTTATCCAGGAACATGTTCTTGAGGATTAATTCAGCACCTTGGACCCTATCTCACAACCAGCGTGACCCAGGAGTGCTATGGGGGGGGGGGGTTCATTCATCGAAGCCAGGACAGAAGACACACCAGCTGGCTGGGGGGCAGGTCCTCAAGAGGAAGAGACAAATCAGGGTGGCTTGTGCCCTCTAGAACCTAGCAGTCATCACTGATTTTAAACACAATTGGAGGGCAAACCTTGGTATTCGTTACTTAACCTTCTCGTTTTGTCTATTAGCCTCCACAGGACCAAGACATATTGGAATTTCTTAGTGTGTTGAAGTGCAAATTTATTTTTTTAAATATTAAAAAAATTGAAGTATAGTTGATTTACAATATCAGTTATCATAATATCATAATATCAGTTACAATATCAGTTACAATTCAGTTATATATATAACTTTTCCCTTATAGGTTGTTACAAACTATTGAGTATAGTTCCCTGTCTATACAGGAGGTCCTTGTTTGTCTGTTTTATTTTAAATTGAAAGTTTCTTTTATTTTTTAAAAGTTATTTTACGTTTTGACTGCGCCGTGTGGCTTGTGGGATTTTTCATTCCCTGACCGGGGACTGAACCCAGGCCCTCGGCAGTGAGAGTGCAGAGCCCTAACCACTGGACTGCCAGAGGATTCCCTATCTATTTTATATATAGTAGTGTGTATCTGTTAATCCAAGTCTCCTAGTTTGTCCCTCCCCCTCCCCCACTTTCCCCTTTGATAACCATAAGTTTGTTTTCTATGTCTGTGAGTCTCTTTCTGTTTTGGAAATAAGTTTATTTGTATCTTTTTCTTTTCAATTCCATATATAAGCTATATCATATGATATTTGTCTTTCTTTGTCTGACTTACTTCACTTAGTGTGATAATCTCTAGGTTCATCCATGTTGCTGTAAATGGCATTATTGCATTCTTTTTTATGGCTGAGTAGTATTCCATTATATACACACACACACACATCACATCTTCTTTATCCATTCATCTGTTGATGGGCATTTAGGTTGCTTCCATGTCTTGCCTGTTGTCAATAACGCTGCTGAAATGAAAATTTAAACCAAACTGAAAATAAGGCTGGGATGTGTGATCAGGCCTGTGGGCCTCCATTCTCTCAGGGCATCTGTGGTAACTCTTGTCATGTGATAAAATATTTCATGTCTTCAAACACCCTGTTGCACCATGAATCACTGTGCAAACTGGAATAAGCTTTCAGGAGGACCATTTGGGACAGGTATTAGGAGTTTTAAAAGTGTTCTTATTGTTTTGTTTAAATGAGTGATTACTCCTCTAGGAATTCAGGCCGAGGAAACAGAGATGTACATTCATAAAGGCATATCATCAAAGAATGCCACTGAAGCATTGAACATTGGGAAAAGACAAATCCACAGGCCTAGGAAATTGGCTAAATTGGTTAAATAAATCGTGTACCTTCCTTAGAAGTATTGGCAGTTAGTCACATAAACAAACACGTTTCCAAGACAATTTTTGTGTAAGACTTGGGGAGCACAGCATATGCCTCGGTAAGTGATGACTGGTGCTTCCCTCTAGGTGATAGGAGAATGATTCTTTTTTTTTGTTTTTGTTGTTTTGGCGGTACGTGGGCCTCTCACTGTTGTGGCCTCTCCCGTTGCGGAGCACAGGCTCCAGATGCGCAGGCTCAGCGGCCATGGCTCACGGGCCCAGCCGCTCCGCGGCATGTGGGATCTTCCCGGACCGGGGCACGAACCCGTGTCCCCTGCATCGGCAGGCAGACTCTCAACCACTGTGCCACCAGGGAAGCCCCAGAATGATTCATTTTTATTTTTTATACTTGTATATTCCACAGTTTATTTAGTTATTTTTTAAACATTAATGTGAGTTAAGGGAGTTAGAAAAAAAATTCTCTCAAGACTCAACTTTGCCTCTTTGCTTTTGGTTATAAGATTCACAAATTACAGCAGTCTCTTGCCCTTTCTAGAGGGGTAAGGTACAGAATTCTACGGGAACATCATTTACTGTCCCAACAACTCAAGGACATAGGTACTATGATTATCCTTATTTTACACATGAGGGTGCTAAATTTAGAGAAGTAACTTTCCTATCACACACACCAAAAAAAAAAAGTGGCCAAGTTGGAACTCCGAGCCGGGTCTACAAAGCCAGGTATACAGTACTCAATTCACACTCACTTTAGAAAGTGAGCATTTAAGTATGAACTTTCTAATACCTGTCAACGTGGATGTGTCTTAATAAATGCAGTGAAAGAACACTAACCGTGGAAACAAGCCCTTGAATTTGAAGACAGGTCTTCACAAGTCAGTTAATCCAGAACTGCAGTGAGACACACAGTTTCGCCTGCAGCCTAAAGCTGTTTCCATCAATATGAAAAGTGGGACATGAACTTTTGGTTGTCTCCTACTCAGTATAGGGTGGTTCATACTCCAGGATTGTCTTAGTTTGCAAGGACTACCATAACAAAATACTGTAGACCAGGGGGCTTCAACAACAGACATTTATTTCTCACAGTTTTGGAGGCTGGAAGTCTGATAGCAAGGTGCCAGCCAGGTAGTTTTCATTCTGAGACCTTCTCTTGCCTTGTAGGTAGCCATCTTCTTGCTGTGTGCTCACATGACCTCTTCTTTGTGCATGTGGGTGGGGGGGGGGAGAGAGAGAGAGAGATCTCTTCCTCTTCTTTTAAGGCCACTAATCCTAGTGGATTAGGGCCCCACCCTTATGACCTCATGTAACTTTAATTACCTCCTCACAGGCTCCGTGTCCAAATAAAGTCACATCAGGGGTGAGAGCTTCAACATATGAATTTGGGGCAGGAGCGGAGATACAGTTCAGTTAGTAGTAGTGATGGATCAAAGGTCTTATGTTTTGGTCCTATTGACCTTCCCAGGCTGGCAAAATTTACCTATCATAGCTTGGGCTCCTATAATAAAAATACCAAAGACTGGGTGGCTTAAACAACAGAAATATACCTCTCAAAGTTCTGGAGACTGAGAAGTGCAAGATCAAGGTGGTGGCAGATTCCGTGACTGGTGAGAGCCCACTTCCTAGTTCATAGATGGCTGTCTTTTTGCTGTCACCTCACGTGGCTGGAAGGAGTGAGAGAGCTCCCTGGGGGTCTCTTTTAGGCACTAATCCCATTCATGAGGGCTCCACCCTCATTATCTAATCACCTCCCAAAGACTCCAAATACCATCACAGTGGGAATTAGGATTTCAGCATATGAATTTTGGGGGGACACAAACATTCAGTGTACAGCGATAGCCTTGGCCTTCACACGACTACATGATTTACCTCACTTCACAGTTTGTAGCTAAAAAAACCTAAAAACCAAAACCCCAACACTATGCATCATCTCTGCACAGCCCATTGCAACAAATGCTTTTATTTAAAATTTGCCAAAGATAAAGGTTTAGAAAACTCATCAGTTCTGATATTCCCCCAAATGAAGATCAAGGTGCAGTGTTTGAAGACATTATAAAACTGCTGCTGAATGTTCATGCATAGGGCTGCTGAGCAACTTTGGAGAATAGAACAACAAAGAGGAAAATGCCACAAAAAGCTACACAAAACCTGGGCTCTAAAAAGACCTCTTCTTCAAACTCAGGCAAATAAGTTGATTTTTGTGCACAAATCCCTACCCTTTTGCCCTGGAAGATATTTAGGATGGAAATGAAACGTGTGGCTTTTAAAGGAAAGCCTCTGGGTGTAGCAGCTCTGAACACTTCATCTGTGGAATTGTCTAATCTTCTCCGAGACCCAAGCTGCAAAGTCTTTATTGTATCTTCTCTCTGAATAACAAGTAAACTCTTTTTTTTTTTTTTGCGGTGCGCGGGCCTCTCCCCGTTGTGGCCTCTCCCGTTGCGGAGCACAGGCTCCGGATGCGCAGGCTCAGCGGCCATGGCTCACGGGCCCAGCCGCTCTGCGGCACGTGGGATCCTCCCTGACCGGGGCATGAACCTGTGTCCCCTGCATCGGCAGGCAGACTCTCAACCACTGCACCACCAGGGAAGCCCAACAAGTAAACTCCTTCTTCATCTTTTTTTGTGGTGGGCTTATGGGCAAATTCTACAACCAGTGACATTTTCCCCCAAACCTATGAGCATTACTAGCATCTGAATGCATTCCTGTGAGAGCTAGTTGGAATCCAGTTGGGTTCCCCCAGAAACAGACTCTGAGCCCAGGGTTTGAGCATCAGTAGTTTATTTGGGAGGTGGTCTCAGGACACTGTGGTGGGAGAGGGAGAGAAGGGAAGTAGGACAGAGAATTGTTGAATATAGGGTTTGATGTCAAGCAGATCGTCACTGTGGGCAACTGTGGCTTAGTCCTGCTGGGCACTCCAAAAATCTGGGTAAAACACGCGTCTCAGAGTTGTCCCACTTGAGGTATTGATACGCCAACTCCCATCAGTCATTGGTTGAGGCAGCTCTGAGGGAGGTAAATTCCCCAGTTTGTCCTAATTGCTATTGCTGTCCCAACAGCAATATTATGTCTGGCAGCCAGAGAACATTCTCAGGCAAAAAATAATGCAGGTCCTGGCAGTTGGGAGTTGGCTGGTATTCATCGAAGTGCTAAGAGTGAGGGGATACGGGTAGGGTGCCGATGGCATCTGCTACAGATTCATTTGCTAAATTAGTACTTGGATCCAAAATGTCTTTTCTCCTGCGGTTCTATGAAGCTAGGAAGCATACCTAGAAAACTTCAGGGCTATTTCAAAGGGCGTGAAGTGGTATGACCACATTTGAGAGTAGTTTGTTATCTAGAAATGATGAGAGGTGTATCCTATTTCCCATCAATTGTTTCCTAGTTCAGAGAAAGAGCCTCGCATGTGAAAAGAGAGAAAGGTACAAAATTTCGATTGCAGCAATTTTGGTAAAGGGAAAAACCCAGAAATAACCCATATGTCCTTCAACAGAAAAGTTGAATGCAAAAAGGAAATTGTTGAATGGCAGATCCAGAATATCATGTATGTACTGTTTCAAGCTTGAAAAACAGCTTTTTATGTTGTTTATGAACACCTACCCATGCTGGAAGAGCATAAGGTGCGCATGGGAATGAGAAACACCAAATTCATTGGCAGTTACTTCTTGAGAGGGGGAGAAGCAGGTGGGATAAGGGAAGAGGGACACAGGAGCCTTGAATCACGTCCAAAATTATTTGTTTTTAAAGAATTATCTGAAGCAAATATGGCAAACGTTTAAGATTTAACAAAGTTTTCTAGTAGGTACATGGATGTTCTTTAGAATATCCTCTCTATTTTTTTGTATACCTGAAACATTTCAGACTATGACAGAAAACAAAGTAAAAACAAACAAAAAACAGATGAAGTTTTTCTTGCGGAATTTGTATTTTTGCCATTTTGGGGAAACAAAATTGTACAACAGAGTGGTGGAATTTGGATTTTTTTCCTATGGTGGAATTTCAGTTTGTATTTTGAACCTTCTGGTTTGCAGTTTGAACGTTATAGTTTCAATTTTGAATTTTCTAGTTCTAATTTTGATTTCCAAAGCCGGGCCTACTGTGTGATGGTACTCACTTAAGAAACCTAATTATTCCCTTTCCCTTCCCAAGTTTTGGGACCAAGAAATGGAACTCCTGCGGTGAGATGTCCGAAAAGATGATCTGGTAGTACATCACAAGTCCAAGCTCTCCGTCAGGAGCACCGAACGTAAAACACGGGTCCTAAGCAAGAGATAGAGAAGGACTTGCTGCTTTTAAAGGCTGAGATTCTGGAATTTTGTACATTTGAGTGTGCATTAAATTCCTGTCAAAACACAACCATCTGTGACATTCCAAATTTCTGGGTGAAAAGCAATAAAAGAAAGAGCCGGGGGGGGGTTGTTACTAGCTACCTGATGAGGTCAGGAGGCAGATTGGAAGGACGATGAATCAGCACTGGCTCACCCAGTCTTTTTTGGACAACCTGGCTTCCAGATTTTTCCACCCTCCCTCTCTGCCTGGGCTGAGAACAGCCTTAGGCAAAACCGAGAAAAAAAAACAAACCAAGTTTGTCTTGGGCAGTCTCTCTTCGGCACTTCCGTGTAAGGCCAACCACGAGAAGACAAACCGTTTTAAAAATTGATAATATGTTCACACGGTTTAAAATGCAAAAAGTACAAAAGGGTTTACAATGGTAAGTCTCCCTCTTACCTTCCTTCTCCAGGTACCTGGGTCCCCAACCTGGAGGCAGCCAACACTGACAGAATGTTTTATGTACCCTTCCAATAATATTTTATGGCTCTACAAGCGTGAATATGTACTTTTTTTTAAAAAACATAAGATGTACACAGTTGTACACCTTACACTTACCACTGAACATGTATCTTGGATATTGCCTCATATAAGTATATTAAAATATTTTCATTTGTAAAACTAACACATAATATTCTATTGTATGGATGTACATAATTTATCGAAATAGTTCCCTCTTAATAGGCATATAAGTTCTTTCAAATGTTAGGTTATTACAAGTAATGATGCAATGAATAAGCTTCACATGCACTATTACGTGTAGAATAAATTCCTGAAAGTAGAGTTTCTGGGTCAAAAGGTATATGTATTTGTAATTATGACAGAAATGGCTAGATTGCTCTCTCTAGAAGTGGTACCAGTTTTCTACTCCCATCAGCAATGTACAGGAGTACTCATTTCCCCAAATTCTCACCAACAGTCTGTTAAACTTATATTTGCTGAATTAATACAAGAGAAATGGTATCTCAATGTCAATGAGCGTTTAATTTGCGTCTCTTTTGTTACCTTTTCACTTGTGAAAAGTCATTTTCAACATGGGAAATTTGCTTTCTAGGGTACTAGAAGCTCTACAAAGCTCTGATGGTATAACACATCCAGATTCTGGAGAAATTAACAACGTATTTTTTTCTGAGTATCCAATAAAGGGAAGGAAAATTATAAAGAAAAAATGGTGATAATAATAATGAAAACAACAAGCATGATCAGACCAGGAAAGTGGGCAGGAAGCAAACAGAAATTTTAGAGTTGCCCTGGGCACAAATGCCACTATTACGGCAGGCAGGGTTGAATGGGGGGAGAAAATTGGGTACTTAATCTAGGGCTTCTGGAAAATGGGGCTGCTGGCCCTGAAACTCCTGCACTGAGCCAGGACCCTGGGAGGGGGCTCTGGGTGAAGAATAACGTCATGAAGATATTAAGAAGAATAATGATGATGATGGCTATAACAAGCCACAGACCTGATATCACGTACGTTCTGATGTTCAGATTTATACTAGTCCTGAATGTGGATACATTAAAGCAGTTCCAGATAGGTAGCTCCTGGAGTCCATCAGAAGTCAATACAAATCTTTGCTAGAGGAAACAACAATAAATATGAGCTCACCATAAAAAACTTACTAAAAAAATGAGGAAACAAGCCAGTACAAGTGAATCAGCAAAAACAACTAGAAGATGTTGACTCTCAGGACTTAAGACGTTAGGATTATCAGATAAAGACTATGCAATGGCGATGTCTATGAAATGTTTGCAGACAGAATAACAATGAGCGAGGAGCAGGAAACAATAACAAATATCCAGGCAGGTTTTCAAAAGAGCCAAATTGAACTTTTGGAAATGGAAAAAACAATCATTGTAATTAGAAACTCTGGTTATATGCCTGCATAGGTAGGAAAGCTATAAAGAAAAGTGGGGAAGAGATTGCAGGATATGGCAGGAAAGTATATCCTGTGGTGCAGAAGGAGCAGCAGTGTGATTGAGTAGTCATATGTGGAGATTTCTGGAGTGCTCACAATGTCTTAATTCTTGACCTGGGTGGGAGTTACACAGATGTTTGACTTATGGTTATATAATTTGCTGAATTTTGTGTTTTACACACTGCTATAGACTGAATGTTAGTGTTCCCTCAAAATTCGTGTATTGAAATCTAATGCACAATGTGAAGGTATTAAGGGGTATGAGCTTTGGGGAGGTGATTTGGTCATGAGGGCAGAGCCCTCATGAATGGGATTAGTGCCCTTATAAAAAAAAAAAAAAAAGACTCCAGAGAACCCCCTTGCCCCTTCTGCCATGTGAGGACACAGCAAAGACAGCCATCTGTGAACTAGGAAGTGGGTCTCACCAGACACTGAATCTGCCAGCCCCTTGATCTTGGACTTCCCAGCCTCCAGAACTGTGAGAAATACATTTCTGTTGTGTATGAGGCACCCGGTCTATGGTATTTTTGTTGTAGCAACCCAAATGGACTAAGACACACACTTTTCTGTACATGTGTGGTATTTCACAATAAAAGTGATTAAACTATGTTTAAACAGCAGATTAGACATAGATGAAGAAAGATTTAGTGAAATTGAATAAAAATTTGAAGAAATTACCCAGAATGAAGCAGTGAGTAATAAAGGACTGGAAAATACAAGAGTGAAGAGACATGGAAGAGAGAAGGGCTAACATAGATCCAGTCGGAGTTCCATAAAGAGAGAACGGCTACAGTGAGGCGAGGAGATATTTAAAGAAATAATGACTGAGATTTGCTGGAACTGATGAAAATTATGAATTCACAGATGGAAGAAACACCATGTATACCAAGAATGGTAAATAAAAAGAAATCTCCTAAACATGTAGTTATAAAACTGCAGCCATGGAGAAAAAACATTTTCATCTTCAAAGGGATGAGCCAAATAATGGGGAATATCTTTTAAATGTGGGCAGAAAATAGCCCTCAACCAAGCATTGTATTCTTAGCAAAGCTATACTTCAGGAACAAGGGTAAATTATAGGAGTCTCTAAGGGAGTTATTTTAGGATGAAGGAAAATAAATTCAGAATAAACATTTGAGATGCAAAACAAATGATCATGTACATTTATAAAAGCTTATGGAAATGTAAATGAACGTTATCTTTATAAATAACAGTATGAAAACGTTATCTAAGATTCTTCAGAAAAGTAGTGGTTCAGGTGGGAAGGAATTATTATAGTTAAGTGTTCTAAGGTCTTTCAATTTGTTGGGAAAGAGTTAAAATATTGATCAGTTTTATACTGTGTTAAGTGTAGGTGATAAATTTTCAAGGCTTTAACTTCTAAGCTAGTAGAAGAGAAAAGGAAATTAAAAAAAAATCAAACATATGAGGCTACCCTAACACCAAACCCAGACAAAGACATTAGAAGAAAACTATAGACCAGTACTCTCATGAACATAGATGCAAAAATCCTCAACAAAATATTAGTAAATCTAATTTACAATATATAAATTGAATTATATACCACACAACAACCACGTGGGATTTATCCCAGGTATGCAAGGCTGGTTCAACATTTGAAAATCAAACTAATGTAATCCATCACATCAACAGGCTAAGGAAGAACAATTACATGATCATATCGATAGATGCTTTGAAAAGTCTTTGACACTCTGAGACATCACCAATTGCCATGTGGTTTCTTCTTGTGTGTGTGTGTGTGTGTGTGTGTGTGTGTGTGTGTGTATATATATATATACATGCACACGTGTATGTATATATGTATTTATGTGTATACATATGTTTGTGTATATTATATATACATAAACATAAAGGTATATATATTTCATTTATTTATGTGCTATTTATCTTTATACGATGGGTGAATTATAGAACTTTTTGTATTTTTTCCCCCAGTTTTTAATCTGATACCATGCCCAATTTATCGACGAATCTATCTTTTTTTCATTGACTTGAGATGTCAATTTTAACAGATACTGAAATTCTTGGATGTATTTGGGTCTATTTCTAGGCTTTCTATTCTGACTCAATGATCTTTTTGTATTTCCATGCTAAGCCCTATTTAAGGTGTTATGGTTTTATAATGGGTTTTATTTTTATTTTTTTAATTTATGATTTATTTTTGGCTGCATTGGGTCTTTGTTGCTGTGCGGGAGCTTACTCTAGTTGCAGAGAGTGGGGGCTACTCTTCGTTGTGGTGCGCGGGCTTCTTATTGCAGTGGCTTCTCTGTTGTAGAGCATGGGCTCTAGGCGCGTGGGCTTCAGTAGTTGTGGCACAAGGGCTCAGTAGTTGTGGCTTGTGGGCTCTAAAGCGCAGGCTCAGTAGTTGTGGCTCACGGGCCTAGTTGCTCCACGGCACGTGGGATCTTCCCGGCCCAGGGCTCAAACCCGTGTCCCCTGCATTGGCAGGCGGATTCTCAACCACTGCGCCACCAGGGAAGTCCTTATCATGTGTTTTAATATGTTATAGGACTCGTCCCCCTTTATTATTCTGTTTAAAATGGAAAAGCTACTTCACATCCAATTTAGTAATTGTCAGGTACAAACGGTGACCAGGAAAACTATTGGCACTTTATACCAATAACTATGTGTGAGCAGGAACAAACTATGACGTGTGAGCTGGGGAGGAGTGAGGAGAACGGGAGATGAGTCGGTTCAGCACAGATATGGGTCAGTTGGCCTAGCGACCAATTGGGCTACAGATGCAATTGCTTGATTTACGATGTTGTGTTTATTTCTGCTGTACAGCAAAGTGAGTCAGTTATACATATATATTCTTTTCCATTATGGTTTATCACAGGATGTTGAGTATAATTCCCTGTGCTCTGCAGTAGGACCTTGTTGTTTATCCATTCTATACATACTAGTTTTCATCTGCTAACCCCAAACTCCCAATCCATCCCTCCCTGAACCCCCCCTCCCCGAACCCCCCCTCCCCCTTGGCAACCACAAGTCTGTTGTCTATATCTGTGAGTCCGTTTCTTGATTAGTTCATTTGTGTCACATTTTAGATTCCACATGTAAGTGTTACCATATGGTACTTGTCTTTCTCTGACTTACTTCACTTAGTGTGATCATCTCTAGGCCCATCATGTTGCTGCAAATGACATTACTTCATTCTTTTTATGGCTGAGTAGTATTCCACTCTGTGTGTGTGTGTGTGTGTGTGTGTGTGTGTGTGTGTACACACATACATTATATATCACATCTTTCTTTTTCAAAACATGTTTTTGTATTGAGATAAAATTCATTATTTTAAAGTAGACAATTTTAAAGTGTGTGAGTTTTTTTGTTTTGTTTTGTTTTGTGCGGTACGCGGGCCTCTCACTGTTGTGGCCTCTCCCGTTGCGGAGCACAGGCTCCAGACGCGCAGGCTCAGCGGCCATGGCTCACGGGCCCAGCCGCTCCGCGGCATGTGGGATCCTCCTGGACCGGGACACGAACCCGTGTCCCCTGCATCGGCAGGCGGACTCTCAACCACTGCGCCACCAGGGAAGCCCAAAGTGTGGGTTTTTAAAGTATATTTGTAGTGTTGGGCAACTATCACCATTACATAATTCCAGAACATTTCTATCATTCCAAAACAAAATCTGTACCTCTTAGCAGTCGCTCCTGGTTCCCTTCTCCCTCATCCCGTGGGAACCACTAATCTAGTTTCTGTCTCTATGGAGTTGCCTCTTCTGCATATTTCATATATACGTAATCATCTGGTATCTGGAGTTTAGTGTGTGGCTTCTTTCAATTAGTGTAATATCCTCCAGGTTCATCCGTGTTGTAGAATATGTTAGTACTTCATTCTTTTTTTAATGGCTGATAATATTCCGCTATACAGGTGTACCACATTTCATTAATCCTCTCATCCAGTGATGGACATTTGGGTTTTTTCCTGTTGTTTGGCCATTATGAGTAATGATGCTATAAACATTTGGTTTTTTAATTTTTATTTTATATTGGAGTATAGTTGATTTACAAGGCTGTGTTAGTTTCAGGTATACAGCAAAGTGATTTAGTTATACATATATCTATTCTTTTTCAGATTCTTTTCTCATTTTGTTATTACAAAGTACTGAGTAGAGTTCCTGTGCTATACAGTAGGTCCTTGTCGATTATCTATTTTATATATAGTGGTGTGTACATGTTAATTTCAACCTCCTAAATTATCGCCCCTCCTCCCTTCCCCTTTGGTAACCATAAGTTTGTTCTCTATATCTGTGAGTCTGTTTCTGTTTTATAAATAAGTTCATTTGTATCACTTTTTAGATTCCACATATAAGTGATATCGTATGGTATTTGTCTTTCTTACTTCACTTAGTATGTAGTATGATAATCTCTAGGTCCATGCATATTGCTGCAAATGGCATTATTTCATTCTTTTTATGGCTGAGTAATATTCCATTGTATATATGGACCACATCTTCTTTACCCATTCCTCTGTTGATGGGCATTTAGGTTGTGTCCATGTCTTGGCTATGGTGAACAGTGCTGCTATGAACATAGGGGTGTATGTATCTTTTTAAATTAGAGTTTTGTCCAGATATATGCCCGGGAGTGGGACTGCTGGATCATATGAATTGCCACAATTTACCTTTTCATCGCTGTGTCTTGATGATTGTAGGGGATATGCATCATCGTTGTGGCTCCCCATCATCTTTTTCTTTCTATACTTGGGGAAATACACAGCTTATGGGTTCTCAGTCTAGTAACCAATTGTGCTGGTTCGCCTGAGTGAGACTGAGGGCTTTCCTGGGATGCAGTTCCTTTAGTTGCAAAACCAGAAAATTCCTGCCCGAGTTGGGATTAGTTGGTCACCCTGGGTCTTATTTCCCAGATCTAGAATCAGAGCTCAAATCCCCAGGCTCTGTTGGGGCTAAGATGTGGCCTATAACCAAGGCTGTGCCGTTTAGAACTGGAAAACACCGAAGACCTGGATTCAGACCGGAGCCAGGAAGGAAACGAACTGGCAGCGACCTTCCATCTTGCTAGCAGGGATGATGCTTCCCGCTGGCTGACTTTCAGGGGTGGGGCCAGTGGCTGCAAGATTGAGGTCCTGATGCGCAAGGGCCAGAGGCTTGAAGCTCTATCATTTGCGATCAAGCTGAAGTTCTGGCACGAGGGGCTTGGTGGTGGCAACAGTAAAGCGGCAGTGGCGTCTGCCCCCAAATCAGGCTAATTTGCAGCATGGTTTTGGCATTTTTCCTGGAAGCTACGCCTTGGATTTGTTTCTTCAGCCCTCCCAATGATTCCGGAGCTACTGAATATCTTTCAGTAAGCCCTTTTCCTGCTTAAACTCACCAGAGAATAGATTCCACTGTTTACTAGTCAGAATCCTGACCAATAAAATAAAATTTGAGTACTTCATATATGTGATGATGGATATAGCGCTTTTTTAAGTATATATTTTTTCACTGCTTTTTTTCCACTAAAAATTGTTTTTGGTAGATATTTGAAGGGAGAGGTGAAACAAATTGCTTAAGGGAGATTCTGCCATCATTTCATATTCTTAACGTATATTTGTCGTATCTCTGGCACTATAGTTATAATCACTCATTCTCCTTTGTTCCTTTTTTTGGCTTTTTCATACCCTTGTGCCCCATCGGGTTTGCTAAGCAATAGGTATATGCTGTTATAACATAGGGTGAAAAAATATGGTGAATATGTAAGAAGGGTGTTTGTTTATCCCCATTACTCTATTTTTTTCCCACTGCTAATGTATTTAGCTCTTTAAATAATGTCATTTGAAAAGTTTCTTGGGGGGGGACTCATTTTCCTAAATTGCAAACCAAATTTTATACTTTTAAAAATAAGCTTTTAATTTTGGAATAATTTCCTATTTATAGAAAAGTTGCAAAGATAGTACAGAGAGTTCCCGCATACCCTTCATCTGGCTGCCCCTAACGTTAATATCTTACATAATCACGGCATTGCTGTTTATTTTCCGTGACACCTAAATTATAAAGAAATGTTGGACCTTGAAATATCACATACTATCAGTACCCTGAGAGCAGCTTCTCATAAATAAACAGAGGGCATTTGGATTTTTTATTATTTTTTTAAATGTTGAGCCTTCTTTTAATTAATTTATTTTTATTTTGGGCTGTGTTGGGTCTTCGTTTCTGTGCGAGGGCTTTCTCTAGTTGTGGTGAGCGGGGGCCACTCTCCATCGCAGTGCGCGGGCCTCTCACTGTCGCGGCCTCTCTTGTCGCGGAGCACAAGCTCCAGACGCGCAGGCTCAGTAGTTGTGGCTCGTGGGCTCTAGAGCGCAGGCTCAGTAGTTGCGGCGCAGGGGCTTAGTTGCTCCGCGGCATGTGGGATCTTCCCAGACCAGGGCTCGAACCTGTGTCCCCTGCGTTAGCAGGCAGATTCCCGACCACTGCGCCACCAGGGAAACCCTGGCATTTGGATTTTTAACAACAGTGGCTTCCTTTATCTTTGCATCCAATCTTGCTATATATTTTGATGTGGAAGCCTCTGCTGCCAGTGGACTTTACTCTGTGTAGGCCTCATTCTGGCCTTGCTGTTTCTCATTAAACCAGTGTCCTTGGGTGGTGTGTGAAGATCATAGCTACAACCCGAGGAGCCACCCAAGGATGCAGTTTGCTGGAGGTAGGCCCATGACCAATGTAAGCTCAGCATTTTAGCCTCTAGTTTACAGATACTGGGGAAACGAGGAGAGCTGGCAGTAAAGGCTAGATGTCCAATCCACCTGGAGTCACAGTCCGCCACGAAATGGAGCTGCTCCAGCGTTCTCACACGCGAGAGGCTCTTGTTCAGACGTAGATTCTGACTCAGCAGGTCTTGGGTGGGGACTGAGTGTCCCCGTCTTTCTTGTAATGTGGATTTGTATCACAGGCTTGTATATTTCTCCTCGTATATGGACAGTCTCTGAAAACAGTTAAATATTACAAAAAACACGGTAGACTTAGACGACTAATTATGACCATTTAACACATTTTTGACTGGAGACGTATTACGGCCACAGGCGTTAGTTTCTGCAAAAATCCCCCAGTCAATAATGTGTTAAGTTCAGACTTTAGGATCCCGGAGAGGAAGAAAACTGGAATGGATGGAGAGTTTACCGTGGGACTTGGGAGGTGCTGGAAACTTTTATGGGTTTGTTGAACGTCAGAGTTGAAAATATCCTCCATGGTCACACACCACATTAAGGATGAAACATGGAATAGAATGAATTATTTTGTCTTAGGGCCCAGCTTGACATTTCATAGAAGACTTTCTTGTAGTTTGATAATACCCTGCAGCCATTTATTTACGGAATCCATGACCCTGTGATAGTAGATCAGAGAGGGAGAACACGGTGTTTGAAGATACTTATAGATCAGATCAGTTCTCAATGTGGTCAAAAGAATTGATCTTACTACCGTTTTAGAATTTCCAGGCCAGATTAAAATTTGACTAAGATCAGCTCGTGAGATTTACAATAGAAGTTGCTACCCATGATATAAAAACGTGATTTGAGTTTAGGAATAAAAGAATCATTTTATATCAGAGCTACTATAAATCTTTTGTGCCTATGTGCAATTTATTCCAAAGGACCAACTTATAAAACCATATGCAGCATTTCTGTTTTCAGTAAGCTATTAAAAACCAAACCAAGGAAGCTGGAATCTATGTTGAAAAACAAGTCAAATGCCACCAAACATGCTGAAGGCTACAATTCTTTAAAATTCATACCTGTAGAGTCTCTCTCTCACCTGGGAAAAGGAGAGTATTTTCTAAGTATAAACTCCTTGAATGCCACGAGAGTTGAGAGGTGAATGTGTGCTTGAGGGTAACTTTAGCGCAATAATAATTAAATTGCATCATCATAAAGGAGTCTGTGTGGGTTTATGTTATCCAGAAAATCAGTGGGCTTCTGTGATTTCCCACTCTGCCGAGGTGACCTCTGAGCAATGTACATGTTATTTATAGGAAAAGAGCTGTAGGGTGGAAAAGTCCAGTTTCTCTTTTCCACTCAATGTTAAAAGCCCACAGTGGGTTTCTCTCTCTGAATAGGGCATACCCCAGATTCTGATCTATTAGAGAAAATTAAACTGATGATTAATTATAGTAATAATAGAATCCAATGTAATATTTTATGTATGTAGTATTCTATATATTAGTTTCCTATTGCTGTGTAACAACTTACCACTAATTTAGAGGCTTCACAAAGCTGCAGTCGGGGTGCCAACCAGGTTGCCTTCTCATCGGAGGCTTGACTGGGGAAGGTTCTGCTTCCATGCTCTCTCGGGTCATTGGTAGACTTTGCTTCCTTGTGGTTGTAGGACTGAGGTGCCGGCATCTTCCTGGCTGTTGGCTGGAGGCTCCTGTAAGGTCCTAGAGGCTGCCAGCAGTGTTCTGCCATGTGACTCTTTTCACAGGTAGTTCACAACATGAGTGTGTGTTTCTGCAAGGCCAGTGGGAGAGTGTCTCTCTCTCCAGTCTGCTGAGATGGAGTCTTCTATAATGCAACCATGAGAGTGACATCCTGTCACCTTTGCCATATTCTACTGGTTAGAAACAAATCACAGCTTCCACTCACATGCAGAAGGAGGGAATAATACAACAGAATGACTCCTTTGGGGTCACCTTAGGGTGTGTCTACCACAAATAGTGAGAAATGGGGCAAAATCTGGGGCACTGAATTACTGTTTTTGTTTGAGTACTTCTGCTTCATTCCACATGGTACCTCATTTACCATTGAGTGCCTGTCTCATAGCAGGTGTGGAATGAACTGAGGGACAGTGATCCTTCTGGAATGGGCCCCCTTTTGCTCCCCTCTCTGAGAAGTATGCTGGAGGCAAACACCAAGGGAGTTAAAGGGAAGACATTTTCCATGCTGCCCCCCAAATAAAACCCTGGAAAATGACAATATCTATAAAATTATAAGAAAACTTCAAAGTCACAGGGAAGATGCCAACTCCTCAGCTTTCATCACCTCAGTGATTAGAGGAATCATTCTATTGGTGTCGGAAGAATTTTTAAAAATTATTATTATTAAAGGTGACACAGGACACCTTTTCTACTGACCTCAATCGAGAACTCACTCAGAGAATATGGGGGTGACTCTTGGTATATTTGTATCATCTTTGAAAATCTCAGCATTGTGGCCTTTAGATGCCACCACGGCCAAGGTCTGGGAAGAGAGGCAGCTCAGCATACAGTTGTAGAGGTTGTGCACTGTACAACCCTAGGGGTGCCATTTACATAGACCACAGTGTCTATTCCAGCCAGGCCCTCTGAGGGAAAAGTGTCCATCACCCAGTTCTCCCCAGTGTCAGTATTATTCCTGGTAAGAATGTTCTACAGGGGCTTCCCTGGTGGTGCAGTGGTTAAGAACCTGCCTGCCAATGCAGGGGACACGGGTTTGAGCCCTGGTCAGGGAAGATCCCACATGCTGCGGAGCAACTAAGCCCGTGCGCCACAACTACTGAGCCTGCGCTCTAGAGCCCACAAGGCCACAGCTGCTGAGCCCGCGAGCCACAAATACTGAACCCAGTGCATCTAGAGCCCGTGCTCCACAACAAGAGAAGCCACCGCAATGAGAAGCCCTCGCACCACAACGAAGAGTAGCCCCCGCTTGCTGCAACTAGAGGAAGCCCGCGCGCAGCAACGATGACCCAATGCAGCCAAAGATAAAAATACATAAAATATAAATAAAAATTAACAACACCAACAAAAAAAGAATGTTCTACGTATCAGTGGACCATTTCACGTTCAAATGCAACTGAGCTACAGAGCCACCCAGGCATATTATCCTGATTCTACAGATGAGGAAACCAAGGCTGAAAATGTTTACTTAACTTGCCTAGTGTCTAACAGTGTAAGAAACAGGGCCAGGGCTGCAACCGAAGACCAGGAATTTGAACACAATGTCCCACTTTTCCCCAAAAGTCTTATTTTATTTTTTTTAGAGCTGTTTTTTTCTTTCTTGTTTTTTTTTTTTTTTTATATCTGCCCTTCCCAGAGCTCTTCTCCAGATAGATCAGGATCACGCATGCAGCCTGCCCTGGGAGTTCCCTCTATAGGTGTTAAAATCTCTCACCCTGTTAGAAATTCTTCAACTGACCCTAATACACACGCACACGCACGCGCGCGCACACACGCACGCACACACACACACACACACACACACACACACACACACACACACACACACACACACACACGTTTGGGAACCTGCACTGTTCCCTTGGATGGAGTTCCCCTGTTCCCTTCTACATGCCCATTACATGGTGACTCATTCACCTTTGAGTGTCTGGCTCATGGCAGCTGGGTGGACAGTGATCTTTCTGGAACTGGCTTCTTTTTGCTCCCCTTTGTTTTTATTTCTTTCTTTTACTTTGTTATTATTTTTAATATTTATTTATTTATTTGGCTGTGCTGGGTCTTAGTCACGGCATGAGGGATCTTAGTTGCGGCGTGCATGTGAGGTCTAGTTGCCCGACCAGGGATGGAACCCGGGCCCCCTGCATTGGGAGCACGGAGTCTTACCACTGGACCACCAGGGAAGTCCCTTGCTCCCCTTTCAGCAGGACATCGCCAGTTACTTGGCATCTTGAGCAGAATCCATGCATTTTTCACTTCAACAAATATTTATTGAGCCCAGTGTCCCAGTGACTGAACTCAGGAAATGAAGGCTCTCTCAGTCTGGTCATCAAGGGGTTTTTAAGTTGCCTTCTCATCTTCCCCAGGGTACAGTGGTGTTGCCCCCAGTCCTGTAGTGATTGCACGTCTGGCACGTGATTAATTCTGTTCGTGGGGGCAGACTTCGCTGTATCTTCAGGTCAGATATGTTTCTCTTTGGCTGCTGCCAGCTAAATGTGGTAGAGTCAATGGTGGGAATTTAAGAGAGTTTTCTTTTAAAAAACACAGTAGAAATATTCCGTCAGCTTTTCAAAGTGGAAATAACCACGGGGGGAAACGCTGCAGCAGATATTTCCCTTGATTTTTTTTTTTTTTTTTTGTGAGTTCATCCTGCAATGGTTCTTTAGAAGTAGAACCAGAAAGGAAATCTGGATGGAAATTCTTTGTCCAGGGTTTGTCACATGAACATGGAAGAATGACAAAAAACTGTCTATAGGCTGACTGCCACTCTCTTGAAATATCCGTTGTGCTCATTGGATTACCATTGTTAACCTCATAAAATTTAATGGTATTTGATAGCTGGCAAGGTCTACCAGTGGGTTTATTTACCCATTGTCCCAGTGTGGTCCGTTAGATTTTTGTTCAGCAAATATTCACTTGGCTCACCTAGCCACGCGGTCACCTGCATGGGTGTATATTTCTCTCTCCCACTGAGCTGCGCCATGTGACCAGTTTGGGTCAACGAAACGAGGGCAGGAGAGGTGATGTCTCAGTTCTGAGACGAGGCCTTAAGAAGATCGGCTCTCTGGGAGTTTCTGACTTCTGCCAGGAGAACTAGATGCCCAAGTAGTGGCCACCCGTCCACCAGAGCCCCAGAACAAGATGCGTGGAGCACATCTGGGCCCAACCTGCCGTCTGAAGCACAGCTCCACAGCCAGCCTGCAGGAGCGGGGAGCAAGCGACCAGGGAGGAAGAACTGATGGGAGTCGGGTGCCCTGGAGATTTGGTGGGGTTGTATTTCATAGCTAATCTAACACACCTGGTGATAGCCGGGCACAAAAGCTACAGCGTAACTGCGGTTCCTCTACTCCGGCCCATCTCAGACTCGAGCTCACACCAGAGTCACCTGGAGGGCTTGAGAAACACAGATGACTAGGGCCACCCCCAGAGAGCCTGAGGCACTTGGTCTGGGTTGGGGCCCAAGGATTTGCACTTGCATCAAGCTTCTTGATGCTGCTGCTGCTGGACCAGGACCCACTCTGAGGACCACTGATGTAAAGCCGTGAATGTGAACTGGGTTAACTGTGTTTGGCAGATGTGATAGAAGCTGGGAACAGGATTATGACCCAGAGAAAATAGGCTGCTGGGAAGAGGATACGAGTAGTATTGGTGTTGCCGGGGGGACTCATCTTAAAAATGGATTTAGATCCCCAAAGGACTGGCATACAAGGCGCTAGAGACCATAATCTCTGGGGAGTAGCCCAGATAGACCTAGGCATGAAGAGGCCAGATTGGGGGTGCTGATACAGTAACTTGCATTTTCATCTTGTTAATAAACGTTTATGTTTTCGCTCCCAGTCTGGAGACCTGGAAGATACGACTAGAACACTTGGGTTTCTTGAAACACTTAAAAAAATATCCAATAAAGACCATGAATGTAGGCATCTTTACATCAGGATGAAAAACGAACAACTTTAGGAATCATCTGGAAGTTTTCAAACATCTGCAGGCCCCATGTAGATTTTGCCTGAATACAATAAGTGTGTAATTTGGAAATGGGAAGAGACAAGTCTAAAACATTAACTGTTGGATCGTCTTGCACGTTCTGCTCTCGGTGTAGATGAGGTCCCAGTGGCCTGATGCTGACGTATTTATTGATACAGTGAGAGGCAGGAAGCTGATCCCAGCTTGGCCAGGCACAATTCCCAGGAAAAAGAGTAATGAAATCAGATCACTTATTTGTCAAACGTATCCAGCTTTGAATTACATAGATTCTCCTGATAGCCCAAATTAGTTACATAATGGAAGAGAGTTTATAGGAATCACTTGGTAAGTGATGGGTAGATGGTCAATTTGATTGTTGAATTAATTTATCCTTATTCATATTTACTCATAATCTCTTTTGAAAACAGTTCTTGCTGACCCAACCCCAATCCTCACCTCCTGAACTCAAGAACACTGTCTCTCAAATTTCACCACGTAGAAGCTACTGGGGAACTTTGTATATCCAGATGCCCAGGCCACACACCAGACCAAGTTCATCAGAGTGTCTGGTAGCAAGACTCAGTGAGGCATTAGGATTTCTTCTGGACAGTTCCCCAGGGGACTGCAAAGAGCAGCTCTGTGGGGGAACCCCTGCTCACCTTGCTATTCAGTATTGCCATTTCCCGGGAGTTCTTTAGAAGTGCAGAGTGTCCAGCGCAGCCCCAGACCTACTGAATCAGAATCTACTTTTTAACAAGGTCCCAGGTGATTTGCTTGCACATTCAAGTGTGGATAAAAGTCACACGGGACAACACCAGGTTTCCATCTTCCATCGGCCCCAGCTGTGCAGACCACTTCCTGACTTCCAAGCAAAGTGGATGTTGCTGCCCCCTCTGCACTTGGCAATGAGCAGGGCAGCGATTCCCTCACGTGTCCCGACAGGTGCAGAACGTCTCTTCTCTCTTTGTTTACTGAGCAAATATTGGCATTTCTCAAAGGGAGGGGAAGAGGGAAGAGGGAGAGGCAGAGGGAATGAGAGGAACGGTCACCAACACATATTTCTTATTTCACCTCAAAACTGGCCCATCGAGCCTTGGCTGTCATAAATTCAAGGCAATCTCCAGTTCCTTTCACCGACGACCAGGAGAAAAGTAGCTTAAGGTATGCGCCATATCAGGGTCTGAAGGATGGTGGTGACACTTCCTCTATCCCAGGAGTCGGCAAACTTTTTCTATCAGGGGCTAGATCGTAAATATTTGTGGCTTTGTGGCCAAATTTTCTCTGTTGTAACTATTCAACTCTGCCATTGTAGCGTGAAAGAAGCCATAGACAATGTATAAATGAATGGGCGTGGCTATGCTCCAATAGAATTTATTTTCAAAAACAGGCAGCTCTTCCGCTTGGGGGTATATACCGAAGAGAATTGGAAACAGGTACTCAAATCCTTGTACACGAATGCTCATGGCAGCACTCTTCACAATAACCAAAAAGTGGAAGCAACCTAAAGGCTTATCAGTGAATGAATGCATAAACAAACTGGTCTATCCGTACAGTGCGATAGTATTTAGCCATGAAAAGGAATGAAGTACTAATCCATGCTTCAGTGTGAATGCACCTCAGAATCGCCATGCTTATGTGAAAGGAACAGACACAGAAGGTCATGTTCTGTATGATCCCATTCATATGAAATATCTAGAATAGGTAAATCTATAGAAACAGGAAGCAGATGGTTGGTTGCCAGGGGCTGGGGGAAGGGGGAATGGGGTGTAACAGCTTCATGTGGACAGGATTTTATTTTGAAGTGATAAAAATGTTTTGGAACGCAGTAGAGGTGGTGTCTGTACAACAATGTGGATATGCTAAATGCCATGGAATTGTTCGCTTTAAAATGGTTCGTTTTATGTTATGTGGATTTGGAATTATAACTCAATAAAAAAAAGTTAAAAACAAGCCCCCCCCCCCCAAACCAGGCAGCTGCTGGATTTGGCCCCAGGGCCATATTTTGCTAGGACCTGCTCTACCCCATTTAGACCCCACTTTGATAGATGATAGACTCTAACTCTGCCTGGAAACTGTTTCCAGGTCTTCTCTGTGAGCAGACATCATAGCTACGTGGTCCAACTCTGGACAGTCCCCCTCATTTCACCTCTGCAGCTCCATGTACTGTCTTGGGTCCTGGTCTGGTTCTGGTTCTCCAAGCTTGGAAGGAGGGACCACATCTATTCTAAGATGTCTTCCGTTGTGCCTTGTGGGCTTTGGAACTGACCCTGCAGAAGCTTCCTTTCTCTTCACGGGCTCTTCATGCCTGAAGCACCTTCCCTAGCTAGTGTTAGACTTGGCCTTTCTCTTTGGTGACACCCCAGCCAGCTTTTAGGTTTTGAATCTATCAGCCTTGAGGGCAGACGGACAGACACTCAATATATCCCATTTCCCTTGGGGTCAGTGCTGTCTTATTCTTATTTGTCTTTTCCCAGAGGAGCCCTAGTTAAGCTACTGTTTCTTCTCCAAGGAATGTTAGTTCCTAGGGTAATATCTTTCTCTGTTGATGCCTGACCTACGTCAAGCACAGCGAATGACCCAAGATTTTCCTATGCTAGGGGAATGAGTCTGCTGAAATAAGGGTAGAAGACCCAGACTTCAGTATCAGCCCGGCTGATCCTACCTTTGTGGTCTTTGTGCATCATTTAACACTGAGCCTGAACTTTTTGTTTTTTGTCTCTAAAGAACATCTGATCCTCGTCTGAAGGCTAAAGTGTTTTGTGAGATGTTTTCAAGGACTAGGGAACAAAATGGCTTACATCACTTCCTATCACATTCTGTTGGCTGGAACTTAGTCATATGGCCTGATTTAACTGGAAGGGAAGATGGGAAATGTCATCTTCCTATATGCCCAGGAATAAGATAAAGCATGTTGTCCACCCTAGCTATCTATAGTTTCCCCTCCTGTTTTCCCTCTGGTGGATGGAACACAATCTTTGTTCTCCTCCTGTAAGTGGCATGGTGCTATAGCACTGAGAAGTCACCATCTCATTTCTTGCCTGATGTATCTTGCTTATATTAACCTCAAAGCCTCATCGGGTTAGTCGTGAAAACTCTCCGAAACAATCAGATCTGACGTTTTGACAATTCAGACCTGGCACTTCCCAGTGTTGGTAGCAGGAAATACAAACAGAAACAGAGCTGTACCGAATTCCTCCCCGCTCAAAACCAAAGCTGCCATCTTAATAGTGATTATACCGTTAAGTCACCCCATTAACTTTGTGCCCTGTTTCCCGACAACCTTAAGATAGTATATCTTAGTTTTTGTAGTAAGAGAAAATTCCATTTTATTTGCCAAAGTAACATACATACAGACATATTTCCAATAAACTGGTTTTCAAAAATAAATTTATTTATTTTTGGCTGCGTGACGTCTTCGTTGCTGCGCGTGGGTTTTCTCTAGTTGCGGCGAGCGGGAGCTACTCTTCGTTGCGGTGCGCGGGCTTCTCATTGCGGTGGCTTCTCTTGTTGTGGAGCACAGGCTGTAGGCACGCGGGCTTCAGTAGTTGTGGCTCGTGAGCTCAGTCGTTGTGGCTCGCAGGCTCTAGAGCGCAGGCTCAGTAGTTGTGGCGCACGGGATTAGTTGCTCCGCGGCATGTGGGATCTTCCCGGACCAGGGCTTGAGCCCGTGTCCCCTGCATTGGCAGGCGGATTCTTAACCACTGTGCCACCAGGGAAGCCCCTGTTTTTTATTTTTTATTCAGACAAAACAATGAATAGGAAACACATACCGAAAAGCTTAAGTCAACATATTGAAGAGAAATATTTTGGAGACGCGGCCAGTTTAAGATTCAAGTTGCAGGCTTGCTTCTTGTGGTGTGAAGTTTCAAGGTGGGAACTGATGGCCCTCATGCTTTCACATTTCATGATTTCTCCGTAACTATTACAGTTTATTATTGCATTACAACTGTAATAGAAAAAGTAAAACCTTTTTCTTGATACTGGGGTCCTGCCCATCTCGTCTCCACAGCATGGTCACTGGTGCAAGGTTGAGGAGATAAGGGAAGAGAATTAGCCCGTCACTTCAGGGAGACGAAGTCTGTGGATACATGGAAAGCGGCTAATGTTAGCATCTTTTCCTGAAAACATCCATTGGGCAGGAAGGATGAAAGTGATTTCTACTGGAAGCCAGCTTGATTTTATTTCATTCCTTTGTAATAGAGAGGTATTGTTTAAAAGAGGAGAGTTAAAAGAAGAAATGTGGTAAAATGATAGAAAGACTCAGCTGAAAAGGAACTTTCTGAGGTTTAGCCAATTTCCTTAGCTCCATTTGCTCAGTTTGGTTCAATTCTATTCATTTAAATCAACAAACATTCACTGAGTGTCTGGAATGTATCAGCCACGGAGATGCAATAAGTAAGATCCAGGCTGCCATCAAGTATCTCAGTCCTGAACAAAATTGGGTCATTTGCAGAGACGTGGATGGATCTCGAGACTGTCATACAGAGTGAAGTCAGTCAGAAAGAGAAAAACCAATATCGTATATTAATGCATATATGTGGAATCTAGAAAAATGGTACAGATGAACTGGTTTGCAAGGCAGAAATAGAGACACAAATGTAGAGAACAAACCTATGGACACCAAGGGGGGAAAGTGGCGGGGGGGGGGTTGGTGGTGCAGTGAATCGGGAGATTGGGATTGACATAGATACACTAATATGTATAAAATACATAACTAATAAGAACCTGTTGTATAAAAAATAAATAAATAAAATTAAATTAGAAAAAATATCTCAGTCCTGTGTGGAGAAACTTCACCTGGAGATCTGAGGGGACTGATCTGAGTCCCACAGCTAGTCAGTGGAGAAAACAGGGCTAACACCCTTGCCTCATGACCCCTGGTTCAGCAGTCTGCCACCCAGACAATTTCCTACGCCAAGTCAGAGATGAGCAGCAAATAACTCACCCCAGGACTCGTGTGTTTCATCTATGTGATGTTCAAAAGAAGCCAGCCAAATGATCTTTGAGGTACTAAGTATGAGAGGTGAGATTTTATAAGAAGGGAGAAAGGGAGAAGGACAAAGGAAGTAATGATGCCTTAGAAAATGTTGATAATTTAGACACTAGAGTTAGTTATAGCCACTGATCCCTGAATTTCCTGGCTTGGGAGGAATTGTGGATCTCAGTATTAGCTCTAGTAGTAATAACGGTAGCTATGATATGAGTAGATAATACTTTTTGAGAGCTTACTAGGTACCAGTGACTCTTCTAAGGGGGCATACTTGAAATAACTCATTTGTCTAAAAATAAACCTGTGACGTGAAGTATTATAGTCATCTCCATGTACTTATTAGCTCTTGTCATGCGTAATGCTGTGTGACAGAGCTCCCCCAAACTCAGTGGATTATAACAGCCACCATCTATTATGGCTTTTGAGGGTGTGGGGCAGCCGGTGTTTCTGCTGGGCTTGGCTGGGCTCACTCATTCATCCACAGTCGGCCGTAGGTCCCCTGGCAGTAGATCTAGGATGGCCTCAGCTGGGTTGACTTCACCACCTGGCTGGCCTCCTCCACGTCTCTCAGGTCCCTCCCGCAGGCTAGCTCAGGCTTTTTCCCGTGGTAGAGGCAGGCGTGCATGAGCGAGCGGTGGGACAAGAAGAAATGCACGAGCACTTTTGAAGCCTGCTTGCATTCTGCTGTCTTGAAGTCGGGAAGAACTGGGACCGTCATCGCAAACATCTACCACAGAGGTTGAGTAACTTTTCTCTTAGTGAGGACGTGGGTAAGTCTGTGTGTAGTAGAGGTCCCAAACAAGGGTGGATTATTACTAGTGCAAAGACAGGCAGTCCAGGCTTGTGTGTTGGGTGTGCTCAACAAGGTCTCCAGGCACCTGCGATCTTTTTTTCTGCTTTCTCTGCCTTTCCCTCAAGTGGTGGACTCACGTGTACGGTCTAAGACTGGCCATCACTTCAACCAAAGTAAAGACGGTTCTCAGGGAGGGGAGAAAAGTATGCCTCCCGTCTCCCTTAAGAATATGAGTAGAAATCTCAGGATTTCCACTCCTGGTAATATAAACTAGGTAATAGGGGTCAATCTTGTCACAACTAAAAAAGCTGTGTGGATTATTCTTAAAACCTAGGAAGCATTCAAGCGCTAATACGATACTGAGCAATTATTGGTCTGACATCGCAGAGAGGCTGAGACCTCAGAAAGAAATGAGCAAAGCCTTTGTCTTTGGGGATGCTTAGTTTTCCTTTTGGTGAGCCCAAGGGACTAGGACAAAGGTCTGGACCCTCTTTAGGCTGGGCCCCAAAAAAGCCCCAAAAGATCGTCTCCTAGAAGTAAAGGTAAGCTGGAAGTAAACTAACCCTTGCCTCCTCTGAAACAGTTTTGTGAAAATATGAGTTTCCCTCAGAAAAATCTCAAATCTGAAACTTAGATCAAGGTGACACTAAACTGCGAGCACTAGCCCCAGGTCCCTAGCAGAGATGAATAGAACTAAGAAAATGTCACCTAAATCTTCAATTTGTTGGATAATGTTAAAAAAAAATTTTTTTTAATTGGCAGGGAACTGGAAGATATAAAAAGGGATATAGCAATTTTGTAAAAGAGCCAAATAGAAATTCTAGATCTGAGAAAGACTACAGTAGAAAATAAGATTAACAGCAGATTGAGAGTAAGCTCAAAGCAACAGTCCAAAATGAAGCACAGAAAGCCGAAGGATGAAACTCAGAAGAGAAGAGAGACAGAAGATAGTGGTAAAGCTTCATATATGTTTAATTGGCATCTCAGAAACAGAAGGGAGAGAGAGAAATTGGGAGAGAATTTTTTTTTTTTTTTTTTTTTTTTTTTTGCGGTACGCGGGCCTCTCACTGCTGTGGCCTCTCCCGTTGCGGAGCACAGGCTCCGGACGCGCAGGCTCAGCGGCCATGGCTCACGGGCCCAGCCGCTCCGCGGCATGTGGGATCTTCCCGGACCGGGGCACGAACCCACGTCCCCTGCATCGGCAGGCGGACTCCCAACCACTGCGCCACCAGGGAAGCCCTGGGAGAGAATTTTGAAACGATGAAGGATCAGAAACTTTGAGAAATGATGAAAGACGTCAATACACAGAAGCCCACTGAATCCCAAGGTGGATTTTAAAAAATCCATGCATAAACACATCTAAGTTCTGAAAACAGAATTAATAAATCATATCACTTTTGTTCTCACTGTCCAGATCTTGGTCATGTAGCTACAACTCTCTGCAGGAGAAGCTGAAAAATGTTGTTTTTATTCCATTGTTTCTTCAGAGCTATATGCCCTGACAAACACTTAAGAGTTTATTACCATAAGAGAGAAGAGAAGCGTCAACATTGACATTGACATCTTTCCAAGGTCACACAGCTAGGAAGTGGCGGATCAGGTATTTCATTTGGCGTGGCCTGGCTCCACAGCCTGTGCTCTCAGTAGCTATGCGGAAGGCATGGCCCAAGGTTTGGGTTTGCAACCTTTGACCACAGGTCAACATAATGTATTAATTAAGCAAATAGACTATTAAAAGCACATTGGAAATAGGGTAACCAGACCAGGATCGTGCTAGTGAAAAACTAGCTCTTCTCAAACATTTCAGTGTTGTTCATGTTCATTAAGAATTCGCTGCCCACGATACAAGGTCCAGACGTGCACAGTAGGCTACAAATACACCAACTCTAGGAGGGTTAGGTTGGCATTGGTAACTTTAGGCATCTGATTAGTGTTTATGAGTACAGGGGACAAGGTTTTGGTCTCTCCACAAGTTAATTCTTTGGGTCTCAAAATGAGAGCCTCAGGAATGCAACTAGAAGAGATGAAAAGTTGACTCTTGTCTTTCAGCTTCCAAAGTCAATTTTTTCAAACGTGATCTTAGATATATATCAAATAGAGTTGTATATTTTGTTAAGAAGCTGTAAGTCAGGGCCCTTAGCAAACGATGGCCCTTGGGCCAAATTCCTCCTGCCATCTGTTTTTGTTAATAAAGTTTTACTGGTACACAATCATATCCATTCATTTATGTATTGCGTGTGACTGTGACTGTACCTGTACTTCCGTGGCAGAATCTGAGTGGCTGTGACAGAAACCACCTGATTTGCAAAGCCTAAAATATGAACTGTCAGGTCCTTTTCAGGACCAGTTCGCTGATGCCTGCTCTAAGCCAATGACAGTTTCATGCGGCTATAGGCAAATATAAATTCATCTTCGCGTTCAGCCTTATTATGAAGGAACATCTAGGCCCTTTATCTCCTCTAGGCCTCCCTTATTTTCACGTGGGAGATTTCTGACTGTGTGAAACCTCCTCATGTTTCATGAACCCCAAGAGTTGAACTTGACAATTTTGGATATGGTTTTTAATATGCAAACATTTCATAAATTCTCAATTTCTGATTTTGGGGTTTTTTTTTAACTGAATTAAATCATTTTCAAAATTTTAATTTGGTCAAGCGGCTTGATAAGTGTAAGCAAAATAAACCTTCCTATGCAATGAAAACTCAGCCCCCTAACCCCTCGAAGGTCTGTTTGGTATACAGGTTTCTCCAAAGAAAGGAAGTTTTTCTCTGCAACGTGTGATTGAAAACCAAAGACATGTTTTTCTAAGGTCAGACCATAAGGAATCATAAAATCAATATTTCTAACGTTTATGGATTTGCTCTCATTAGTTTTTGGCAGTACACGATTTCTTGATTTTTGAAAGTGGTACAGAATGGTGCAGAAAGCTTCTGGAACAGGAATAAAAAATGTATATATATATTTTATAATTATAGTGTAAACAAACTCCAAGCATATGGATTACATTTCCTTTTAAAAATAAAGGGTTTTAGCATTTAATGGGAAAAGCGATTTGCAAAATATGCTTTGGATTTTGCCAAAACCGAATCACTCAAAATGTACAATTAACTCTAAACGAAACCAAATTCAACTGTCTTTGCTTTAAATGACTAAAAAAGACAGCTCGCATTGTTGCTCGTGCCTTCGAGTTCCCAGGTCGAGAAAGGGAAGTCGGATGTGCTGTCAGCTAGGCACTGTTCTTGGTAATGTCTGCCTCAGAATGTAGTTGAGCGGGAGAGTGTTTCCCGGGGGAATATGTGTGACCTTCTCAAGTGTAAATCGATTTTGACTAGTTGTAATGTTTAAGAGGAATTATAGAGAGGAACTGACGTGTTCCCTGGTAAGGGATCAAGTTGTTAATTTCCACCGGCTGTGAAATACTTATTGTTGTCCTGAGAGCTAAATAATCTGACAAAAGTCTTCTACATTTTAATGACCTTTTATATTTGTCACGAGAGCAGTGGAGTGGTCATAAATGTACCATTAAAAAAATACTTTAGGTTTTCCTCTTAGATCACATTCATTTGCAGAAACACACATTGCTCTTTGCAAACCAAGTGGGACTGACTAACTAATTGTCAGGCTAATACACCAAGGAGTACTTTGCTACTTGCTGTTTCCGGTTTAGTCTCCCGTTGCAGGAATCGAGCTGACTGGGGAGAGGCACAAACCAAACTGTGAGCCAGGGCTCCTGAGAACTCTTGTATCTCCCAGTCTCTACTCTTAAAATAATACATGTGCCTCCTTTGAGGAGACAGAAAATTATGAACCAGGAGTGCTTTGGAATATGCAAGGGATTCTTATGAAAATTTACATTTTAAATGGAACTTACAGTCTATAAGCCGTTTGCAAAGAGTCAAAGATGGTAATAAAATTGAAGAGTATGAGATAATGATGCAAATAAATTCTTAGTTCTGGACAGAATGGGGGAAAACATAGGGGCACTATTTAAACATTGAAATCTAGAAGCATAGTTAGAACAGATGCAAAACCACTATATAAACGGTATAAATAAATACAAGTGTGAGAGAGGGGGGGAAAATGATGGGAACATAAATGGAGGGAAAGAAATGAACCCTCTGCTTGCTTCCCTCCAAGGCTCGTGTAACATATTAAAGCATTCATTTTACTGTCTCACAGAATTTTTCATTTTTCAAAGAACTATCCAGTCAGGAGGGGAATTTTATATTTTCATGTACATTTCCTCAGCTCTTTGATGCAACAATAAGGGCACAATAGCAAAAGGAAACATTGAATCTGGCATCGCAAAGGTCAACTTCTTTCATGTTTCAATAACATATTCTTAGTATGTTGGCTTTGTAGAACTCAGTGTGACTAACAGTTCTTCACGCTATACATCCAGTTTTAAATTGCACGTTTCTTCCAAACATCACTAAGTTCATTAATATTTAGGTTTCCTATTTTCAGTTCCCACCAAAACTGATCTAAATGTGAAATCCACACTGTTGACAGAGCGGCAAGGCTGCAAGGGACAGCAATCACCCCCGTTCCCCGTGAATCAGCCGCTTTTGCAGTTCAAGAGATTGGTCCCAGAGGTCACATCATTATTTCCCCGAGTTGCCCATTATGTGGTTAACATTTACATAAATGTTAGGTACACTCGGTCCCTTCCCTGTGGCTTTTCCAGAAGGACTGCATTCCTGTATATTTATTAGCCACTTTCAAAGCTTCTTGTCGTTATATCTTGCAGAAAGGAGAAAGTCAGAACTATAAAGAAGTCTTAGATTTGTATAGATCAGGGCTGTGTTCTTATAATCTTATGAAGATTTAATAAATAAATGCATAGCTGAACTCTAGAAGGCAGTTGAGCAAGAGTAGCCTTCTCTATCGTTCTTTCTGGAAAATATCCGTGGGTCCTTACTGTCTCTCTGGTCATTACACACTTCTTCCCCTCTGCCTTTATTTTTAAGGCTTACCTTCCCTCCTGGTATTATACCGCACAGAATTCCTTGTCAACTTCCATCAGAGCCCTCGGTCTCTCTAGATGTGCCTGTTACTTTAAACTTTCGTCTCGGTTTCACCCTATTTTCATTTTATCAGGACTAGTTAATTTCCTCTGCCTGGTGTACTCTTCCATTTCTGGTGCCTGGTGGTGCATGGATGCCAGGTTCACAAAATTGTTTCCACTTCCTCCTTGCATCGAGCGGGCCACGAGACGATGTCTACGTGCTGGATTGGGGACAGGGGTGATGTTTGCCCTGTCCAGGACCAGTCTTTGGAAAGGCCTGCAGTGTCCTCCACCTTCATCCTCCTTTGATGGACTGGCCAGTTAGAGAGAATTCGGCAGTGTCGTTCAAGGGTCTGGAGGTCTCTGAGGCTCTAGGGGCTGGTGGAACCCCCAAATACAAGGAGTCTGGTTGAAAGAGAGCTGCCCAGGACAGCCGTGTGATGGGGGACATCCGCCTTGGGCTTTGTGTCCGCACAAACACTTCTCTTGTGTTAAGCCATTGAGGTTTTGGGCTGTTTCTCACAGCAGTTTGCCTGTGTTGACTCTTGCAGTGATCTCGTTTAGGATCTTCAAGATTCAGCTCAGTCATCATCCCCTCTATGGAATCTTCCTTCTATGGACTCCTAGGGCGCCTTCATTTGCTATAAGGGTGCACGGTTTCTTCAGTTATGCGTTGAAACTAATATCTCACGGCTGGCTCTTCTTTCTTAAAGAGAGCAACTTTGTATTCTAGCGCCTACTGCAGTGCCTGGCCCAGAGCAGGAAGATGCCCAATAAATCTTGGCAGACATTGCCCCTCCCTGAAAAGATGGCATCACGAATGGGAGAATTTCACCCACGGTAGCCTTTGAGGATGGAATGGGGTTGGTGGTGATTGAAGGGGTGGGGGGAATCAAGCACGTATCCTTCAACACCGTCACCTACTCCGTTTACTACACGAGAAATGCTTTGTCATCATTCACTTCCTCGTGTAAATAAAGACAAGTTTACAAAATATTGATATGATGATCGTGCTTATGGAATCATTCTTTCAAGCATCTGTCTTTGCCTAAGTGCTGTTCTAGGTACTAGGGGAAAAGAGGTAAATACGACAGATCTGGTTCCTGCCTTCACAAGTCTATTAAGTCTATTTTCTGAACCATTAGCATTTTGATATCATTTCTGAGACTCACCTTTCCTTTGCACGAATCACAGGGGTGTTGATGAATTTATGAAGCGTAGTGTATCCCCTTTGCGCAAAACACAGAGACCGGGCCAGCAATAGAAGCCACTGGAATTCTAGACACTATAAACAGAGTATCCATATAATTGCTCACATCCTAGCTTCTACTGTTCATTTGTAAGGACTTTATTATCTGACTACAGAGGTCACACATGACTTATACTTTAATTTCTCCACTTGCATTTTTTTCTTCTTTTCAATATTTGAGAGCTCCTTGAGGATGGAGACTAAGTCTTTAATTCAGTTCAACAAACATTTATTGACACAATGATCTATTTAATTACTCTGGGAAGAAAAGACTGCAGATTCCTCAAAATTCATTTTCTACTACTTACAAATAATCCCTTTCAAGTACTGAGCTTTCTTTGAAGCATTTACTGCTCAAGTCTTCTTTTATGCTGCAAAAGATTTTACTTACCCCAGATTTCTTTTTCCCATCTTTTCTTCCATACTTATTTACCCAACATTCTCTGAGTCCATATTTTTTTAAAAATTCTATCATTGAATTAGTAAATTAAATCAGACGTTGAATGTCCAAGGGAAATTTTCTACATAAAGGAATTGTATGAGGAATGCAATCATTTAATTATTCATATTTTTTTTTGGTAAAGGAGAACTTTAAAAAAACCAGGTTTGATGAAAATAGTAGCATGTTTACATTCAGTTTCAGTTCGTTTCATTTTCCTAATGTAGGGCTTTTCAGAATAAGGTTTTTCATGCCTGCCCCTCAGCCACTCCTCAACTTGATCCACTTTTGGTGGAAAGGGGGATTAAAAATGTGTCACAGTTACTCGGGAGCGTGGTTTAGAGTGCTTCCGGGAGAGCGTTGGCACCCATCTTAGGAGGAGGAGTTGGGAAGTCAAAGGAAGGGAAGAGAAAAGTGGGAAGAAACGACCAGAAGGAGAAAGAACTCAGAGACTCATCCTTGACACGGCCCTGAATATACAGAAAATAGAGTTGCCAGATTTGGGCAAGAAACACTCAGAAAAGACCAAAAATTAAAAAAACCCAACAATAACAAAAAACAGGATACCCAGTTAAATTTGAATTTCAATAAACAACAAATAGGTTCTTAGCATAAATATGTCTCAAATATGGCCTTGCGACGTTGCTGAGATCCTACCATTGCCTGGGACATACTTACATGAAAAAACTTCGCTGTTTATCTGAAATTCAAATTTACGTGGGAGTCTATTTTATCTGGTGACTCTAACAAAAAAGCCACTCTGCAAACGTGAAGAAACGTTCTTGAAATCCTTTGAGTGTGTTCATAATTGGCTTTCTGTGTAGAAATAGGACCTCCAAAGTCCCATTTATCTTAGACGTTGTGAGCTAGAACAGAGGGTTAAGTATAACTCAGATGTGATCCTGTCCACTCCTGGGCTAAGGAAGGTGTTAAATAAAGAATCAAGAAGCATCATGGGAAGAAATGATTGTTTAGTTTCCCAGAAGGGACAGTCTAGTTGGTGGCCCTGTCTGGAGGCCAGTTCTTTACAACCCAATGGATGATTTTCCAGTGGGGGGTGAAGAGCCCTGACACCCGTCCAGGCTGAAGGGGCTGGAACACGCGGAAGGGATGGGGTGAGCTGAGGATGAGTCCCCACGGTCAGAGCCCAGAGTCAGGAAGTGGCAGGAAGTGGCCTCCCCTGGGAGGTGCCTGGGGGAGGATGGGGGGCACCGGATGGGTACCCTACGGCAGATTTTTGCAACCTCGGCACTATTGACATGTTTGACCAGATAATTGTCATGGGAGGGCGGCTGTCCTGTGCGCCGTAGGATGTTTCGCAGCGTCCCTGCTGCCTGTACTCACTAGATGCCAGTAGCACTCCCCTCCTCTGGTTCGACAGCCGAAAATGTCTCCGGCCATTGCCAAATGTCCCCTGGTGGGCAACATCACATCAGATGGGGTCTCTGTCCTATGGAGAGAGAAGCCAAGGAACGGAGAGCAGGAACTGGATGGGAAAATGTACCTGAGAAACAAACGGGGCAGGCAAGGATCTGCAGCAGGGGGAACAAAGTCTCAGAATCATAGCAGAAGTTCAGCATTGGGTTATTCGCTCAGGAAGCACCCCCCTCCCCGTCCACCTGCCGCCCACCCTCACGGCCTGCAGAGCCTCTGAGAAATGGAAGCCTAACCCAGAGCATCTCCAACGGCACAGGGGGAAGCTTTAAGAGAGGACTATTATCACTGGGAGAAATAAACCACTGCACCTCTAACTGATCTTCCTGCCTCCGCTTGCGCCCCCTGCAGTCTCCTCTCCACATAACTGTCAGAAATTGGACCTCATGACACCCTTCATAAGACTCGGTGGCGGCTTCCCCTTACACGCAGGCTAAACCCCGCCTCCTTCCCATGACTTGCCAGGACCTACCTGTTCTGGCCCCTCTCTCCTTGCCCACCTTCACGCTGCCCAGATGGTCACCTTGATCACTACCCTGTAGCCACACTCATCTGCTTGCTGGTCCCACCCCAGGGCCTTTGTCCATGCTGTTCCCCCTACCGAGGATACTCTCCACAAGGTCTCTGCTTAAATACGACCTCCTTGAATTTGCCACCAGTTTTACCTGACCAATGAACAGTCTCTTGCACAACTTACACAGTTGCCCCTTACCGTGCTTAAATTTTTTAAACTTTTCATTGAAATACAGTTGATTTACAATGTTGTGTTACTTTCAGGTGTACAGCGAAGTGATTCATATATATATATATTCTTTTTTTAGATTCTCTTCCGTCGTAGCTTATTACAGAATTTTGAGTAGAGTTCCCTGTGCTATACAGTAGGTCCTTGTTGTTTATCTATTTTATATATAGTAGTGTGTGTATTTTATCCCAAACTCCTAATTTATCCTTTCTCCCTCCCCTTTGGTAACCATAAGTTTGTTTTCTATGTCTGTGAACCTATTCCTGTTTTGTAAATAAGTTCATTTGTATCATTTTTTTAGATTCCACCTATAAGTGATATCATATGGTATTTGTTTTTCTCTGTCTGACTTACTTCACTGAGTATGATCATCTCCAGGTCCATCCATGTTGCTGCAAATGGCATAATTTCATTCTTTCTATGGCTGAGTAGTATTCCATGGTATAGATGTACCACATCTTCTTTATCCATTCATTTGTTGATGGACACTTAGGTTGTTTCCATGTCTTGGCTATTGTAAATAGTGCTGCTATGAACATAGGGGTGCATGTATCTCTTTGAATTATCGTTTTCTCCATATCTCTTCCCAGGAGTGGGATTGCTGGATCATATGATAGCTCTGTTTTTAATTTTTTAAGGAATCTCCATCCTTTTCTCCATAGTGGCTGTACCAATGTACATTCCCACCAACAGTGCGGGAGGGTTCCCTTTTCTCCACACCCTCTCCAGCATTTGTAGACTTTTTGATGTTGGCTATTCTGACTGGTGTGAGGTGGTACCTCACTGTAGTTTTGATTTGCATTTCTCTAATGATTAGTGCTGTTGAGCATCTTTTCATGTGTCTGTTGGCCATCTGTATGTCTTCTTTGGAGAAATGCCTGTTTAGATCTTCTGCCCATTTTTGGATTGGGTTGTTTGTATTTTTTTTGATATTGAGCTGCGTGAGCTGCTTGTATATTTTGGAGATGACTCCCTTGTCAGTCACCATGCTCAATTTGTTATAGCATTCATCAGTGTTTCTATTCCATTTATTTTATCCATTTATTCACTATATTCATTGATACTATTCAATATTTTTGTGCTTACTTTTTTATTGACTATATATTTACAGGGTTATTTACTCGTCTCTGTCTACATTTTCGGGGCCTAGAAGAGGGCCAGGCACATCCTAGCAGCTCAGTAAATATTTGTTGAACAAAAGAGTGACTGGCAATGGGAAAAGCTAATTACAGGAATGCTGTAACTAATCATATATATGTTTAATCTAAGCTTTTATCAATGCAGTTAGCATTTCTCAGTTATTCTCCACAATCTCTTTGTATTTTAAGTACCATCGGAGAACATCAGATCATTTGCCACTTAGAAGGAAGGACCATATGTCCCGTAGTGTCCCAATTTATGCCCGTTGTCCCAGTGGAACGGTTAATAGCACTCTAACTCTCCAAAACCTCCTCATTTCGACAATAAATTAAATGTATATAAGGTACTGATGTGTCTTTCATGGGCGATGAGTCATAGCAGTTGAAACTAAAAAGAGATGGGTGGGGCCTGGAATTGTCAAGCGTGACGTCATGGAAGATTCTGAAGTAGAGCTGAGCCTGGAAGGATGGCTAGGAAGAAGGAAGGAGTATTTGGATGGAGGAAGTCACGTGTGCAAAGGGACAAAGATGCGACTGCGATCCAGGCAAAATGTGATGGAAGCTTTAGGCAGATTGTGACTAGATCCCAAGGCTGAGACTCGGGCCTCCATCCCCTAGGCCTGTTATGCTCCTGTCACGTAAACACAGATTTCGATGGCTGGGTTGGAATGTTTGACACTCACTGAAAAAACAATTTCTTAAAAACAAATGACTTTTTCAAATCAGTCCCAGATAAGATGAGAGAGAAGATGATATGGGCTTTAGGGAAACCTAGATGAGGCAGAATTGGCTCGTTAATGGCAGCTGTTTCAACAATTAGAGTTAAGTTCAGCACAATGATTCAATTTACTTTAATGAAATCAAGTCTTACCTTTCAGCTTCTTAGTAGCTTCCACTCTACCAGCAGAGCCAGGAGAGCTTGGTTTTGGTATAAGCCACTGCCACTTTTGTTTAGTCAACATTAAGACAAGAAACCAGGAGGAGAATGTCCGCTCTTGCACTCTTGAGAAAATAAGTCACTAAGGACTTGATCCCAAGCAACTGGAAGAAGGTGAGCGTGGCCGACGCATCCGTTGAGGTTAGTAATGTTCATTGTTGGGCCAAGTCTTAGTTCCCAGCTAGGTCAACAACATTTTGAAGTCTCATTAAAACAAGCAAACAAACGAAGTCCATCTTTCAGTCAAGTTCACCTCTCTGAAAGTTTTGTTTTTTTGTAAAAAGGATATTATATCATTCAGATGCATTTGATTCAGTAGGTGCTTTTTCAAGACCGGATGGACCCCCCCCCCCCCCGCCCACCATTCTCAGCTAGAGACAGAAGAACACTGCTTAGACGACGACATGGCCACGGATTACAGCCCGAAGTCTCTTGTCACAGGTGTTTCCACAGAGACAAGCTTTTTGGTTTAAAAGCATCTTTGTTCTCAGATGTACCCTCTGGGTTCCTCTAGAGAAAACACGCTTCGTGAAACAAAGATAAAACAAAGGTAGAGGCAGATGTCAACTACCACGAAGTGTCTAGAGTAAGAAAAATGTGATGTCACCCTAATTGTCACCAAAGGATTTGAATTTGGGCTGAGAGTCCGTCATCTACTTTTTTGGGAAAAGCTGAGGGAAGCCAAGTTCCCTGGTTCTTCCACTTCCATTGCTGTTTGAAATGTTCAGTTGCGAAGGATCGTTGGATAGGTGATAGAGCGGCCTTTAGATGGCCAAGACCCCTGTGCTGAGCTGGAGGCCGGGGTGCAGCTGAGGAATAAGTAACAGATGATTCTATACACAATAAAGTCCAAGTTGGTGTCAAATTCTTTTTGCGCTGGGCTCAATTTAGACCTCTGTTTGTTTCATTGTTGGCCGTGGTGTTTCTGGGGATGAAACGAAAGGTAGAGCTCTGTTTGGATAAATGTCTTCAGCTTGCTTAAGAGTAGACTAGGAAGATTAAGAAGAGAGAATGGAAATCTACAAAGAGTAATAAAAGTGAAACCAATCATCTTTTAAAACTTAACTCATCTCTTTTCAGAATTGGATTCGATTTTATTTCCATTAAGAAGAAAAGAAATTATTAGAAAAACTTTTTTTTCTCAAAATAGAAGGAAACAATAGTCAAAAGAACATTTCTGATTAATAGGGTACGATTGACATTCTGAAATTTCCAAGGCTAGGGCATAAGAAGGCTTGCCCAGTTCTCTTGGGATGCTTGCTCTGGGGGAAGCCTGCCGCCACACTATGAGGAAGTCCAAGCTAGCCGAGTGGAGAAGCCGCACGGAGAGAGAGATGACTGAGCAGCTCCAGCCATCCCAGGCACCATTCGTGTGAGTGCAAACCCTTCAGATGATCTCAGCTCCAACCTCCGTCTGACAGCTACCACCTGACAAGAGACTTCTAGCAAGAACCATCAGCTGAGCCTAATCTACCCACAGACTCACAGAGATAATAATACATGTTTTAAAAGCCAGTTGGGTGGTTTGCTGTGCAGGAATAAATAATTAGAGCAGACCCTGAAAGCGACTTCACCTTGCAGATTTGGCGGTAACCAGAGGAATAAGATACAGAGGTGGCTGAGAGCCTCAGTTTTGCTGCCAGGTTGCGTGGGGTTGACTCCTGGGTTCAAATTCTGACCCCATCACCTTGGGTAATTACTTTCCCCCTCAAAACCTCAGCTTCTTATATGTAAAATGTGGAGGATGATGACGATAGTATTTTTGAATGGTAGTTTTGAAGCGAAAATAAATTCGTGTAACTTACCTAGCATGCAGCTTGTCAAAGAGTGCACACTAAATAAATTTCATCTGTTTTCATTATTTACTAAAATGGCCCATAGAAAGCCATAGGCTTTGGGGGAAAAGTAACCTGTTTACTTATTTAGAAAAATGGTCTCTATATTTGGATAATTTATTCTGCTGTTTCCAGTGGGCTGCCCAACTCTCTGGAAAAGAATCATCTCTAAGATGGTGAACTGGGCCCATTCAAAGGTCGCTTTTGGGAAATGATGTTCTCTGTCCTATGTGGGTGAAAAGCTTAATGTTTCTTCTAAAAACCCACCAACAGAGAAACAAACACAGAAACGAGTCTTGAGGCATCTGTGGCAAAGTTAACTCCGCTGGGCCCTGGGTAATGTATACTGTACATTCCAGGAGTGGCACTGCCTTGGAAATTTATTATGTGTAACATTTAATAAAGGGAAGAGCTTAACAAAACACCCTGTAGACCTGCAATCTGACTGAGGGTCTGCTTTGATGTCTGTCTGAGAGCAAGTCAATGGAGCTCTGTCTCTTATTTGCAACTGCTATAAAACAGGATTATGAGCACACTCGGAGCACCCTCAAACCCTGCAAAATAAAAGGGGCGGTGGAGGACCTGAAAATGAGGATACTTATCAGAATGGCCGGAAGGTGTGCATGGTAGTACCATTAGCAACAGGACAGTCAGGAGTCCCTCTGGGTCTCAGCAGGGGCAGACGGCGGAAGGAGCAGGACCTTCCAGCCTGTTACTTATTGATGCTGGAATGTTCCGAGCCTAGAAAGAACCACCTTCTTATCTGTAGAATCAAGTGGTACATATGGTGCGTGTGTGGGTGTGTGGGTGTGTGGTATATATATGCCTACATACGCCATGCAGTCCATATCCCATATCCAGGTATATGGACACTGGGCTATCTTTTGGAAAAGTCCTGTTGAAATCATACCCACCTGGCTTTGATCAAACTCAAGCCTTGAAAATCAGTGGAGCCTGTGGTTGACACCTGCAAGAGGTCTTTGAAATTCACCCTATCAAAAGTTGAGCCGCTGGAGGATTTTCCAATGACCAGGAAGGGCCTGTCTATTGGATGTAATGATGAGAGGGTGTCAACCGCAGAGAGAACTGGTCACATTTCCCTGAGAGGGACCCCTTGCATTTTGGGAGAGTTGCCTTTCTAAAGCAATGGTTGGGATTCATATGGGAATTCCTGTCTCCTAGCTCTTGGTTAGGCCTAAATCCCCTGTTAGCGTCATACTTCATCCCAAATTTGGCACGTTCTGTTGAAGACTCTCAAAGTCATATGTCTCCCCAATCATATGTGGGTTTAGGGATCAACTGATGTGGAGGGCTGGAGAGTAAATATAAAAGACGCTTCCGTCTCAAGATCTTATGGAGACAGCTGTTGGAGCCCCAGGGCACCCAGAGAGTATTAAATAGAGCTAGAGATGGAAGGTCAGTGGAGGCAGGGCCGGGCAGTTTGTCCCGTTCACAGCAGAAATCCCAGCGCGTAGGACAGTGCCCAGAATACAGCAGAGCTCCAAGAATATTTGTTGGAAGGATGGTGACTTGAACGCAGTGTTGGGCCACAGATGCAGCTATTAGGCGGCAGGTAGTGATGTGAAAGGTGGGTGACCTTCAGAGGATCTTGTTTCGGAATCAGTGAAGAAGGACCCAGGAAGACAAGCCAGGAGCTTCAGCAGGGTCTCTGCTCTGGTCCTTGGGTGGAGGAAGGGAGACTCTAAGGCAGAGAAATGATGTGGACAGACCCCTGCGGGACTTCCAGGTTAGGGGTGTGATGTTTGTGAGGAGACTTGCATCCTGAAATCGAGAGATAAAGGGCGTTTCCTCCAGAACGTGAGCAGCTCTCAGAGTGACCTTGGGTGAAGGAGCCGATGGCACGGGTGCCTGCTGTGTGTCACACTGAGCTCAGTGGAAAAGACGAGACCCATCTGTACGGTCAGGCCACTCAAGGTGGCTGTTCTCTTGCTCTTGGTACATCCCCTGCTTCGTCTACACCTCCTCACACCATCGTGCTTGCCCCCTGCCCCTCAGGACGGAACAGCGCCACCTGGTGGTTTATTAAAGGAAAACACCTGCCCTCCTGATGCTCGTTAACCTGAGGGGCTGTGAGGGATGTGCCTCAGCTGCTGGTAACTAATGAGCCTCTGACGTCAGTTCCTGCCGGTCGTCTCCTTCAGCCCTTGTGCAGTGAAGAGCTCTGTGGTGTCTCGTCTCGCGTCTGTCGGACACGGTGGGGTGTTTCTCCAGGACCTCTCTTCAGGTGTGTAACATTCCCCCACCTCTTAAACCATTCATGTCCCTGTCACTGGTTCCGGGCTCTTTATTCCGTTTTGAGTCTGGGCAAGTGCGGGGTCTGCAAGCCTGCGGAGTGCAGCCCAACACATCCAAATCTCCCCACGGTGCTAAAGGAGCTTTTTTTCCCCCAAATGGTCAGGTTACAGTGGAAACTAGGAAGAGAGGGTATTTATAAGAAGACAGGCAGAGGACTTCCCTGTTGGGTCACCATCTTGGTTGGGCCTCTAAGAACTCAGAGTTCTTGTAGAAGAAATATATCATTTATGGCAAAAAAGCAAAAAATTCCCTTGTTCTGTAGTAGAGGCGAAGGGGCTGTTTTAGCAGACGATTGATCTGTATTTAACCATTTTTTCCCTTATATTCCTCCTCTGGCCTTATCACCTTTCCTTTTGTCAAATCCTTTTAAAAACATGTTTGGGACGGCAGAACCTAACCGTGCAATGTGTGCGAGGCTCTTCATGGATTTCAAAACACTTCCACACTCTCACCACAACAGGTGCTCCACAGACTAGCGTGATCATATAACTGAGGCTATCAGCCTTTTCTCTAAAGGGCCAGATGGTAAATGTTTTCAGCTGCGTGGACTATAATCTCCATCGTGACTATTCAACTCTGCATTGTAGTGTGAGAGCAGCCATTGACCATGCGTAAAAGAATGAGCGAGGCTACGTTCCAATAAAGTTTTATTTACAAAAACAGGTAGCGGGCCACATTTGGCCCGTGGGCCAGAGTTTGCAGGCCTTTGGACTAGACTCCTGCTATTTAAAGGGTGCTCTGTAGGCAGCATTACCAGCCTGGCCTGGGAGTTTCTTAGCAGTTCGGAATCCTGGTCCCAGACCTCCTGAGTCAGAATCTGCCTTTTAACAAGACCCAGGTGAGCAGCAGTGAGCCGAATGGTGTAGGTTCCTTAAAGGAACGATTTGATTTTCCTCTCCTCATTGCTCCTGAAATCTACTGGGCACATCCATTTTCCCCACCCCTGTCCCACTAGATCACATCTCAGGCTAGGTTTTTGGCATCTTCTGGGCATTAGAACAGCCTCATGTATAGCTTTTAAGAATTCTGGGCCAATCTAAATGGATACTTTCTTAGCAAAAGCAATTCAAAGGTTCTCGGCTTTCCCCTTAGGCAGCCTGGCCAGCTGGGAAACCTTAGTGAAGAAAAGGCACAGGGTCTCTTCCTCACGCCCACCTTGAGCCTTGCCCTCCTTCCCCCGCGGTGTCCAGGAGGAGGGAGGGAGATGAGGGGGTGAAGCCTTCCGCGGGTGACGCTCTCACCGTCGGGTGTTGGGGTCCTGTTTGGGCAGCCATCCCATAGCGTGCTCTTTGTCACATGTGGTACCGCCGTGGGGTGGGGGGGTACCTACCTCTGTGGGTCCTCGGACTCTTCCTAGTTTCCACCGTGTTATGACAGTCGTGTCCTGGGGAAGGTCACTCTGGCCCAGCTACCTTCAGCATCACCCTCTGGGCCTTAGGAAGACGCAGCCCCTCCCAGCTTTGGACGTGGAGGCTGTGCCAGCCACAGCCTCTGACTTCTCCCCTCATTTTTTTTAAAAAAATTATTTATTTATTTATTTTTGGCTGCGTCGGGTCTTCGTTGCTGCGCACGGTCTTTCTGTAGCTGCGGCGAGCGGGGGCTACTCTTTGTTGTGGTGCTTGGGCTTCTCATTGCAGTGGCTTCTCTTGTTGCAGAGCACAGGCTCTAGGTGCGCGGGCTTCAGTAGTTGCGGCTCGCAGGCTCAGTAGCTGTGGCTCGCGGGCCCTAGAGCGCAGGCTCAGTAGTTGTGGCGCACGGGCTTAGTTGCTCCGCGGCATGTGGGATCTTCCCGGACCAGGGCTCAGACCCATGTCCCCTGCGTTGGCAGGCGGATTCTTAACCACTGCGCCACCAGGGAAGTCCCTCCCTTCATCTTTAAACTTGCCCAGCAAGAGCGGAGTCAGGTGCCAATCTCCACCTCCCAAACACTGGGACACGGGGAAGATCACTGTCCCTGAGACTGGCTTCTATCCAAAGGGCACGAGAGCCGACTTGTGACCCTCCCCTTTCCACACGCAGCTCCCTTCTCTTGGGGCCTGGGCTCCTCTCGTGTGCAGGCAGGTGGTGGGCAATGAGTAAGGGTCATAGGGACAGTCTGGAGCCATTTAGCAGATCCTTCATGGACAGACTTACATCATCTATTGTCTTTAGCTTCAGGCTACAGGTAGGGACGTGCCCCCGCGGTAGGCCGTCTAAGCGTGTTAATTCCAGCCTCTTCACACAGAACGGGGTAGTGGCACTTAGATGCTAAGTGACTGTCACAGGGTCCCTCAGCTATTTAAGGGAGAGCCGACGATCCACATCTCTGATGCCAAGGCCTGGCTCTCCTTCTCCCAAAGCTTATCTTACAGACCCTTTCTTCCAATCCCTCATTTTACATAGAAGCAAATGAACCCAGAGGTAAAAGTGAAGTTGTTGGGGCTTCCCTGGTGGCGCAGTGGTTGAGAGTCCGCCTGCCGATGCAGGGGACACGGGTTTGTGCCCCGGTCCGGGAAGATCCCACGTGCCGCGGAGCGGCTGGGCCCGTGAGCCATGGCCGCTGAGCCTGCGCGTCCGGAGCCTGTGCTCCGCAACGGGAGAGGCCACAACAGTGAGAGGCCCGTGTACTGCCAAAAAAAAAAAAAAAAAAAAAAAAAAAAACTGAAGTTGTTGGATTTCCAACAAAGAACCATTTTGTGGGGGGGGAGCAGAAGATCCAGCCATCAGATAAATAAGGGGAGACTTTAAAAATTCAATAAAGAAAATCCTGCTTTTTACACATGTTCTTTGAGAAACTGGGGGTGAATTGACAGGGAAAAATGTTTACTCTGTGAAAAAAGTAGGTCTCTAAATAAAATACATTAAGTGATTGCAGTTCTGTTTTAAAAACATACTCACATGCATGTAAAAGTACTGGGAATGGTGTCACGTGTTACCGTTCTTGTCAGTCTCCGGGGGGTCGGTTGGGAGCTCTCCTATGTGTCCACCTTGATGATGCCCTCCTTAGTGTTGGAAGTTTACTTTCTTTTAAATTTATTTTTTTGGCTGCGTTGGGTCTTTGTAGCTGCGTGCAGGCTTTCTCTAGTTGCGGCAAGTGGGGGCTACTCTTCGCTCTGGTGAGAGGGCTTCTCATTGTGGTGGCTTCTCTTGTTGTGGAGCATGGGCTCTAGATGTGCGGGCTTCAGTAGTTGTGGCACGTGAGCTTCAGTAGTCGTGGCACGCGGGCTCCGTAGTTGTCACTCGCAGGCTCTAGAGCACAGGCTCAGTAGTTGTGGTGCACAGGCTTAGTTGCTCCGTGGCATGTGGGATCTTCCCGGACCAGGGCTCGAACCCGTGTCCCCTGCATTGACAGGTGGATTCTTAACCAGAGCACCACCAGGGAAGTCTGAAAGTTTACTTTCATAAAAAGGAATCAGGCACATTTTGACCAAATACAGAAAATAGGGATGTTTGGTTTTAGCTTTGGTTACTATGATCTTTCCATTCTGATTTCAGCTCAGCCGGGAGAACGAGAGCAGTAACCAGCACTTGGAATTCGGGCAACTTTTCTTACCTGGGATCCATCATCTCTAGCCTGTGAAAAAGACAACGGTGAGTTCGATAAAATATAACTCTTGGGGAAAATGATTTATCTAAACCAAATTGTTTCGGGAGAAAAAGCCCTGAGTGTGTTTGGGTGAACGTCGTGTTGGTGTTGGTTCTGTGATTGGCAGGGCCTCGGGATTGGAATCTTCTGTGTGTATATAACGCAGCCGCCAGGAGCCTGATCTGCCTTCACCTTTGATCGGCAGAGGTCAAGGTTTCAACTGGGAAGTTTGTTGATTTATTTCTTGGTTTCCTGGTGTCCAGTTTGACAATCATGAACTCAGACCCCAAACCACAAACTCAGTTCCTGTTGCCATACTGAAAGCATTTGGATGACAAGGCAAGTTGGTCATCATAACCTTGAGATGGGTGGGTCCGTGTAATATTGAGGGTGAGGACATGCGTCTCATGACCAAATCCGAGTGCCTTTCTCACATGTCCTCCCCAGTCCCAAGTGCCTTTCACTGTATCCTCATCGCAGCTGGAGAAAATCCACCTTATCCTTCCAGCTCCTCCACAAAGTTGCCACTGATAGCCCTCCTTTCAACCTTCCACCCCAAGTAGGAAGTGGAGGAAGTAGTTCTTTCTTCCTTTATGGTTCTTGACACCTGGACTTGGGGCTGTTCACTTGCGTGTCTTCCTTTCCCTGGGATGTAAACTCCTTGAGTTTTAAGACTATGTGTTATTTATCATTGGATCCCCCAAACAGCTTAGCACAGGGGCTGGCACAGAATACACACTCGGTAGCCTTTCTCTTGCAGTCTCGTCATTATTATTCTGCAAGTTATGCATGCACGCAGGTCCAAAAGGGACATAGTTCCATAGGCTTGCCCCCTCTAGTAAGTTCTTACTCCATTCTTCCCACAACCTCAACTGACTGTCTGGAAGCTGCTCTTGATGCCTGTAGGTTACAAGCTTATATCACCGCTTCTTAATTTTTCCCTTTCGCATAATCCACTGGCTTCCCATTTTGGAGGTTGAGGATTGAGTTTCTTTTTTGTTTGTTTGTCACCACCTCTTTGCCCCCCACAACCACATGCACAGCTCCTATCCTCCCGTCCTGGAAATGGTCATTCTATATTCAACATTAAACATTCAACATTCAGAGTTGGCGTGATCATGACAACGTATTGCTGTTGACAACGGAGCCGTCCCAGCTGCTCCTGTGGGCTCCCTCTGGAAGTAGAAATAGGCTTTTAGTTTTTCTGGTTGGCTTAGTTTTCTAGGCACGTATCGGATGCATTCTCAAGCCTTACCTTGGCTTTATGTGTGTCCTCTGTGCCTTCACACACTCCTTTCTGTGGTGGAGCGCACCCCTTGCTTGATTCCTGAGGGTGGGTGCGTGGCACATACATTTGAGACATTGCATGGCTGAAAATGTCTTGACCCTTTATTGATAGCTTTATCTGGCTATGGAATTCCACGCCAAATGTCGTTTTCCCTCAGCAGCTGGAAGGCATTGCTTTAGTTTCTTTCAGCTTTGATCCGGTGTTGCTGTCGAGAATTTCGATGCCGCTCTGATTCCTGGTCCTTTGTGTCAAAACTTTGCTTTTTCCTCCCTCTCTGTAGACACTTTGACCATCTTCTCTTGGTGCTTAGTGGTCTTAGGTTTCATGATGAGACAACCTGGTGCGAGTCTGTTGTTAAGCATTGCCCTGGATGCACTGTGGGTAAACTTTGCAAATTGCACAATCAAGCCTCTTGTTTCTGGGAAATTTTCTTGGATTACGTGATAATTTCCAACTCCCTGTTTTCATCGTTCTCTACTTTGTAACCCCAATTTTTTTTGAATTTTGTGTTTCTGGACATTTTATGTCACCTCCCCCTCCTTATTTTTTCTTCTCCCATTTTTCTTTGTCTTTTAAGGTGATTTTGTGGCCAGTTTTCTCACCTTTCCTTCCAATCCTTAAAGTATTTGATTTCTGCTATTAGACTCTAAAATTCTAATTGCTGTCATTTTTATTCTCAGTGTTCCTTTTTTCATGACATTTGTCCTTGTTTCATGCATGTGACATTTTCTGTCCTTCTCCAAGGATATTAATTTCCTGAGATTTTCCTTCTCCTTGAATTTTCCTTCTCCTCCTTTCCTTCTCCTTCCTTCTCCTTCTCCAAATTTCTTCCTTTTGCCTTATACGCCGCTTCCCCCAACTGTTGGGCAACCCTTGACCATTGATGTGTAAGAGTGGGGCGCTAAGACTGACAGGAAGCTCTGAGCACATGGGGGAAGCTGTTTACTACAGGCTTAGTTCTAAGGCAACTGGCCTGTTGGATCGGGAAGCTTCTGATGTCAGTTTCTTCAGACAAGTCTTTCTGATCAGCTTCTGATAAGAAGCTGGTAAGATTGCTCTGAGGGGACAGAGCTATCAGCAGTGTGGGAGCTGAGTATGGGAAGCTGGGAGAAGCTGTAGTGTTGGTGTCTCAGTATTTAGAATATATATGTTGATTAATTCCATTCTCTCCAATGTGGAATCCTTGCCCTAACCTCGAGTTTCTCAGCCTTGGCGGTATTGCCATTTTGGGTGGGATGACTCTGTGGTGGGGGCCGCTCTGTGTGGTGTAACAGCATCCTGGTCTGTACCCACTACATGCCAGTAGCATCCATCCCCCCAGCTGGTACAGAGATGTCTCCACACGTTGTCAAATCGCCCCAAGTTGAGAAGCAGTTTCCCAGGCAGAGACTCCCTGTTTGTCTCTTTTCTAAGAATAAACACTCATTTTTGTTCTGGGTTTAGTGGACATTACAACCTTAGCTGTTGAGAGGATCTCTGAGTTGAACTGTTTCTTAAATGAACATTCTACTAACCCTTCTATCATTAGCTCTACATTTGTAGTTTCTTGCCGGAGTGTCTGGGCCAATCAGTTCCTGAGCCTTTGGAGGTTCCTTAATACTGGTTTTCCCTTGGCTTTCCCCACTGCTGATTTAGGGTCCCATTTTCTTGGGCCTAATAAATCAATTAACATCACCAGCTGCTGAAGTTTTGGTCCTATTATCTCTTTTTCTTCATTGTCCCAGGTTTCTGCCTTTCGTGAACGTGTTTAACAGTCATGAGAGTAAAGGAAAGGATTTGAGGAAGGGGAAGAGGTACAAGTGTGTGTTAATGGGAAGCTGAATCAACCATTTTCGAGTTGTAGAAATGTTATCTGTAATTTTTTGGGAGGGGGCACAGGTAGGGAGCTGTCTTACGAGAACTGCAGGAAGGAGCAGTGGCTAATAGGTGCACTTAAAGTTGGCCTGTTTCAGTACTCCAAAGACCAACCAAAAGAGCACGTTTCCACCAAATTATGCCGTGGGTACACAAAGCGCTTAAAGGGGAGGTGGACGTGGGGAAGAAGCCTGCTACGTACTTGGCTCCGTGACAGTATTCCTTGAGGACGATTTGCTCACACCTAGAGGTGTGGTATTAATCCCCTCATGTGCCATGTTTGGGTCATGAGAATCTGTCCTCATCTTTCCTGTGTGAGAAAAGGAGAGAAGGAGAATTGAGTCTCTGGGAAGTGTGAACATGGTGGCTGGAATGCATCGATTCCAGTGGCCTTAGCTTTAGGCCTTAGCTTTAGGCCTTAGCCTGCTCTCCATGCCCTACCCCCACTCTTGTCAATTATAGGAAAGGCACGGTGGTTCCTGGCCCTTCCCTTCCAGAGCTCCGGATTCTGTCCTCTCTGGTTTACTTTCTCCTCAGGCCCAGTCAGAGGAGTCGGGGTGGAAGGGTGAGTCTATTTACTGGGGCTCAGCTGTTATATCTACTTTAGAGGGACAGATTCAGCAAGTCACAGCAGTCTTCTGACGAGGTTATACCAACTGGTACCTAGTCAGAAGACTGCTATGACTTGCTGAATTTGTCTCCCTAAATTAGAGTGTTACCACTGGTATGGAATACACTCGATGCCAATATATAGCCACTGCCTGAATCATATATATGAGTAGTTTGACTTCTTAACCTTTATTCTTCCAAAAATAAACAGAATAACATTTTGTGGGAAAATTCCTGATGCACACTTTCCTCCTCTAAGATTAGATAATCCCAAACAGAACTTGAAACTATTAATCATTTTATAAAACACTTCTCACTTGATCGTAGCTTAAGTAATACAAACAATATAGAGGTTTTTAGTGCTATCACAAATACTCGAATTGTCTTCTCTTTGCTGGCATGCCATAGGATGTCCGTCCTCTGATTGTTCTGAAGGTAGGCATGACCAGATGACTTGGATTGGTTTTAAAAAAAAAAAAAAAAGGAGGAGATGCTTTAAGAGTCAGTATTTAACTTAGCATTTACTTTCTGCCTAGCTTGTTTATTATGGAAGAATATCCAGATGGAGTTTCCACCAACCTTGCTCCCCAAGTGATTGCATTGAACGTAAACCTGTGCCAACTGCTGTAGTGCATATAATACAAGAAAGAATGAGGTTTTTGTTGAGTGAAGCACTAAGACTTGGGAGCTGTTTGTTACTGTAGTATAATCTAGTCTCTACTGACTGATATAAACTTGATACTTGATGGAGTTTGATAGAAACTTGACAGTTGATGGAGTTTGTATAATTCAGAAGTGTTCATAATATCTTCCAGTGAAACGTGTCTCTGTGTGTGTGTTAGATACAAACAAAACTGCTTTGTTTGAACCTGGGTTGGGAGTCTGGAGACCCAGTTTGGCCCCTCCTTCCTTCCCTGTGTACTCCTGAAACACCTTCTCACAATCTTATCAGAAGACAGTTTGAAAACCATTACTGAAGTCTCCCAAAGTAATATCGAGAAGTTTTCGCGACAAGAGTTTTAGGCTTTCTTTTTATCCAGTGGCAGTGGGGAAAAGTCCACTCCATAACCACTAAATAATAAGCTAAAACTAATTATAATCAGGCAAATGAAATAAAGACTAAAGCAACGGAGGTTTTGCCCAGTGAATGTTACCGTAATCACATACCTGCGGGTTCAGTATGAAGGCAGGGTTGTGTGCTTGCGTTTCCATATGCAGCAGAACTTTGAGAACAGGACTGAATAGTAGTACGGGAACCGGGAGATACTACAGTAGCTCGTCCTGCCCTGGGTCTGCTTTCATCTTCTCCAGCTCACCTGATTCCTCATCTCCATCAGCATGATCTTTTAGTCCAAGCTAAAGGTCACAATGCTTTCAAGCATCCTCAGATGTTAGGGTGTCCTAGTCCTTTGAAAATCTGAATTAAACCATGGACTCCAGGGGAAAAAATCACATCTACACACTTCCTATGTACATCAAATTGCAGGAGTTTTAAGGCCTACCTGAACCTCAGCTTAAGAAATCCTGGTCAAATAGTTCTCCGAATATATCCAGAATGAATTTGGCCTCTTGAAGACGTGTGTATTTCTTTATTGGGTTGAGATGTGTGTGAAATAGGGACACTATATTTAATAGTTTTTCATATTGGTTAATATTTCAAGAGCATCTCAAATGGTAGAATTCTTTAATTCCATGTTTTTTTTTTTATGTAGGTAGAAAATAGAAAACATACGGAATCATGTGGAATCATACGGTATTTGTCCTATTGTGACTAACTTATTTCACTTAGCATAATGCCTTCAAGGTCCATCCATGTTGTAGCCTGTGTCAGAACTTCCTTTTTAAGGCTGAATAATATTCCATTGAGTATATAGACCACATTTTGTTTATCCTTACCTCCGTTGATGGACACTTCGGTTGCTTCCGCCGTTGTGAATAATGCTGCTGTGAACATGGGTGTGCAAATATCCAAGCACTTGCTTTCAATTCTTTTCAGTATATATCCGGAAGTGGACTTGATGGAACATGTGGTAATTCTATTTTTAAATTTTCTGAGGAACTGCCACACTGCTTTCCATAGCAGCTGCACCATTTCACTTTCCCCCCAGCAGGGTACGAGGGTTTCTCCATGTGCCTGTCAACAGTTACTTTCTGTTTTTTGATAATAGCCATCCTAATGGGCGTGACGTGGTATCTCATCGTGGTTTTGATTTGCTTTCCCTTAATGCTTAGTGATGTTGAGTGTCATTGCCTGTGGTTATTGGCCATTTATATATCTTTGCAGAAATGTCTGCTCAAGTCCTTTGCTCATTTTTTAAATTGGGTTTTTCATTGTTGAGTTGTAGGAGTTCTTCCTATATTCTGGATATTAACACTTTAGCAGATAAATGATTTTCAAATATTCTCTCCCCTGGGTTGCCTTTTCACTGTGATAGTGTCCTTTGCACAGTTTTGAATTTTGATGTAGTCAAATTTCTTTTCTTTTTTTGGTGTAATATCCAAGAAATGATTTCCAAATCTAAAGTCACGAAGCTTTCCTCCCATGTTTTCTTCCAAGAGCTTTATGGTTTTAGCTCTTATATTTAAGTCTGTGATCCATTCTGAGTTAACTTTTGTATATGATGTAAGATAAGCGTTCGACTTCATTCTCTTGCGTATGGGTATCCAATTTTTCTAACACCATTTGTTGAAAAACCTGTCCTTTCCCCATTGAATGGCCTTGGCACTCTTCAAAATTCACTTGGCAGCATATTGAAGGGTTTATTTCTGGGCTGTCTATTCTATCCATTAGTGTATACATTTGTCTTTATGCCAGTGCCACACTGTTTTGATGACTGTAACTTTAATAAATTTTGAAATCAGGAGGTGTGGGACTTGCAAATTTGTCCTTTTTGAAGATTATTTTGTCTGTTGAGGTCTCTTGAGATTTTATATTAATTTTAGAATAGATTTTCCTTTCTACAAAGGAAATTTTGTAATTGCTACAAAAAATTGGTAGGATTTTGATGGGGATTGCGTTGAATCTGTAGATATCTATGGGTAGTATGGACCTCTTAACAATACTAAGTCTTCCATTCCATGAACACAGGATATCTTTATTTGTGTGTTCTTTAATTTCTTCATTGTTCTATAGTTTTCAGTATAAGTCTTTAACCTTCTTGCTTAAGTTTAATCCTAAGTATTTAATTGTTTTTGTATTATAAACGGAATTATTTTTTCACTTTCCTCTTTGGATTGTTCATTGTGTATAGAAAAAACTCATTTTTGGATGCTGATCTCATGTTGGACAACTTTGCTGAATTTGTTTAGTAGTCTAAATGATTTGGGGGGAATGTTTAGGATTTTCCATATATAAGATCGTGTCATATGTGAACAGAGGTAATGTTCTTCCTTTTCAACTTGGGTGTCCTGTGTTTCTTTTTCTTGCCTAATTGCTTTGGCTAGAAGTTTCAGTACTATGAATAGAATTGAAGTGGTAAAAGTGGGCATCCTTACCTTGTTTCTGATCTTAGAGGAAATCTTTCCCGCCTTTCACCATTGTCTATAGCGTTTGCTGTGAGTTTTTAATATACGGCCTTTATTATGTTGAAATTTTTCCTTCTATTCCTAGTTTTTTTCTTTTTTAGCATTTTGATCACAAAAGTGTGAAGTTTTTCAAATGCTCATTCTGCATCAATTGAGATGATGATGTGATTTTTTTCATTCTTTAATGTGGTGTATTACATTGATTCCATATCTTTTTTTTTTTAACATCTTTATTGGAGTATAATTGCTTTCCAATGGTGTGTTAGTTGCTGCTGTATAACAAAGTGAATCAGCTACACATATACATATATCCCCATATCTCCTCCCTCTTGAGCCTCCCTCCCACCCTCCCTATCTCACCCCTCTAGGTGGTCACAAAGCACCGAGCTGATCTCCCTGTGCTATGTGGCTGCTTCCCACTAGCTATCTGTTTTACATTTGGTAGTATATATAAGTCCATGCCACTCTCTACTTCGTCCCAGCTTACCCTTCCCACTCCCCATGTCCTCAAGTCCATTCTCTACGTCTGCATCTTTATTCCTGTCCTGCCCCTAGGTTCTTCAGAACCATTTTTTTTTTTTTAGATTCCATATATATGTGTTACTGTATGGTATTTGTTTTTCTCTTTCTGACTTACTTCACTCTGTATGACAGTCTCTAGGTCCATTCCCCTCACTACAAATAACTCAACTTCGTTTCTTTTTATGGCTGAGTAATATTCCATTGTATATATGTGCCACAGCTTCTTTATCCATTCATCTGTTGATGGGCACTTAGATTGCTTCCATGTCCTGGCTATTGCAAATAGAGCTGCAATGCACATTGTGGTACCTGACTCTTTTTGAATTATGGTTTTCTCAGGGTATATGCCCAGTAGTGGGATTGCTGGGTCGTATGGTAGTTCTATTTTTAGTTTTTTAAGGAACCTCCATACTGTTCTCCGTAGTAGCTGTGTCAATTTACATTCCCACCAACAGTGCAAGAGGGTTCCCTTTTCTCCACACCCTCTCCAGTATTTGTTGTTTGTAGATTTTCTGATGATGCCCATTCTAACTGGTGTGAGGTGATACCTCATTGTAGTTTTGATTTGCATTTCTCTAATAATTAGTGATGTTGAGCATCTTTTCATGTGCTTTTAAACCGTGTGTATGTCTTCTTTGGAGAAATGTCTATTTCGACCTTCCTCCCAGTTTTGGATTGGGTTGCTTGTTTTTTTGATATTTAGCTGCATGTGCTGCTTGTATATTTTGGAGATTAATCCTTTGTTAGTTGCTTCATTTGCAAATATCTTCTCCCATTCTGAGGGTTGTCTTTTTGTCTTGTTGATGGTTTCTTTTGCTGTGCAAAAGCTTTGAAGTTTCATTAGGTCCCGTTTGCTTATTTTTATTTATATTTCCATTTCTCTAGGAGGTGGGTCAAAAAGGATCTTGCTGTGATTTGTGTCATAGAGTGTTCTGCCTATGTCTTCCTCTAAGAGTTTGATAGTGTCTGGCCTTACGTTTAGGTCTTTAATCCATTTTGAGTTTATTTTTGTGTATGGTGTTAGGGAGTGTTCTAATTTTATTCTTCTACATGTAGCTGTCCAGTTTTCCCAGCACCACTTATTGAAGAGGCTGTCTTTTCTCCATTGTATATTTTTGCCTCCTTTATCAAAAATAAGGTGGCCATATGTGTGTGGGTTTATCTCTGGGCTTTCTATCCTGTTCCAGTGATCTATATTTCTGTTTTGGTGCCAGTACCATACTGCCTCGATTACTGTAGCTTTGTAGTGTAGTCTGAAGTCAGGGAGCCTGATTCCTCCAGCTCCGTTTTTCGTTCTCAGGATTGCTTTGGCTATTCAGGGTCTTTTGTGTTTCCATACAAATGGTGCAATTTTTTGTTCTAGTTCTGTGAAAAATGCCATTGGTAGTTTGATCAGGATTGCAGTGAATCTGTAGATTACTTTGGGTAGTATAGTCATTTTCACAATGTTGAGTCTTCCAATCCAAGAACATGGTATATCTCTCCATCTTTTTGTATCATCTTTAATTTCTTTCATCAGTGTCTTATAGTTTTCTGCACACAGGACTTTTGTCTCCTTAGGTAGGTTTGTTCCTAGGTATCTTATTCTTTTTGTTGCAGTGGTAAATGGGAGTGTTTCCTTAATTTCTCTTTCAGATTTTTCATCATTAGTGTATAGGAATGCAAGAGATTTCTGTGCATTAATTTTGTATCCTGCTGCCTTACCAAATTCATTGATTAGCTCTAGTAGTTTTCTCCATATCTTTTGAAAATGTAGCATTAAAAATATTTTCAAATAAAGTCCAGGCTAAAGGAAGCATTGATGTGTTGTCTCATTGCTATCTGTGCACATAGACAAGGCCTCTCTACTTTTCCTTTTGAGAAGTCCCCTTGATTTCCTAGGCTTCGATCTTTTGCTCCTCACTTTCCTTGTGGTCTCCTCCTGAAAATGTCCTCAAGTATAGAAATACTTACTTCTTAAGAAAAATACAACCCTAGAGGCATAGATGGTTAAAGCTTAAAATGACTTCAGAGTTTATTTTGTCACAAGGACACAGAGCTTGCTTTTTAAAAAATGTTATTGAAGTATATTTCAACAGTTCAGGTTTCTTATTTCATTATGTGTTTAAGGCTTGGTACATACATAAAAACAGAAAAGTGATTATATATGTGGAACTAGCTGTGAGTAGATTCAAAGCTATTCCACTTCAATTAGAAATATGTCTTTTTCCCAGTTTTACTTTTGTGAAAGCTATTTTATTGGTGTACATTTGTATGCTAATCAGAAAAAGCCCATTTACCAAAAAAGTTTCACTTATCTCATTGAGTGTTTAAAACAACCCAGTGAGGTAGATATTATAGTTCCCAGTAGACACATACAGGCCAAAAGTGATTACAGAATAGTGGTCAAAAAGACATGTGGAGAATTCGAGAGAGAAGGGATATGATTACAACCTGGGAAAGGAGTTAAAAGTGTAAGTTACGTTGCACAGAATATAAGGATTAAACACTTAGATGCAAGCAAAAGTTTTAAAAGGGATTTACTAGTATTAGCATTATAATAGAAAGAACCGTGTGAAGTCATGACCTTAAATAGAAAAATCATTCTAGCTCTGTTACTACAGTGACCTGGAAACAAACTGCTAGCACATAGGTAGAAGTCCTTACTATGCACCCTGTCTGCCCAGGTTTGGGCTCTTAATTCTGCTTTCCAATAAAAGAGCATTTTGTGATTATTGGATTTTATATTTTGCTGGAGGGATAAACAAGGTGGGTATGAAATACTTTACCAAAAAGGTGAGTTTGTGGAAGGCTGAGTCCATGATGAATACTGAAAAGGAGAAAAATTAATATAAAGTACCCAAAAGGAAATCATAATAAAAATGAAAGATGACAAGCATGGCAAATGTTCTATATTTTATTCCCTAAAGGGAGTATTGACTTTCAAGGGTGTTGGGAAATAAGCTCCCGAAATGCTTGGGGGATCCCCCTACCCTCATCAAGAAAACTGAAATTAAAAGATTTTACGGTATAGCTGATTCACTTTGTTATACAGCAGAAACTAACACACCATTGTAAAGCAATTATACTCCACTGAAGATGTTAAAAAAAAAAAATCCCGTATGTTTCAAGTCAAAAAAAAAAAAAAAAAAAAAGATTTTATGGTGGCCAAGCCAGGTTGATGTTGCCAAAACAGAAGGATGGGCTACGTGGAGACTGTCTGTTTTAAAATGTAAGGATTTGGGCTGTACGTCAGTGCAGCTAGGGGGAGGTAATGTTTTCTTTTCCCCATCCATCAGAGATCTTGCTGCAGGCAAGGTCATGAACTGGACCTTGTTGCAGGCGCGGCATCAAGGTTTGCACACCTGGGTATTCGGTCTAAGCTGGAAGCTGGCCTCTCTCCCTAAACCGAGGGCTCCCACCTTTCTTTGGGGGAATAGCCATATACCATAAAGAATTGATGTTTATAAAGAAATTACTCGGGCGAGGGACCCCATTGGAAGCAGGGAAATTAGAACTTTCTGGGGACATATGTACCAGCTGAAATCCGCACCCAGTGATTCAGCCCCCCTCCTACGTGGGAGGAGCTGAGTATAATTATCCCTGTCAAGAATGACACTTCTCACCAAATTAATTGCAAGCGTATCAGCTTTTGCAACAGTGGAAATAATACTCCACGAAACGGCACAGAGTATCTGGTTTCCAGAACCAGAACTTTGGAACTTTTCATACAAACTTAAAGAATCTAAAATGAGACGTTGTGATTTAAGTGATGAAAGTGGAAAATTAAATCATCTTACAAGCTACACACCAAGTCCCTAGTTTCCGGGTGTAGATAAAACAATTCCACCAAATTGAGATGAACTACTGAAAGAGATTAGTACTGTCAATGAAAAGAGTTAACTTGAAGAGAGGTATTTTGTGTTTTATTAATTGGGGAATTAAAAAAAAGTGGATGAAACGCCAGTAATTCAAAGCAAAATTATTTTTTTCTGCACTGTGCCTAAACTAGCCATGAAGAATACACTTTTGGATCAAATGCAGTTGATGGCTGTAACTGCATTGGGAAGGATGGTGAGATGCACCCTTGTCCAGGGAGAGAGGGCTATAACCAAATGAAGGATGTCTGCCCTAGACACCAGCTCAAATTCCCACACCATGCTAAGGGTTCTTTGCTGTGAAGTGGTGAGAAGTTACACTCCCTATATTTGAATAGCTTCCAATCTGGTTTGGGAATTGAGACACAAAAAGGTGAGGAAATAGAACATTTCTCAGGCAATAGAGACACTCCTATAAAGCTTTCCTGTGCCCCGCCTCATGGGACTAATTGCTCCCTTTTGGCTACTTCCATTAACATTTTTACCTGACTGTTGCTCCCCTGTTAGTTTGTAATGCCCTCAAGGGTAGTGACTGCACTCAGTTGCCTACGGAGGCCCTAGAACCCCGCTTCCTGAGCTGAGGGCCCTTCACTGCCAAAAGGATGAGCATACCACGAGGGTTATGGGAAAGAACAGAGTGTGAGTACCAGGCTTGGCTCTGTTCCCAGGCCCTTCTTGTCCCCTAACCCCCTGGCCCCAGGTCTTCTGGGCCCATTTCTACGGCTGTCCCACTGAGTCTATCAGCTGCGCTTTCAACTTCCAAATAAATTCCTCTTCACTCTAAGATCCGCAGAGTTGAGTTTCCCTTGCTTGAAACTGTAACCGAGCCACATTCGTTTTGCTTGGCGCGCAGCAAGCCAAAACGCCGAGACGCTGAGGTTTGCAGCAGAGAGAGGCTTTACCCTGAACTCTAGGGGCGAGGGATATTTATGGGGTAATGAATAAAGAAGCAGGGCGGTCTGAGGGGGCGGGGGAGTGCGGGGAAGGGTGGTTAGGAAATAGGTGGAGTAATTGTCATTCTGCGCAGGCGTGTCCAAGCCACAGGCCTCTGCACGTTAAAAGATGGAGGTGCTTAGCGTGATTTAAGGGTGGAGTTTCGGCCCTCTGATATCAAGGGGTGGACACTCGCACGTGCCCGGTTGGAGGGTCGGTGGTCCTATCCAGTCTTAAGCAGCTCGGGTCAAAGTAGACACAGGTGACTCCAAGTCCCTGGAAAATAATTCAGGCAAACATCTTTTGTTCAGCCTACCTGCAGCTTGGAGGACGTGCAAGCCTTAAAACGACCTTGATTAGTGAAGGCGGGTGAAATGGATTTGACTCATGATTACCCACAGTTTTAAAAGCAAGCACCCAGCCTGGGACTTTGTTCCACAGGTATCTGGCTTTTTGTCCCCTTCACGCCTTTGCCCCCATCACCATACTTCTTGTGTGATGTGGGCTGATAACGGGAGTCACATAATCTAAGAGCCGATCAAAACTCCCAGAGCAAGGGATTGCCAGCCAGTTGACCCTGGGTTCGAATGTTAGCTCTGCCACCTACTGTTGGATCTTGGGCGAGTGATTTCTCCTTCCTGACACCCAGTTACCCACAATGAATCGGACACAAAGTCTACCTCGGGACATTGCTCTGAGGACCAAGACAGAGAACATATACTAGGCATACAGCTCAGTACTGGTTACCCACCTCCCCTGTCCCCCCTACTCTAGGTGCAGTAATTGAGTCATTGCCATGTCTGTTTTGGATATTGTCATTTAAATCCTTTAGCCTTTTAGGTAGCAATGCCTTGTTTCCCGCACTGCAGGGAAAAGGCCTGACCTCCCCCAGTCCCTGGAGGGTGGGCTGTGTGCAGTAGGTCTCATCATACACACGTAGAGCGAGTGAGTGCTTGGGAGGTACATTTGCAGCCGCAGGGTGGGCTCGTCTTTCTTTACTTCCTTAGCGTCGTGCTGCCTGCCCTCCGTGGTCTTGCTGACTGGTCAGATTTGCAGCCTCTCTCCTGGAGGGGCTTCTAGGGGTAACACTGGACAGACGAGGACTGATGTCAGGGTTCCCCTTGAAAATCCTTGCACACCGGCACTGGACAGTGTTAATGGCCTCCAGCCACAGACCCCTAGGAAGATACTTGGAGGTGAACAAATTAGGTTCCTTACTCACAGAGAGCGAGAACGCACACCTGGGGGCCAAGCGGGACGTCTGAGTCAGAGAAAAGACTTGTGCAGAAAACAGGTAACGAAGCACGCATGAGGCTGCTGTTCTTTCAAAGGCCCGTTTGCAAGCCTGGCCCTTGGCCTTCATCTGGGAATCTAGACTTCGGGAATGTTCCCACCATTTCCAAACTGACAAGAGCGGCTCGCCGTGTTTCAGCTGTCTGTGCAAGCAGTGAGGTGGTGCTGAGCGTCTGTTCTTTTTCGGAGAGTCTGAAATGTTGGTACACGCTAGGCAGGAAGTGCCTGTGTAATCAGCCCCCAGTAAAAACACGGGCCACTGAATCTCTAATGCGGTTCCCCGGTGATGGCGTCCCACAGGCGTAGTCACAGCTTGATCCGTCCTGGAGGAATTACGCATGTCCTGTGAGAGCCACCGGGACAGGCCTCTGGAAGCTGGAGCCTGGTCTTCTCTGGACTCGACTCAGGCATCTTTTCCCTTGGCTGACTTTTGTTTTGTACCTTTTCACTGTACTCCATCTTGGGGATCCCTGGCACACTTACTGCGGGATTTGAACTCAAGGTAGGTGACTCTGGGGAGGGCGTGAGGAAGCGGGACTTCGCTCTGGTTGGCACGATCTCGGGAAGCAGGGGTCCTTCTGGGACTGGGTAACGCGATAACCCTCACTTAGGAGGAGGGAAAATGAGCCAGGAGGGGGGACGTCTTGTCGTTTGTGGCTTGGGCGATGTTGGTGTTCTGTCTGTGTTCAGACATGACTGCAGAGGACTCCTGTTTCTGTCCTGATGCATCCGGGTCACAGGGGGGCCTTGACCGATGCTGCTGTTTTGTGAAAGTGTTCATGTTCAGCAGAAGAACACCAAGGCCTGGCTGGGAGTGTCTGCCAGCTCCCTGATGACAGGGGCTCCTTTTCTTTCTCTCAACAGTAGTTCAATCTGAAATTGTCTCGTCTGTGAGGTCACAGCTTTCGTTTATACGGAAAAATGTCTCCATAATGGTTTAGGCCTTGCTAATTATAACAGGTCTCTAATTTCCTATGTCCGTTGAGCGAATATCCTACTGACCACGACCCTGGAAGAGTCTCGACCCATAGGCTGCAGACCAAATGACCTTGCACCTTGTAATAACTGCTCACCAGCGTACTGCCTCCCCCTGGACAGCGGGCTCTCCTGACGTGCTGCTACATCTAATTTCATGACTTTGGTCACTAGCACTTATTTCAACAGTCTTGTGTTGGGGATACAGTCCTGTGCATTTTAAGGCAGCACTGCCCAAGGCCATTCACAGCTCCCTTTTCCTGAAGCCCAAGGCTACAGCTGTGGCTCTAGCCATCTCTGCAGGCAGCTACTTGCAAGACCCAGCACTATTTTTTTTTTAATTATTATTGGAGCATAGTGGCTTTACAGTGTTGTGTTAGCTTCAGGTGTACAGCAAAGTGAATCACCTATACGTGTACATATGTCCACTCTAATTCCCTTCCCATTTAGGTCACCACAGGTCATTGAGTAGAGTTCTCTGTGCTATACAGTTCGTTCTCATTAGTTATCTGTTTTATACGTGTATATATGTCAATCCCAATCTTCCAATTTGTCCGACCCCCACTTACCCCCTTGGTAACTGTAAGTTCTTTCTTTTAATGTCTATCTAGGTCTTCTCTCCATTAAAAAAATTTTTTTAATTAATTTTTATTTATTTTATTGTTGGCTGTGTTGGGTTTTCGTTGCTGTGTGCGGGCTTCCTCTAGTTGCGGCGAGTGGGGTCTACTCTTCGTTGCAGTGCGTGGGCTTCTCATCACGGTGTCTTCTCTTGTTGCGGAGCACGGGCTCTAGGTGCGCGGGCCTCAGTAGTTGTGGCTCGCGGGCTCTAGAGCACAGGCTCAGTAGTTGTGGCGCATGGGCTTAGTTGCTCTGCGGCATGTGCGATCTTCCCGGACCAGTGTTTGAACCCGTGTGCCCTGCATTGGCGGGTGGATTCTTAACCGCTGAGCCACCAGGGAAGCCCACTGTAAGTTCTCTACATCTGTGACTCTATTTCTGCTTTGCCAATAAGTTCATCTGTACCATTTTTCTAGATTCCACATTTAAGCGATATTATATCATATTTGTTTTTCTCTTTCTGACTTACTTCGCTCTGTAGGACAATCTCTAGGTCCATCCACATCTCTGTAATTGGCACTATTTCATTTCTTTTTATGGCTGAGTAATATTCCATTGTGTATATGAAATCTTCTTTATCTGTTCCACTGTTGATGGACATTTAGGTTGCTTCCACGTCCTGGCTATTGTATTGAATAAATACTGCTGCAGTGAACATCGGGGTGTATGCATCCTATCGAATTATGTTTTTTTCTGGCTCTATGCCCAGGAGTGGGATTAAGACCCAGTGCTTTCTGACTCCATCCTGCAGCTCCACAGGCATCTGGCCCTCTGACAAGCACACTTCTTTGCCCTTTGCTCTGGGTACACCTGCAATCCCAACGCCAACCAATTTCCAGCAGCACCAGCTCTGGGCTGCCAGGCGCAGGTGGGATGTGTCTTCCAAGCCCATCAGGAGCTGCCCCTTCCCTTCTGTTCACTCGAATATTCCACCTCTCCCCAGGGCTCCTCTTTCCACGTCTGAGCAGTGGGGCAGGGCTGCAGGTGCAGTAGCTCAGGAAGTGCTCTGCTGTGAAATGGGATGCTCTCTTCTGCAGCTGATTGTGAGAGGGTTTTCAGGGAGCTCTCTCCTCTTGTTTGGGAAGGAATTGGGCCCAGGAGCTCTGCTGCTTCCTGGAGGCAAGTTCATCTTATCTTTAAACCTGCGTCCCTCGTCATGGCCTCTTTGACATCTGAGGTGGGGCTTGTTGTGCTGACAGGGCCCGTCTCAGTGCATCCTCTGGGCGGGAGGAGAGGTGGCTGCCAGAAATTGGTGGTCCCCTGAGCGTAGGATATCGAAATCCAGTGCCTTTTCTCTGCCGCGAGTTCTAACTGCTAGTTCCAGAGAAGGAATCCCATGCAGTATTTCACACCAGTCATTCTAATTTCATCAGTCAGCAATTGTGGAGGGCAAAATCTTAATATTAGAGAACCTGGTTGCAGTTGTGACAGAGCTTCTCGATTTGTCCTGTCCAAAACAGGGGCCCCTAGTGCTTATGGCTCTCGAGCCCTTGACATGTGACTAGTGTGCATTGAAATGTGCTGTGTTGGTAAAAACCACACTGGATTCCGAAGACAATAAAATCCAGAATATAAAACATCTCATTAATAATTTCTATATTGACTACATTTGTGATAATATTTTTTGATAATTTTTTTATTGAAGTATAGTTGATGTACAGTACTATGTAAAATGCTGATGTATGGTATAGTGATTGACAATTTTTAACGGTTGTACTCCATTTATAGTTATTTTAAAATATTGGCTATCTTCCTCATGTTGTACAATATATCCTTGTAGCTTATTTGTTACATAATAGTTTGCACCTTTTTCTATATTGCCCCTCCCCCCTTCCCTCTCCCCACTGGCAACCACTAGTCTGTTCTCTATATCTGTGAGTCTGCTTCTTATTCACTAGTTCGTATTTTTTAGATTGTACATATACGTGATATCATACAGTATTTGTCTTTCTCTGACTTATTTCACTTAGCATAATGCCCTTCAAGTCCATCCATGTTGCTGCAAATGGCAAAATTCCATTCTTTTTTATGGTTGAGTAGTATTCCATCATATATGTGTGTGTGTGTGTGTATATATATATATATATATCTCACATCTTTATCTATTTATCTGTTGCACTTAGGTTGCTTCCATATCTTGGCTATTGTAAATAATTCTGCTGTGGACATTGGGGTGCATGTATCTTTCCAAATTAGTGTTTGTTTTTTTCAGATATATACCCAGGAGTGGAATTGCTGGGTCTTATGGTAGCTCTGTTTTTTAGTTTTTTGAGGAACCTCCATACTGTTTTCCACAGTGGCTGCACCAATTTATGTCCCCACCAACAGTGTACGAGGGTTCCCTTTTCTCCGCATCCTCGCCAACACTTGTTGTTTGTGTTCTTTTTGATGATAGCCACTCTGACAAGTATTGTTATAATATTTTTGATATAATGGGGTAAATAAAATATATTATTGAAATTAATTTTACCCATTTCTTTTTTTTTTACAAGAAGGTTTTCAAGTGACAGCTGTTGTTGTTTTTAATTAATTTATTTGTTTATCTTTGGCTGCCTTGGGTCTTTGTTGCTGTGCGCGGGCTTCCTCTACTTGTAGCGAGCGGGGACTACTCTTTGTTGTGGTTCGCGGGCTTCTCATTATGGTGGCTTCTCTTGTTGTGGAGCACAGGCTCTAGGCACACAGGCTTCAGTCATTGTGGCTCGCAGGCTCTAAAGCGCAGGCTCAGTAGTTGTGGCACACGGGCTTAGTTGCTCTGCGGCATGTGGGATCTTCCCGTACCAGGGCTCGAACCCATGTCCCCTGCATTGGCAGGTGGATTCTTAACCACTGCGCCACCAGGGAAGCCCTACCCATTTCTCTTTTTTTTGCGGTACGCAGGCCTCTCACTGTTGTGGCCTCTCCCATTGCGGAGCACAGGCTCTGGACGCGCAGTCTCAGTGGCCGTGGCTCACGGGCCCGGCCGCTCCGCGGCATGTGGGATCTTCCCGGACCGGGGCACGAACCCACGTCCCCTGCATCGGCAGGCGGACTCTCAACCACTGCGCCACCAGGGAGCCCCCATTTCTTTTTAATGTTTCTAAAGGCAGCTACTAAAAATTTAACAGTACCTATGTAGTGTTATATTTCTATTGGGCAAGGCTGTTCTAGACGTAGTGTCTGCAAACCATGGCCCACTGATGAAATTCAGCTCACTGCCTGTTGATGTAAATAAAGTTTTATTGGAACACAGCCATGCCATTTGCTTCCCTGTTGTACAACAGCAGAGTTAAGTAGGTGAGACAGATCATATGGCCTTCAAAGGCTAAAATATTTATGATCTGCCCTTTCGTAGACAAAGTTTGTCGGCTCCCTGTTCTAGACTACCAAATAAAATGCGTTTTGTAAATTTGTGGAATTTATTGAATTGTTAATTTCATATTAAATATACATCATAGTCTTTCACTTCACAGAAAATTGATGCATTTAGGCTAATCCTGTATTAGGTTGGGTAGTTAAGTAATCATGACACCGCACGACCCAAATTAGTGGGTAGCAGAGGATTTTCTCCATGAGTTTCTCATGCCAGTATCCTTAGAGTTCGTGCTCCCTTACTCCCTAAATATCCCCACCACACAGTGAAGTTAATACACGCTCAGGAATTGAAGACAGTTTCTGGGGAAAATGCAGATGACCACTTTGACCTAAGTCTGAGCGACAAGCAGGGCTCCCTATGAAGATAAATGTCCACTGTGTGAGCGAAAGCCATGAGGATTCAGTGGAAATGCCCATCTCAGCCTCAAATCACAGGCTCGAGGTATACACTGAAATTACAGTTCTGCAGAAAGTGGGGTCTCTGCAGAACGCAGAGCAGCCCCTTCCACACTGTCACGGAATCGTATCGAGCAACGTGTGGTCGCTTGTGGACTCGCGCTCAGAGCCAGTTGTCGCCATGATTCCACTCCTCATTTCCCTCCTGACCTTTCATCTTTTTTATTCTTGTCGATTTTCTTTGGGAAGCATTACCATTATGGTGGGGTGGTGTATGTCACGAAAGCACGTTGTGCGTCGCGCTGAAAATTACGGCCACAAAGCCTGCTTAAATTACACCCTAGTGGTATTTTCTTGGAAGTCATTATGAATTTTGGTTCCTCCTAACCTTTGCCATTAGGGATCACATAGCACAGCTTAGCGTTTCCATTGCTGTGCTTTATAATGGTGGTAATGTAAGAATTTACTGGGGACTTTATATACAGAGACAAAGGCACGCCATTTTATGAAGCTATTAAACACCATGGATTTTCCCACATGAGAGATCAAGCTTATTGTATTTCCCAAGTCTCCCAGCAGTAACCCGCCCCCCGCCCCCCGCCCAAAGCACGGCTCCATTGTGTGCGACCGTGTGGTTTGCCTAGCCGTCCCTCAGCCCAGAGTTCTCAGCATCTGACTGCAGCCCAGCAAGATCACCAATGCATAGATGCCAGAGACAACTCTCCCCTCTTTCACCAGGCTTGTTACTGCAGGACACCTGGCCTCTATGCAGGAAAGGTTATTATATTTCCTACTGACAGTTGAAGCTTTTCAAGGGCCCAACAATGCCATTTTTTTTTTTTATAGCAGAGATTAAAGTTAAAGACATGACAAGCAGAGAGCAGCGTGCTTTTGTGTGCGGATAGCCAGACGGTTTCAGCCAGAGACGGCAGTAAGCAGCGTGATCAAAATTCTAACTTGCAACTCCCAGGGTTCTCAAATTAGATGCTTATCTTCTCTTTTATGGGCGAGGCTTCATTTAAAACAAAATTTCTAATGGGGAAAATATGGTTTCACTCCCCAAATGCCTTTGCTAAGGAAATGGTAGGCTGCTGAAATAGATGAGACATTATTTGCGTAGAAAATCATCAAATAATATACCTTTCTGTTCATAACATCTGAAAAGTCAGACCCATTTCCATTTAGGGGGAGGGGTGGTACCACTTAAGGCTCTCATTGTGGTAATTTAGCTCTTAAAATCAATTGTGTTTTATGGAAATGACCAAAATGTTTCTTAGATTTGAAGGTTTGTGTTTAAAAAAAAAAAATTAAGAGTTCTCTGAATCTGGAGGTATTTACTGTGTGGTTTTAGTCGCTGATATAACTCTAAAAATATGTGAAGCTGCCTCTGAGATATAAATCATTCGACCACCAAACGTCCTCGTTTCTTCTTTGATTAGGAGAGGTAAGTTTCTGTCTAACAGTGGGCTGTTGAGTGGGCTGTGGCACCGTGGTGACATCGGGACATCCAGGTGGAGACAGTAGCGCGCAGTGGCAGCTCAGTGTATAGAAAAAGCGGGCTAGTCGTTGTGCGTGGTTAAATCGCAGTTGGGCAGGGGCTTCTGACCCCTTGGATGGACATTGCACCGACGACATGAAGATTTTGCTTTGAATTCACTGAGGTGACAGAGCGCAAAAGTCCACTCGGTGACCTTGGCTGCCTCGTGCGCCTTCCGTGGACTCGAGGCCCCCGCGACCCGGGCCGTTGCCCCGCGAGCGCGCGGGAAAGGCAGCCGCACGCTGGGTACGCTCAGCACTTTGGATTTTGTAATTTTCAGCCACATCAGTTTTCTTTGGGACTCCGAGTTCATAGGGGTGTCCGAGGCGGGGAAAGCTTGGCGTTGGAGGCAGTCGCAGGACTGCAGGGTACACTGGCTTCCACTGACTGATACCTGCTGACAGGATGCTCTCTGGGGAATCAAGGTGCTGTCGGAAGGACAGAGCTGGTGAGGGGGAAATATAAGACGTTTCAAGGCCCATCTCCTGAAAAAAACAACTTAAAAGAAAGTGAAATGACGGAGGGCCTGACCCGAGCCTCATCGTTTCAGCATCAGCCATAAAAGCTCCCCGTGTTAGGAGGGACCCGAAATGTGATGGTGTGTCAGTTTTTTTAAAACTCTCTTGTTGCTTCTTAGCTGCTGCCTGCAAATGTGGTAAAGCTTTTTTCTTTTTTTTTAAAGTTAGTTTTAGAAGCACAAAGAGGAAAATAAACAGCACTAAATGCCCTGAGTTAAATGCACAGAGAATTTTGTGCTCAGAAAAAAACATCCGAATGCCGGCTCTCCTTGGCTTGTGGAAATTTCTAGACCCCAGGCGTCCAGGTCTCTGATACTACTTTTCTTTCGGCTGCTCAGACCTCCCTCTCTGCACCTGCCTCTGTCCGTTCAGGGTCCCAAAGCTCTGCAGGTATCTGGTCACCATTGGACGGGGGAACCCTGTCCTCTGTTCACTCCATTACTCACATGCTTGGGAATGTGGAGAATCGGATTCAAGGAGAAATGAGACGAAAATAATTTTTAATTTCAAAGGGAATCCGAGATATCTCTACGCTGTGAATATATGAATACGGTACAATTTATGAGGTGCTGGAAAATATACTACGTTACACAGTCCAATTTCATGCAATCCGTGGAGCTCCAAACGCCCTTTAGAGTGTCTGAAGCCAACATTTACAAATACAATTTTAAATAGAGGATAACTAAATGGGTGTGATTATTCTGTTTGGAGGCGGCTAACGAATTCTCAAGAACGTAGCCTGAATGGGTTGTCAAGGTAATGTCTGGGAAGGTGGCAGAAACTGTCACTAAGTCAAGTGGAAAAATTCAACCCTGACGCCGTCATATTCCAGGAATTCTCAAGCAAAAAGAAATTCCTGGACGCCTCTCCGAGCCCTTTTGTATTCTCTTCCCTTTCATCCTTCAACCGTCTCTTCCATTTCCCCATAGATGACCAAATGAAACAGAAAGTTCCCGAAGAAAACTCATATAAAGAAGTTGAGTTCAGGGTCAGTGTTTTATTTTATTTTTTTCTGTCCACGGGTCTTTCTTTTAGTTTATACCCTCTGGGCTGATTCAAATTAGGAGAGTATTTTGGACTCTCTACGGAGGACACATGGTGGAATAACCTAAATTGAAAATGCATGTTTCATGATAACAGACATTTCCACTCTTGCTGGGCATTTCCAATTGCTGGAGAGCACCTCTGTGACATGAACTAATCCACAGACCCTCTGGAGACTCGGCAGAGAAACTGAGGCCATGAAAGTGATTACAGGGCCATTAAGTATAAATGGTGGAAAAGAAATTACATTTGAATTTTTTTCATGTTCCGCTTTCATATAAATTACCTAAGACAATGGAAAGAAAAGACCATCTGGGTTTGGATTTCATAAAATGAGACTCACATCTGCTTTGGTATGTCATATAAATATTCCCTCATTAGAGAGTTCAGTCTATGAAACACTTTCCATCAAAAAAGCATTAAGAAAAAAGGGGAGAGATGGCTTTTCATGGGTGCCGATTATTTTTAAAGCCTCAGTCATAAATATTAACCGGAGAACACCTCAGAGGATTGTATGTGACTTTATTTTTAGAAATTAAAATGTCTTAAACTCTGTGTCTACTTTGGCCAAGGAACGCATATTGCTTTTTTATTTGTTAAACAAGAGATTTGGTGCTTTTTTCGTCAAAAATCAGAGGCCTCTTGTGTTCAGCTCAGCTTTTCGAAAGGGCTGAGAATGGCAAGGCACGTGTCTGTAGATACACCCTTTGGCCTCAGCAACGTGAGATGAATGTTTCTAGCCACATGAAATTAGGTAGCTTTCCAACAGTCTCTCTTGCCACCTCTTTTTCTAACCTTCTATCTCTTGACTCCATCTACTTCACATTGGTTCAGCCTCAGACTTCATGCGATAACAAGATGACGGCAGTAGGTCTAGACTTTTGCATCCTCCTAGGTTCAAACCCGCGGAGGTGAGAGGTTCCTTTTCAGAATCTTACTGATGCTGAATGGGTGATGTGCCTATCGTGAAACTGATCGGGAATCACAAAGCCTAGGGAAATGTGGCATTCTGACTGGCTAAGGCCTAATCACATGCCCCACTCCTGAATCAGGGGAGTCCTACCCGAAACTTGCGGGCCAAAAATAAGGATGGGTGATCACTGTAGTAGGCAGTTTCTAATATGGCTCCCAGCTATCCCTGCCTCCTGCTACTTATGCTTTTGTGTATTCCTGTCCCCTTGACTCAAGGCTAGGTCTGGTCACTTGCTTCTAACCAGTGGAATACAGCAAAGTGTGTACGGCCCCGGGCGTCCCCGGGAGTCCCGACCAGCAGGACAAATCCTTGTGAGTCTGAGGAGGAACCTGTGGGGGTTGAAAAAAAGGGGGAAGGGCAGGAGACGCGAAAGAATGGAGGCAAGACAAAATCCTGATCAAGCCTCAAACTTTTATTGCTGCTGTAGCTGTATTTATACACTGCAGAGAAAGGGGGGCGGGATTCAGAATGAGGGAAGTACTTGGCTAATCACCATTGGTGCTGCGTGCGCGGGCTTTCATTTTAGGCGCGAACTTCTATCTCATAAATCAGGAAGAGAAGCAGGGTGTCGGCCATCTTCTAATGGCGAAAACTTCTTGGCTCCCAACAGCAAAGGTGATGGTATGTCATTTCTATGATTATATTACATAAGATAGTGACTTCTTCCTTGCTCTCGGACTCTCTCTATTGGCTTCTGAGCTTGCATACTTTGATGAAAGCGAGCTGCCATGTTGGAGGAGCCCATATGGCAAAGAACTGAGGGCAACCTCCAGCCAATAGCCATTGAAGAATAGAGGCCGTTCGTCTACCCACCCTCTAGGAAGTGAATCCTGCCCTCAACCGTGTGAACTTGGAAGCAGATCCTTCCCCAGTCAAGTGTTCAGATGATACCCCAGCCTTGGCCAGCCACTCAATTGCCAACTTGTGACGACCATGAAGCAGAGGACCCAGCTAAGCAGTGCTCAAACTCCTGACTCAAAGAAACTGTAATAGTCAATGTTTGTTTTATGCTGCCAGGTTTGTGGTAACTCGTAGTACAGCAATAGATAACCAATACGTTGTACCAGAGGGATTGGGGATACAGATGCTGGAGAAGGGCAGTGTGTTAAAATGTACTTGGGATTTGTTTTAATCGGGTGTGGTAAGATACACAGACACAGAAATGATTATCACTAGGGAGAAAGTTCATACAGATCTCTGGAAACAGGAGTCATGACACACTACACAGGGCCACACCAGGAAGGGACCTAGAGCTGGTTAGGAAGTGGAGGGCTGAGGAAAATCATGGGCAAAAGGCTTTACTGTGGTTTTCACGGCTAGGAAGGGGCAAGGAAGGATATACACACTTGGGATTGGCTAGTTTGAATAATTTCAGGATGTAGGGACTGTCCCTAGTTGCCCAGTAGCTGGTCCTGGGGTGATACTAGGGCAGGGGGGTTGTCCTAGTTGATTTTGGCTGCCATAACAGGATCCAGTAGACTGGGTGGCTTACAAACAACAGAAATTTATTTCTCACAGTTCTGGAAGCTGGAAGTCTGAGATCAGAGTTGCCAATACAGTCAGATTCTGGTTAGGGCCCTCTTCTGGGTTGCATACTCCCATGGTGGAAGGAACTAGAGATCTCTTTGGGGTCTCTTTCATAAGGGCACTAATCCCATCCATGAGGGCCCCACCCTCATGACCTAATCACCTCCCAAGGGCCACACCTCCTATGGTGTTGGGGGTTAGGATTTCATTTCAACATATGAATTTGGAGGGAGTGCACAAACACGCAGATCATGCCAGGCATAGCGGCTCAGTCTGAGAGAGCCTATCAAGGAGGCAGCTGCCAGGTATGGGCTGTAGATTGATTGGTTTGCTGTCTCTAGGAATTAGCTTTGGGATGGCAGGTCTTTCTAGGATGAACCACCCCCAAATGTCAAAGCATCACGAAATACAGAAAATAAACACAGAATTCATACAAGTAGGTGAAGTTTGGGCAGCAGAACAATAGCTTCCCGCAGCAGCGCCTTGTAGGCATGAGTTCATTGTCTCAACAGTCCTGTGAAGTGGGTAGAAATTGCTTTCCCCCTATTTTTGTAAGGTGAGAAGACTAAAGAACAGAGGAGTTAAATAACCTGCTCAAAAGCACACAGCGAGTCAAGAGAGCACGAGGCAAGTGCGACTGGATAGGGCAGAAGATGCTATTGGCAGCAGCCACTCAAGGGATCTCAAGCATTGACTAAACTGGCTGATCCAGTACCGGCAGGTCACTGTCGCTCACTGTCAGCCCTGCCCCGCCCCCCCCCCCCCCCAGCCTGCTGTTGGGCCTGCCACTGTATGTTCTTTCCCGAGCGGTTTCTGGGTCAGTCCTAAGCAGGACTGAGAGTGTCTTTCTCCTCAATCTCAAGTCCACTGGTGGTGTGATCTGGAACTGATGTTGCTTTCCTTGACCTGGGTTCTGCATTGCCAGGGCTGGGCCATTCACACATCGTGACTCCTGTGTCCCAGCTCTGGTAGCACAGCACGCATGCCTGGGAAGTGCCTGGTTTCCCTGCCAAGAACTGCATCTTCCTGCCTGAGTAGGGTCCCTGGGACATGGTACTCCTGCAAAGAACTGAGAACTCTCCTCTTCAGGGATGCAGTCATGCAATCCAGTAGGGCAGGGGCTGCACCAGATGGATTGTAAGAGCTCTTCCTGCCTTGAAAAGCCATGGCTCTACGTTCGCTTGCTTTGCTTGGTCTTGTATCATGGTACTTTTCATTCTTATTTGATCTCTCTTATTGGTTGAGATCAATGTCTTTATGTATCTTGCACATACCTAGTTTTAATTTAAAAAAAAATCTAAAACAGTTTCAATAGTTCTTACTTTGGAAATGGATCTAGGAAAAACAACATTCCAAAGAAAAGTAAATAACCTCGTAAGTAAAAAGAGCCTTTTATTTTTAGAAAAAAGTTCCTTTTTACGTTGCTCTTTTACATTGATCCTGTATGACGAACTCAATGAGCACAGAATCCCAGTAGCCCGGGCTGTGTCTGCTGATGATGGTAGCTGTGTTTCAGTTAAAAGCAAACCGGCTCACAAAAAAAGGCAAAGGTGTCCATTAACATCGCTGATTACTTCCAGCACGTTCTGGAGGTCGTAGTCAAGATTAGAGTCATACTGCTTAGTTTTATTTTTAATATAATGACTGAGGTGTTCACACTGCTTAACAGAATGGAATGACCTCAGATATTATTTCTTAACATAGAGCAGGAGTTGGCAAACTACAGCCTTTAGGCCAGATCTGGCCCTCTGCTTGTATTTGTCATTAAAGTTTTATTGGAACAGTACCACGCTCATCTGTTTGCATATTGTCTAGGGCTATTTACGCACTACAGTGGCAGCACTGAGTAGTTGTGACAGAGACGATACGGCTGGCAAAACCAGAAATATTTCTCTTTGTCACTCTACAGAAAATGTCTGCTGATGCCACACCTTAACGTTAAGGACAGTTAATAAAGTCTAAGCTTTTATTCTGTATTTCATTTCATTTCACTTTATTTTATGGTGCTCATTTCCTTTTGAGCAACGAGCAATTGGCGGTTTTTTGGTCCATTTATATGATACCTTCTGCTCAAGAATTTTAAGTCTGTTTGCTTATAGATTTACACATCTGGTACAAGGCTCATAAGCTCTTTTTCCAGACTCAGAGAGGTCAATTTGCCTTCATAAAGTTGCACATGCAGATGGTAGTAGGAGCCCAGAAGAGAGTTCAGGTGTGCAGTTCAAAGCCAGGCCCCATGTGATGACCATTTGTGTTTGAAGTTGTGATTCCTACACTGCACCAAAACAACGTAAAAGGAAAATATTTAGTCCACTAAGTGGTTTTCTGTCTACCATTTAACCTGAATAATACCAACGGCAAAATCTGTATCAATGCCAACAGCCATACTTGCAGACACAAATGCATCTTTGAAAAGGCAGAACCGATGTCCTCTAGGCCTTGATACCTTTTCTAAGTGGCTGAGTCAGAATAACACTTCCACTTTGTACTCCTCAGTGTGTCTCCCCTGGACACCAGTCCTGGACCTCATGTCATAAGAGTCCTCTGTCTACACTTCTCCTCAAGCCCAGGATTCCACTGGGCTAAGTGGATGTGGTGACCCCTTCTGGACCACATGCCTTGTACCCAAGACCTAGGAATTCCCTGCCCAAATGCCCAAGGCTGCTTCTAAGCCTACATGGATTCTTCCCAATGTCCCTCCTGTGTCTGAGGGCAGACAGTGTTGCTGGGCACATGCCCAGGCCTGAAAGCTGGCCAAGGGGCTGCTGTTTGCAGAATGTCCAGATGGCCCTCGCGTGTGTACCCTGGGGTGTCTACCGTCATGTGTCCGAGGCCCTTCATGGTGTGAACCTCACTGAGCTTGTGACTGTGGTGACTTCCAAGCCTGGTTATTTTGGGGAATTTTACTCTCGGAACCCAGCCACCATGCTGCGTGGAAGCCCAAGCGGCCACGGAGAGACCAGGTGTGTGAGTGAATGAGCCTCCAACTGACTCCAGGCCCTGCTGTTGGGTTGCCCCCATCTCAGGCCCTAGACATTGTAGAGCAGGGATAAGCCATTCCTCTGCCCTTTCCAGATTCCTGGCCCACAGAGTTGTGAACATAATGAAATGGTTATTTTTTGGCAGTAGGTTTGGGATGGTTTGTGGTGCAGCAGTAGTGACGGGGACACTGACTTTCCATTTGGTTGTCAGTTTAGTGACATGATGGTGGCATTCTATCAGTCCTCAAATATCTATCGGGCTCCCCAAATGCCTTAACCACTGTGTGGGTACCAGCGATGTGGAATCATCGGAGAGGTGGCCTTTGCATTCCAGAAGTTGACGGTTGAGCAGAGGGAGACTGCTTTAAACCAGCTAGTTCAAGAATGGGTTTGGGCTTCCCTGGTGGCGCAGTGGTTGGGAGTCCGCCTGCCGATGCAGGGGACACGGGTTCGTGCCCCGGTCCGGGAAGATCCCACATGCCGCGGAGCGGCTGGGCCCGTGAGCCGTGGCCGCTGAGCCTGCGCGTCCGGAGCCTGTGCTCCGCAACAGGAGAGGCTACAACAGTGAGAGGCCCGCGTACTATAAATGAATGAATGAATGAATGGTTCTAGGTAACTAGTGAGTTTGCAGGGCATGGGCAAGAGTTTAAAAAAGATCTACTTTTCACCACCCTAGTGTTTACAGACATTGTGAGGAACCTATTGTGATAAAAAGTACAGACTGCCTCTATGAGGTGAGAGGTCTAGAATGTGCTCCATTTAAAATAATGATTAGTGGCGTGCGATTGTTTCTTTCCCACTGAGCGGTTGATGGTTTCATTGCACTTGCTGTGTCCCAGTGGTATAGAGTTACTTTTATATGAAGTACTAAAATAGCTTTTCAAAAATAAGACAGGAAGTTTCATGCTCTAATGAACTAATAGTAAAATGTCAATATCATTAACTGGAAAAAAAGCAGATGAATGTTTGAGTTCAACTCTGCTATGAAAGTTCTTTTCTTTGGAAAAGTTCTTGTGTTGAATAATGCTTAATTTGACATTGTCAGGAATTTATAGTCATTACCATTAATGCAGCAAAGAATGTATGACAAATAAGCAAAGACTGTATATAGAGATTCCATGAATTTGTTGTCCAAATGGTTTACTCTAAGGTTGGGGCACATGAATAAGCTACAATGATTATGTGAAGTCTTCACGAATTTTTAAATGTATATAAATTTAAATTAGCAGTGAATTCAAAGAAAAGGAAAAATTTGGATTGACGGAGGCCGTGCTGACACACCATTATAAAAACTCAGAGTAGCCTCCTATAGTTTCTTAAATTTTTAAATTTAACTTGCTTTTTTAGATTCTGAGAGTGACTCTCAAGAAACTAGAGACAAGTACTTCCAAAGCTGGGTCAGAAGTGATTTTGAATGGTGTTTTCCAGAATCTCCCTTAAAGTGTTTCTTTCTCCACCTCATCCTTCTCCCAGCTCAGCCCTCTTCAAGGCTAAGGAAGTCCCTGCTCCACATTTGTTTGGGTCTCAGAAGGGGGCAACCTCTTAGCCCCAAAACATCCAGCCTCTTCTAAAATACCCTTCTCCAAATGCAGTCTCTAGGTGTTACCCGACAAGCACCTGCCTGCCAGGATTTCCAGGGTAAAGAAGCAGACCAAATTTACCTTGGAGAGTAAACGCCCCCAAAGATAAAGGAACAGTGCCGTCCAGCTGGGTAGCCCCGTGGTTTTCAAATCCGCTCTGTGGGACATCTTTAGTGCCCACTGGAGGGAAGTAAAGGGGACTGTGGCAGATGGAGTTCTCCGTGCTCCACCTAAATTTTAATCAGATGTGTCCGGGTTTGTCTGTTTTATATCAATAGAAGATCAGCCTCCCTTGCAAGCTTTCATCTGGGGACCTTTTGTAAGTCAGCATAGCACTTCACTGTGGATATTCACGTCGCTTGGTCCTCAAAAATACCAGTGTTACAAAATAGCTTCTGGGCATCTCTAAATAATTTGCAGAAAAAGCTCATTTCAGTTTTCCATCTCCTACTCATGGTTTAGCCTAGATAGACCTTTTTAACACCAAGAACGAAAATAAACGACCAAAAAGAGGTCAGTTGTTGTTGGAATCATGCATAAAGTAATGGTGCCGGATCCTCCACATCTCCTGCCTTTGGCTCCAAAGGAGACGACTCTCAGGATTTGGGCATTCATTTTATTAAGTTACTGAAAATTATTTAGTTGTTCAATTGTGAAAAACACATAGACATCCCAACTTAATGACCCGTGTTGACCGTGACATGGTTCCATCGGGAGCCTCACTATTTTGCTTGTTTTACAAGGCCATTTGGGGAAGGGAAAGGGGAGAAACATCGGGAAGGTCACGTTGAATCTCCAGTTTCAACCGAAGAGGATCTTGTTGATCTGAACAAGAAACTTGTGCACTGTGGCAGTCCCAGCCTTCTGCTGGGACCCTGTCCTTTGGTAGTACTCCCCGCCCCCCAATGTCTTGTTCAAGGTTGCTCTCTGCTGATTCCTCTACCTCAAGGCAATCAGTATATCATAAAGGGGGAGAGAGGGATTTATATTTCATTATTGCAACTACTTTGTGTTACTTAGTGTGGCAGGCTGTCTCTAATACACCCCCCAATGACCCTCACTTTGTTATACTCATGCCCTGTGCGATCCCTTTCTCTTGAGTGTGGGCTGCCCTAGTGACTTACTCCTAACCAATAAAATATGGCAAAGGTGATGGGAAGTCATGTCTCTGCTATTGTCACCTGCAACTTGCCAGCCAGCTAGGGGTGGCCAATAAATGTTGCTGTGACCCACCAGGTTACCCTAGAGTACCTTATCTCATAAGGGGTTCAGGTTTGTATTAAGGTAGACGAACTGCTGTTAACAAAAGGTGACAAAATGTGTATTGGCTTTCATGGCACAGAAGTCCATTTCTCTTATTAATTTAATTTTTACTTTATATTGGAGCATAGCTGATTTACAATGTTGTGTTAGTTTCAGGTGTACAGCAAAGTGAATCAGTTATACCTATACACGTATCCACTCTTTTTTAGATTCTTTCCCATATAGGTTATTACAGAGTGTGGAGTAGAGTTCCCTGTGCTATACAGCAGGTCCTTGTTGATTATCTCTTTTATATACAGTAGTGTGTATATGCGAATCCCAGACTCCTAATTTATCCCGCCCTCTACCTTTCCCCTTTGGTAACCATAAGTTTGTTTTCTAAGTCTGTGAGTCTGTTTCTGTTTTGTAAATAATTTCCTTTGTATCATTTGTTTAGATTCCACATATAAGTGCTATCGTATGATATTTGTCTTTGTCTGACTTAGAAGTCCATTTGTCTGACTTAGAAGTCCGTTTCTTGATCATGAAACAGTACTGGGTAAGTGAAGAGTTTGGCAGACTGTCCCTCCCTCCCCCACACATCTGGGGCCCAGGGTGGTGGAAACTCCACCACTTTTCACACAGAACTTCCAACGTTGCTCTGGGTATGGGGGTCGTCATGATTCTAGCCCCCAGGAGGGCAAGAGCATATGGAAGAATTCCACGTTAGGAGATGTATAAGCAGGCCTAGGATTGGGGCTTGCTTCTGCTCACGTTTCATGGGCCGGATCTCAGTCACCCGGTCACACCTCACTGCAGGGGAATCTGGGAACAGCCGCCTTTAGCTGAGCGGCCATTTCCTACTGACAACTCTGTACTAAGCAGAGAGCAGAAGAAATTTTGGTGGGTAGCAACGTTTTCTGCTCTACCGCTTCTAGGAAATTGCACGCTTTGCAATGGGGTAGGCAGATTAGCGTTCAGATATGACATGAAAGGTTTAACGTTCTAGACCTCTTCATCAAGGCCTGTTGCTTCCCACCCGTATCACCAGTCCCTTCATTGTTGCTTCTTCCACCCATGAGCCAGCCAACCAGATCTTCAGCTACGGCCCATGACTCAGTATTGAAATTAATTGAGGGCTTCTGTCTTCCCACATCCTGGGCAAAGAGGGAAGTGAGATGTCCTGCTTGACTGTATATTGAGGGGATTTCTTTTGTCCACTGTCCCTCTGGACCACCTGCAGTGGGAACTGTCATGCTCTGAAATCTGCATCAAGCTAGTGCTGGTACCTTACAGACCTGCCTCTGAAATTTCCCTCGTCAGAATCACTTCCTTGTTCTTAAACCATTGCTTCCTTCGGTATCACATTTGCCTCATTCTCTATGCTCTTTCCTTAGATGAGCAGGGATTTAAATTTCTCCTTATAGACTTACGACTTCCAGTTTTCTACCTCTAGCTTTAATGTCTCTGAGCTACAAACTTTCCACTAGACATTTCCAAGTCCATGTCAACGGGCAGTCCACATTTCACGTGACTCATTGATACCACTGCTGACTACTAATTGACATTAGCCAACCTCTCTCACTCCTTGTCTTTGTAACACATCACTATCTGAAGCTACTCGTCCATTTACTTGTTTGGCTCTTTAGCATCTATTCTAGGTATGGACCCTCCACAGGTGCTAAGACTTGGTTCACCTTGTGCAGACCCTAGCACAGTGCCTGGGAAATAGCCAACACAGCGCTCCATAGGTATTTGGCAAATGGATACATGAAGAATTCATTATAAGGAGGTCCCCTTGAAGTATAGATGTAAAGCTAGGAAAACTTCAGTAGAATGGCAGACATCCTGACTGGGTGAGTTGGGAATTGCTTTCCCACCAAGACCACTCACAATGGGGGAGAGGTAATTGCCCATCAAGATACTGAAGTGCTATCCTATTAAGGGGTTGCAGTAAAGCAGGTAAACTCAACAGATATTTAGTGAAGTTTGTAATAACTGCATAGGAAAAAATACAGTGTTGAGTCCCTAGATCCCTCGATCAGAATGGGCAAACATTTTTCTGTGAAAGGCTAGATTATACTTTAGGACTTGTGAACCATACGGCCTCTGCCAAAACTGCTCATCTCTGTCCTTGTAGCACGAGAGTAGCCACAGATCATATGGAAGCAAGTGGCCGTGGCTGTGTTGCAATAAAGCTTTCTTTATAGACCCTGAAATTTGAATTTCGTCTAATTTTCATATGTCACCAAATATTATTCTTTAGATTTTCCCCAACCATGTAAATGTAAAAGTCGGGAATTCCCTGGAGGTCCAGTGGTTAGGACTCCCTGCTCTCACTGCCGAGGGCTCAGGTTCAGTCCCTGGTTGGGGAACGAAGATCCCACACGCCATGTGGCACAGCCAAAAAAATTTTTTAAATAAATAAATAAAATAAAAATGTAAAAATCATTCTGAGTGCACAGGTCATAGAAGTACAGGCACTGGGCTGGATTTGGCTTGCGGGATATAGTTTGCTGACCCCTAACCTAGATGGTCAGACAATTCAGCCTTGTGTGTGTATATTGGGATTCTTTTCCAGCTCTCAAGGCTGCTTTATAAATAATGTTTCATAAAACATTTTCATGTCATCTTTGCACTTGAGTCTCTAGGGGCGCTCTGGGTTGGGGGGAGGGAGAAGGAAAAGAGCCTCCCAGGCCTAAATGGTTCACATTTATATTGCAACGTAAATTATTCTCTGCTCCAGATTGCCTGTGCTATCCATGTAGAATGATTAATGTCAAGATGATAAAATGATGCAGTCTCTTGAATTTGATTCCAGCTGTTCCCGTCTTTGATATGATTTGTGAATGACATTCGTATTTTTTACTGGTGATTAGTTAATGCTGGGAAGGACGGCCAGATGATAGCTGTCTAGAATTCTAAAGCCAAAGATTTACTTGGCTAGAAAACTGTTCAATAGAATACCGTTACAACATTTACCACAAATTCATTTAGCATTTGTCATTAGAAGGTTCTTAGCATCAGGGAAGCAATCTATAGCCAGAAGGATTTCTGAGACCATTGGATTATACCATGATTACAGAACAAGGGTAACCCGTGATGCATGGCTCTTGTTTAGAACTCAAGTGAATTCTTTTTTTTTTTTTTTTTTTTTGCGGTACGCGGGCCTCTCACTGTTGCGGCCTCTCCCGTTGCGGAGCACAGGCTCCGGACGCGCAGGCTCAGCGGCCACGGCTCACGGGCCCAGCCACTCCGCGGCACATGGGATCCTCCCGGACCGGGGCACGAACCCGTGTCCCCTGCGTCGGCAGGCGGACTCTCAACCACTGTGCCACCAGGGAAGCCCTCAAGTGAATTCTTAAAGAAATGATTCCAGTTTTTCTGAGAGCCCTTTATTGACTTGTTCATAGATGACATCTCCACCGTGCGTCTCAGTTTGGAAGCCAAGTATCACAAGTTACTGGACTTAGCCCACGCTGATAATGGTGACCATTTACAGAGCCACTTACAATATGCAAGGCATTAAACTATTTTACACTCGTTTTGTCTTCACACCAGTGCTTTCTTAAAAAAATTTTTTATTTCATATTGGAGTTGATTTGCAATGTTGTGTTAGTTTCAGGTATACAGCAAAGTGATTTAGTTATATATATACGTGTATTCATTCCTTTTCAGATTCTTTTCTCATATAGGTTATCACAGAATATTGAATAGAGTTCCCTGTGCTATACAGTAGGTGCTTGTTGATTATCTATTTTATATATAGTAGTGTGTAGATGTTAATGCCAAACTCCTAATTTATCCCCCCCCCCACCTTTCCCCTTTGGTAACCATAAGTTTTTTCTTCTTTTTAATTAATTAATTATTTATTTAATTTATTATTTTTTTTTTACGGTACGCGGGCCTCTCACTGTTGTGGCCTCTCCCATTGCGGAGCACAGGCTCTGGACGCGCAGGCTCAGCGGCCATAGCTCATGGGCCCAGCCGCTCTGCAGCATGTGGGATCTTCCCGGACTGGGACACGAACCCGTGTCCCCTGCATCGGCAGGTGGACTCTCAACCACTGCACCACCAGGGGAGCCCTTTAATTTATCTTTGGCTACGTTGGATCTTCATTGCTGTGCACGGGCTTTCTCTAGTTGTGGCGAGCGGGGGTTACTCTTCGTTGCGGTGTGCAGGCTTCTCACTGCAGTGGCTTCTCGTTGTGGAGCACGGGCTGTAGGGGTGTGGGCTTCAGTAGTTGTGGCACGTGGGCTCAGTAGTTGTGGCTCACGGGCTTTGTTGCTCCGCGGCATGTGGAACCTTCCCGGACCAGAGCTCGAACCTGTGTTCCGTGCATTGGCAGGCAGATTCTTAACCACTACACCACCAGGGAAGTCCCACCATAAGTTTGTTTTTGAAGTCTGTAAGTCTGTTTCTATTTTGTACATAAGTTCATTTGTATCATTTTTTTAGATTCCACATATAAGTGATATCATGATATTTGTCTTTCTCTGACTTACTTCACTTAGTATGATAATCACTATTTGCATCCATGTTGCCGCAAATGGCATTATTTCATTCGTTTTTATGGCTGAGTAATATTCCATTGTATATATGCACCACATCTTCTTTATCCATTCACCTGTCGATGGACATTTAGGTTGCTTCCATGTCTCGGCTATTGTAAGTTGTGCTACAGTGAACATCAGGGTGCATGTATCTTTTCGAATTATCGTTTTCTCTGGGTGTATGTCCAGGAATGGGAGTGCTGGATCACATGGTAGCTCTATTTTAAGTTTTTTAAGGAACCTCCATACTGTTCTTCATAGTGGCTCTACCAGTTTACATTCCCACCAACAGTGCAGGAGGGTTCCCTTTTCTCCACATTCTCTCCAGAATTTATTGTTTGTTGTTGTTTTTTTTGGTGTGTGTGTGTGTGTGTGTGTGTGTGTGTGTTACTATTTTATCTTAAATTTTGATTTTTTAAGACGTTTATTTATTTGGCTGTGCCGGGTCTTAGTTGCGGCGTGCAGGCTCTTCATTTGCCACATGTGGGATCTTTGTTGCGGCACGCGGGATCTTTAGTTGCGGCAGGTGAACTCTTAGTTGCGACATGTGGCATCTAGTTCCCTGACCAGGGATTGAACGGAGGCCCCCTGCATTGTAGTTTTGATCTAGTAATTAGTGATATTTCACACCAGTGCTTTTTTTTTTGGCTGCACTGCATGGCATGTGGGATCTTAGTTCCCCCACCAGAGGATGAACCTGTGTCCCCTGCAGTGGAAGGACAGAGTCTTAACCACTGGACCGCCAGGGAAGTCCCTCACACCACTGCTTTTAAACATTATGCTCTGCTGTCAGAACATCTGTCCACCCCCCAAATCATCAGAAAGGCAGCCCATCTGGTCTCTTCTCTCTGCATCCTTGTGGCCTCTTAGATTGTGATTCTCTGTGGATAAGGATGGGATGAGTTTAATTCGGAGTTCCTCAGCCTCAGTACCATTGACGCCTGGGGCCCGATCATTCTTTGTTGCCGTAGGGACGTTCTTTGTTGTTCTGTGCATTGTAGGATGTTTAGCAGCATCTCTGGTCTCTACCCACTAGGTGCCAGTATCACCCCCTCCCCAGGATGCGACAGCCAAAAACGTCTCCAGACACTGCGAAAGTCCTGTATCCTCTGGGGGATAAAACCACTCCAAAATGAGAACCACTGGTTTAACTCAATCTCCCTGATGTAGCATCAAGCATATAAAATTGTCCTTGGGGTCCAGCCTGTGTTTTCACTTCCTGCATGAGACCATCTTGTAATGAGTTTCTCTTTACTTGAGGAATTGAAATGGGAGCTGTGTCTAATTTATCATGAATTCTGTTTCATGGAAAATAGAGTTTATTACCATGTTGGCAACAGTGGCTGAATTCTCTACTCGCGATCTCTGGATCCCAATTGGTATGAAGAAGGTATCCGTGTTTTCAAGTGAAGAGAGCAGAATATAAAGGAGTGACTCTCTCTTCCCTCCCCCCCTCCCCCCATCTCTTCTGGATCGACATCTTCATAACCTTGAGCCTGAGGTAGATAAACCAGTGTTTTCTCTGCTTGTGGGGTCATGAGCATAGTTTTTGTTTTCCTTTGTGCCATTCTTTATTTTCATAACGTCCTGCGATAAACATGTATCATTTTTCAAAAGTCAGATAAAAATTCCTTTAAAAAATGAAGTCACTAATCCATGCTGAGATTTCTAGCTGAGGTTAACAGTTTCTTTGGACGATGTGAGACTTAGCTTTCTGATCAGAACACTGATGCCATTGTAGCTGCAACGGTGAAACTTCTTACGGAGAGCTTGACGGGCAGATCTAGGAAAATAATATCTATTACTTAATCATGAAAATAAAATTAGAAGCAATGTCCTGAAAATCAGAGGTGCCAGGGACCTGGAAAAATAAACATCCCACCGCCAGTTTCGAGTTATTGAATATTTTCATTAAAGAACAATGGAGGACAGGAACAGCAGTTGCTTTGAATTACATGCTATTTGGGACCAGCAACAGTGGATTAACGAGGTTTTACTATGTTTCAGATGTTTGTCAATCATTGATTGTCAGCATTCATATCTACATATGCTTACCAGGCTTTAGGGGCACAAGGTCTTCGAGACAGAGGTTATGTCTTTTACCGATTCTGTACAAGGCCAGACCACACTGGAGAGCCCTAATATGTTGGCAGGGTATGTTGACCATTGATAACAGTGTGCGGACTATTTAGCTCAGCATCCCAAGGCCAAGGTGGAAACAGCCTGGGAACAATGCCTGCAAAAGCTTTTTATGACTAAAAAGCCCCAAGCAAGCATATAGCTTTCCCAATCGCAGAGGCACTTGGCTCCAGCCTGTCATTAAAATGTGGGCACGGACCCAGCCCCGGGTCCCAGAAAGCAGCCCCCTTCCAGGCTCAGGAGCAGGCTGCCCCTGACAGAGCAGGAAGCCCTGGCCGCGGGCCCCCTGGAAGCCGAGAAGCCTCCTGAGTGGCCCAGACGCCAGCGCCGGCCTGTAGAAGTTGGAGAAGTGATGGCTTTCAGGCTGGGGCCTGCAGAAGCAGAATTCCCCAATTCCCAGCCAAAGAACATAATCCTGAAGTTGAAAAACAAATGGCATTCATACGAACTGAGCCCAACAGTTCCCTTTCTCCGTTGGAAAGGAAATAGTTGGGAGATGGTTGTGGACAAACAGTACACAGGGCCACACTCCTTCCTTCCTTCTTCCGGCAGAAGCTTGAGGAAACTCCGCTCAGAGTTAACAAGGTCAGAAGGTTCTGTCTGCCGGTCCCTCTGAGTGGCAGCACCCTCCATGGGGCTCCCTACACCATCATGACAGATTTCCTTTGGTTCTGAATTTTTGTTTAGCTTCTGGTTCTTTGACTGATGGAAGCAATTGGATTTCTTAACCAGAATTAAGTCGTTAAGTCCCTTATTGCACAAGGGAGGAAACGTTCTCAAGTAATTTTCATTCAGATGAAATGGGGGTAAACCGGTCTTGAAATAGAAGGAAAGAATTAAAATAGTAACTATTCCCAGGTATGTTTTTCTCCCGTAGGAAACAGTGGTTTAAAGTTTATGGAGCAGGTTAATGAGTTGGCGAACCTTGCCTGTTGGCCCATGTCCTAAAATAAGACTTTTTAAACACACTTCAAAAATATACAACACTTCTCATTAATGGCCGATAAAGAATTAGGTCTTGAATCAGGATGTAAAGGCAGAATGATTCATATAATAATATGTAGCAGAAATGAGGTTTTTCAGAAATGAAAATTTTCATTGATTACGTGATTCCCAGAAGCATTTGGATGTTTATTTTGCTTTGCTTTTTTTGTGTCCGTCTTTATTTTTCAAAAATTTCGTTAATAAATATATATTACTAGACTGGAGAAAACAGACTAAATTTGAGAGTTGACAACTTGATGTGATATAAAGAGGACCTTTCAAGAAGTGGAGTTTCCTTCAAACATCTGTAGAAAGGGAAAAAACAAGTTTTTTTGGCTTTGCTTGAAGGCGGGGTGATGGATTGGGGGACCTTTATACTTGTTGTTTTATTCTAATTCTGTTTCTCCTTCATGGCTCCAAAGCAGAAACGTTTGTTCCCTTTTCTAATATTAAGTTAATAGGAGTTAAGTGAGCATCTACGGACTCATCGTCATTGGTTATTTTCTCTTGCTGTCAGTTTTTATTCCGCTATATCTATTGTATCACCTAAACCAGCGCATCACTTCCTTTTGTTCTGCGTGAGATGCTGGATCCTGGAAGCACCACCCATCTCTGTGTTATATGGCAACAAATGAGAGTGAGTTAGGCCAACCATCACTTGAATAAATTCTTTAGCACTTGTAACAAATTTGAATTGTGTACTGCATGAATCTAACATTGATGTCCTCCTTTTCTTTTTTCCTTCACTTATTTCTCTTCCTCCCTCTCTCTCTCCCCTTTTCTCCCTGATCTCCTTCTCTCTCCCTTCTTGTCTCCCTTCCCTTCTTCCTGCTCCTTCTGTCCCTCCCTCAATCTGTCCTTTCCTTCCTCCTTCCTTCCTTCCCCCCCTTTTTTTTTTTTTTTAGTAAATATCCTAAACCGTGTTAGGTACCAGAGATATTAAAAAGTAATGATTAAGCGCAACCCCTCCCTTCAGGGAACTTACACTCCAACAGAGGAAAAAATCCTTTGGAGGGGGAAAAAAAAGGGAGGGGGAGGGGTGAGAAAAAATCCCTCAGGGGAAAGCAGAAATTTGTGGATTCTTCTGAGCTGTGGAAGGAAGGAAGGAAGGACAGAAAGAAAAGATATGATAGCCATACTTTTTTTTTAATTGAAGTACAGTTGATTTACAGTGTTGTGTTAGTTTCAGGTGTACAGCAAAGCGATTGTTACATGTCTGTATTTATTCTTTTTCAGATTATTTTCCTTTATAGGTTATTACAAAATATTGAGTGTAGCTCCCTGTGCTATACAGTAGGTCCTTGTTGTTTATCTATTTTATATATAGTAGTGTGTATATGTTAATCCCAAACTCCTAATTTGTCCCTCCTCCCTCTTTTCCAAAGTATATAATAGCTATACTTTGGAGCAGCCGTATCCTTTCCAAAAGCAGTCTCATAGAATTATTGTTCTATGCAGAATATGTCTCCAGGTTTATGTCCCATTTGTTTATTTTTGCTTTTATTTCCTTTGCTTTAGGAGATGGATCCTAAAAAATATTGCTATGATTTATGTCAAAGAGTGTTCTGCTTATGTTTTCCTCTGGGAGTTTTATCGTTTCTCGTCTTACGTTTGGATCTTTGATCCATTTTGAGTTTATTTATTTTTTATGAATTTATTTTATTTATTTATTTTTGGCTGCATGGATCTTTGTTGCTGCACGCGGGCTTTCTCTAGTTGTGGCGAGCGGAGGCTACTCTTCGTTGTGGTGCGCGGGCCTCTCATTGTGGTGGTTTCTCTTGTTGCAGACCACAGGCTCTAGGTGCACAGGCTTCAGTAGCTGTGGCTCGCGGGCTCTAGAGCGCAGGCTCAGTAGTTGTGGCTCAAGGGCTTAGTTGCTCCGTGGCATGTGGGATCTTCCCGGACCAGGGCTTGAACCTGTGTCCTCTGCATTGGCAGGCGGATTCTTAACCACTGCGCTACCAGGGAAGCCCTGAGTTTATTTCTGTAGATGGTGTTAGAGAATATTCTAGTTTCATTCTTTTACATGTAGCTGTCCAGTTTTCCCAGCACCACTTACTGAAGAGACTGTCTTTTCTCCATTGTATATCTTTGCCTCCTTTGTCATAGATTAATTGACCGTAAGTGTGTGAATTTTACTTCTGGACTCTCTATTCTGTTCCATTGATCTATGAGTCTGTTTTTGTGCCAGTACCATGCTGTTCTGATGACTGTAGCTTTGCAGTATAGTCTGAAGACAGGGCGTGTGATTCCTCCAGCTCTATTCTTCTTTCTCAAGTTTGCTTTGACTATTTAGGGTCTTTTATGTTTCCATACAAATTTAAAAAAATGCTTGTTCTAGTTCTGTGAAAAATGCCATTGGTATTTTGATAGGGATGGCATTGAATCTGTAGATTGCCTTGGGTAGTATGGTCGCTTTAACAATATTCTTCCAATCCAAGAACACAGTATATCTTTCCATCTGTGTGTGTCATCTTCAGTTTCTTTCATCAGTGTCTCATACCTTTTGGAGTATAGGTCTTTTGCCTCATTAGGTAGGTTTATTCTTAGGTATGTTATTCTTTTTGATGTGATGGTAAGTGGGATCATTTCCTTAATTTCTCTTTCTTGATAGTTCATTGTTAGTGTATAGAAATGCAACAGATTTCTGTATATTAATTCTCTATCCTGCAACTTTACCAAATTCATTGATGAGCTCTAGTGGTTTTCTGGTGGCAACTTTAGGGTTTTCTATGTATAGTATCATGTCGTCTGCAAACAGTGACAGTTTTACTTCTTCCTTTTCAGTTTGTATTCTTTTTATTTCTTTTTCTTGTCTGATTGCTATGGCTAGGACTTCCAGTACTATGTTGAATAAAAGTGGTGAGAGTGGGCATCATAGTCTTGTTCCTGACCTTAGAGGAAATGCTTTCAGCTTTTCACTGTTCAGTATGGTGTTAGCTGTGGGTTTGTCATTGACGGCCTTTCTTATGTTGTGTTATGTTCCCTCTATGCCCCCTTTCTGGAGAGGTTTTATCATAAATGAATGTTGAACTTTGTCAAAAGCTTCTTCTGCATCTATTGAGATGATCATTTATATTTTTTGGTTTTATTGAAGTATAGTTAATTTACAGTGTTGTGTTAATTTCTTCTGTACAGCACAGAAATTCAGTGTTATATATATATTCTTTTTCATATACTTTTCCATTATGGTTTGCCACAGGATATTGAATGTAGTTCCCTGTGCTATACAGTAGGACCTTGTTGTTTATCCATCCTGTGTATAATAGTTTGCCTCTGCTAATCCCAAGCTCCCATTCCTCCCCTCCCCTGCCCCAGCCCCCTTGGCAACCACAAGTCTGTTCTCTATATCTGAGTCTGTTTTTGTGTCATAGATATGTTGATTTGTATTGTATTTTAGATTCTGCAAATAAGTGATACCATATGGTATTTGTCTTCTCTTTCTGACTCCTCTTTAGTATGATAATCTCTAGGTCCATTCATGTTGCTGCAAATGGCAAAATTTCATTGTTTTTGATAGCTGAGTCATATTCCATTGTGTGTGTGTGTGTGTGTGTGTGTGTGTATACACACCACATCTTCTTTAGCCATTCTTCTTTCGATGGACATTTAGGTTGTTTCCATGTCTTGGCTATTGTGAATAGTGCTGCTGTGAACATAGGGGTGCATGTACCTTTTGAATTATAGTTTTGTCCAAATATATGCCCAGGAGTGGGATTGCTGGATCATATGGCAATTGTATTTTTAGTTTTTTGAGAAGCCTACATACTGTTTTCCACAGTGGCTGCACCAATTTACATTCCTGCCAACAGTGTAAAAGGGTTTCCTTTTCTCCACACCCTCTCCAGCACTGTTTGTAGACTTTTTAAGGATGGCCGTTCTGACTGGTGTGAGGTGGTTCCTCCTTGTAGTTTTGATTTGCATTTCTCTAATAATTAGTGATGTTGAGCATCTTTTCATGTGCCTCTTGGCCACCTGTATGTCTCCTTTGGAGAATTGTCTATTTAGGTCTTTTGCCCATTTTGGGGGTTGTTTGTTTTTTTGTCGTTGAGTTGTATGAGCTGTTTGCTATACTTTGGAAATTAATGCCTTAAGTCGCATTATTTGCAAATATTTGGAAATTAATGCCTTAAGTCACGTTATTTGCAAATATTTGCTCCCATTCCACAGGTTGTCTTTTCATTTTGTTTATGGTTTCCTTTGCTGTGCAAAAGCTTGTAAATTTGGTTAGGTCCCATTTGTTTATTTTTGTTTTTATTTCTATTGCCTTGAGAGACTGACCTAAGAAAACATTGGTACAATTGATGTCAGAGAATGTTTTGTCTATGATCTCTTCTAGGAGTTTTATGGTGTCGTATCTTATGTTTAAGTCTTTAAGCCATTTTGAGTTTATTGTTGTGCATGGTGTGAGGGTGTGTTCTAACTTCATTGATTTACATGTGGCTGTCCAACTTTCCCAGCACCACTTGCTGAAGAGACTTTTCCCATTGAATATTCTTGCCTCCTTTGTCGAACATTAATTGACTGTAGGTGTGTGGGTTTATTTCTGCACTCTGTTCTGATCCCTTGATCCGTATGTCTGTTTTTGTGCCAATACCACACTGTTTTGGTTACTGTACTTTGTTGTATTGTCTGAAGTCTGGGAGGGTTATGCCTCTTGCTTTGTTCTTTTCCCTTAGGATTGCTTTGGCTATTCTGGGTCTTTTATGGCTTCACATAAATTTTAGGATTATTTGTTCTAGTTATGTAAAAAAAAATGTCATGGGTAATTTGATAGGGATTGCGTTAAATCCATAGATTGCTTTGGGTGGTATGGCCATTTTAACAATATTAATTCTTGCAATCCAAGAGCATGGGATATCTTTCCGTTTCTTTGAATCATCTTTAATTTCCTTCATTAATGTTTTGTAGTTCTCAGCATATAAGCCTTTTACCTCCTTGGTGAGGTTTATTCCTAAGTATTTTAGTTTTTGATGTGGTTTTATTTTTATTTATTTATTTGACTGCACTGCGCAGCTTGCGGGATCTCAGTTCCCCCACCAGGGGTTGAACCCAGGCCACAGCACTGAAAGTGCTGAATCCTAACCACTAGACCACCAGGGAACTCCCTTGATGTCATTTTAAAAGGAATTGTTTGTTTACATTCCCTTTCTGATATTTCATTGTTAGTGTAAAGAAATGCAACTGATTTCTGTACATTAGTCTTGTATCCTGCTACCTTGCTGAATTCGTTGATCAGTTCTAGTAGTTTTTGTGTGGAGTCTCTAGGGTTTTCTACATATAATATTATGTCATCTGTGTATAATGACAATTTTACCTCTTCCCATCAATTTGAGTACATATTTCTGTGGTATCAGTTGTGATTTCTCCTCTTTCATTTCTTATTTTGTTTATTTGGGTCTCCTCTCTTTTCTTCTTGGTGAGCCGGTCAGCGGTTTGTCAATTTTGTTTACCCTTTCAAAGAACGAGCTCTTGGTTTTACTGACTTTTTTTCTATTGTTGTTTAAATCTCTGTTTTACTTATTTCCTCTGACCTTTATTATCTCCTTCCTTCTGCTGACTTTAGGTTTTGTTTGTTTGAGGTTTTTCTTATTTCCAGAAGAAGGCCTGTATCACTATGAACTTCCCTCTAAGAACTGCTCTTGCTGCATCTCATAGATTTTGTATGGTTGTGTTTTTATTGTCGTTTGCCTCTAGGTATTTTTAAATTTCTTTGGCTTCATCATTGACCCATTGGTTTTTTAGTAGCATGTTGTTTAGATGTAATTGTTTTCTTTCTCATTTCTTTTTCTGTGGTTGATTTCTAGTTTCATGCCATTGTGGTCAGAAAAGATGCCTGAAGTAATTTCTATACTCTTAAATTCGGTGAGGCTTGTTTTGGACCCTAGTATGTCGTCAATCCTAGAGAATATTCCATGTGCACTTGAAATGTGTATTCTGCTTTTTTTTGGATGTAATGTCCTGAAGATAACAATTAAGTGTAACTGTTCTATTGTGTTATTTAGAATCTCTGTTGCCTTATTGATTTTCTGTCTCAAAGATATGTCCATTGATGTGAGTGGGGTGTTAAAGTCTCCTACAATTATTGTATTCCTGTCAATTTCTCCTTTTATGTCTGTTAGTATTTGTTTTATGTATGTGGGTGCTCCTATATTGGGTGCATATATGTTAACGAGTATAATATCCTCTCCTTGTATTGATCCTTTTATCATTATATAGTGTCCTTCTTTATCTTTCTTTATAACCTTTGTTTTGAAGTCTGTTCTGTCTGATATGAGTATTGTGACCCCTGCTTTCTTGTCATTTCCCTTTGCATGAAATATCTTTTTTCCATCTCTTCACTTTATGTGTGTCCCTTGCCCTAAAGTGGGTCTCTTGTAGGCAGCATATTGTAGGCTCTTGTTTTTTTTTTTTTTATTCAATCTGCCACTCTGTGTCTTTTGATTGGAGCCTTTAGTCCCTCGACATTTAAGGTAATTATTGATAGATATCTATTTATTGACATTCTAAACCTTGTTTTCCCATTGATCTTATATTTCTTCTTTGTCCCTTTCTTTTTGTTTTTCCTTTTGTGGCTTGATGATTTTTTTTGTATTATGCTTTTGTTCTCTTCTTTTTGTTTTCTGTGAATCTATTGTATGTTTTTGATTTATGGTTGCCCTATTTTTTAAGTATGTTAACCCCTCTATATCTACTTGCTTTAGACTGGTAGTCATATAGGCTCAAACACATTCTAGAAAAAAATATCTACCTTCTCTTACTCTCCTCCCTGACATTTTATGATTTTTTTTTTACATTTTATGATTTTGATGTCCTCTTTTGCATCTTCATGTTCATCCTTTTGCTATTCATTGTGGTTATCATTGCTTTCACAGAAATTTTTTGATTTTTTAAAAAAAATCTGTGTACTGGCTTATTTAAGTGATTTACTTTCCAATTGTGATCTTCCCTTTCCTCCATATTCTTACTTCTTTTCTATTTAGAGAAGATCTTTTAATATTTCCTTTAGGATAGGTTTAGTACTGCTGTATTCTTTTAGTTTTTGCTTGTGTGAGAAATTCTTTGTCTCTCCTTTCATTCTGAATGGTAATCTTTCTGGGTAGAGTATCCTAGGTTGCAGATTTTTTCCCTTTCGGGACTTTGAATATCTCTTGCCACTCCCTTCTGGCCTGCAACGTTTCTGTAGAGAAATCAGCTGATAGACTTATGGGGGTTCCCTTGTAATTAACTCTTTGTTTTTCTCTTGCTGCCCTTAGAATCCTCTCTTTCACTTTTGACATTTTTATTATAATATGTCTTGGTGTAGGTCTGTTAGGGTTTATCTTGTTCAGAACCCTCTGTGCTTCCTGTATCTGGATATGTGTTTCCTTCTCTAGGTTTGGGAAGTTTTCAGCCATAATTTCTTCAAATACATTTTCAATCCTCTTTTCTCTTTCTTTTCCTTTTGGAACCCCTATTATGCATACATTGGCACACTTTCTATTATCCCATAGGTCTCTTATATTGCTTTCATTTTTTTTTTTCATTTGGGTTTCTGCTGTTGTTCTAATTGGATGATTTCCATTATTTTATCTTCCAGATCACTTATTCATTCTGCTATTCATAGCCTTTATTTTTTATTTTAAAAATATTTATTTATTTGGCTGTGCTGGGTCTCCGTTGTGGCACACAGGATCTGCGTTGCAGCGTGCAGGATCTTCACTGCCATGTGCTGGATCTTTAGTTGCGGCATGCGGAATCTTTAGCTGCAGCATGAGGAATCTTTAGTTGTGGCATGTGGAATCTTTAGCTGCGGCATGTGGGATCTAGTTCCCTGACCAGGGATCGAACCCGGGCCCCCTGCCTTGGGAGCGTGGAGTCTTAACCGCTGGACCACCAGGGAGGTCCCTATTCATAGCCTTTATTTCAGCTTTCTTCTCTTCAAATGAATTCGCTAATTTTTCTTGGCTCCTCCTTATAGCTTCTAGTTCTTTTTACAGTAGTCTGCATTTATGTCAATAGCCTTTCTTCATTCCTTCAGTATTTTCATTATCTCCTTTTTGAACTCGGTGTCTATTAGACTGAAGAGGTTTGTTTCATTGTTTGTTCTTCGAGGGGAATTCTCTTGATCTTTTATTTGGATGTGGTTCCTCTGCTTCTTCATTTTACTTGTATTTCTCTTGCTCTTTGAGTTTAGAAATAATTCTATACTGTGGTCTTGGAGGGCTATCTTTATGTGGGAATGTCCCTGTGTAGCCTGCGTGGATTTGATATTTTTTGGCGCGAGGGCTGTTTTCAGTACGGATTCCTGCCGCCGCTTTCCTCCGTGTGTGCTGGCCATTGACCTCTTGGTAGGAGGTGTGACTGGTGTTACGGATATTGAGTGGGGCGTCCTCTTTGCTCTGTGGTTGTCACTGCCCTGTCAGGGGCAGGGTCTGCTCCCTGGTTGCTGGAGTGGAAGCCCCCAGGTCTGTTTCTGAGCTACAGTTCTGATCTGCGTGTGAGGCAGGTGGGATTGGAGGGCTCCCACTGGGAGAGGAGCCACTGAGTGTTCCTCCGCTGGAGCTGTTCACCTGTGAGCGTGCTCTGTCGTGTCACTGTTCGCCCATCATGCGGGCTCACAAAGCACACTGTGGTTGCCATTGCCCTCGGCTCCACCTCAATGGTGGGTGTGCCGGCAGTTGGCCCTGGTGTCTCTCAGGCACTGTTTGCACCAGGCCACCAGGACAGATCCACTGAAGTCAGGTCCAAGGACTGCAGTTATCATGCACCTGGACCTGCTGTGGGAGCTGTGGAGGCAGCTCAGGCTCTGGCCCAGCCCAGCCCCCATGTGTACGCACCCACAAAGCCCCCAGCTGCTAAGGTCAGACCTGTCCCAGCCACAGGAGCACCTGTTGTCCATTCGGATGCTCCACAGGTGATGAATTTGCAAAGCCGTCAGTGGAGGTATGGATCAGTGGTTCACACAGCCCAGGGGAGATTTCAGCTCCGCTTCCCGAGTTGCACAGCCCCTGGGGCTCAGCTGTAATTTCAGCCCCACCACTGCATGTGGGCAACCCACCAGTGTCTGCTCCTGGGGCTGCCAAGGAGGTGGCCGGGGCATGAGGGCCTGCCCAGGCGGGAGCCTCTCCTGGAGCCTGCAGAGGCAGGGATTGGCACGTGGCGAAAGAGGCTGCTATGGTCGCCCCGCCCCTCCCTTTGCATGCCGCTTAACAATGGTGCTCCGTTTCTATGGCGGCCTGGGCTGCTTCTGAGAACACTCCCCACTGTGGTGCCCCACACTCCAGCCCCTTCAGGCTGTCTCCATGCAGCCAACAGCAGTCCTCTTCCCAGGTCTGTCCTCTAAACCCCAAGTTCCAGCACTCAGCCCCCACCCATACCAGAGGACACGCGTCTCAGGCTGGGGCGTGCAGGATGGTGGCACGGACCTTCTGTGTAGGTCTCTCTGTCCTGCCTGCTGCCAGCCCGTTGTTGTGCTCTCCTCTAAGCCCCAGAAGCTCCTTTTCTGTCCCAGCTGATCTCCGCACTGGTGAGGGGCTTCCCAGGGTGCGGGAACCTTTTCTCTCCTTTAGCTCCCTCCCGGGGGTGCAGATTCCATCCCACTTGCTCTTTTTTTTTTTTTTTTTTTCTTTCTCACACCCAGGTATGTGGAGATCTTTCTTGTCCTTTCAGGTGTTTGAAGTCTTCTGCTTTTGTTCAGTAGGTGTTCTGTGAGAATTGTTCCATTTGTAGATATATTCTTGAGGTATTTGTGGAAAGAGGTGAGTCCCACTTCCTACTATGCCGTCTTGATTTCTCTGCTGACCATATGGTTTTTATTCTTCAATTTGTTAATGTGGTGTATCACATTGATTGATTTATGGATATGGAAAATTCTTGCCTCCCTGGGATAAATCCCATTTGATCATGGTGTATGATCCCTTTAATGTCTTGAATTTGGTTTGCTAATATTTTGTTGAGGATTTTTACGTCTATGTTTATCAGTGATATTGGCCTGTAATTACCTTTTTTGTGATACCTTTGTCTGGTTTTGGTATCAGTGTGATGCTGGCCTCATAGAATGAGTTCAGAAGTGTTCCTTTCTCTTTACTTTTTTGGAATAGTCTGAGAAGGATAGGTGTTAACCCTTCTCTAAATGTTTGCTGGAACTCACCTGTGAAGCCATCTGGTCCTGCACTTTTGTTTGTTGGGAGTTTTAAAATTACTGATTCAGTTTCATTCACGTTAGTTGGTCTGTTCATATTTTCTATTTCTTCTTGGTTCAGTCTTGGGAGGTTGTACCTTTCTAAGAATTTGTCCATTTCTTCAAGGTCGTCCATTTTATTGGCGTATAGTTGTTCGTAGTAGTCTCTTAAGGTCCTTTGTATTTCAGTGGGGTCAGTTGTGACTTGTCCTTTTTCATTTCTGATGTGATAGATGTGGTCCATCACCCTTTTTTTCTTGATGACTCTGGCTAAAGGTTTATCAATTTTGTTTATCTTTTCAAAGAACCAGCTTTTAGTTTTATTGATCTTTTCTCTTGTTTTTTTAGTCTCTATTCCATTTATTTCTGCTCTGATCTTTATGATTTCTTTCCTTCTAGTAACTTTGGGTTTTGTTCGTTCTTCTTTCTCTAGTTCCTTTAGATGTAAGGTTAGATTGTTTATTTGAGATTTTCCTTGTTTCCTGAGGTAGGCTTGTGTCACTATAAACGTCCTTCTTAGAAGTGCTATTGCTGAGTTCCATAGGTTTTGGATCATCATGCTTTCATTTTCATTTGTCTCTAGGTATTTTTAAATGCCTTCTTTGATTTCTTCAGTGATACATTTGTTGTTCAGTAGCATATTGTTTAGCTTCGATGTGTTTGTGGTGTTTTGCATTTTTTTCTTATAGTTGATTTCTAGCCTCATAGCACTGTTGGTCAGAAAAGATGGTTGATACGATTTCAGTTTTCTTAAATTTACCGAGGCTTGTTTTGTGGCCTTGCATGTGATCTATCCTGGAGCATGTTCCTTGTGCACTTGAAAAAATGTGTATTCTGCTCCTTTTGGATGAATGGAGAAGTGGCCTTCTTTAGGACACGTCCTGTGCTTCCCAGTAGTGCACTCCCCTCTCATCACCCAAGCTATATGCTTTAGGGGTTTCCCCTGTGAGGGCTGATGAGTCCTTCTGTTGTGGTGGGCTATGTGGGTGACCTGGTAGGCTTGGGTAGCTCCTAATCCAGTTGGTTGCCAGACCCTGCCTCGTGTGGAGGCTGCCGGGTCATGAGGAAGCTGACTGTAGAAACCCAGGGGATTCCAGGGCTAGTGCTGGCTCACTGGTGGGTAAAGCCAGCTCCTGGAGTTATTGCTGGACTACTTGCAGGCAGAGCTGTGTCCTGGAGTTTGGCTGCAGGGCCCAGGTGATCCCAGAGCTGGTGTCAGATCACTGGTGGCGAGGGGGCGGTTGCTGAGACAGTTGTGTACAGGGTCCAGGGTGTCCTGAAGCTTACGTTGGCCTGCTGGTAGGCAGGGACAGGTCTTAGCTGGTCCCTGGGCAGGGTCTGGCCTACGGTGGGCAGGCTGGGTCTGTAGGCTGCAGCATTATAGTCTTGCTGCGTCTGGTATGTGCACCCTGGCGGGTGAGGCTGGTCTGGAGGCTAATGCAAGCTTCCTAGAGGGCAGAGCTGCTGCCTGCCTGTTGGTGGGTGGAGCTGGGTCCTGGCCCTCTGGTGGGCAGGGCTGTGGTTTTGTTTTTTTTTTTTTACATCTTTATTGGAGTTAATTGCTTTACAATGGTGTGTTAGTTTCTGCTTTATAACAAAGTGAATCAGTTATACGTATACACATGTTCCCATATCTCTTCCCCCTTGCGTCTCCCTCCCTCCCACCCTCCCTATCCCACCCCTCGAGGTGGTCACAAAGCACCGAGCTGATCTCCCTGTGCTATGCGGCTGCTTCCCACTAGCTATGTACCTTACGTTTGGTAGTGTATGTATGTCTATGCCACTCTCTCGGTTTGTCACAGCTTACCCTTCCCCCTCCCCATATCCTCAAGTCCGTTCTCTAGTAGGTCTGTGTCTTTATTCCTGTCTTACCCCTAGGTTCTTCATGACATTTTTATTTCTTAACTTCCATATATATGTGTTAGCATACGGTATTTGTCTTTCTCTTTCTGACTTACTTCACTCCGTATGACAGACTCTAGGTCTATCCACCTCATTACAGATAGCTCAATCTCATTTCTTTTTCTGGCTGAGTAATATTCCATTGTATATATGTGCCACATCTTCTTTATCCATTCATCCAATGATGGGCAATTAGGTTGTTTCCATCTCCGGGCTATTGTAAATAGAGCTGCAATGAACATTTTGGTAAATGACTCTTCTTGAATTATGGTTTTCTCAGGGTATATGCCCAGTAGTGGGATTGCTGGGTCCTGTGTTTAAGGGCTATGTCTAGAGGCGGCTGTGGGCTCAGAAAGTCTTTAGGCAGCCTGTCTCCTGATGAGTGGGGCTGTGTCCCTACTCAGTTAGTTGCTTGGCCTGAGGTGTCATAGCGCTGGTGCCTACCAGCTGTTGGGTGGTGCCAGGTCTTGGCACTAATGAGCTAGAGGGAGGATCCCACCATGGTGCCCTCGTGCACCAGTGTCCACGTGGTAGAACCTCCCCAGAACGGCTGATACCAGGGTCTCTGCCCCCAGGGTTATCTACAGGCACCCCCCACCCCTGCGTCTCCAGGAAACTCTCTAAGACTAGCAGGTGGGTCTGGCCCGGGCTCTTATCAAAATAGTGCTTTTGCCCTGGGTCCCCGTGCATTTGAGATTTTGTGTTCCCCCTTTAAGAGTGAAGTCTCTATTTCCTCCAGTCGTTTGGGACTCCTGAAATTAAGCCCTGCTGGCCTTCAGAGGCAAATGCTCCGGGGCCTCATCTTCCTGATGCAGGACCCCCAGGCTGGGGAGCCTGCCATGGGGCTCAGAACTCTCACTCCTGGGGACTTCCCTGGTGGTGCAATGGTTAAGAATCTGCCTGCCAATGCAGGGGACACGGGTTCGAGCCCTGGTCTGGGAAGATCCCACATGCCGTGGAGCAACTAAGCCCATGCGCCACAACTACTGAGCCTGTGCTCTAGAACCCGTGCTCCACAACAAGAGAAGCCATCGCAGCGAGAAGCCCGCACACCGCAATGAAGAGTAGCCCCCGCTCGCCGCAACTAGAGAAAGCCCGTGCACAGCAACGAAGACCCAACACAGCCAATAAATAAACAAACAAACAAACTCTCCTGTGCGAGAACCTCTGCACTATAATTATTCTCCAGTTTGTGGGTCACCCACCTGGGTGTATGGGACTTGATTATATCGTGAGTCTGCCCCTCCTAGCCATCTTGTTGTGGTTCCTTCTTTTTGTAAAAGTTCTTTTCTGGTAGTTTCCAGTCTGTTTTGTTGATGGTTGTTCTGCAAATCGTTCTGATTTTGGTGTGCCCATGAGAGGAGGTGAGCTCTGGATCTTTCTACTCCGCCATCTTGGCCAATTTCTGTATTTGCATTTTTTGAGGGCTCCAGTTCCAGGAAGAAGGGGGAGATGTTTATTCTTCTGACATTCCTGCCTCCCTCTCTGCCAATGTAACTGACAGCGCACTGGGCGGGCCCGGGGGTGTCGAGCCAGTGAGCTGGACAATGCCTGCATATCAACAGACTCCTCACAAGTGACCCAGCGGCCTGGGAGCGGAGGAAGGAATAGAAAATTGGTAGGAAGGTGATGTGAGAAGGTTCCGTGGACAGAAGGGATGTCATCATGATATAGGATGGATGTCACCATTGAAGTGTTCGTTAGGTCACTGGTCCTCAAAGAGGAGTGACTGTGCCCCCATCCCCCACCCCGCAGGGCACATCTGGCAGCTGTCTGGAGACATAGTTGGTTGGCACACCTGGGTCGGGGGTGGTCAGAGGCCAGGGATGTTGCTATACATCCTACAGGGCACGGGAGAGCCCCGTAACAAGGAACTTTGCAACCCCAGATGTCCATGGTGCCAAGGCAGAGAACTCCTGCTTTAGAGACGGGACAGCTAGAGAAAGGACTGAACGGAGTCGAAACTGGGCATCAGAAGACTTTGTCCACAGGGACTTCCCTGGCGGTCCAGGGGTTAAGACTTCAAGCTTCCACTGCAGGGCACATGGGTTCAATCCCTAGTTGGGGAACTAAGATCCCACATGGTGCTCGGCCCCCCAAAAAAGAAGAAGACGACGACTTTGTCCACGGAACAAGTGAGATGAGGAAGAGAGAGTATATCCGGAAATATACTCAAAAGATACCTGCTTTCCCATCCTGTGTGTCCATGAGGGTGGAAGATTGTACTTGGCAATCTCATTAGACCCTCAGTACATAAGCACACAGAGTTAGTAATATCCTGCGTAAATTGAAAATGAAAACTTGACACCCGGACTGTAATTAGCGAGAATGAACAACTTCCTCATTTTTACCCAATTCACCAGGGCATTGTAACACTCAGTCATCTCATTTCCTTCCAGAGCTGTAAAGGTGTCGTGATTTCAGTCTCCCTGCAGTGGAATTTTTCTGCAGCACGGAGCCTGGTCTTTGCACTTTGGGGATGTTTTTGACGGCTGGGTCTGACAGCATGAAGGGAAATTGTTCACATTTGTGTCTCGGATGCTGTCTTGAGCGGTGTTGATTTTCCTCCAGTCAGAGCTGTTCCCAAGGACTTCCTGGTTTTAAGCGCAAAAGCCTCAGGAAGGGTGAGCTGCCTTTAAAGGTCAGCTGCCCCAGCATGTACGGTCACTCTGAAATCGTGCAGACGGCAGCCCAGAGCAGTGCTTCTGTGCTGATCCAGGAGTATCTCTGGCCTGGTTCCCTGCAGGGAGTGGGAGGCCTGTGGCATTTCTCTGGGCTGTCCTCCATGCCCGGGATGTCTCCCCGTAGCCATCTGTGAGAACGATTGGACTCTCATCTGTTGCTCAATAGATGTTTGCGTTGTTCAAGCACCTCCACCAAGAAAAGATGGACTGACTTGGAAATTTTAGAAATACATGTATTTCGGAGCCTAGAAATGAAGTCCAGGAGGGAGCAGCTGGCCTTACGTTTTTGGCACCGAGTCCAGCAGCATTGCTTAATGAGAGCTGCCCGTCTAGCAGGATCAAGGGCCCGGGCTGTGCAGGCTGGTTGGCCCCGTGAACTCTGGGGTTGAGGGTTCACGCCCTGGCGCTTCTGCTTCCAGTCAATCATTTGAAAGTTGCAAACGTCCTCCTACCAGCAACCTTCTCCATTTCAGGATGTCCTGAGTGCCAGGTCCGGAATGCGGGGAGAGAGCAAGCGGCAACCGGTAACAGGTGCTGCGATTGGGACGCCCCGCCCTCCTTTCTCTGTGTGTACCAAGCCCCCAGGGGCTGAAGGGCAGAGGCCTTGAGCCGGCTCACTGGTCCATGATGAGGGCTAGACATTTATCCTTGTTTGCGTCTCTTGCTGCTTCTGAACCTGGCCTCGTCCAGAGGGATTTGCCCCAAGGCCTGACATAGGGATTTAAACCAGGAACAGTCATCTCTGTCCTCATCTACAGGAACTTATCTATTGGAGTAACAGACTCCAAAATGCAGTAGGCCCAAGCAAAATGCATAACCGACTCCCTTTGGACAGGTTTGCCCCAAATTTGCCAATTCCAGATCCTGTATTCCTCAACTAACCCTGTCTTGACTCCCACTTTCATTCTTCTGGGGGTAGGGTGGTGAACTGTTGGCTCCTAGGAAATGTTCCTTGCTTGGAAGTCTCCTTGGTCTGCTGTTAATACAGGTACCCCAGCTTTCTTTGGGTGAGTGTTCGTGTGCTGTATCTTTGACCATCTGTACTGGAGGAACTGTTGAGGCTGTGTCGCCTGCTCGCGCACCTTGTCTAGGTGATGCCCTAGAGCTCATCTTATTTGCACGTGGATTGTCTTAGAGTGTGGAATGAGCTGAGCCATTAAGAATTATATAAGCACAACTTCAGACTTCGAATTCAGGGGTGGGAGCCAGGGGGGAGATGATAAAAGACACTGACGGGCAGATCTACTCGTCCAGTTTGGAGGGTTTCTTTTCTGTTGGGTGACCTGAAGCCACTATGAAGACAGGATGGAATTTGCTAGCAGGTAGATTTTCTAGCTTTTATTTTGATATTATCTTTCATCCTGTAGGTATATGTGGTTTCTGCCAATATGAAGCACTTATTCATTGATTTATTTTTAACACAAGTCTTTTAAAGAGAAGAGTTGAAGTCACGCGGGGCGGGGGGGGTTAAGAGAAAGTTGCAAGCAGAACGCATTCATGAGACGTTGGAATTCTACGCTAAATACTTCTGCACGTACTGTGTGGCACTCGTTGAGCCAAGTCGATCCTGGTCTCAGACTTCAGTAATGTTACAGTCTAGTGGTGGCAGAGAAACAGAAGTAGTAAACAGAATTTACAGAAAGAAATGCTGAGCTGTAATTATGAACAGAGGCACAGAGTGCTTTGTGAAGCAGTTCTAGGGGAACTAGGTTGAGGCAGATGAGGAGAACACTTCACGGGAAATGCTGGTCGAGAAATAATCAAAAATGTTAGCAGTAGGTAAGGAGGTTAGGGAAGGGTGGTCCCAGGAGAGGGACAGAGCAGAGCATTGCTACAGCAGCCAGTGTAGCCGGAGTGCAGGGAATACGGCAAGAATGGTCCAAGATGATGCTCGGGGAATATTCAGGGAGAAGGCCGTGGAGGGTCTCGCAGGCACTGTGGAGGAGTTTCATGGAAAGTATCAAGACACGGAACACTCTGAAAAAGTTTAAGTCAGTGTGTGTGGGTCAGAAGCGGGGATAAGAATGGTGGAAGCAGCACGTCGGGGTATGTGTGATGTGATCCCACTTAGACATTACCTTGGCTGCCCTGGGGGATGAGTTGAAAGACAAGATGCAGTATGGGTTACAGGTAGACCGGTTAGCGGGTTATGTCAGTGAGATGTGAAAGCTTGGAGGTTCTGTGCAGGCGTAGGGAGGAGGTCAGTTAGAGCTCTTTAAGAGAGAAAATCAACAGGACTTGGTGACAGACTGGACACGGAGGGTGAGGCAGACATCAAACATGAACGTTTCATTCTTGGTTTGTGAAACTGGCTGGAGACGGCAAGGTTGGGGGGAAGAGACTCCGAGTGCCTTTTTGGACACATTGCATCTCAGGCACCCCTTAGGCGTCCGGAAGCGATGACCAAGTAACCGGGTCAATATATGGGGCTGAGCTCAGCAGGGAAATGAGAGCTGGAGATAGAGATTTGGGAGGCATCTGCCCAGAGTGGCGAAGGAGGAGACGGTGTGGATGGCGTTGTCTAGGGAGGGATTAAAAAAGAACCGAAGTGGGTTAACATCTCAAAAGCTGCTGTGTGCCGAGATGAGGCCAGACATTCATGGGAATATGTGTGGATGCAGATGACATTGCTGACATCACTGAACACTGTTTGGTAGATGGAAGACACTGAATGCCTGATGCGAGTGAGTGGGGAGGTATGATGAGAAGCGAGGAAACGGAAGCAGAACATCTGAACTGCCCTTTGCGAAGCTTGACGGAAAAGAGGCGGGAGAGAGGGCGCCGAAGCTGAAGGGAGAATAGACTGGGGAAGGGGTGAGATAAGCTTTATTACCTGAAATATTTTACTAAACAACCTTTAATGACCATCATCAAAAGTTGAGCTTTGGGGGTTTCCCTGGTGGCGCAGTGGTTGAGAGTCCGCCTGCCGATGCAGGGGACGCGGGTTCGTGCCCCGGTCCGGGAAGATCCCGCATGCCGCGGAGCGGCTGTGCCCGTGAGCCACGGCCGCTGAGCCTGCGCGTCCGGAGCCTGCGCTCTGCAACGGGAGAGGCCGCAACAGTGAGAGGCCCGTGTACCGCAAAAAAAAAAAAAAAAAAAAAAAAAAAATTGAGCTTTGAGGATAAATAGACCATGCTAAAGAACCAATGTTCATGAAATCATTTTTCTGTCTCTCCTTAATTGGTAATTGGTTTTTGGCCATGACACATTTGCTTGTTAATTGCCATGCTTCCTATTTAGTCGTGCCTTTATAATTCTCTTAGAGAACATGGCTGAAAAAGATTCAGAGGGAGACCTGAATTCCTTTCCATAAATCACCCATATTAAGACAGGACAACGACAAGAGAGGTTCTTCCATAAGCCCTTGACCCCATTTTTATTTTACATTCTTGAAAGTACATCCCACAGGGAAAGGGATCTTGCAAGTTCCACATGTCTCTTTTTATGCTCCTATTATAATCACAAGCAGCTCTCTTCTTCAACCTATTTTGCTTCTCTAATTTACAAAATAATAATTTGTAAAAGAGGGGAATGGGGGCTACTCTCTGGAGTGTGTGGCATGCCCTTCAGGTTGACTTTGAAAAGTGATTAATTACAGCAGCGTCTGTTTCAAAAGTTCAAACTAAATGTACTTCTCAACTCTTACTAAAGGGAATATATTTTACACCTGTGACTTGTGAAAAGGGCTGATCTAAGTCAAAATTATGAAGGAGGTAAAGCGAATCATTAGAACAGGCACACCCTACTCTGTTGAACGAAAGAATCTTTTAATAGCCCTGTAGCCCTGTCTTAAGCACTCGGTAACGGATTCTCCATGAGTTCTGTGATTGCAGAATTGATGTAATTCAGTATTGGAAAGGACTTGTGAGCTCAGAGGCCCAGAGCCATGAGGGGACGTGGCTGAGTCCCCAGCGAGTGAGGGATAGTTAGACAATGCACTGGAGGTTTCAGGCCGCTGGTCCAGTACTATATCTGCTGTGGCCAATCACAGCGTGGGACAAATGTGCCCCGTGCTTGTTTATGTAAATAAAGTTTTATTGGAACAGAGCCACACCCATTCGTTTACACATCCTCTCTGGCTGCTTTCACTCTCCAGCTGCAGAGCTGAGTAGTTGTCAGTATGGCCTGCAAACCCTAGAACAGTCCCTCTCTGACCTTGACAGAAAAGGGGCCGAGACCTGTGCTGCTAGGTAGCATTGGCTGCCAATCCTGGCCGCACTTGAGAATCACTTCAAACAAAAGCGCGGGGTGCTGGGCCACACTCTGGACCTTCTCATCCCATCTTTCAGGACGGGATCCAGAAATTGGCATTTGTTTAAAAAAAAAAAGAAAAAAGATTTTCCTGCTCAGCCAGGTTAAGAGTCACTGCGTTACATCGTGCTGCCTGTAAAGCACATGACCTTGAAAAGACACTTCGGGCTGTAAGTGCGTGTCTATATGGGATACGAGCCTGGAGAACGCCCTCTAGAGCAGCATTTCACACACTGTCCGCTAGTATCAGAATCCCCCGGAGGGCTGGTTGGAACTCTGATCGCTGGGTCCCAGCCCCGCAGATTCTGCCCAGTAGGTCTGGGGTTACACGTGCCAGAGAGCTGGCACGTGTAACAAGCGTGCAGGTGCCACTCACGCCGCAGACCCATGACCGCAGTCTGCAGAGCGCTGACTTAGGTCAGAAAGGCTCGCATCTCTAATGAAAGTCAAGTCCTATTAGCCTGGGGAGGGGGCTGGCGATAGATTTATGGACCAACTGCTGGGATGGTCCCAGACCATGCTGTAAAGACCACCACCCGTCTGCTCAAATCGTGCTCGTCTTCCTCTCCACCCCATCCGGAAGCCCGGAACCAAGCCATTCTTCTTCCAGTCTCCGCTCCTGTACAGGTTTTCTCTTACTGCGTCTTTACATTCTCCGGGGACTATTTTGTGTCTTGTAAAGTAACTGTATTTTGATTAGAGGCCGGATTGGTGGAGGCAGGAAAGTTTCAAGCATAAAAGAAAATGGATATGTTGCGAAGGAGTATAAAAATTAGCAGAAGTTGAATCAGTATTTGTGGAAATCGTGAATGTGAACACACACACTGGCAAAAAAGGCAACAGAGACAGGCAGAGACAGAGGGTGTGGGAACCACAAAAATGATTTTATTTTCAACCAGAAAAAGCAACAGCAATGGAGGGTCTGGGCTGAGGGCCGGGCAGCGTGACTCAAGTGCCAGGGGTTGAATTCGTTCGGGTGCAAGAGGCAGCATACAGAGACCTTTCATTTCCAAGCTAAGCAAATCACATCCAAATCTTTGTGACACTTGTCAGTGGATTTCTATCTACACAGGCTTGGGATTGCTTTTCAGATTTTTCAAGCAATTTTGTAAATTCTTTTTTAAAGGGAAGGAGCCACTGCAGTGAAGGTTTTGGTGCCCCCTTTCTTTTCTTTCTGATATACCAGGCACTGAATCAATTACAGGAAAAGTAAAAAAAAAAAAAATTTGTGAGGGCTCTGATTTTAAAAAACCAAACCAAAATAAGAGTTTCTCATCTGCGGCACGACTGATATTTTGGGCCGGATAATTCTTTGTCGTAGCATCCTACAAAGCGTAGCACAGCCTCTGAAGCAGCAGCCCTGGTCTCCACCCACTAGATGCCAGTAGCACTTCCCCCAAGTTGGGCCAACCAAAGACGACTCCAGGCGTTACCATATCGCCCCTTGGTTCAGAAGCGCTATTTTAGAAACATTCTCCCGCCCCCATTACCGTCTCTGTATCCTTTTTAAACCAGATCATCAGGTTCCCAACACCGAAAGCACGTGTATGCTCCCAGACATGTGGGTCTCTCTGCAGGCCCTGCATCTGTGCCCGGAGCCGAAATGGAATGCCGCGTCCACTGGGGGGCGCTGGTTCGGTTCCTCAGGAAGTCTCTAGATCTCAGTACCATGATAAAATGCCTTTGTCCTCGGGCCTTTGCCTCTTCTCCAGCAGAATCTCTCATCACTATGGGCAGTCAGTTTTTGAAGTCATTTTCTTTGAAAGCTGGAAAGAAAATCTTCACCCAAGCCCACTCTCATCTTCATCCATCTAGATTCCTACTTGAATTTATGGCCAGACACTTGTGACATAGGATCCAGGGTTCTTCATTTGTATCCAGCAGAAAAGAGAGAGGTACCATGTTTCTGAGTTCTGTTATGAGGACTGGCTACATAATTTGCAAGGCCCAGAGCAAAATGAAAATGCAGGCCCCCTTGTCCAAACATTATTAAGCACTTCAAGATGGTCCCAGGGCTGTTCACACAACCGTGACGTCGGACCTGGTAGCCTTGGCTGCCGCTGCATCACTTTTGTGTATTAACGTAATTGGCATTGCCAGCTCTTTCTCCCCTATATCGCGGTGCCTCCTGTGAAGTAAGAACCTCAGAAACAAAAGGCCGCGCCCCCAATCCGTTTAAAGAATTGTACTGCAGCAAATGTTTATAGCGTATATTTTTCTGGCTTTCAAAGAAAATCCACATGGAAATCTTTCTACATCGTTACAGTAATGAAAGTAAACACTGTGGCCTTTCATCATATACATATTTTCCTGTAAATATGACAACATGGAAATAGTCATTGCTATTATCCACAATGTTCTTAAGTTAGCAAAGAGTGAGACTTCCACAACAAAATGATACACAATCCCTCTTGTCCATATAAAAATAACCAGAACACAACCTAAATGGCTTTCAGTGAAAGCTGGAGTAGTAACTTCTTCATATTGAAAAGCATTATAATTCATGGAAATACTGTCCTCGTAAATGCTTTAGATTAACATCATAAGGCAAACTGGAGCATGTATTGTACCTGGAGACCATGATTTTAAGAACCTCAGAAGCTGAGTTTTAGACCCTTTTATTTAAAACCTGTTAGTGTACAAAGTGCATGAAAATATCCATTATTCAGCTACCAAAAAAGTACGTAAAAATCACTAAGCCAACCCTTTTGGTTTATTCAGGCAAGGCCAATGCACTGTTTTTATATCGTAAGAAGAAAAAAATCCCGTTAAGTTTCCAGAGAATGATTAATGTTTTTTTTCCATTGAGGCGTCCATCTTTTAGATGTGAAATTGTCCTAAGTCGCTAACAAAATATTCATCTGGGTATAAATAATATAGTAAATATATAGAATCTATCTGTTAAGAAAAAGGAGCACCTGCCAGTGGAGAGGCCGGAGCACCGGGCGAGCCACCCGTGAAGTCCAGACTCGTCATCACATAACACGATGCTGAAACAGTGGGTCTATGGACGAATTTCAAAGAAACAGTTGGTTGATTTGCTCAAAAACAAAATCAGTAAAAACGGTGTCTAAATCCCCCAGTCTGTTCAGTCAAAACGGCCAACCCCGTAGCCCAGATAAATATTTTAGCAAATGAAATGGTTGATAGATGTCACGCCCTTCGTCAAGGTAGAACCAATGCCAGATTCCTGGCCCAAGTCCAAGGACGGCTTAAAAACGTCTTAATTCACGGACCGCTCCAACGTGTCAGGTCAGCACCCCAAGCATCCCATCTGACACGGCGTTGCCAGGTTCTACTAGCAGGTTCCGGAGTGGGAACAGTGAGTTTGATTTTTTTTTTTGCTTTTTCTTACAACTCTACGGTAAACTACACTAGAATATAGAGGGACTTCTACATCTTTCAAGATGTGTTTAATAAAAGTCTGTTTATAATAACTTTTGAGGCACGTATACTGGAGAACAGTACTTTATGCAATGTCCCTTGTCATTACCAACTCACATATATTAAGTGTTTTTCGGGTGACTTACAGTTGGATGTGGTAGTGGCAGCTGGGACCACGTGTTGATGTCCTGGAGAGCAAAATCGATCCAAAGTGGTGTTGCCATTTGTGACAGAAAATGTTTATTTCCTCAGCCCCAGAGACAAAACTTATTCGGGGGAGGGGGGGCACAGGACAGCTATTAAACATACTGAAGAAATTTCACAGGCCTAAAGAAACTATTAAAAGGAAATAGATTTCTATCACGTCACAGAATCCCACTTCCGAGGAAACGCAAATCAGCCTGAATTTTTGAATAATCAGTAGGACTCAAGGCGACTTTTTTCAACTGCAATCTCATTCTTCATGTTCTCCCAGCATCCTTAATCCTGGGAAAAACAGGGCAATACGTGGCCAAAGGTTTCAGAACCTTTCTTTCCAGCATGATCCCACCAGCCATCGGAGGGTAATTACAGATTTCACTATGGCAGATTCCAAGCTCCCGAGTCGTCTTTCCATTCTCCCTCTTCCTCTCTCCATCCTACACGACCCAATAAATTTTTCTGACATCGCAGTTAGAACACTTCAAGATAAACCAGAGTAAGAAAGCCTGTTTACTTCCCTACTAGATTCAAAACTACTTTTTATTTTGAAAATAGCTGCATACTGTTATGCAGTGTTGGGGTGACAGGACCTCCCATGGGATCCGTAGGACATAGGATGTGAGAAGGGTAGATAAGCACACAAAACGTTTTTCTTGAGCCCAGACACTGTGCTGAAATAAAGGTGGTCAAGAGCTGGTACACTTACGGGCCTCCTAATGTGCAAAACCAGAGAATTCCTAAGAGTTGTAATCCTGGTTATGTTCCTTTTATAAATAATCTATAAATTTTCCTGTAAATACAAAAAAAAAGGTGAAGAAATTATTAAAGCCTGTACTTGATACAAAACACAGTGAAAGGGAGGAATCGCCCGTTTGGAGTCCTATCTTAGCTGATTTCTGGATACTTTTTGGTGAGATTTAATCACATTCTGGAAGCCTCTGTTTTCTGTGTCCCCGAAATGGTGGCCACCACCCTTTTCATTCCCCGGAAGACAGCTCCGCGCTGCCACGTGCTCACGGCAGCTGCTCGGTGCAGTCTAGATGGTCTGGGATGGGAAGGCCGGTTATGATGGTCAGACATTTGTTCCACACGGTGAAGGTGGGGCACACAGGCTGCGAGAATGTGATGTCGAAAGTGTAGAGGTGGATGGAGTTCAAGGCATCGTAGAACGCGATGGAGCCGTTATCGTAATCCAGCAGGATGCCGACGCGCCGGAGGTGGGGGGCTGGCTCGATGGGGATCTCCTTGCTGTTGTGTCTCACCACCCAGGTATTGTGGCAGCGGCACAGCGCCCATGAAGCAGAGTTCTTGCCAATCCACTCATGCTTCGGGGCTGATTTGTAAGCGAGGCCAATGGCATACCTGCAGACACAAAACAGCAACGACAAAAACCATGAGCCATGTTGCACACACGCGTGAAATCCTCTCTGCGGTCCTCAGGGGTCAGGAAAACGGGATCCTCTTGTCATCCCTGTTCATTCTTCAGTGAAAGCTGGCATGAACCCTGGACCCACGTTCCTCATCTTTTTCCCTTCCGAACATAGAGTGGGCAGAAAGGGGCCACTGTATTGCCCCACATTCCCGTTTTCAGTTCAGACGTTACAAGAGAATTGGAACTTTGGGTTTTGCTGTCTTTTTTTTTTTTTTTTACGTTCACGAAGACCCACGCGACGAATTCTCTAGACCAGTGCCGTCCCGTAGAACTTTCTGCAATGATGGACATGTTCTGCTCTGTTCAGTATGGTAGCCCCGAGCTGCAACATGGCTATTGGGCACTTGAACTGTGGCTGGTGTGAGTGAGGAACTGAACTGGAAATTTATTCAATTTTAATGAAATGAAACTATTTAAAGAGCTCCCAAATTGGACAGCACAACTCTAGACTTCTCCTTTTGACCTTCTTTGAATTTTTCACCTGACGCCTTGTCTGTCATTTTCCATGATTTCAAAAGGCAAGCATGGAGAATGATTTTCATTTAGGGGGATAAGTTCTTTGTCATCTCCCAGCCTCAGTTTTCTCATCTGTAACACAGGGACCGTCACTGTGTCTCAGGGTTATTTTGAGGAGTTCAGGAAAGAATACGTGTACAACCCCAGGCACAAGGCCTGGCATATAATATCCACTAATTGTTATTAGTTTTGCCCAGTGACACGCGACTAATAACTACCAGAATCAGACTTGGAACGTAGAATGATTCAAAAGGCCACAAACTTACATAACACCCTCTAATGCCTTTCCTCACCAGAAGAGCCCCTTTGGTTTTATTTCCTACTATACTTTTAAAAAATCTGACTGTCTCTGAGAAGGTGGGTATTCTCCTTATTCTAAATGTCCTCACTGCTCAAAAAAAAAAAGTTAAGAATTCTTTCTACAGTGTTCTAAGCTGCTGAATCTGTTTTCACCCTGCTGAAGTTTGCCTCCATAATATTTGTAGTATTTCATAGTTATTGAGATAAGCAAACCCCATCATTCTCAATAAATAGTGAGTGATTCAGAGTTCCATTCTTACAGGAGAAACTAGTCTAGCTGGATATTGACGTATGGTACCTTACCCACTGCAGAGAGAAAAACTTCATGGGTCTTTGATTAAAAAAAGAGACATTCTTTCAAAAATCATATGCTGGATGTAAAGTACAATAAGAGAACACACCATGACTGAATTAAAAGAGGATGGACTTGGTCATCTGTTCAGCCCAGGGTACCAGCCTGTGTGCCGTCAAACCGGCCTCTTCTCTTCCCTCGTCAATCCTGCTCTGCATCTCAGGGACAATCCTGGGGCTGCATTTCCCAGAGTCCTCCTTCCAATAAGAGTCTGCATCAGATTCAGCCACTGACACCCTTGCACAAGATCCAGAAGTTCTAACAGGAGGGGAAACACTTTTCCAGACAGTAGACAGCAGAGGTGAGGTCTGTGGAAGCTTCCAGGCAAAAGTTGTCTCTGGGCTGTGGGTAGCTTTCCAGCTTCATGGACTGGGGCAGTGGGCTCCCTGATCTGCGCTCCCAGCCCTTCCAGGGCCCCTGGAAGCCTCTGGCTCTCTTCCTCCTTGGTGTACCTAGAATGACTTCTGTTGTTCTCAGAACCCTAACAGCTGCCATTTCCCTTTTCAGATAATGTAGCACTTGCCTTTGCATCACAACAGAGCTGCATGTCTGTACTGGTTCCTTCTTGTTGCTACACACTGTTTTCATTTTTTGTTAAAGAACTTTGACGTTTCTTTTCCATATGAACCTTAACTGAACCCCCTACGAAGCAGCTGTGGCAGGTATGACTGACTTCATGTAGCAAGGGGGAAACCAAGAGGTTAAAATGAGGGGCCCCGGTGGCGCAGTGGTTGAGAGTCCGCCTGCCGACGCAGGGGACGTGGGTTTGTGCCCCGGTCCGGGAGGATCCCACGTGCCGCGGAGCGGCTGGGCCCGTGAGCCACGGCCGCTGAGCCTGCGCGTCCGGAGCCTGTGCTCCGCAACAGGAGAGGCCACAGCAGTGAGAGGCCCACGTACCGCAAAAAAAAAAAAAAAAAAAAAAAGAGGGGCAAAGTCCAGACTCGCTTAACCCGGGGCCCAGTAATCTTTGCGTGAACCCACATTAGCACCATTTCCTGAAACACCAAGAGCACGTTAACAGCCTTAGAGTAAGAAAATAACTCCGTGTAGAATCCATTAAGCAAAGGAAACCCCCATTATATTATCGTTAATCTGTAAAACTATGTACATCTTTCCACCGAGCTTGAAAGGTGCAGGCAGAAGGCAGTGTTCCATTAAGGTGCGCAGCGAGACTCGGAGAATTCAGAAAGTATAAGAATTATGTTTCTCGGCAGTGTTAACATGCCCCAGGGCATGGATCATAACGTACATGTTAATTTCAAGTCAGGACTATATGTCACGAGAAAATATCTGTGTCATTAGCTGTTGCAAATCAAGGTATTACAGGCATTTGATTGTAAGCGTCACCCTTTCCTCCCAGGAAATGTTCAACTACTTTCTGAGAATTTTCTGCAATGGACACAAGTTTGTAAAGGTCCGAAAGCCTGGCGATTAATTTGAGAACCTTTTCCCCTCCTCCTGAGTTGGTTTTGACATCTGGTGTTTTCAAGGTAGTGCTAATCTATGTTTGTATAAGTGAAGTGGTCTGGTGGAATTCCCCACACCATTCATCAATGGCAATGAGATCATAATGATCAGGTATCATTTATCATAAGTAAGTATTAATGGGATTGTAATTATTTAGACACTGGATTCCATCCCAGATTAACAGAGCCCGTTAATTAACTGGAAATATTTGCTCTTTTGCACCTGCAAAAATTCACTGTATTTTCCTTTGGGCTTTTATCTTGTCCCAGTGCAGCTACAAACTATAAATGCCAGTCTGGCCCAGAGTGGGGGAAGGATTTGTCCTCCACCCTCCAGAGGGATGTTGGAACAGGAATGTTCTGGGCAAAGAGAACCGTGTGGTTGGCAAGAGAAAAGAAACCTACTTGCTTGGCTAATATAGGGACCGTTGTTGGGAGAAGTAAGACACCCAAGTTTATGATTTGACTTACTGGATTTTGCACGACTTGTACCAACACCGGAAAGGACTTAGACACACTGCACTGTCTGCAAAGATTTGAATTGAAAGTTGGTTTTTTTGGGTTTTTTTTTAATAAATAAGAAGTGTTTTAGTATCCTGATCTCAAAAGTAACACTGTTATAACACTCATCATCTTCAAGTTAGGCAGTTTTTTTCTTTTAGGCACAGATTAAACTATCAGTCGTTAAGTACACCACAGTTAGCCCTAAAGCGTATTTTTTTTCATTTCCTTTATGGTTTATTACAGGATACATATTTTTAAAATTTTCCTTGAGGCATAGCTGATTTACAGTGTTGTGTTAGTTTCAGGTGTACAGCAAAGTGAATCAGTTACACATATACATATATCCACTCTTTTTTAGATTCTTTTCCCATATAGGCCATTACAGAGTACTGAGTAGAGTTCCCTGTGCTATACAGCAGGTCCTTACTAGTCATCTGTTTTATATAGTAGTGTGTATCTGTCAGTCCCAATCTTTTCCTCCCCCCACCCTGTATCCATAAGTTTGTTTTCTACATCTGTGACTCTATTTGTTTTGTAAGTTCATTTGTATCATTCCATATATGAGTGATATCATATGATATTTGTCTTTGTTTGACTTGCTTCACTTATTATGATAATCTCTAGGTCCATCCATGTTGCTGCAAATGGCATTATTTCGTTCTTTTTTATGACTAATTATTACAGGATAGTGAATACAGTTCCTTGTGCTCTACAGTAGGACCTTGTTGTTTATCCATTCTATATGTATTGGTTTGCGTCTGCTAGTCCCAAACTCCCAATCCATCCCTACCCGGCCCCTACTTGGCAACCACAAGTCTGTTCTCTACGTGAGTCTGTTTCTGCTTCTTAGAGAGTTTCATTTGTGTCATATTTTAGATTCCACATATAAGTGATATCACATGGTATTTGTCTTTCTTTTTCTGACTTACTTCACTTAGTATGTTCATCTCGAGGTCCAGCCATGTTGCTGCAAATGGCGTTATTTTGTTCTTTTTTATGGCTGAGTAATATTCCATTGTATATAGGTACCACATCTTCTTTATCCATTCCTCTGTCCATGTACATTTAGGCTGCTTCCATGTCTTGGCTGTTGTAAATAGTGCTGTTGTGAACACAGGGGTGCATGTATCTTTTCGAATTAGAGCTGTCTCTGGACATATGCCCAGGAGTGGGATTGCTGGGTCATATGGCAACTCTATTTTTAGTTTTTGGAGGAACTTCCGTACTGTTCTCCATAGCGGCTGCACCAGTTTACATTCCCACCCATGGTGGAGGAGGGCTGCCTTTTCTCCACACCCTCTCCACGACTTGTTATTTGTAGACTTTTTGATGATGGCCAGTCTGACCGGTGTGAGGTGGTACCTCATTGTAGTTTTGATTTGCGTTTCTCTAATAATCAGCGATGTTGAGCATCTTTTCATGTGCCTCTTGACTGTCTGTCTGCATGTCTTCTTTGGGAAAAGTCTGTTTAGGTCTTTTGCCCATTTTTTGATTGGGTTGTGTGTTTTTGTTGTTGTTGTTGAGTTGTATGAGCTCTTTGTATATTTTGGAAATTAAGCCCTTGTCGGTCGCATCATTTGTGAATATTTTCTCCCCGTCCATAGGTCATCTTTCTGTTTTGTTTATGGTTTCCTTTGCTGTGCAAAAGCTTGTAAGTTTGATTAGGTCCCATTTGTTTATTTTTGCTTTTATTTCTACTGCTTTGGATTCCTATTGCTTTGGTAGACTGACCTAAGAAACCATTGGTACGATTTGTGTCAGAGAACGTTTTGCCTATGTTCTCTTCTAGGAGTTTTAGGGTGTCATGCCTTATGTTTAAGTCCTTAAGCCATTTTGAGTTTATTTTTGTGTATGGTGAGAGGGTGTGTTCGAACTTCATCGATTTACATGTGGCTGTCCAACTTTGCCAACACCACTTGCTGAAGAGACTGCCTTTTTCCCGTTGTATATTCTTGCCTCCTTTGTCGAAGATTAATTGACCGTAGGTGTGTGGGTTAATTTTGGGGTTCTCTATTCTGTTCCATTGATCCATATGTCTGTTTTTGTGCCAATACCATGCTGTTTTGATTACTGTAGCTTTGTAGAAGTATTGTCTGAAGTCTGGGAGGATTATGCCTCCTGCCTAAAGCGTAATTATAATGTTTCAAAAATACAGCATGGTGGTTAAGAGCGGGGGTTAGCAAACTACAACCCATGGGCCAAATATGGCCCTCCGCTTGTTTTCATAAATGAAGTTGTATTGGCACCCAGCCACACCCATGCATGGATGTGTGGTCTATGGCTGCTCTCCCACCAGCACAGTAGAGGTGAGCAGTTGAGACAAAAATCATCTGGCCTGCAAACCTAGAGATACTGGCTCTCTGGCCCTTTACAGACAACGTTTGTGGACCCTTGGTTAACAGCTTGTACCCTGATTACAGACTCCCCAACTCTGTCACTATGAGCTTTGTGCCCTTGGGCCTCGGTCATCTCGTCTGTAAAATGGGATATTAGCACCTACCTTTGTGGGGCTGTTAGGATGAATAAATGAGTGACCATTCGTAAAATGCTTAGGCCAGTGCCTGGCACATAGCTGTGCTAGGTAAGGGCTGGCTAAATAAAAACCATAATTGCTCAGAAAGGGAGCTCGTTAAGTGGGCATCTGTGAGACAGATGGCCAGGGTGAGAGGTGCAGTTTATGGCTGTGGAATAGGCAAGGTCAGCTTTGTAAGGTGAACTTGGTAGGGTTAACTAATTCCCACGGAGACTGCCCTGCCCTCCACCCCTTAGGCTCAGAGAACTCAATGGGCTCAAAGCACTGGGCTGGATCTGAGGGGCCCTCTGAAATGAGTCCTGGCCAAGGATCACTGCTTCACCCCCAGCCCCCAAATAGCTCTCAGCTATTTGTACTGATGGGCCCAGTCTAGAATCACAAAACGTACAAGGCGACAGAAATTAGTTTAAGTGATGAAGAGCAGGAGTTTAGAGCAGGAATTGGAGAACTCACTCTGTAAAGGGCCAGAGAGCTAATCATTTTGGCTCCATGGACCACAGGATTGTGTTTTACCTCAACTCTGCTGTGTGGCTCAAAGGCAGCCATAGACACTGTGGAAAAGGATGACCTGGCTGTGTCCCCATAAATAGTTTATTTACAAAAACAGACAGTGGGCTGGGTTTGGCCCAAGGGCTGTAGTCTGCTGACCCATGCTTTAAGGCATGAAAGAGCAGTGTTCGCATACTAGCTAGCTCTCCCTGGGACCAGGGCTCAATTCTTGCTGTAAATAAAAAATGGATGGCGTTAAAACGAGTACTTTTTCTTATTGGCCGAATGGTAGACTAGACGATTGCTTGGTATATTTCCACTCCCTCCTCTCAACTCCACGTGAAGAAAATATACTTCCCTGCACCACTAGCCTTGGGCTTGGCCACGTGACTGGCTTTGGCCAAGAAGAAGTTAGCAGACATGATGCAAGCAGTGCTTGGAAATGTGCTTGCAGAGTTGGGCTTGCGCTCTTGGGCTCCTTGAGAAGGACGTGGCCTGGGTAGCCCACATGTCCAAAGAGGATGAAGAAACCCATAGAACAGACCTAGATCCAACCTCCAGCTTAAAGCAAGGCCCAGTTAAGATTAGCCTTGAGCAGCTAACCCACAGATGTGGGTGTCGATGAGCAATAGTAAATTATTGTTGGTTGAAGCCACTGAATTTTGGGGTGTTTGTTACGCAGCATTACTGTAGCAACAGCTGACTGATCAAGATTTCCTGCATATCATTATTCAAGATGGACCCTGGTATGTGTTGATGCTCTGACAAAGTCCAGAATAAGATGTGCCTTTTTATAGTTGTAGGACAACATCCATCAACAGATGAATGGATAAAGCAGATGCGGTGTGTGTGTGTGTATCTACACACACCGGAATACTACTCAGCCATAAAAAAGAACGAAATAATGCCATTTGCAGCAACACGGACAGACCTAGAGATTATCATACTAAAGTGAAGCAAGTCAAACAAAGACAAATATCATATGGTATCACTTATGTATGGAATCTAAAATATGACAGAAAAGAATTTATTGACAAAACAGAAACAGACTCACAGACGTAGAAAACAAACTTTCGGTTACCAAAGTGGAAAGGGGAGAGGGATAAATTAAGAGTTTGGGATTAGCAGACACAAACTACTATGTGTCAAAGAGATGGGGGACAAGGTCCTGCTGTGTGGCGCAGGGAGCTATGTTCAATACCTTGTAATAATCTGGGATGGAGGAGAACGTGAAAGAATATATTTAGATAAAATTGCCTACCATGTGCTTCCGCTTATGACCACTTCCCAGTAATGCCGGCCACTGTCAATGAACACGTTTCCAGCTACGCCATAGCTGCCTTGGCTGGTGAAGCGTTCAGGCGTGTGGCTCTTTTTGGAGGATGACTCATCACGTTCTACTGTCAAGTTATCGTGGGACACCTTTAGCTTGCGATGTGCAGATTTGGGGTCCAGTTTAAATGGTTGGCCTGGAAACGGTTACAAAACAGAAAGCGGAAGATGAAAAGAACTGTTGATTTTAACACGAGCTTGAACGTATTTTCAGAATCAGCTTTAAAAAGTACCGGAAAATGGTAACAAGCACGTCCCTGCCATCATGGGCTCGCAGTCAGTCAGTTCTAGGATGCAGGGGTGCTACGCTCACAGTTTGACAACAGCTCGGGCGAGGATCCACCAGAACATGCGGTGTGAGCTATCCTGGGGGAAGCCCAGCTGTACACCCGCGGCACAGGTACATACTGGCTGAACGGCATCCGGGAAGGGAGGAGAAAATGAAGGCTTCATTTTCAACCATTCCCATGTTCAATCAATCAGCTTAAAATGGGTTCACGCTCAGTAGACTTCAGACCAGGAACCAAACAGGTCAAGACTGCAGGTTTTCACGTACAGAATAATCTACAGGCTTATATTACTTTGAGATTATTCCAAATTAAAGCAGTCCTCTCACGAGCTTACAGTGACTATAAAGTTGTCTGTTTTTCACAAGATCAGGCAAACAGCGTGATGGTGACACCTGGGTTTTGCCTCGTGAGTTCATTTGTATATATAAGAAGGTCCTCTCTCTTTCACATTTGTGTTTTGAAAATTGAACCATTATAAAATCTTGGGAGAATCGCACCTGAACATCTTGTTGTTAACTGTTACTTCTTTGAGAATTCACCATTGGTGTGGAGGCCACCCTGTCATTCAACACGACGTCGGTACAAGGCACTTAAAAGGCAGGAAATGAGGTACAACGTGATGCAAACAAACACCATGATGTTCAAACTCCACAGCCACTGGCAGCTGGGAGGCTGCTTCCGCGCAGTGCACGGGTCTCAGACAATCACAGGAAAAAGTCTGGTAAATCTGACTGTGGCAGTACACGGTGGCTGAGAAACTGAGGCAGCGAGCCTGGAGCAGTGTGTGTGACATCGCATGCAGGTGGGCCAAAGGATTTCTAGTCGCTGCTTGGATACAGACATGACATCAGCACTTCTAAAATCCTTTCTTTTAGCTCGGGGACCGGCACACTTTTTCTGCAAGAGGCCAGATAGGAAATATTTTCAGCTACGTTGGCCATGTGTTTTCTTCTGGGGCTATTGAACACTACTGTCCTCGCACGGAGACAGCCAGAGACATAGGTAAACAGATGGGCGTGGCTCCGTGCCAGTAAAAGTTTCTTTACAAAAACAGGCAGCTGAATCTGGCCCACGGGCTGTACTTTGCTGACCCATTTTAGATTTCTGTTCATATCAGAGGAAAGCTTAAAGGGGAGCTGAGAAAATCCTCAAGTGCCCAGCAGGCAGTGGCTATTCTCAAAGCTGGATTCCATGTGTAGTTTAAATTTTACCTTGGCTTGTTTAAAAAAAAAAAAAAAAAAAAAAAAACAAAACAACTGTCCTCGGGAATGATCACACCAGCAACTATTAGGGATAAAGTATGAACTAAGACAAGAAGAGTCTGAAGATAGTTTGGCTTATGGTGTGATAAACCATAACAGGAAAGGACATGAGAAAGAATGTATATAACTGAATCGCTTTGCTGTACGGCAGAAATTAACCCAACATTGTAAATCAACTGTACTTCAATAAAATTGGAAAAAAAGGAAAAAAAAAAAAGGTGGAAGATAGAACGTGCGTAAAAATCATTGGACCCTAATGGGCGGATTAGGAAGGCGTTCCGTAAAGGCGCGCACCCATCATTGACCATGAAGGCCGTGATCTGCTTGCCCTTCTTCCAGTGAGGAAGACCAGAACGTTACAGCCACCGAACAGACTGGCCTTCTAACGGTGAACTACGTCGTGTTTGCTTCAGCTCCCGGCTTCACCGACACATGCATGGAGCAGGGTCATGCCGTCTGATGTCAGGCCCAACCCCCTGCCTTCTCGGAACAAATTCCACTTGCGCCTCGGATGTGTTTCTCAAGGAAACTATGACCTACTCTGTCTAGGTTCAAGGCTTTCGCTTTGATGAGGGCAAATGAGCGCAGGGGACAAATTAATCATTGACTTACTTGGCTAAACAATTCAAGGCACTGTAGGACTTGTACACCTAAGAGTTTAACAAACTATAGCCCGCAGGCCAGATTCAGCCCACTGCCTGTGTCAATAAAGTTTTGATGAAGCACGTGCTTTTTGCACGACAGAGTTGAATACCTGTGACCAAGACCATTTGACCCGCACAGCCCCAAATAGTTACTCTCTGGCACATTACAGAAAAAGTTTACCGACCTCTTGTACGTAAGTTAATAACATCTGGTCAATGATTGCATGTCTAGACACAGAAGATGACATTACCTGTCTATATGAAATGAATACATTATGTTTGGTAAAACCGGTGAATTACAAGCAAGATGTCTCTTAGATCTACTCTATAGAATTAACCTCAGTATAGGTATATATTCATTTTTTTGCTTAGTTACTCTCTGAGGACGTTTTCTTCTTTACCAGCAGAAACACGGAGAGGAGAAATTAGCTTATGTTTAAGAGTTATGTATCTTAAACACGTATACCTGGGATAAAGTTACTTGACTACTGAAATCAAGGATCTGGCTTAAATGAGGGTTCCTCTTAAAAAGTAATTGCTGTTGGCTGGCAACCCTAGAACGCGCTGCGATATTGACACACTCCAAGTGACTTTCTCTTGGGAGGTCTTATGCAAAGAAATACCATATTGTACAGCATAATATTTCTAGCTCAGAAAGATGTAAAGAAAGATGAGCATAAAATAAAACCCAGGTGGGCAGAGAGAGGGGGAGATGACAGTGTTACAAGACGCACGTACCGCCTGGCTCGCCCTGTGTTGTAGGGGCCATCCTGAGGATTGTGGGACGTTTCCCGTCATCCCTGGCCTCTAACCACTAGACACCAGTAACATCCATCCCAGCTGTGACAACCAAAAATGACTCCAGACGTGGCTCAGTGTCCCTCGGGGGACCAGAATCACCTCTGAGTGCGAACCACAGGCCTGGACAGCTATCTGGAGTAAGAGAATTCCTGAAGAAAGAGTTAGTAATTTGCTATTCCGCTATGGAAAAGAATACTGTCTGCCAGTTACAGCGCCCCGACTCTGTGTCAGGCTTGGAACCGAGAGGAATCTGATGCAAAACCCACGATCGCACACTGGCTCTTTGCTTGCTTTCTGAGGCTGTCAGCAATACCCGCGACCGAGAAAAGGAAAAGAAGGGGCGCTAGAGGCAGCTGAAAGGAGAGCAGATGAGACACGACAGCTCTGCTGAGCTGGCGGCACGTACTGTTTGTCTTCAACTTCCCAGGCTCGCTGCTGCGGCTGCCCGCCTGGTTGATGGCCTTGACGATGAAGATGTACTTGGTGCCGCTCTGCAGACCGTGGACGGTGTAGTGGTTCTGCTTGATGTTGGGCACGATCATCCAGCTATCGGCCGAGTTACACAGACCTGCAAAGCCAAGCAGACGTGATGGGTTCTTTGGTGCAAGCATGGGGTAGATCTGCATAATGTTAAGGTCGCAGGGTTTTCGGTTATTTGAACCGCAAGTGGAGAGCTTTGTCACTTCTCAGGGAGGCCACCAGTCATCTCAAGGGCTCCGTCTCCTGCCTATAACTAGGAGGGCAACCTGTAGTTATTATTATATGTTCCTGCTGTGTGCTCTAAGTGGAAAGACCGACTAAGGTGATTATATTGCAAATCCCGTTCAGTGCGGCTAGGAGCAGCGAGGATTATTCCGTCCAGGATCTTAAGCACCGTCTAGGTGCATGACGGGTTACTAGGTGCCGTGGGACGAAAAGCAAGCAAGTAACCACGGATCCCTCCCCCAGTTCTCACGATGATGACCGTTCAGTGTTTGATCTCATCCATTTTGAGACTCACAGGAGGTGAGGGAGAGACCTGGGTCACGTATGAGAAACTGACTTCACTAACGCAGATGTAGTAGGTTGCATTTCTTGCCTCTCCTTCTTCACCCTGCCCTGGATCCACGTCTAGGTGACTTTGCAGTTGCTCCTTCTAAAGACACGGGGTATAATTCTCTTACCTCGTAGCTTTGGATTTGGCCACGTGACCTGCTTTGGCCACTAGAATGAGGCTGAAACGGTAACGTGCCAGTGGCCAGAGGAGGCATTACAAGGCCTTGAGGGTTTGTTGCCCCCTCGTGCCACTGCCACAGGGAGGACGTGCCCGATAATCTGCTCCTCTCATCGACTGCCCAGCCGAGTTGGGAGTGAGGCCAGCAGAGACTGGCCAGCACCAGGGCAACTTCTGACAGGGGACCAAAGAGAACGCTCATTGGGGTTGTTTGTGACCCAGTACTCTCCTGGTCGTACTTCAGTGAGTCAGGACATGTGTCCCTAAGAGAACCCTGGAGTGGCAGCACCTGAGGGCAGCTCAGGGCCCAGGGTGGCTCTGAGCAAAGCATCAGTAGGGATTGTGACCAGCTGCATCCCTAGCATGGCTGGTTCCAAAGAGCAGGGCTGCACCCCGGCCGCATCCTGCAGGATGTGGTCTGAGGGGCAGGCTGCGGATGTAGGAGGCTTTGGAAGAACATGTAGGAAAGAGGAAGCCGTCTTGTTTTTCAGCTGGCTGACGCTGAAAGCATTTCTTTGGTACTGGGCCCGACTCTCCTCTCCGCCCACCAATCTCCACGCTAATCGAACCTTTTCCCAGCCCCCTGGTGACCGGGCTGTCGCGGCGTTTCCGGACTCTGGTGAATTTCCTTCACCAACTCTCGGCAGAGGGCTTGGGCCCCTCCACTTCCTGAGGGGCGCTCAACTTGCCTCCCCTCCTTCCCTTTCAGGGGATTTGCAAGTCAAAGGGTTAGTTCTTTTGAGGCAATTTACACCTTAACCATACGCCCAAGAAGCACGTCCCTTCATCTTTCTTTGCTCTTACCTCTTTGAGACTCTAATAAAACATTTCTGTAGAAAGAAACTCACAAACGCATATCCCTACTAACCCACAAATACCTGCACAGCATTTCAAGATGTTCACGGCCCCATGACAGCTGTTTCTGAATCCTGCTAAATACCATCTCCGACTTTTCAGGTCAACATTGTTCACGGTAGTCTCACAGTTGAGATGAACGTGAAAATATTTTGTTAATTGTGAAAATTCACCTCCTACGATTTGTATCTTGGGTGCACAGTATTTGCAGGTGCACATCAGTGAGTCTTAAAATAAGCACACGTATATATAGTCATATACATGAAAAATCCTGTGAATTTTCTCTCACCTCTTTTCACTTCCATCTGTAAACATTTAAACCAGGAGGACTGCAAGAGTTGACAGAGCCGCCATAAAGCAAGGAAATGACGTGAGACTCACAGAAGGGGTTGAGTGTGGTGTGCTTGTTTTCGGAGACATAACAGAGCAACTAAGGCACCATCCCCCCAGCCCCAATTTCCCCCTAATTCTCTGACCAGTTTTCACTTGTATTAGACCCAGGTGAACATCCACAAATGGCTTAGTAACATGGGACTCTCCCAATTACATATCTCTTTTGATACTTTCTCACCTTCCCTTTTCCTTGAACACAGCAGTGACAAGCTCAACGCTTCCAGACAGTGCCACAACCAAATTGTAGATTTTGATCCACCCAAAACTGGATCTCAGCTCTGGGCCCCAAGAAGCCTGTAACTCACTTTATTATTAGCATTTTTTTGAATTTTATTTTATTTTTTTATACAGCAAGTTCTGAATAGTTATCTATTTCATACGTATTAGTGTATCCACGTCAATCCCAATCTCCCGATTCATTCCACCCCGCCCCCCACCACCACCTCCCGCGCTTCCCCCCTTGGTGTCCATACGTTGGTTCTCTACACCTCTGTCTCTATTTCTGCCCTGCAGACTGGTTCACCTGTACCATTTTTCTAGACGCCACATGTAAGCGTTAATATATGATATTTGTTTTTCTCTTTCTGACTTGCTCCACTCGGTATGACAGTCTCTAGGTCCATCCACGTCTCTGCAAATGACTCAGTTTTGTTCCTTTTTATGGCTGAGTAATATTCCATTGTACATATGTACCACAACTTCTTTATCCATTTGTCTGTCGATGGGCATTTAGGTTGCTTCCAGGACCTGGCTATTGTAAATAGTGCTGCAGTGAACATTGGGGTGCATGTGTCTTTTCGAATTATGGTTTTCTCAGGGTATATGCCCAGTAGTGGGATTGCTGGATCATATGGTAATTCTATTTTTAGTTTTTTGAGGAACCTCTATACTGTTCTCCATAGTGGCTGTGTCAATTTACATTCCCACCCACAGTGCAAGAGGGTTCCCTTTTCGCCACACCCTCTCCAGCATTTGTTGTTTGTAGATTTTCTGATGAAGCCCATTCTAACTGGTGTGAGGTGATACCTCATTGGAGTTTTGATTTGCATTTCTTTAAGAATGAATTAGTGACGTTGAGCTGCTTTTCATGTGCCTCCTGGCCATCTGTGTGTCTTCTTTGGAGAATAAGGTCTATGTGGGTCTTCTGCCCATTTTTTGATTGGGTTGTTTGTATTTTTTTGACACTGAGCTGAATGAGCTGTTTATATATATTTTAGAGATGAATCCTTTGTCCGTTAATTCGTCTGCAAATATTTTCTCCCATTCTGAGGGTTGTCGTTCCCGTTGCTGTGCCAAAGTTTCAGTAGGTCCCATTTGTTTATTTTTGTTTTTATTTCCATTTCTCTAGGAGGTGGGTCTAGAAGGATCTTGCTGTGATTTATGTCATAGAGTGTTCTGCCTATGCTTTCCTCTACGAGTTTGATAGTGTCTGGTCTTACATTTAGGTCTTACGTCCTTTTTGAGTTTGCTTTGTGTGTGGTGTTAGGAAGTGTTCTAATTTCTTTCTTTTACCTGTAGCGGTCTAGTTTTCCCAGCACCACTTATTGAAGAGACTGTCTTTTCTCCATTGCATATTCTTGCCTCCTTTATCAAAGATAAGGTGACCATATGTGTGTGGGTTTCTCTCTGGGCTTTCCCTCCTGTTGCATTGATCTATATTTCTGTCTTTGTGCCAGTAGCATACTGTCTTGATTACTATAGCTCTGTAGTATAGTCTGAAGTCAGGGAGCCTGGTTGTTCGAGCTCCGTTTTTTCCCCTCAAAATTGCTTTGGCTATTTGGAGTCTTTGGTGTCTCCATACAAATTTTAAGATTTTTTGGTCCTAGTTCTGTAAAAAAAAAAAAAAAAAAAAAAAGCCATTGGTAATTTGACAGGGATTTCACTGAATCTGTAGATTGCTTTGGGAAGTAGAGTCATTTTCACAATATTGATTCTTCCAATCCAAGAGCAGACGGTGTATCTCTCCATCTTTTTGTGTCATCTTTGCTTTCTTTCATCAGTGTCCTATAGTTTTCTGAGTATAGGTCTTTTACCTCTTTTGGTAGGTTTCTTCCTAGGTTTATAATTCTTTTTGTTGCAGGGGCGAATGGGATTGTTTCCTTAATTTCTCTTTCTGATCTTTCGTTGCTGGTGTATAGGAATGCCAGAGATTTCTGTGCATTAATTTTGTATCCTGCAACTGTACGAAATTCATTCATTAGTTCTAGTAGTTTTCTGGTGGCATCTTTAGGACTGTCTATGTATAGTATCGTGTCACCTGCAAACAGTGACAGTTTTACTTCTTCTTTTCTGATTTGGATTCCTTTTATTTCTTTTTCTTCTCTGATTGCTATGGCTAAAACTTCCAAGACTATGTTGAATAAGAGTGGTGAGAGTGGACAGACTTGTCTTGTCCTCTTTGATTTCTTCAGTGATCTCTTGGTTATTTAGTAACGTAGTGTTTACCCTCCATGTGTCTGTGGTTTTTATGGGGTTTTTTTCCCTGTAATTCATTTCTAATCTCATAGTGTTGTGGTTGGAAAAGATGCTTGATATGATTTCAATTTTCTTAAATTTACCAAGGCTTGATTTGTAACCCAAGATATGATCTGTCCTGGAGAATGTTCCATGTGCACTTCAGAATAAAGTGTATTCTGCCACTTTTGGGTGAAATGTTCTAAAAATATCAATTAAATCTAGCTGGTCTATTGTGTCATTTAGAGCTTGTGTTTGCTTGTTAATTTTCTGTCTGGATGATCTGTCCATTGGTGTGAGGTGTTAAGGGTCCCCCACTATCACTATGTTACCGTCGATTTCCTCTTTTATAGCTGTTAGCAGTTGCCTTACGTATTGAGGTACTATGTTGGGTGCATATATATTTATAATTGTTACATCTTCTTGGGTTGATCCCTTGATCATTATGTAGTATCCTTTCTTGTCTCTTGTAACATTCTTTCTTTTAAAGTCTATTTTCTCTGATATGAGCATTGCTACTCCAGCTTTCTTTTGATTTCCATTTGCATGGAATGTCTTTTTCCATCCCCTCACTTTCAGGCTGTATGTGTCTGAAGTGGGTCTCTTGTAGACAGCATATATAAATATGGGTCTTGTTTTCGTATCCATTCAGTGAGCCTGTGTCTTTTGGTTGGAGCATTTAACCCATTCACTTTTAAGGTAATTATTGATATGTATGTTTCTATTACCATTTTCTTAATTGTTTTGGGTTTGTTTTTGTAGGTCCTTTTCTTCTGTTGCGTTTCCCACTTAGAGAAGTTCCTTTAGCATTTGTTGTAAAGCTGGTTTGGTGGTGCTGAATTCTCTTAGCTTTTGCTTGTCTGTAAAGCTTTTGATTTCTCCACTGAATCTGAATGAGATCCTTGCCCAGTAGAGTAATCTTGGTTGTAGGTTCTTCCCTTTCATCACTTTAAACATACCATGCCACTCCCTTCTGGCTTGCAGAGTTTCTGCTGAGAAATCAGCTGTTTACCTTATGGGAGTTCCCTTGTATGTTATTTGTCGTTTTTCCCTTGTTGCTTTCAGTAATAATTTTTGCCAGTTTGATTACTATGTGTCTCGGCGTGTTTCTCCTTGGGTTTATCCTGCCTGGGACTCTCGGTGCTTCCTGGACTTGGGGGGCTATTTCCTTTCCCATGTTAGGGAAGTTTTTTGACTCTAATCTCTTCAAATATTTTCTCTGGTCCCTTCTCTCTCTCTACTCCTTCTGGGACCCCTCTAATGGGAATGTTGGTGCGTATAATGTTGTCCCAGAGGTCACTTAGGCTGTCTTCATTTCTTTTCATTCCTTTTTCTTTATTCTGTTCCGCAGCAGTGAATTCCACCATTCTGTCTTCCAGGTCACTTATCCGTTCTTCTGCCTCAGTTATTCTGCTATTGATTCCTTCTAGTGTAGTTTTCATTTCAGTTATTGTATTGTTCATCTCTGTTGGTTTGTTCTTTAAGTCTTCTAGGTCTTTGTGAAACATTTCTTGCATCTTCACTACCTTTGCCTCCATTCTTTTTCTGGAAGGTTGCCTGTCTCCACTTCATTTGGTTGTTTTTCTGGGGTTTTATCTTGTTCCTTCATCTGGTACATAGCCCTCTGCCTTTTCATCTTGTCTGTCTTTCTGTGAATGTGGTTTTTGTTCCACAGGCTGCAGGACTGTAGTTCTTCCTGCTTCTGCTGTCTGCCCTCTGGTGGATGAGGCTATCTAAGAGGCTTGTGCAAGCTTCCTGATGGGAGGGACTGGTGGTGGGTAGAGCTGGCTGTTGCTCTGGTGGGCAGAGAGCAGTAAAACTTCAATCTGCTTGTCTGCTGATGGGTGGGGCTGAGTTCAGTCCCTGTTCGTCGTTTGGCCTGAGGTGACCCAGCGCTGGAGGCCACAGGCTCTTTGGTGGGGCTAAGGGCGGACTCTGGGAGGGCTCATGCCAAGGAGCACTTCCCTGAACCTCTGCTGCCAGAGTCCCTGCGGTGAGCCACAGCCCCTCCCCGCCTCTGCAGGAGACCCTCCAACACCAGCAGGTAGGTCTGGTTCAGTCTCCTATGGGGTCACTGCTCCCTCCCCCTGGGTCCGGATGTGCACACTACCTTGTGTGTGCCCTCCAGGAGTGGAGTCTCTTTCCCCCAGTCCTGCAATCAAATACAGCTAGCCTTTGAAGTCCGATTCTCTGGGAATTCCTCCTCCCATTGTCAGACCCCTAGGTTGGGAAACCTGACGTGGGGCTCAGAAACTTCACTCCAGGGGGTGGACTTCTGTGGTATAACTAACTGTTCTCCAGTCCTGTGGGAGCCACCCACCCAGGGGTTATGGGATTTGATTTTATTGTGATTGCAGCCCTCCCACTGTCTCACTCTAGCTTCTACTGTGTCTTATGGATGTGGAGTATCTTTTCCAGTGAGTTCCAGTGTCTTTCTGTTGATGAGCGTCCAGCAGTTAGTTGTGATTCAGGTGCTCTCGCAAGAGGGAGTGACCACACGTCCTTCCACTCTGCCATCTTCCCACCAAATCCAAATGTCTTTAAAACGAGCTTGGCGTGTGTGTATGGATGGAGTGGGTGGGATATATATGTTGTCAAGCAGGGCTTAACCCCAAACTTAACTTTTTTCCAATTTCTGTTTTCCCCCTTGCTTTATCCAATAATTATTTCACAACTTCCCCGTTACTTTCAACCTCAGTGCACATCGCACCTGTTCCCCTTTCCCCAGCACAGGCTGGGCCTGTGCTTTGGGGAGCTACAGTGGGCCAGATGGTTTTTCCACTCTTCTCCTCTTTGTCCCCCTCTAAGCACTCGAAATCCAGACGAGGGGCCTTGTGTGTCTCTCGGACATCTTTTTCTCCCACTTGTAAGCTGTAGATTCTCCGCTCACTGCAGTGAGCTGCTTCTTTGACTCAGGGTTTCTCTGCTGCCTCATGCCAACTTTGGGATCCCCTCTGGCGTTGACGGTCTCTGTGCAGTATGGTGTGCTCACTCCCATGCTGAATCCTCTCATCTACAGCCTCATTAAAGCATGCTTTTTCTTACCCTCCTTGTCACTGACCTCCCCCAAGTGAAGCCTCTTCTTAATTGCCTGGCTGTCCAGTGGTTAAGACTCTGTGCTTCTACGGCAGGGGGCGCGGGTTCGATCCCTGGTCAGGGAACTTTTACTCCCAGTAGTGCCTCCCTGGGCAGATCCTGAGCAAACCCAGGTCCCGTCAGCACGGACGTAGCCCCACATTCTCCTGAAGCCCAAATCCCAGCGAGTACTCTGGAGACTGAACTCCTGTTGCACGGAAGCTGGCCCTTCTAGTCCCAAAGCGGAAGCCCTGGCAGCGCGTGTAACTCACTTTAGATATTTAATAAGAGCATTACACTAGTAATAAAGCAACAGACACAGAAAACAAACTTACAGTTACCAAAGGCGAAGGGACAAATTAGGAGTTTGGGATGAACATATGCACACTATTCTATATGAAACAGATACTCAACAACCTCCTACTGTATAGCACAGGGAACTCTACTCAATATTCTGTGATAACCTATAAGGGAAAAGAATCTGAAAAAATATATGTATGTGTAACTGAATCACTGTGCTGTGTACACCTGAAACTAACACGACATTGTAAGTAAGTAAGTCAACTATACGCCAATAAAAAATTAGTTAAAAAACAGAACAAAACGATGAGCTTTTCCACTGCCTAGGGCAATCCACTCATATTCCTAGACCTTTGTCAACAGCAGTCCAGCACAAATGCAAACAGTAACAGCATAATCAAATGAGAATCCTATCAATGTCACTGTGTTTACACTGTTCCTATTTAATTGCATATGTTACAGCGAAATGAGTACTGTGGTCAAAGAAAGCAAATGTAAAAATGTTTCAATAAACTTTACATCACTGTACAACCCCAAAGCTGGGTTTAATGCGGTGGCGGAAGGCTTTCAGCAACATCATAGAGCAGATGTCTGAAATCGCTGCAAACTCCAACTTGGCTCACAATCCGAAGCCTTAACCCAACAGAAAAAGATTTAATATGTTTCAGAAAACTTTTCCAAACCAAAAGAGGGACGCTGGCCATCCTGATTAGTTTGCGAACAGGTCACTAATTATTTTACTTGGATATTAAAAGAACAAAATGTTTACGGAGTAGTAAAATTTGATTGATTGGCTATCTTTCTTTACCCTGGGACAATCTGCTTTGATGAATGCTAACGCTAACTATTTAGGCTTACCTTTATATTAGTATCATGGCCAAGGTCATAACTGAGAGGTTGATTACAAACGCCAAGAAAGCAACATCGACCGTTCTCTTTCGGGGGTGCAGTTGGTGGGATGCCTCAGCGCACACCATTATTGCATTGCTAGTGTCGGTCTAGTGCCAGCACCACTTAACTTCTTGCATATGGTGCCAAGCGCCAGACTTCTCTGCCTTGATACCCACCCCGCTGTGCTGAGACCGTTGACCAGGTTTTATTCATTCATCACTTTACGAACCATCCATATAACCGTCCTGACTGAAACCTCTACTTTTCTCTCAATTCGTTTCCAATCATCTTGGAGGGAGTGCCAACATTCACCTTCTCCAATTCAGCTTGAAGTATTCAAACAACAGTGCAACTTGGAAGATGATCAGTTCACAATACAATAATTGAGTTTTGTGACTTTGTACTTTTTCTCTCTCATTGACGAGGGGTCAGAAGCATCTCCCTACATGATGCCGCTCCTCCCAAGATCCGAGTTACGTCTGGGACTTCAGAGCAACTGCCTGTCATCTTACAGTAAAACATTATGTATAAAACACTATGCAACACGGACGCCCTTCAGCGAGGCTGCACACCAGCTTCTCACACCCTTTGTTTCTTTGAACAGATTGGACGTAAGTGAACATTCTTTTCCTTCTTCTCAATCCACATAGTATATGTTTCATAACTTTCATGAATGTTTTCAAAATGACTAAAACAAATTAAATACAGATAATTACTTTGCCATGAAGGCTTGAAGACACGGATCTTTTGACTTTTGCCAAGAATAAAAATAATAGGCTGCTAGGAGAAGGAAGGCTCCAACTGAAGATGTGCAATGATGCATTAAAAGTAGTTCTGGAAAAAACTGTAAAATTGAATACATAGCTATTTCTCATAAGCAGTTCGTTAACATCTGTAGTCGTAAGCCTGTTCGTAACAACGAAAAATAAAAAATTAACTGTCATTAAGAGTGTATGAATTTGATTAGAGAGAGTCTTTTTACAAGATTAAAAAGCTCCATAGATAGTATCGAATTCTCCTTCACTAAAGTCACTTGAGGGCAATGAACTAGAATTTATTATGACAAGTGCAGGAACTGTGACCTAGGGACAGTAGAACACTGCCTAGTGGCACATGAGCTACAGCCAGCTTTGGAGCATTCCTTCTCCTTCTTTCCAGTAGCGTTTGTACTCTTAGATCTTATTCAATAGAACATCTGCAAAGGGTAGTCCTTTCAAACGGTGGGACAGAAGAACAAACAACATGCGAGGAAGGCCTTTCACGAGGAGACTGTGTAAAATGCCATTATGTAGATAATCCGGGCAGATTGCACGACCGACCTTTATGATACGACAAAAAGTAAAATATAATGACGGGTGAGTCTAGGCTATATTTCTGTAGGAACAGTAACTTTGAACAGCTATGTGCTAACGCTGGCAAACACAGGGCTAAAAGACCTTTACTTTTAATGCCTCAGCCATGTGAGGTTAAAACATGACCTCTTCTTACAGATGAAGAAACAGAGGATGTTCAATAATTTGCCCCAAATTATAGAGCTAGTGAGGTCCAAAGCTGGGATTCAAATCCAGATCTCCCTCAATCACTACAACTCTGCGTGATAGTTAAGAAAAAAATTATCTATGGCCCCAAAGCACATGAAAAGATGCTCAACCTCACTAATCAATCATTAGAGAATTGCAAGTGAAAACTACAATGAGGTGTCACCTCACACTGGTCAGAATGGCCATCATCAGAAAATCTACAAATAACAAATGCTGGAGAGGGTGTGGAGAAAAGGGAACCCTCCTGCACTGTTGGTGGGAATGCGAATTGGTGCAGCCACTATAGAGAACAGTATCTCGGTTCCTTAAAAAAAAAAACTAAAACTAAAACGACCATACGGCCCAGCCATCCCACTCCTGGGCATAGATCAGGAGAAAATCATAACTTGAAAAAAAACGTGCACCCCAATGTTCAGTGCAGCACTGTTTACAATAGCACGGACACGGAAGCAAACCTAAATGTCCATCAACAGAGGAATGAATAAAGAAGATGTGGTACATATACACAATGGAACAGTACTCAACCATAAAAGAAGAATGAAATAATGCCACTTGCAGCAACATGGATGGACCTAGAGATTATCATACTAAGTGAAGCAAGTCAAAGAGAAAGACAAGTACCATATGATAGCATTTCTATGTGGAGTCTAAAAAAAATGATACCAACGAACTTACGTACAGAACAGAAACAGACTCACAGACTTCAAAAACAAACTTGTGGTTACCGAAGGGGAGAGGTCAGGAGACGGGTAGATTAGGAGTTTGGGATTAACATCTACACACTACTATATATACCACAGATAACCCACAAGGACCTGCTGTACAGCACAGGGAACTCTAGTCACTATTCTCTAAAAGCCTATATGAGAAAAGAATCTGTAAAGTAATGGATATACGTGTATGTATAACTGATTCACTTTGCTGTACGCCTGAAACTAACGCTGCATTGTAAATCAACTATCCTCCAATATAAAATAAAGATTAAATTACAAAAGAAAAAATAATCTGAGAATGTTTACATCTCAGTTACCATTCATCTAAATTTATTCTTTTTTTTTTTTTTTTTTTTTTTTTTTTTTGCGGTACGCGGGCCTCTCACTGTTGTGGCCTCTCCCGTTGCGGAGCACAGGCTCCGGACGCGCAGGCTCAGCGGCCATGGCTCACGGGCCCAGCCGCTCCGCGGCATGTGGGATCTTCCCGGATCGGGGCACGAACCCGTGTCCCCTGCATCGGCAGGAGGACTCCCAACCACTGCGCCACCAGGGAAGCCCTAAATTTCTTCTTGCATTTGATCCTGTAGGCCTTGGGACTTCACTCTACTGCTTTAATAGACATTAAAGAGACAAACAAATGCTGATACTAACAAGCTGACTAGAGTACCCCAGTTAGATGAACAAGTGCAGTGTCACTGGTTTCCATCTGTCCTGGGAGGACAGGCCTTTTTAGCATCTACGTTTTAAATAAGGCAGATCTTGCCCTGTACAGCACAGAGAATTCTACTCAGTATTCTGTAACAACCTATATGGGAAAAGAATCTGAAAAAGAATGGATATATGTATAACGAAATCACTTTGCTGTACACCTGAAACTAACACAACACTGTAGATCAACTATGCTCCAATATAAAATAAAAATTAAAAATACTAGCTACACAAGGACCTACAGTATAGCACAGGGAACTGTATTACTTTCCATTATAGGTTCTTACAAGATAATCTGAAAAAATAACTGAAGCTTTGCTGTACACCTGCAACTAACACAATATTGTAACTCAACCACACTTCGATAAAAAAAATTGTAAGAACAACAACAACAACAAAAGGCAGGTCTGTAACCTTCGTTAAGCCACGTGCATTTATTTCCTTGTGGTAACTGCTTTCTGGGAACAAATCCCCTTCTCTGGCATCACCCAACGTAAAGCTCTAATTTCAGTAGTATTGTTGTTGTTGGATTTCTACAGGTGTGGCCTTTTCTCATCTATTCCATTCTTGTGTCTTTTTTTGGTATATTTTTCCATGCCAACAGCATGGAAGTCAAGGTAGTCACAGTTTAGTCACCTGGGAAACCCTAAGTTTCGAGCAACAGGTATCTTCCTTTCATCTTGGGGATGGAATGACGTGCTGGTACGGAGCTAAGGCTCTACAGCAGATGGTCCTCTGGCCCCACTCCCTTCCTTCTTGCTGTATCCACGCATTTTGTTTGCTGTATAACCTTGCAGGCCTCTCATTGTGACTCCAGGCTCACTCGTGGGAATGGGTTTGGCCAATGGCACGTCAGCTAACGTGACAAAGACAGGCTTGCAAAGCATGTGGGCAACTGGGCCCAGCCATCTGCCTTCACCTCCGCAGTCCCCTGGAGAACATGCTTGAGGTAGATTGCAGGAGAGAGCTGTCCAGCAGTGGAGATGCGCCAGTTACCAGCCTGAGCTACGAGGGAGCCTAACCAACACCAGCAGGTTAGCTGACCCCCAGCTGACTCCAGATGCACAAACGGTAAGAACTAGACCTGTACGGGGTGGAGTCCTGGTTCTGTTTCTCTATCTTCATTTCTCTCCGTCTCCCCTTCCTCACTCAGCTCTCTAGCCAGGCTTAATTAGACGAGATCTCCCACTGCACCCTGCCACCTTCTGTCTCTATAGGTTTGCTTAACATGGCTGGCTGCTATGCCTTTACTGTACTGATAGGTACCCACTCTCTTTCAAGACTTAGTGATCACTTGCCCCAAGACCTTCTGGTTGTACCATCTCTGCCCTCTCTATGCCTTCTTGCCAAAGCTGTTCTCAACGTTTCCTGATTTTCCCTTTTGCTCCAAAATTACACATTCTTAGAAGATTGTAATAAAAGCTAAGTAAGATTTTAAGAAAAGCTTCCAAGGCAGGCTGATTAAGGAGTGAAAGGTCAGAGGGGTCAGGAGGGGAAGCTGGGAAAAGGGGATATAGGGAGGGGGGGCCATTTGTTGCTATGAGTCACTTATACTTTAGCCCCTTAGAGGTGTGGGTCTTTCTGCATCACTCTTTTAATTACTCCTAAATCAAATTTCTACTTGAAGCGTCATGTGCCTCAGAATTACTTGTGCTAGGAAAGAACAGTGTAGTTACAAAAAGGTTTATATAATGAAAGCAAGGTTGGTGTGGATTTATTCAAAACATTTCTTTGTTGAGAAGTGACTGCTATTCTGTCCTCTTCTACTTTGGCATATTCTATTTTTATTTGCTAAAGAAGCTTTCCAACTTGCTCCCCTAAAAATACATTTCTTCTCGTCCTTTGCCATGTACTTAATTCAGATAACTGCAGGGTGAGAGGGAGTGCTTCCTCTATTATCATCTCTCTGACCAGCTACTTGCTGCTATTCTAGATCATCACATTGTCTCCGATACGGAGTATCTCATGGGCCCCAGTGAGAGAGGGGCTTCTCTGTGTTTCAAATAAGGTCTAAAATTTTCCTAGGTGGGGAACAATTGTTAATATTTCAGAAGATGGCCCTGCTCGCCTCTGAAATCCTTTAAAAAAAATGTGAAATAGATTCCGGAGACAAAGATGGCAGAGGAGAAGAACTTGAGCTCACCTCCTCGCATGAAAACACCCAAATCAAAACTGCTGAACAACCACTGACATAAAAGACTAGGACCTACCAAAAAAGATATTCTACATCCAAAGACAGAAGAAGCCACAACAAGACAGTAGGAGGGGTGCTTCTGCGATATAATCAAATCCCATGCCCGCCAGATGGGTGACCCAGAAAATGGAAAATCATTATATCGCAGAGGTTCTCTTACAGAAGTAAGTGTTCTGAGCCCCACTTCAGGCTCCCCAGCCTGCGGGGTCTGGCATCAGGAGGAGGAGCCCCCAGAGCATTTGGCTTTGAAGACCAGTAGGGCTTGAGTGCAGGAGCCCCACAGGACAGGTGGAAACAGACTCCACTCTTGGAGGGCACACATGAGGCTTCCTGTGAACTGGGACCCAGGGCAAAGCAGTGACTCGACAGGAGCCTGGGTCAGACCTACCTGTGGGTCTTGGAGGGTCTCCTAGGGAGTTGGCTGGGGCTCACTGTAGGGGCAAGGGCCAGAGGCCCCAGGAAATACTCATCGGCGTATGCTCTCCCGGAGATCGCCATTCTGGCACCGAGACCTTGCCCCCCCCCCGCCCCCCACCACCGCCTGGGTCCAGTGCTGGTACACCTCAGGCCAAACAATGAACAGGGTGGGAACACAGACCCACCCATCAGCAGACAGTCTGCCTGATGGGTGGGAACACAGACCCACCCATCAGCAGACAGTCTGCCTGAAGTCGTCCTGAGCACAGTCTCCCCTAAATGCACCTCTTGACATGGCCCTGCCCACCAGGGGGCAGGCAACAGTCCCTCCCACCAGGAAGCCTGCACAAGCCTCTGGACCAATCTCACCCACCAGGGTGCAGACACCAGAAGAAAGAGGGAACTGCAAACGTGCAGCCTGAGAAACAGAGACCACAAACACAGACAGTTACACAAAATGAGACGGCAGAGAAATATATTCCAGACAAAGGAACAAGCTAAAACCCCAGAAGAACAACTAAGTGAAGTGGAGGTAGGTAATCTACCTGAAGAAGAATGCAGAGTAATGAATTAAAAAAGAAAAAGCAATGCAAACACAACACTGAAGACAGTCATCAAATCACAAGAGAAGCGAACAAAAGAGGAAGGGAAGAAAAAAGAAAGACTTACAAAAACAAATCCAAAACAATGAACAAGATGGCAGTAAGAACATACATATTGATAATTACCTGAAATGTAAAAGGATTAAATACTCTGACCAAAAGACATAAACTGGCTGAACGGATACAAAAATAAATCCCGTGTATGTGCTGTCTACAAGAGACCCACTTCAGACCTAGGGACACATACAGACTGAAAGTGAGAAGATGGAAAAAGGTATTCTATGCAAACGGAAATCAAAAGAAAGCTGGAGTAGCAATACTCATGTCAGACAAAATAGGCTTTAAAATCAAGACTGTTACAAGAGACAAAGAAGGACACTATATATATGCAGTGATCAAAGGATCAAGCCATGAAGAGGATAAAACAATTGTAAATGTATATGCACCCAACAAAGGAGTACCTCAGTATATAAGGCAAATGCTAACAGCCATAAAAGGCGAAATCAACAGTAACACAGTAATAGTGGGGGACTTTAACACCCCACTTACATCAACGGACAGATCATCCAGACAGAAAATCAATAAGGAAACACAGGCCTTAAATGACACATGACACCAGATGGACTTACTTGATATTTATATAACATTCCATCTGAAAGCAGCAGAATACACATTCTTCTCAAAGGCACATATAACATTCTCCAGGAGAGATCACAATGCTGTCACAAAGCGAGCCTCGGTAAATTTAAGAAAATTGAACTCGTATCAAGCATCTTCTCCAACTACAACGCTATCAGATTAGAAATCAACTACAAAAAAAACAACAACTGTAAAAAAACACAAACACGTGGAGGTGAAACAATATGCTACTAACCAACCAATGGATCACTGAAGAAATCAAAGAAGAAATGAAAAAATACCTAGAGACAAACGAAAGCCTGATGACCCAAGACCTACGGGACACAGCAAAAGCGACTGTAAGAGGGAAGTTTATAGCAATACTATCTTACCTCAGGAAACAAGAAAAATCTCAAATAAACAACTTAACCTTATGCCTAAAGCAACTAGAGAAAGAAGAAGAGACAAAACCCAAAGTTAGTAGAAGGAAAGAAACCCTAAAGATCAGAGCAGAAAGAAAGGAGATAGAGACAAAGAATACGTAAACAAAATCGATAAATCTTTAGCCAGACTCATCAAGAAAAAAAGGGAGAAGGCTCTAATCCATAAAATTAGAAATGAAAAAGTTGAAGTTACAACAGGCACCACAGAAATACAAAGGATCATGAGAGATTACTACAAGCAACTCTATGCCAATAAAATGGACAATCTAGAAGAAATGGACAAATTCGTAGAAAGGTACAATCTCCCAAGACTGAACCAAGCAGAAATAGAAACTGTGAACAGACCAATCACAGGTACTGAAATTGAAAATGGACTTTTGTTTGTTGGGAGTTTTTAAATCACAAGAGCAGATGGCTTCACAGGCGAATTCTACCAAGCATTTAGAGAAGAGTTAACACCTATCATTCTGAAACTCTTCCAAAAAAATCGCAGAGGAGGGAACACCCCCAAACTCATTCTACGAGGCCACCATCACCCTGATACCAAGACCAAACAAAGATAGCACACAAAAAAGAAAATTACAGGCCAATATCCCTGAAGAATACAGATGCAAAATTCCTCAACATAATACTAGCAAACCGAACCCGACAATACAGTAAAAGGATCATACACCGTGATCAAGTGGGATTCATCCCAGGGATGCAAGGATTCTTCAGTATCCGCAAATCAACCAGTGTGATACACCAAATCAACAAATTGAAGAATAAAAACCATATGATCATCTCAATAGATGCAGAAAAAGCTTCTGACAAAATTCAACATTCATTTATGATAAAAAAAACCTCTCCAGAAAGTGGGCACAGAGCCTCAACATAATAAAGACCATATATGACAAACCCACAGCTAACATGATACTCAACAGTGAAAAGCCGAAAGCATTTCCTCTAAGATCAGGAACAAGACAAGGATGCCCAGTCCCACCACTTTTCTTCAACATAGCTTTGGAAGTCCTAGCCTTGGCAATCAGAGAAGAAAAAGAAATAAAAGGAATCCCAATTGGAAAAGAAGTAAAACTGCCACTGTTTACAGAGGACACGATACTATACATAGAAAATCCTAAAGATGCTACCAGAAAACTACTTGAGCTCGTCAATGAATTTGGTAAAGTTGCAGCTTATAGAATTAATACACAGAAATCTCTTGCATTTCTATATGTTAACGATGACAGGTCAGAAAGAGAAATTAAGGAAACGATCCCATTTACCATCACATCAAAAAGAATAAAATTCCTAAGAATAAACCTACCCAAGGAGCCAAAATACCTGTACTCGAAAACTATAAGATGCTGATGAAAGAAACTGAAGATGACACACACAGATGGAAAGGAATTGGAAAAATCAATATTGTTCTTGAATTGGAAGAATCAATATTGTCAAAATGAGTATACTACCTAAGGCAAGCTACAGATTCAATGCAATCCCTATTAAATTACCAATGGCATTTTTCACAGAACTAGAGCAAAAAAATTTTACATTTGTGTGGAAACACAAAAAACCCCGAATAGCCAAAGCAATCCTGAGAAAGGAAAACAGAGCTGGAGGAATCAGGCTCCTTGACTACAAAGCTACAGTCATCAAAACAGTATGGCATTGGCAGAGAAACAGAAATATAGATCAGTGGGACAGGATAGAAAGTCCAGAAATAAACCCATGCACCTATGGTCAACTAATCTATGTCAAAGGAGGCAAGGATATACAATGGAGAAGAGACAGCCTCTTCAATAAGTGTTGCAGGGAAAACTGGACAGCTACATGTTGAAGAATGAAACGAGAACATTCTCTAACACTATACACAAAAATGAACTCAAGATGGATTAAAGACCTAAATGTAAGACCAGATACTATAAAACGCTCGGAGGAAAATATAGGCAGAACAATCTTTGCATAAATTGCAACAATATCTTTTTGGATCCACCTCCTGGAGTAATGAAAATAAAAACAAAAATAAACAAATGGGACCTAATTAAACTTCAAAGCTTTTGCACAGCAAAGGAAACCATCAACAAAACAAAAGGACAACCCACAAAATGGGAGAAGATATTTGCAAACAAAGCAACTGACAAAGGATTAATCTCCACAATATACAAAAGCAGCTCATGCAGCTCAATATCAAAAAAACAACCCAGTGAACAAATGGGCAGAAGATCTAAAGAGACATTTCTCCAAAGAAGACATACAGATGGCCAAAAAGCACGTGAAAAGATGCTCAACATCACTAATTATTAGAGAAATGCAAATCAAAACGACCATGAGGTATCAGCTCACACGGCTCAGAATGGCCATCATTAAAAAATCTACAAACCATAAATGCTGGAGAGGGTGTGGAGAGAAGGGAACCCTCCTATGCTGTTGGTGGGAATGTAAATTGGTACAACCATTATGGAGAACAGTATGGAGGTTCCCGAAAAGAACTTAAAATAGAACTATACCATATGATCCAGCAATCCCACTCCTGGGCATATATCCAGAGAAAACCATAATTTGAAAAGATACATGCACCCCAGTGTTCACTGCAGCACCATTTACAATAGCCAAAGCGTGGAAGCAACCTAAATATGTCCACCGACAGAGGAGTGAATAATGAAGATTTGGTACATATACACAATGGAATAGTACTCAGACATAAAAAGGAATGAAATAATGCCACTTGGCAGCAACATGGATGGACCTCGAGATGCTCATACTAAGCAAAGTAAGTCAGAAAGAGAAAAACAAATACCACGTGATATCACTTATATGTGGAATCTAAACTATGACACAAATGAACTTCTCTAAGAATCAGAAACAGACTGACACAGAGAACAGACTTGTGGTTGCCAAGTGGGGGTGGGGGCAGGGTAGGGATGGAGTGGGAGTTTGGGACTAGCAGATGCAAACTAGTACATACAGAATGGATAAACAACAAGGTCCTATTGTATAGCACAGGGAACTGTATTCACTATCCTGTAATAATAACTAGTCATAAAAAAGAACGAAATAATGCCATTTGCAGCAACATGGATGGACCTAGAGATTATCATCCTAAGTGACGTAAGTCAGAAAGACAAGTACCCTGTGATATCACTTCTATGTGGAATCTAAAAAAAAGATACCAATGAACTTGTGTACAGAACAGAAACAGACTCACAGACTTCAAAAACAAACTTATGGTTACCAAAGGGGAGAGGTCGGGGGAGGGATAGATTAGGAGTTTGGGATTAACATCTACACACTACTAATATATACAACAGATAACCAACAAGGGCCTACTGTACAGCACAGGGAACTCTAGTCACTATTCTCTAATAAACTATATGAGAAAAGAATCTATAAAGTAATGGATATACGTATCTGTATAACTGAATCACTTTGCTATACACCCGAAACTAACACAACACTGTAAGTCAACTATACTCTAATATGAAATAAAAACTAAAATAAAGTGACATAGACAGACCCAAGGTTAATAACAACAAAAAAATTCTGAAGTAACACTCAGAAAAGAAAACTTAATGTATGATATAATGACTAAACCATATAACTCCCACCCAGAAAGTGCTGTTAACCCCATGATCTCCCCATGTTTTTCCAGTGGTGCTACTGCCCTCCCATCCAAGAGGCAACCAACCATCATCCTGACTTTTATTTATAGTTTTTACACCTATGTATACATCTCTAAACACAAGAGCTTTTTAATCTTTAACTTATGTACAAACAGACTCCTAGTGCATTCATCCTTTTGTTTCCCGATTCCTTTAACAATATTTTTTTAAGAGCCGTCCATGTGGTTTGCTAGAGATTAAGAATTTTCAACGCCATCTGGCCTGTTATTTTGCCTAGCACAGTAGGAGTGAGTGCTACCATCTTCTTGGTTAGGAAAGACAAGCCGATAAATATTGTGTACTCTTTCCGTCCTCGTCTTCCCTTGATATTTAAATTCAGAAATGCAATCGATCTGAGAACAGTCACCAAACAGAGAAGTCAAGAGGGCGTGCGATACTCACTCACGACATTGGCTTGTCCGGTGAATATGGTGTACTGGAGCTCGTAGGAAACCACACTGAATTCGTCATCGGAGGTCCAGTGAACGGTGATGGTGTCATAGGAAGCCGTGCAGAGCTCTTCTCTAATTGTGGGAGGGTTGGGAGCTGTGGGGAGCAAGACGGTCATCAGCAGAGAAGCAGACACCTCTGGGATACATTTCAAAGGAGATGTTTGACAGTCAAAGCAGGCCTTTTAAAACATATCCATCAGAACTATCTGAGAGATGACGATGCCAATCCAAAGAACATTTGCTTGGCTGGTTATATCACTGTGATTTTTCCCAGGTAGTGTGACTTCAGCCAGCCAGTATTCTTCTCTCTATTTATCATGAAAGCATGTTCAGAAGGGTAAGCAAACGAACTCTCTTATTCGTGAAAGAAAACATGTCAAACAAAAAGTAAACAAAGATGAACTCTTGTCATTTCATCCCCATTGTGGGGATGGCAAACTTTTTCGGTAAAGAGCTAGATGGTAAATATTTTAGGCTTTGTGGGTCCTCTGGTCTCCGTTGCAACTACTCAACTCTGCCTCTGTACCGTGAAAGCAGCCAGAGACAATGTGTACTCAAGCAGACCTGGCCAGGTTCCAGTAGAACTCTGTTTACAAAAACAAGTGAGGACCAGATTTGGCCTGTGAGCCAGTTAGCCAACCTCTGAGCTACAAGATGCCACGTATTTTTATATTCAGGCGCCCAACTGCAAAAATACTGATGTTTGTTATCCCATAACATATCAGTCAGATAAGTGTCTGAAAATTTTCTTTCATTACATGTTTTGAGGCCTTATAAAAATGTATTAGTGTGATTCAGTTTTCTTCTCATTTTTCAGTTGATAGGTGGTATGTCAAATTAAGAACATGATTGCCAATCAATCATATCTAAGAAGTACATTTTCCTTCCTCAAGAAAAACAGGATGCCTTGGCATTTGATTAACTTATCGTTGGGGAAGGCTGCTGTTTTATGTCTTGAACACATTCTGGAGTGGAGAAGTCTAAATCCTACCCAAATGATGATTTTAAGTGGACTTCTACTGGACTGATTTCAATAACTGCTTTTATGAGACGAGTCTGTGAGCAAGAAAAAGCCTAGGCAGTGAGTGCTTTGCACCGGCAATAATATTTTACAGCAGGAGCTGGCAAGCTATGGCTATGGGCCAAATCTGGCCCACGGCCTGTTTTTGTAAATAAAGTTTTATTGGAACACAGCCAGGCTCATTCACTTATGGACTGTCTCTGGCTGCCTTTGTGCAATAGCAGAATTGAGTAGTTGCAACCATATGTCCTGCAAAGACTAAAATATTTACCATCTGGCCCTTTACAGTCAGCGTTTGCCGAGCCCTGGTTTAAAGCGTCGATCCAGGCCTTTTCTTCCATTCTTCTGTACACCAGAACCTAACTTGAAAACGAGAAAACATATCTGCGTCCGACAGATGAGCAACGTTTGCTTACACTATTAGAGAACGCTTTCCTGCGTGAAACTTTGATGAGGATGGATTAGTCCTAAAGAAACCCCAAGAGGGAGGAAAGTTGATGAAAATGGTAAAATTTAAAACTTGAATTGTTTTAGTACTCTGCACTTTGCCACTTGACGATACATGCGGGACACATATCGTACGAAGCAAGTCCCTTTTACATCTGTGGCATAAAGTCAGTTAGCCCAGCTCAGTCTATTGATACTGAATTCCACAGACATTATTGCAGCAGCCACTGCGTCACGGTGTGCATTAAGGGATACTACACAGCCATAAAATGAAATAATGCCATGTGCCGTGGACTTGGAGATCATCATATTGAGTGAAGTAAGTCAGGCAGACAAAGACAAATACCATATGATACCACTTACATGTGGAATCTAAAATATGACACAGATGAACTTATCTATGAAAGAGAAACAGACTCACAGACACAGAGAACAGACTTGTGCTGGCCAAGGGGGAGGGGAGGTGCGGGAGGGATGGATTGGGAGTTTGGGACTAGCAGATGCAAACTATTATATATAGAATGAATAAACAGCAAGGTGCTACTGTATAGCACAGGGAACCATATTCAATATCCTGTGATAAACCATAATGGAAAAGAATATGAAAAAGAATATATTGGGTTGGCTAAAAAGTTCATTTGGGTTTTGCCGGAAGCTTGTGTATACTATATATATATATATATATATATATATATATATATATATATATATATATATATATGTATGTATGTGTAACTGAATCCCTTTGCTGTACACCTGAAACTAACACAACATTGTAAATCACCTATACTTCAACAAAGTAAATTAAAAAAAAGAGATAACTTGAAAAAGAAAGTTGTGCATCAAGATAGAAGGGCTCTACAGAGCCTTAAAGCATTCTTTCTGGAATATGACTTCATACATCTGTCTCCTGAAATATCCACATGCAAGATTTAGTGTCAACAAAAACAGAAATATAGATCAATGGAACAGGATAGAAAGCCCAGAGAGAAACCCACGCACCTACGGTCACCTTATCTTTGATAAAGGAGGCAGGAATATACAATGGAGAAAAGACAGCCTCTTCAATAAGTGGTGCTGGGAAAACTGGACAGCTACATGGAAAAGAATGAAATTAGAACACTCCCTGACACCATACACAAAAATAAACTCAAAATGGATTAAAGACCTAAATGTAAGGCCAGGCACTATAAAACTTAGAGGAAAACATAGGCAGAACACTCTATGACATAAATCACAGCAAGATCCTTTTTGACCCACCTCCTCGAGAAATGGAAATAAAAACAAAAATAAACAAATGGGACCTAATGAAACTTCAAAGCTTTTGCACAGCAAAGGAAACCATAAACAAGACCAAAAGACAACCCTCAGAATGGGAGAAAATATTTGCACATGAAGCCAAGAATTAATCTCCAAAATATACAAGCAGCTCATGCAGCTCAATATCAAAAGAACCACCCAATCCAAAAATACGCAGAAGCCCTAAACGGACATTTCTCCAAAGAAGATATACAGCTTGCCAACAAACACATGAAAGGATGCTCAGCATTGCCACTCATTAGAGAAGTGCAAATCAAAACTACAATGAGGTGGGCTTCCCTGGTGGCGCAGTGGTTGAGAGTCCCCCTGCCGATGCAGGGGACATGGGTTCATGCCCTGGTCCGGGAAGATCCCACATGCCACGGAGCCGGTGGGCCCGTGAGCCATGGCCGCTGAGCCTGCGCGTCTGGAGCCTGTGCTCCGCAACGGGAGAGGCCACAGCAGTGAGAGGCCCGCGTACCGCCAAAAAACAAAAACAAAAACAAACAAACAAAAAACTACAATGAGGTATCACCTCACACCAGTCAGAATGGCCATCATCAAAAAATCTACAAACAATAAATGCTGGAGAGGGTGTGGAGAAAAGGGAACCCTCTTGCATTGTTGGTGGGAATGTAAATTGATACAGCCACTGTGGAGAACAGTATGGAGGTTCCTTAAAGAACTAAAAAGAGAACTACCATACGACCCAGCAATCCCAGTACTGGGCACATACCCTGAGAAAACCATAATTCAAAAAGAGTCATGCACCACAATGTTCACTGCAGCTCTATTTACAATAGCCAGGACATGGAAGCAACCTAAGTGTCCATCGACAGATGAATGGATAAAGAAGATGTGGCACATATATACAATGGAATATTACTCAGCCATAAAAAGAAACGAAATTGAAGTTATTTGTAGTGAGGTGGATGGACCTAGAGTCTGTCATAGAGTGAAGTAAGTCAGAAGGAGAAAAACAAATACCGTGTGCTAACACATATATATGGAATCTAAGGGGAAAAAAAAAGGTTCTGAAAAACCTAGGGGCAGGACAGGAATAAAGATGCAGACATAGAGAATGGGCTTGAGGACATGGGGAGGGGGAAGGGTAAGCTGGGACAAAGTGATAGAGTGGCATGGACATATATACACTACCAGATGTAAAACAGATAGCTAGTGGGAAGCAGCCGCATAGCACAGGGAGATCAGCTCGGTGCTTTGTGACCACCTAGAGGGGTGGGATAGAGAGGGTGGGAGACGCAAGAGGGAGGGGATGTGGAGACATATGTACACGTATAGCTGATTCACTTTGTTATATAGCAGAAGCTAACACAACATTGTAAAGCAATTATACTCCAATAAAGATGTTTAAAAAAAAAAGAACAGATAGAAAGCTTGGAAATAGACCCATGATACGTAGAACTTGACGTACAAAAAAGGCAGCACCACAAAGGTGGCAAAGCCATCTTCATGAGGAAAGAATAGATTGCTTAGAAATTATGTTGATAAAACTGGTTTAAAATATGACGAAAAATTCAGTTAAATCCCTACCTTACACTAAATACAAAGGTGAACTTCAGAGAGCTTAAAGATATAAATGGAAAAGTAAAACAGTGAGGCTACTGGAAGAAGCAGAATATCTTTGTGACTCAGGATGGGGAAAGGTTTCTTTAACAAGATCCGAAAACAAAAACCTTAAATCACTAAGATGTATACTTTAAATATCTTACAATTTTATTTGTCGATTATACCTTAATAAAGCTGAAATTTTTTAAAAATTGAAAAAAATGGTAGAATTTATTAGTGAAAAACAAAGATTTAGTGCCATGTGCTGTGACTCGGATGAATAAGTGCTACCGATCGAGAGACGCCTTCCACGGAGGAGGCCCAGCTGCATCATAAACATGCTTATTACTGTCCGTGTGGTCCCTGTTAGTGTGGGATCACCCTGCATGGGTCAGTGGAGAAATATTTACTCTCCCATCATCTAAACAGTTCATTGAATTATTTCTCCATCAACCAACGTAGAAAGATTTGGTTCTCTCTGCATCGCAATACATGATTAAATAAAAAGAACACTGTGTTTGAAATAGGCAGGTAACTGGGAGACACGTGGCAGGGGCTGTAATCAGGGAGGGAATGTCACCCCTCCGGGTTATTCACTTGACATACCATTTAGAGGCATCTCAGAGGCGAAAAAAAGAATCTTGTTTTCACAGCCAGGCAGACTAACCCTGTTTTGATTATAAAGCCAATGGGTTTGTCCTGAAAAGTCAATATCCAGCTTACAGTAAACGAGAACAGCAGCACACTGCCAGTTTCAATATTCATGCAGTTGGTATACCAGAGCTGTTATTTTCTTGCCTCTGTCATAAACAGGACACAAGAAATGGTGGGTTAATACTCCACAAACACTCCAGTTCCTGCTTACGAACGTCTGATAAACTATTTGGACTTGGCAGTATCAGCCGAGCATTGTATGTTATGGCCAGGATCGATGTTATGTCTAGAAATGGTCCAAATTTGTATCGGAGGGTGACAGCTAAGAAGGCGTAATAGCAGGTACCCCATATGGTCTTTAGTTTGGCATAAACAGCCATCGGGATGATATATGGCGTACACTCTACAAGTCAGTGCAAACCACTTTCACAGTTTCCCCTGCAGTCAGTACTCTGGCATTCACATAGAGATTAGAATGGGCATACGTTATTGAAATGCTCTTAAACAACTTTGGGGAAACGGGAAGGACATTCTCGACAATAAGACACTGATTCTGTGCAGAATGGCCACGTGCCCAGCCCAACATGTTTTGGCCTTCTCTGCCCTTGGGCGCGACCTTATGACATGGATCTAGCCTACAAGACACGAGTGGAAGTTTGCCACAAGACACGATGGATCTTCAGAGCAAGCTTTTGGTTTTCCTCATAAACAGACTTGGCTGACAGAGCTTTTGGTCATCATTTCCCATCTGTCCCTCTCTTTTTGTCTGTAACTTGGGCATAACGCTTGGAGGTGGAGTAGTTCTGCAGTCACGTGGCAAGACAATGACGGTGGCAGAGCACAAAAAGAGGAAGAGCCTGGGGTCCGACGTCATCACTGAACCGCTGCCCAGCCCTGGACGGCAACAGAAGCCTCTGTTCTCCTGTTTCTGTGATAGGAACACTGTCTGATGGGTTTAGTCACTGCTAACTGGATTTTCTGTTGCTGTGACCACACTCATTCCCAAATGATATAAGAAAACAGGAGATTTTTAATAGGATGCCATCATAGAAAGCATCTCCGCCCGAGAAAGGCTCACCTGCCTGGTCCAACACAGTAGCCACGAGCTCCGTGTGGCCCCTTACATTTCACCTTAATTAAAGTGAAACAAAAGTAAAAACTCACTAACCACATTTCAGGTTTTCAACACAGCCCCACGTGGCTAGCAGGTATCCTACTGGACAGTGCAGAGTGTTTCTATCATCCTAGAAAGTTCTGTGGCATGGTGTTAGTTGAGGTAAATCTCAGAGTGAAAAGCTACATTCGTAAATAGTTGAAATCGAGTTTGGTTTCTTACTGGACGTGCTTTTTGAGTCAACTTATTTCTTCCTTCATAGGCATCGTATGGTGTGAAAGAATCACCTAAGATAAGAAGATGTTTCTGGGGTGACTCGCCTCCCTTTGCAAATGCACCAAGGCTAAAACCGGCACCTCGGGTGCAGGCAAAGAAAAACACTGATCTGGGTACAGTGCTCCTTGAACATAGAAATCCTTTGCTTTCTAGCCACAGACTGTAAAAATAAACATCACCCAATGCTCCGTCTCTCCTGCTTCCCCTTTCCCAACTGCTCTCCCACGAACACACATACACAATGAGGGTGGAGACACTGGTGCCGCGCTAAGTTAGGGATGTGGTCTCTTGAAAGTGGCACATTCTAAATTCAGTGCACAGCTGGCTTCACTGTAGACGCGGAGCTTCACTGAATTCCCCGCGGCCCCCGCGGCTCTGGATAACACAAATAAAGTCATCTAAACAGTCCACATTCTATGAGCGAATGTGGTCAGTTCTTGCCTTAGCGGTCGACGGCTAAGAAAAATTTGGAAGCATGGTTAGGAAAAGGAGTAGCCAGAGGTTTCTTTTATTATGGCTGCTTTCGTTTTTTAAGCTTGACCTCACCCCCCCACCCCCACCCCCCAAAAAAATGCCTATCAAAAAGCACAGAAGTGAAACGTGGCACCAGGAACACAAGTGTGATTTTTGGGACATCTGCCATGGTGACCTTTGCCAAGACGAAATTGCGTCTTTTACTAGAAAGTAAGGAGGTCTTTGGAGTCTGTACAGACCTGAGCTAAATCCTAATTCTGCCTCTCCCTAGCTATCTGACCTCTAGCAAGATGGATGACCTCTGTCGTTTGCAAAATGAGGATTATAATACTTCACCTCAATTCGATGTTGGGAAGATTAAACAAACACAAAGAGCCAGGGCAGAGTAGATACCCCATTAGAGTCAGCTGCGAAGTTTTTCTCTGCCAAGGCACTGTGAGAGTCATCTGCCTTGCTGACATGAAATGGAAAACAGCCACGCTGCCCCATGTACCTCTCTGATGGCCAACAGAGGTATCATGTGTGGTACCCACACGCCGAGAGTGCGGGAAATGGTGGTCAACATGCTTTCAGTGACCGAGATTCTCTTTTTGCCTCTGTGCCCAGTTTAGTCTTGGACTGTATTATTTTGCTTGGAAAACAAACAAAGAAACAAACCAACCAAAGGAATACCAAAAATGTTTTACGGGGATATTAGACTTCATTCCTAATGAAGTATCACTGAACGTACCCAGTATTAAAGAAAACACAAAAGACAATACCTGTAAGGTAATCCAGACATTCTAGCAATTTCTTCTCTCGGGAAAAATCTAAGGCAAAGGTGTCAAAGGTGTCGTTGAGGTTGATTTCAGGAATTAGCACCTGGGATGATGCCGTTGCCATGGAGACTCTGTAATTGAAACAAAACAACTTTTTAGAAATGTCAAGCTGGCTTTTACCATCACTGCATAGGAGTGAAAAAATAAAAGGAAAAGAAATATCATTAAGAAATCGTGGTTTTATAAAATTATTTTTGGCTGTGTTGGGTCTTCACTACTGCGCGCGGGCTTTCTCTAGTTGCGGCGAGCGGGGGCTACTCTTCGTTGCGGTGCGTGGGCTTCTCATTGCGGTGGCTTCTCTTGCTGCGGAGCACAGGCTCCGGACGCGCAGGCTCAGCGGCCATGGCTCATGGGCCCAGCCGCTCCGCGGCATGTGGGATCCTCCCGAGCCGGGGCACAAACCCGTGTCCCCTGCACCGGCAGGCGGACTCCCAACCACTGCGCCACCAGGGAAGCCCACCATTGCTGTTTTTACACGTGAGCCTCAAGAAACATCTCGGAATGGCGTAACAGGCAACACAATGCAAATGAGTATAAGCTACGAGAGGAGGCAGAGGAACTGGGAAAACAGAAGAATGGCTTCCTCCCTTCCTTTTCACTATCGGGACAAAATTCCCCATGGAGGCGAAAGAATATTCATATTTCACTTTGCTGTGTATTTAACCCTCTGGCCCCCGCACATCTAACCCCAGCGAGAAGCACACAGCTCCAGGCATTTCTTCACACATCTGCCTGGGAAACTGTTTGTTCTTTTCAGACTCAACCCTGCTCCACTGCAAAGAAGAGTCTTCCAAATTTCAAGCTGCATAAAAGGCAAAGTGAAGATTAAAAAAGAATGTTTCCAGATATTGGATTAGTTTAATCAATGACTAGCCTCTCCCTAAAATAAACATTAAAAAAGGAGTTTTTGTCAGGCTCGTTTTCATTCTCCTTGTCTTCATGTTCTTGCACCATATTCCCAGCAGATGCCATGGAAAATATACATGAGCTTCCTAACAAATTCCCCTGATGGGTCCACCATTTCCCCTCTTCATTAAGGTTGCTAGGTAGACTTCTCGTTTGTAATCTATAAAGCAAGCTATTGGTAGGTATCGGTCTCCTGCAGTGGACTCTCATGTTGATTGGGAAAGTTATTATTAATAGCAGAACATTTTGACTAATTAACAATGCAAGTGATTCTTCTAAGAACACGAAAATTATGGGATGATGTAAACCACTTCTGAGCACATCAAACTATGCTAGACTCATAATCTTGATTTTGGTATTTCAGGAAGTTCAATAAACACCACCGAGGACCTACTATGTGCAGGATACTGTGTAGGGTACTGGGAATTTTTGAGCAAAGAAACAACCTTTAAATGATTTAGCCATAAGCTAGTTACTTATTTTCTAATGAAGGGCATTGATGCTCATTTATACAAGACCACAGAGCTAGCTGGTAGCAGCCAGGAAGAGAATTCTAGGTCTGTACTCTTCCATTTAATTTAGAAAAACTTCAACCTGGTTACACTAAAAGACAGATCTCCTCTTGCATCTCCTAATGGCTCTTAAAGTTTTGGATTTTATAAAGAAATATATCTTGGCTATAAAAATTACATCTGTGGGCACATCTATACAATGGAGTATTTTTCAGCCATAAAAAGGAATGAAAGACTGATATATGCTATGACATGGATGAACCCTGAAAGTATTATGATAAGTGAAAGAAGCCAGACACAAAAGGCCACATATTGTATGACGCACTTGGATGAAATGTCCAGAACAGGCAAAAACCCATAGCGACAGAAGGTAGATCGGTGGTTGCCAGGGGCTGGGGGCAGGGGACAATGGGGAGTGATTACATAATGGGTGTGGGGTTTTCTTTTGGGGTGATGAAAATAATTCGGAACTCGATAGAGGCAGGAATTGTACAACACTGTGACTGTACTAAATGCCAATGAATTGGTCACTTTCAAATGGTTAATTTTATGTTATGCAAATTTCACTTCAATAAAAACGTTACACCTGTGCCTGACATCTTGCTGGTGGGAACTCTGTAGAGTGGGAACAGAGAGGCTGAAATTTCCTAAGCCTGGGAGGCAAAGACTGACAGCAAGACTCTGGAGCTTTTAACACCTACACATTGTTTCTGATAGAAGGAAAGATATTTATCTTCGGCTACAATTTCAAATTCTTAATTGGACTGACAGGCGAGCGGAGATCTGCCAAATTCAACATTTTAGGCTATGTTTTTCTTCCCCAAATCCTTGTTGCCCATCTCTTGGCCTTTCGGATAAATTGCCAAAATCCACCAGGGCCATCAGCACATGCCACTTTCTCAATTCTGTGCTTTTAGAGTCATGTCTGTGTGTGTGTGTGTGTGTGTGTGTGTGTGTACGGGAATATGTGTACACATGCTTGTGGCTGTGTGTCAAGCTCTTAACATACTGGAGCAAATAACGGCATCGTGTCCTACCCTGACACTTAATAGGGTGGGCTGCACGCTACTTCCCCTTTCTATTTTGACTTTGATGCCCCTAATCTCCATGACACTCAGTTGCTAGCAGCCACGTGGGGCCGGTTTTCTGGAAGGAGGACATGTCTAGAGCTAGAGTGCTTCCAAGATTTCTGCCGAACAGTCAACACCAGGGGAAGATGCTCTACCCTTCCCACTTAATATTCCCCCATGCCCGACCGCCCGACAATGGCGCCTCAGTGGGTCTCTCTCGGGCAGGTGGGCTACGACGCACATCACCATGGTAAAACCCGGTGAGTTCACACAGTAACAAAGCGTGGTTTACTTTAGTCAGCTCAGGAATTCCCAAACGCGTCTGACCCTGGAACCTTGTTGTTTTAACACCAATTAACACCCTGTAGAACACATTTCAAAAATCACTCATCACATGCACTCTAATTCTTCTAAGTGACATCCTTCCGGCTGATAACTGGAGTTCTCGGCTTTGTATTCTGGGGAACTCTGCGGGATCCTTGAATTGCCTATGGCAGTGAGGGACAGAGGCGTCATCCGGTGGAGTCTGAGTCCCTCCTAGGAACTCTGAAAAACGGGTACTGTTCAGAGGGAGTTTTCGTCTTATCATCCTCTTGATACAGATAATTTGCTGCTAAAAATGATTTTAATTTTAGATGTCTCCTAAGGAGTAGACCAACTTTCTTATACTTGGATTGAGTGAAGAGTTTTGCTTATTTAACATCATTTTAGAAAAGTGCACATAGAATCACACTAAGAAGTATATATTAGGTAGGCTTGAGAATATAGTATGTTATACAATGCATTTGCATCCATTTAGTGAGCGGGAAGGAAGGAAATTAGCATTTAGTGTAAGTTCACCTTGAGACAGGAGCTCAGCTAATATCTTTACTCCATTATTTCATTTTATCCCTACAGCGACCATAGTAGGTAGGAATAATCGGCCCTGTTTTATAGATTTGTTCACACATTCATTCAGATAAGGCAGTTTGCTACGTGCTGGGGCCATAATGGTGGAAACAAGATGGCTAGGGGTCCTGCCCGCTGGGAGCACATGAGCAAAAGGAGAGTCACAAGGATTACGGAGCAGCCCCAGTGCTACCCGTAATTACTCCCGAGCAAATTAGCACAGAGCCAAGCGCTCGATTCCAAAGCATATGCGTCTCCTACAATGTAAAACTTGAGGCTCTCGCTCCGCTAGGGGTTTTCTGATGTTTCTGAATTGAAAAACTTGTTGTGGTCTGACTCAGCTTGCAGGCGAACATATCCACTTTAAGTGGTTTAACGATGCAGAAAAATCACATCCAACTCTCACTTTAGGAAGGCCTGCAGGATTAAAAGTTTGTTCTGGGCATTCCACCCTCGAATAGAAGAATAAAGATGGTTTAGAAATACACAGGCACCAAAGCCCAAGGCAGACACAGTAGTCAACACGACTGTGAAGTCACGTTCTAGAGAAGAATGTTAAGTAATATGAAAACATAAATCCAACAAACATTATGGACTATCTACAACACTTAAGGCCTGTTTATAGGAGTCGCCAGCAATGTTATCGCAACTACTGATAGAGGTAGCTAGTATGAGTCCAGTTTTCTAAGTCAAAAATAGCTCTTGGGGACTTCCCTGCTGGTCCAGTGGTTAAGAATCCGTCTTGCGATGCAGGGGACGCCGGTTCAATCTCTGGTAGGGGAACTAAGATCCCACATGCCGCGGGGCAACTAAGCCTGCACGCCACAACTACAGAGCCCGCACTCTGGAGCCCATGCGCCACAACTAGAGAGAAGCCTAGGCGCTGCAATGAAGAGCCCACGCATCACAACGAAAGATCCTGCGTGGGACTTCCCTGGTGGCGTGGTGGTTAAGAATCCGCCTCCAATGCAGGGGACACGGGTTCAAGCCCTGGTCAGGGAAGATCGCACATGCCGCAGAGCAACTAAGCCCGTGCACCACAACTATTGAGCCTGCTTGCCACAACTACTGAAGCCCGCGTGCCTAGAGCCCATGCTCCACAACAAGAGAAGCTACCGCAATGAGAAGCCCGCGCACCGCAACGAAGAGTAGCCCCCGCTCGCAGCAACAAAAGACCCAATGCAGCCAAAGATAAATAATATATAAATAAATTTATTTTTTTAAAAAAAAGGGCTTCCCTGGTGGCGCAGTGGTTGAGAGTCTGCCTGCCGATGCAGGGGACAGGGGTTTGTGCCCCGGTCCGGGAAGATCCCACATGCCGCGGAGCGGCTGGGCCCGTAAGCCATGGCCGCTGAGCCTGCGCTCCGTAACGGGAGAGGCCACAACGGTGAGAGGCCCACGTACCGCAAAAAAAAAAAAAAAAAAAAAAGATCCCGCGTGCTGCAACTAAGACCTGACGCAGCCAAAAAAAAATTTTTAAAGAACTGTTTTGTTTTGTTTTTTTTAAAATAGCTCTTGAAGAAACCCAAAGAACAACAGTCAAAAAGTGACAGTTCTAGGATTTGAACCCAGGAGTCCAAATTCCAAGTCCAAGCCCAGTGCCTTTTTACTATATTCTAATTGCTGGAAAGGGAACAGGGCTCAGGAATTGACCAAGAGGATTGACAAATAGAGACAGAAAGAGAGAGGATGCAGAAACAGAGGGACAAGGGCTCCTAGCAAAATTTTACAGGCACTACGTATTCACATCTGATGGAAGTGTAGACTTCTCATAAGCGGTGGGCCAACTTTCTTATGCCTGGATTTAGTGAAGAGTGTTGCTAATTTAACATCATTTTAGAAAAGTGTACATACAATCACACGAAGAACTATATATTAGTGAGGTTTGAGAATACAATATATGATACAACTCATTTGTAGAAAGAGCAATCGGTCACGTTTCTGTTCTTGATGAGATGGGCTTGTGAGAGGTGGCACTGAATGGATCCAGGTATGACCTGCTGGGCCTGAGCGAGATCACATGTGGGCATCCATGCGCTTGTGCTAGACTTCAAATGCAGGTCTTAACTTCCAGTTAAGTTCTCTCTTAACTGTTACGGGGCCACATGCTCCCCCCCGCTAGGTGAGAATTTATTCGTGTTAGACTGGATCGGATTTTTAGGGGTTGCTGAGACGTGCAGCCCACACTAGCCATTTCATCTGGACATCTCACAATTTACAGCGGGAGAAAAGTACTATTGGATCCCGGTTGGAAACCATGACGTAAGTGTAAACGCTGTCTGGTAGAGTGTCCTGGGTACACTGGAGTATTAGTGCCGTGTGCAGTTTTTAACGTTAGCATGAATATTTCAGGCAACTGGAGGCAGTTGAGAGCAGCGAAGACAATTAAGTACTTGCTAGGAGTCATGAGGAAAGAAGCTGGCCGCTCTTGGAGAAGGGAGGAGACCATTTTAAGGATATAAGAGGGATGGTAACCAGCTGTTATCCACGTGCTTTGGAAGAGATAAGTATCTAACCAGTCTCAGAGAAAATTTTCTCAAATAGAAAAAGTAACACAAAGAAGCCGGTTGGACTCTCGACCAGAGTTGTAAAGATACTCTACCCTCCTCCCATTGAAGGAACAGTGAAAACGGAAAAACCACCACCTGCCTCTATGTGGTATTTTGAGAATGAGCACAGTGGGCAACACAAGCAAGCCCTGCATAATCATTAGTTTTCTTTCGCCTTCCTCGAAGAAATTCAAGTCAGAAGATGGTATTTTTTGCCCTAGGCCAAAGGTTGGCCAAGTACCGCCTGAGGGCCAAATCTGGCCTGCCGCCTGTTTTTGTCAATGGTCTTATTGGAACACACCCTCGCCTGCCCATTCATTTCCATCTACGCTAGGCTGTTGGAGACCTACCCGGAGTTGAGTAGTTGTGATGGGGACCTGATAACCTGCAAAGCTGAAAATATTTACTCTCTGGTCCTTTACAGGCAAAGTTTGCAGACTCCTGGGCTTCCCTGGTGGCGCAGTGGTTGAGAGTCCGCCTGCCGATGCAGGGGACATGGGGTCGTGCCCCGGTCCGGGAAGATCCCACATGCCGCGGAGCGGCTGGGCCCGTGAGCCATGGCCGCAGAGCCTGTGCGTCCGGAGCCTGTGCTCCGCAACGGGAGAGGCCACAACAGTGAGAGGCCCACGAAGCTTGCAGACTCCTGCTCTAGGATAACAGACCAGCATGAAGGAGCTGTCTGGGGGTCTTCTAGGGATAGTCTTCTATTACGGCTTTGGAAGAGGATCAGTTGACTCTGAAACTTTGAACGAATGAAGAGTCAAGGCCACTGGCATTGGTTGGAGATGTCATTTAGGTGGCATTAGGTGCTTTTCCTGGGCTCCACAAGAATTGCTATAGGTGTTTGCATCAGCGAAGGTGAATAATTTTATGCCCGTCAAGTACGAGCACTGAAGGCACAGTGACCCCTGTCAGTTTCACCGCTGACCTGCCCATTCAAATCATGTCATTTTTTTGTCCCCCTACCACAGAATAAATATTTTAAAAGAAGGAGGTATGAAGTTGACAGTTTCGTCCTTTCTTTGTCTCCCACATGAGTCGGCCTTGACCTTTCAGGAGAGGCAAAGCTTCTCAACCAAATAAAAACAGGCCTAACAGAGAATAACACCTGGGCAATTTTGAAAAACCAGATAAGCCCTGAAATGGAAGAAAAGATTCCCTTTTATGTTTTGGTCTTCATTTTGATGCTTTGTTATCAAGTACACGATAAGATCAGGTCTGAGAGTCACAGTAAATGCTGTTTTGTGCCATTATAAGCTTTCTTCCCCCACCAAAAGCAGGCTGATTTCATTCTTTCTAACTGGCGGACTCTTGTTTCAAAGGCCTTGAACTCTAGGCTGATACTGAAAAGGCTTTGACATGTCAAAGGGAAGCATCTTTAGCTGGAACAAAGCACCTCAAAGCCTCTATTCTCTGTGGTACTCGGCCTTGAAAATGCAAACAAAGGCAAGGCAGGGCAAGGCCAACCAATCACACCCCAGACACAGGAGCCCAGGCGCCGAGAATTTCCCAGCAGCCCCCGCACTCACCTCTCAGTGATATTCTTCGCGGTCTGTAGGAAACGCGCGTGATCATTCTCCTTCAGAGAGTGTTCTGCTTGGGAGATGAGTGATGCCGACCGCTCGATGCACTGCTTGCAGTTTGCAATCTGCTGAGCCAGTTTGCGAAGCCTCATCACCTTGAACAAAAGAGGCACGAAGATGGTTACACGGGTGGGCCCGCTTAGTGAAAACGTGTCGGGCTGGACCCTCCCGGTGTGTGCGTTTTATTGTATGCGAGTCATCCTTCAGTAAATGTTCAAAAAGGAGGCAGAGAAAGACGGAAACCCCAGCTATGGCACTCTTGTCTTAGCTATTCTTTATCTCCTTGGAGAAGTGTTGCTAATTTGTTTTAAGAGGAAACCCTGAATTGCGAATTGCTTCCCTGTTGATGGGGGAAAAAGGTGTTGCCCAGTGTGAGTTACAGAGGGTCACCGGACCCCTTCCCTCACACAATTACCGTAAGATCGTAGGGAACCCTGAAACTTTCTCTAGTTCAATTTTTCAGCTGGGCCATTGAGAAAATAAAACACCTCTGTAGGTGCAAATGTGTGCCTTCAGTCAAAACCATTTTCTAAAAAGTTCTTTGCTATCCATGTAATAAAATCGCGATGCAAAAACATTAGGTATCACTATTTCCCACACTATCTCAAACTCATGTGTTAAATTAACAGAAAGGGAGCATTTTTTTCCATTGATTAATATTTTTCCTGTTGAACAGATGAGAGAAAGCCAAAAAAAGCACAGCTGGGCCATTTCCCCTCACCGGGAACGTCATTTCCAGGCACTCTGTGCTTACTTGATAACTAAAACTATTTTGATAAGCATTTCCCAGTCGGGATAAAAACGCATGTTTGGTTCCAACCTCCATTCCAACTCCTGATTCCGTCTTGCTTGCAAACGACCCTCAAACGTAATTGACCATAACCTCTGGGGCAGGCCAAGATAAGTCCACGGTAACCCACTTGACCATTTGCTCTGGTGTTTGAAATGTGCTCAGAGATGAAGCCCTCTGGCCAGAAGCCAAGTTCAAATGAGACGGCTAATTGGAATTGCCGTGCGCCTGGTGCCCTGGTGCACACAGCCTGGGACAGGTCTTGGCCGGCTTTATGATCATTCCGGAACGGAAAACAGCCCTGGGTGAAAGGCTAGGGAGGCTCAGGCTCCCTCCAGAATTCCTGCTAACTCCAAGAAATTCCTCCTTTCTCCAAGTCATCATTATCGTCCCCGCGCAAGTCTAACAGAAGAAAAGGAAGGAAGGAGGTGTCAGGACTTGAGGCCTCTGAGGACTGTCCAATTTCAGCTCTGTCCTCCTACAGCAAACAAAGGAAATGAATGCTGAATCGTGAGGCATCGGCCACAAGACTGCAGGCAAGAGTGAGAAAGATTCTTGAAAGTAAAGGCTTTAGAGAAATGAACTGTCAAAACTCTGGGGCAAAGAGTATGTTATCTTAAGCCCGGTAAGAGATTTACCTCATTGTATATAATTATAGTGACCATCACCGCAGATTAACTGTGTTCATTAGTTGAATAAAATAACACTTATTTTACACCAAATAGAATTCAGCTGCTAACATCATTATACCCAGAGGTAAAGCTAAGAAAGGCACAGAGTCCAACTCAAGATATTAGAACGTATCCTTAAGAAACTGTCAGAGGAAGAAATATTTAATCACGTAACATAAAGAATGCTTTCAATTACACGGCAGAATTGAAGATATTTAATACAATTCTAACAACAGCAACAAAATAAGGACCAAATATTCCTTCTGAATAACTTCATGTCCTTTCGGTATACCTAATAATAGTGACCCCACAGATGACACAATGGAAAAATGCTTGAACTCCATTTTCTTCTTTTTTAAAAAATTTCTATCATGATACTGGAAATTCAAAGCGACATAAGAGGAAAAGGAAGAAGAAGAAGAAAAAAGAGCCCTAAATCATGCATAAGTTGAAGCAAGCCCAAATGAGAGCCTCCTTTGAAAATACAGGAATTTTTTACAGAAAACTGTTGGCGTAATTATAATTTTAGTTCAGTGTACAAATTCCATCTGATATACCAGATTGGAGCTTTTCAAACCTGGTGTGCGCAAGAATCAGCTGGGGACCTTTGTTAAAGAAAAACCGTAGATGTTTGGGCCAGCACTCGCATATCCTAGGTGAGGAGTTGTAATTGGCAGGGTGGCAGGAATCTGCATTTTAACAAGCAATGAACGTTTTTTGATCTGCAGGTGATGAATCGTCAGTATGGAAAGGATTAGCATTTAAAAGACTAAATGAAAGAGGAGAGGACAAAAGAAGGTAGCAGAAAGCATTCCTGGTAGAAAGGGCAAGATAAGTTTTGTAAAACTTATTTCTCTGTGTGTGTGTGTTGTTTATGTGTGTGTGTGTGTTAGTGCCGGGTTTGATGTTATATGTATTTTTTTTTTACCGTGGGTTTCAGTAAAAAGAAAAAGGAAAAGAAAAACTTTTCTAAGTTAGTTCACAAACTATGGTCTGTGGACCACATCCAGCACACAGCCCGTTTGTGCAAATAGTTTTAAGGGCACACTGCCACGTGCATCTGTTTATGAATTCACCTGTGGCTGCCTTCACACTACACCACTGGGCAGCGGTGAGCGGTTCCGATAGAGACCGAAGGCAAAACCTACGACATTCATTATCTGGCCCTTTACAGAAAAAAGTTTGCTGACTTAAATGATTCTGATCAGACGGTCCTGGATTTGAACACACTCTGTGAAACACTGTCCTATGTGGTACCACACTTCAGAATCAGACACTGAGTATTTAGCAATATACGAATTTCTTCATTAGAAAACACTTCTTTAATATATTACTTAAAACTTTTTCCACGTTGGCACTCTTCTCTTTTTCCTTTGGGAAGTGCGACTGCACGTTGTAACTTGTGGAATTCACTCCACACTCATCATGGAAATACTCTGCCTCCTTTTGGGGACGTAGGCCTATTTAAATCAATTTATTTGCTGTTTATTTTGCCTTACAAATGCTTTTTAAAAGTGGCCCTTTATTTTTCTTTAAATGTATTTGCAATGCTTTTATATATACGTAGGGTCCCCATCCCAAAATTGTTAGGTCCAAACCATCGATCCTCAGTTAAACAAGGATCTCGCTCAACAAGGACTGCCTTCAGTGCTTCTATCAGGCTGTACAAAAGCCCTGACACGTAGTCCAGGGGAATTAGCTTGCACTTTGGAGATTCAGAGTACATAAAAGCAGTGACGAGAAGGGACCCTTTTTCTCTTCAGCTGCAGCCTTCTACCGTAGGTATGTGTCTGAACATAAACACATCATTGGCTTAACCTGGAGTTTGCTGTCAGCTTTTCCTGTGTTGGCGCAAAATTTATCCCCTACTACTGAAGAAATAAGCCAGTTCTTTCCCGGGGAGTCTCAGAGCTTGAGACTTTCCAATCAGTCTCACCATAAAGGCTGCTGAGCTATTTATTTTAAAGAAGGTGCAATGGTCTGAGAGCAGGAGTTACCAGCATGTGCTAATGTGTAACATCGCCTGATTGGCAATCTCCCCAGTTGGAGGATTTGCGGTGGGTTTGTTTCCTCCAGATCGAATGGCATTGTGATCGGCGCCAGAGACAGATGAGGGCAAAGTCGCTAGCCCTTCTCTGGATTGAGTGTCTTCAGACTTCCCAACCACCAGCCTGGGCACCCTCACTGGGCACCAAGTCCATACTTGCCCTCCCTGCCCAGCCTCTCTGATTTCCAGGGCGTTGGCACCCATGCTCTTCTTTTCTTTAAAACGTATCTCTGACACCCAATGCCCTGGCCAGGGACTTACTCACTGTGAATTCCCGGGTCTGGGATGAACCAGTCCTCGGTCGTGTACCAAATTAGTAACTCGATGGAAAGCTGAACGGGGCCTTCCTCTCTTCATCTTTCCCAAGTAACACTGCCTTCTGAGACTATATCCCTGAGCACACGTGCACTTTCAAAAAGTGACACATCTCAAACATACGGACCGTTTTTAAAGTCATATGATCAACTTTCCCATACACAGTACCGGCTTTAGCAAATCTCAGTGTTTTCATCATATTAGCGTCTGATTTTTCAAAAGGAAGTAAACTATTATCGATGGCATTGAAGCCTTTGTGCGTCCCTCCCTAATTTCATTCATGTCCCTCTCCAGAGGAGAGCACCCTCTTGATGACTCCCAGGCATGTTGATGTATATATGCCTAAACATTATATGGGATTTTTTTTGTAGTTCATCAAATTTTATATAATATTCCTCATCCCCTAAGAATCATCATAAAACTTGCTCCCATTTTTGTGATCTGTCCATATGAATACGTATCACCCTAGTTCGTTACTTTTAATTTCTGAAGACTGTTCCATTGTACAAATGTACAATTTACTTGTCTTATAAACAGCTTTACCGAGATATAATTAATATATAAGAAACTGCACATATTTCAAGTACAAATCTGATTCGTTTTCAAATACGTGTAAACCCATGAAACAGTCCTCACGTTCAAGATAATGAACATATATATCACCCCCCCATTCTCCTCCTGTCCCTGTGGAATTCATCCCGCCCACCCCTCTGTCACTCATCGCTAAGCATTCACTGATTTGTTTTCTGTCACTGCAGATTATTAGAAAGTGTTATTTCTAGAATTTTGTATGAATATACTCATGCAGTATACACTAGTTTCTGTCTGGCTTCTCTCGCTCACCATAATTCTATTGAGATTCATGTTGTCGCGTGTGTCAAGAGTTCACTCCTTGCTGGACAGCACTGCATTGTGTGCAAATGCCACAAACCGTTCATCTATTCATCTGTTGATAGACTTCGGGTCATTTCCAGTCAGGAAATTACCCTTAATATTACCCTTCATATTAACGTGAAAATTCACATACAAGTTTTATATAGACATCCGCTTTCATTTTTCTTGGTAAACACCTAGAATGGCTGGATCGAATGGTAAGTGTATGTTTAACTACTTAAGAACGGGCCAAACAGTTTTCTAAAATATACCGTCTCCATTCTTAGAAACAGTGTGTGAGCTATAGTTCCTTCACATGCCCACCAACACTTGGCATGGTCCATCTTTTTAAGTTAACTATCCTAGTAGATAAGTAGTGGTATCTCATTGAGGTTTTAATTTGCATTTCCTTAATTATTAAATGACTTTGACCATCTTTTCATGTGCTTACTTGCCATCCTTATACCTTCTTTGGTAAAGTATCTATATTCAAATCTTTTATCCATTTTGGTGAAGGGGTCATCTATTTCATTATTAATGAGTTTTGAGAATTTGTAATATATTCTGGATACAATTACTTTATTAAATAAATAATTTATAAGTATTTTCTCCTAGTATGTGGCTTGTCTTTACATTCTCTTAAGAGTGCCTTTTGGGGCTTCCCTGGTGGCGCAGTGGCTGAGAGTCCGCCTGCCGATGCAGGGGACCTGGGTTCGTGCCCCGGTCTGGGAGGATCCCACATGCCGCGGAGCGGCTGGGCCCGTGAGCCATGGCCGCTGAGCCTGCGCGTCCGGAGCCTGTGCTCCACAACGGGAGAGGCCACAGCAGTGAGAGGCCCGCGTACCGCAAAAAAAAAAAAACAAAAACGAGTGCCTTTTGAGGAGAAGTTTTTACTTTTGGTGAAATACAGTATATAATTATCTCTATCGTTTGTAAGTATTTCTTTTATGTTTCTGCCAGTGTATATAATCTTTGGTCAACCAAAGTTCACCAAGATTTCCTCCCATGTTTTCTTTCTTCTAGAATTTTCAGAGTTTTTACCTTTTACATTTAGGTATATGAGCCACTGACATTTAATTTTTGTATGTGGTGTGAAGTATGGATCAAGTTTCCTATTCTTATGTGTAGACAGCCTCCCCTATGTGGAGGCTAAAACTCAGCTTCCAAAATTCCCTTCCCGCTCAGTTTTCTTTGCCATTTCAGTGCACACGTTTTTCCCTCCGAAACTTCTAATTTGTTATTTTTATATCGTTTTTTTTCTTATTTCACATCCTTCTTTTGTGGTTTCACAATTTTTTGCTCTTTTAAGATAGAAGTTATTCCTTCCTGTATCTCTTTGAACATCTTCTTAACATTTTCACATAAAATTAATTTCAACTGAGGTGAGAAGATGTCTTTGATTTTGTTGGCTGTATTTTTAGAACTTCAAGAGCTCTTTCTTTGCTTTGGAATTGTGGTTTGACTTTCTGTTTTCAAGGGCTGAAGTCATTCATAATGTTTTTCTCCCTCACCCACCTTGCTTAGCCTCTCCTGTCGGTTTACAGTCTCCTTCACCCCATCCTTGGGGGTCCTCATTCCAGAATCTTGTATTATCTCTGCATTTCTGAAGCTCCCGTTTTGTGTAGGTATCAGAAACAGTGCAGAGCCAGGCTCCAACCCGGCTGACTTACTCTAGACTCCCAGGCCTGAAGTTTGCTAACAGCTATGACCCTAGGTGAAAACTGGCAATAATCTGTCTTCGGTCCCTTTGAATGAACTGCGAAGCCTTACACAGCCCATGGCATCAACCAATGAGCCCGATTTCACTTTCCCATACCATCTGGAGCACTTCTAGCCCTTTTACCCCAACGTTTCCAAAACTATTTAGCCACAGGAGTCGAAGGTGTAGCCGCTTTAGTCTCTTCCAGACCAAGTCCCAGGAGCCTGCGTCTTAAAAAGCCACCATCACGGCTTTGTAGTTTTCTTCTATTTCTGGCCCATGGAGATGTTTATCTGGCTTTGGGCCCAGCTCTGTGTCTCTTTGCTTTTCTGTTTTACTATGTTCCCTATCACGGGCATGTGTCCAGGGTGGAGTGGGTGTACCAGAGCCTGAAGCCCATGCATCACCATGGCTGGAACTGGGGACACACACACCCCTTCGCTACTTTGCTCTAGCTCACGAGAGGAACCCTCATGCTGGGAAGCTATGTAAGGGAAAGGAAGACCTGCTGGCCAGGAAGTTGTGGCGGAGAGTCACTGCAGGCTGAGTAAGGGCCCCCAAAGATGCCCACATCCTAATCCCAGGAGTTTTAAAAATATGTTACCTTACACGACCAAAGGGACTTCGCAGATGTGATGAAGTGCAGGATCTGGAGATGGGGGATATCCTAGATTATCTGGTTGACCCCAGTGTAATTCTAAGGGTACTTATGAGAGAGAACAAGGAGAGTCTGTGCCAGAGAAAGAGATGTGAGGATGGGTGCAATGCTCAGAGTGATATGAAGAAACCACAAGCCAAGGAATGTGGGTGGCTTCTAAAAGCCAGAAGAGAAGTGGATTCTGCCCTAGAGCCTCCAGAAAGAAACAGCACTGCTGAAATCTTCACTTTAGCCCAGTTGTGACTGATTTTAGACCTCTGACCTCCAAAAGGTCAGGCATCAATAAATCTGTGTTGTTTTAAGCCACCGAGTTTGTGGTAATCTGTTCCAGCAGCAATAAGGAAGTAATATGCATATTGAGAGCTGATCCCTGCACACGACCACGTAAAGGCAACAAATTACCTTCCGCATGTACGTTAATAATTAATTACAGCTGTTTTCAGGCTCTCACGTGCCTGAGAACCCGGAAGACGTCAGGTATTAAGAGAAATACACATGGTGCATGATGACAGAAGAGGAAGTAGATTCTGTACAGATTCCAGGCTGACACTCAGGATAATTTGTATGTGGGGGAAAGTAGCTGTTCAATGCATCTGAGTCCGTCCCTGGCCAGGGAAGAATTGTGTATTAATTTGATAATCTACCGGAACAGCTTCCAGAACTATTTGATTTGACTTCAGCTTTTCTGATCACCACCACAGTGTACATGTATAAATATTTTTCAATGTATACAGACAAAGCAGTCTAAAACATTCAACAATATTAGAAGCACCTTTAAAAGTTTGAAGAAAACAGAGAAGAGCACATACATTAGCTGTTGTAATCTGTGTACTAAATACTTGCCAAGTGGATTTAATTATATGTGTCATTATAGTTATGAGCAGTAATAATAGAGATTCATGAACTGACTGGATCTGGAATGAATGTTTCTAGTTTTAGATATTTACAAAATTGTCTCGTGAGGGTGGCAGAGAAATGGGGAAAATAAAGTAGATCATAAGTATTTCAATACAAACATGACTAATCTAAAAATAGAATAAAGTGATGGATTCTTAAGTTATCAACATTTCTGAATGAATTTTGAATAAAGAAGAAGATGGCCATAAAGAATATAACCTAAATTTGTGAATTGCTTTTTGAATATAGTTTACTATAAAACCATAGGAATTTTAAACATACAAACATTAGCAAAGAAGTACTATTAATATTGTATATCCACAAAGGGGTATAAGATATAGTGAAACTACAGGAGTTGTGCCACGATGAAACTGACACCTGTCTAAGTTCCCTCAAAAGCATGAGAAAGCACTTCATAATTTCTGTATATAAAGTCTGATTCATTTAAACATTTATTTAATACTGTTTTGATTGCTAGGATATAGCAATAAATATGAAATGCACTTTTCCTCTATGGAACCCACCTTCTCATAGAGAAGAGAGATGGAAAACAGTGGCTACAATAGTCCGGAGCTCCATGCTGTGCCCTGGAGCTGGGTAATGGAGCAGCCTTTGTATTACAGGTATGCATAGGAGACCGTAACAAAAAGAAAGGGTGGAGGAAAAAATGGCCAACCAAGAGGCTTTGAACTAGTCTTCAAGACTTAGGATGAGATTATAGACAATATAGAAGAAGGGTCATTCAATATTTCCTAAGCTATTGAAGTGCATGGGAGTATATTTTCTCTAGATAGAAAATACAAAATCTTCGGCCCTAGAAATCGTACCTTCCCTTCTTTGATCTTGGTTCCAATAATCTGTCGTCTTTGCTGAATGATCTCAATAAGAAGATCACACTCCTCCATCAATTTGGCTTCTTGACGTGATGCATTGACCTGTGGGATAGATAAAATGGTGAGCATTAATTTGGCATTTGTTTTAGTTAAATGCTCTTTTTTTAATGTAGACTAGTATATTTCTGGTAATTGCTGAAAACATATTTTATTTTATTTATTTATTTATTTATTTTTTTGCGGTACGCGGGCCTCTCACTGCTGTGGCCCCTCCCGGACGCGCAGGCTCAGTGGCCATGGCTCACGGGCCCAGCCGCTCCGCAGCACGTGGGATCTTCCCGGACCGGGGCACGAACCCATGTCCCCTGCATCGGCAGGTGGACTCTCAACCACTGCACCACCAGGGAAGCCCGAAAACATATTTTATTAAAGAATTTACTGAGGTATAGTTGCTATACAATATTATATAAGTTTCAGGTGTACAACATAGTGACTCACATTTTTTAAAGGTTATATTCCATTTATAGTTATTATTAAATATTGGTTATATTCCCTGTGTTGTACAATATATCCTTGTAGCTTATCTATTTTATACATAGTAGTTTGTACCTCTTATTCCCCTACCCCATCTTGCCCCTCCTCTCTTCCCTCTCCCCACTGGTAACCACTAGTTTGTTCTCTCTATCTGTCATGAAAAGATATTTTTTTATTTGCCTACTGTTTTCTTTTTTTTAACATCTTTATTGGAGTATAATTGCTTTACAATGTTCTGTTAGTTTCTGCTGTACAACAAAGTGAATCAGCTATACGTGTACCTATATCCCCATATCCCCTCCCTCTTGAGCCTCCCTCCCACCCTCCCTATCCCACCCCTCTAGGTGGGCACAAAGCACGGAGCTGATCTCCCTGTGCTATGCGGCTGCTTCCCACTAGCTATCTCTTTCACCTTTTGTAGTGTATACATGTCCATGCCACTCTCTCACTTTGTCCCAGCTTACCCTTCCCCCACCCCCGTCCTCAATTCCATTCTCTACGTCTGCATCTTTATCCCTTTCCTGCCCCTAGGTTCTTCAGAACCTTTTTTTTTTTTTAGATTCCATATATACGTGTTAGCATACCGTATTTGTTTTTCTCTCTCTGACTTACTTCACTCTGTATGACAGACTCTAGGTCCATCCACCTCACTACAAATAGCTCAGTTTCGTTTCTTTTTATGGCTGAGTAATACTCCATTGTGTATATGTGCCACATCTTGTTTATCCATTCATCTGTTGATGGACACTTAGGTTGCTTCCATGTCCTGGCTATTGTAAATAGCGCTGCAGTGAACACTGTGGTACATGTTTCTTTTTGAGTTATGGTTTTCTCAGGGTATGTGCCCAGTAGTGGGATTGCTGGGTCGTATGGTAGTTCTATTTTTAGTTTTTTAAGGCACCTCCATACTGTTCTCCATAGTGGCTGTATCAATTTTCATTCCTACCAACAGTGCAAGAGTGTTCCCTATGAAAAGATACTTTAAATGTTAACTCTTCTTCCAATTATGCAGGGATGGCAAATATAGGACTTACATGTCCACTCCCTATCTTCTTGCACCCCCGGAAAACATTTATTATCCAATGACAGCAGTCTTTTTTGCTAAGCCATACTGAACCTCAGGGTCTTGCTTTTTTAAAAAAAAGTATTTATTTATTTGGCCACGCTGGGTCTTAGCTGCAGCATGCGGGATTTTGTTACCGTGTGCGGGACCTTTAGTTGCAGCAAGCAGGATCTAGCTCCCTGACCAGGGGTCGAACCCAGGCCCCCTGCACTGGGAGCACGGAGTCTTAGCCACTGGACCACGTGGGAAGTCCCTCAGGATCTTTCTTAACACACCATGTACGTAGCTATTACCAACTGATTGAAAATTGACACTTGAAATATAGTTGCAGTTCCTGCTTTTATATTTTGAAGGAAAGTGCAATTTTAGCCTGTTAAACATAAAAAGTTAGAAAAAACGAATATTATTCTTTTATGGAGGATAGATTAGCATCAATATCTTTTGGACAAATTTTCCAAAAGCAAGATAGCAAGGTTACATTACATTTATTGAACTTTTCTTTTATATACAGACATGAACTTTGTATTTTATCACTATAAAAACATCAAAAAGGAGAAGGGTGGTTGAATGTCTTATTAATCTTACGGCATACTTTTAAATCGTACTTCTGGTATACCTCAGGAAGGCCGGGGTTCTGCAATGAAAGCCTGCCCTCCTCCTGGCAAGGTAGATCACTGTAGAATGGCTTGTATTTGAAGTTTTTAAGGCTCATTGTATGCAAGGGAGGGTTAAAATTAGCTCATTCTTGGCAACTGGGCTTGGGAAATACTCTGCACGTGCTATTTCCTCCATCTCATGACAATTCTGAAATGCTTATTCACAGACAGAGACCCAGAAATCACAGCTGTGGGAAATGGAGATAGCATGCATGAGTTTTATGATCTTAACACAGCGCAGGAGAAGCCTGCAATGTTACAAAGAACGACAATAGCACTGATTACTCCAGTATAACTCAGGGAGGAGACGTGGCCCAGTCATTAAGCCCTTTTGATTAGGGATACTTTCTTTAACTGGAGTAATTTCAATCGCTATGAATGACACAAACCGGAAGTGGGGTCAGGAGTTCAGAATAAAAATTCACTGATGGCTGTTCAGAGAAATCATGTCCTGTTTCCAGAGACCAGGATTCCTTGAGTTGTATTCCTGATCACTGTAAGACAGGGCAGAGAGGCAACTCAAGATACTGCCTTATTGAGGAGATGGTGGTCACTGGCCATTTGCAGCGAACTATGAGATCATGTCCTGTGTCAGATTAGCATACAGACATACTTGCTAAATGTTTCATAAACAAAAGAAAGAATTAAGAATGCATTGATGGACAAGCACAGAACGTGGAACTCAGGCTAATATTTCAAGGGAGTTAATCACTGGGCTCAATTTCTCTTACCATTACTTTTCTGTCATCATTTCTAGTTCCCCTTGAGGCTTCTCAAATAAGTTGAGCTATCTATGGAAATATTTACTTGAAACCCCACTACTCTCGAGAAATTTCTTGTCATTTCTTTTGACTTCAAACTGCATTTAATAACTGACTACAACCGAGCTGTGAAAAGGATGGGATCGTATTGAAACCATGGGCCCATTATAATGGAGAAAGTGAAATTTCTGGAAGATAGCACCTTACACTTGAAAAGTATCTCCTAGAATGAGCCCTCAGAGCTAAGCTGTACTTGAACATACAATCAGGGTAAATCCAACTGGATGCAACCTCCACGAAGGGAGGGATCTTTGGCTGTTGTATGAAATGAGGCATCTCTCCCACGCACCTGGCACCATATGTGGCACAGAATAGGCATTCAAAAACTTTGTTGAATGAACAGATGGTGAAGATGATCTTCCCACAAGAGACAAGGTAACATGTAGTGAAGCAAGCAGCTATCATGATACATTACAAGCACTCAACACGCAGGTATTGGATTTGTTGGTTTTCTAGGACTGTATAGACACAAAAACATGTCTTAAGTTATTTTTTTAGGGGGAAGGGTGTTGATTTTCTTTTTTTTACAGCCTTATTGAAATATACTTCACATATCATAAAATTCACCCATTTAAAGTGTACGGTTTGTGGGTTTGAGTGTATTCAGAGTTCTATAATCATCATCACAATCTAATTTTAGAAAACCTTCGATATCCCCTAAAGAATTCCCAATACCCATTTGCAGGAACTCCACATTCTTGCTACCCACCCCATTTCAAGGCTTAGGTAACCACTAATCTGTGTTCTGTCTCTTCATGGATTTGCCTGTCCTGGACATTTCATAAAAATGGAATCAAACAACATGCGATCCTTTTTGTCTGGCTTATTTCACTTAGCATAACGTTTTCAAGATTCCTCCAAGTCACAGCATGTGTCAGTACTTCATCCCTTTTTATGCCGAATATTATTCCATTTAAGCAATATACCACATTTTGTTTATCCATTCTCTAGTAGATGGACATGTGGGTCGCTTCTACTTTTTAGTTACTATAAACAATATTGCTATGAACATTCATGTATAAATTTTTGTGTGTGCATATGTATTCATTCTTCTTCAGTATAGGAGTAGAATTGCTGGGTCACATGTGAATTCTGTGTTTAACTTTTTGAGGGACTGCCAAACGGTTTTCCGAAGGGGCCGCATCATTTTATATTCCAACAAGAAGTATGTGAGGCTTCCAATTTCTCCACATCCTTGTCAACACTTGATACTGTCTGTCTCTTTTGTTTTATTCATCCTAGTGAGTGTGGAGTGGCATCTCACTGTGGTTTTGATTTGCATTTCCCTGATGGCTAATGACGTTGAGCGTCTTTTCGTGTGCTTCTTGGCCATATGTGTACCTAATTTAGAGATAAGACTATTCAGATCCTTTGCTCATTGTGTAATTGGGCCATTTGTCTTATATAGTTGAATTGTATGATTTCTTTACATATTCTGGATACAAGTCCCTTGTTAGCTATGTGATCTGCAAATCTTTTCTCCCATTCTGTGCGTTGTCTTTTCATTTTCTTGATGGTGACTTTTGAAGCACAGAAGTTTTAAATCTTGACGGAGTCTAATTTATCTCTTGTTCTACTGTCACTTGTGCTTTTGGTGTTGTAGCTAAGAAACCTAATCCAAGGTCGTGAAGATTTATACCTCAGGTTTCCTCTAGAAGTTTTATCTCCTACACTTATGTCTACAAACCATTTTAAATTAAGTTTTGTGTATTATTATGAGAAGTAGGGGTCCGACTTCATCCTTATATTTATGGATATCCAGTTGCCTAAGCACCATTTATTGAAAAGACTATTCTTTCCTCCATTGAAGTGTCTTAGCACTTGGTCAAAACTCAACTGACCACATTGTGAGGTCCTTAGGTTTTGATGTGGCTGCTAACATATTCTCTGGTTAAAGATATTCTGGGTTTCATAACTCAAAAAGACACATGCACCCCAATGTTCATCGCAGCACTATTTACAATAGCCAGGTCATGGAAGCAACCTAAATGCCCATCGACAGACGAATGCATAAAGAAGATGTGGTACGTATATACAATGGGATACTACTCAGCCATAAAAAGGAACAAAATTGGGTCATTTGTAGAGACCTGGTGGGACCTAGAGACTGTCATACAGAGTGAAGTAAGTCAGAAAGAGAAAAATAAATACTGTGTGCTAATACGTATATATGGAATCGAAGGAAAAACAAAATGTATTGCCGGGATTGGCCTCCTGTCAGGCTCCCTACTGTACTGTATGCAATTCCATATATACAATGGAATATTACTCGGCCATAAAAAGGAACGAAATTGGGTCATTTGCAGAGACGTGGATGGACCTAGAGACTGTCATACAGAGTGAAGCAAGTCAGAAAGAGAAAAACAAATATCATATATTAACGCATATATGTGGAATCTGGAAAAATGGTGCAGATGAACCTGTTTGCAAGGCAGAAATAGAGACAAAGACGTAGAGAACAAACGTATGGACACCAAAGGGGGGAAAGGGGAGGTGGGATAAATTGGGAGATTGGGATTGACATATATATACTAACTAATATGTATAAAATAGGTAACTAACAAGAACCTGCTGTATAGCACAGAGAACTCCACTTCACTGCATGGTAGAAACTAACACAACATTGTAAAACAACTATACCCCCCGCAAAAGAAAAAGAAGATATTCTGGTTTTGACTGAACCTAGTAAGACCCTGCTAGTAACTCTGAAGTAGGTGCCCTGAAATGTGGTATGGAGTACGAGCTCTGCTCGTAGGATGATACCGAGAAAGTCGAGGAGTATGTCCGTTTCTAAGTTGTCCTATTTTGTAAAATGAGGCGAATATTATCTGCTCTCTCAGTCAAGTGGGATTTTTGTGGTAAATACAATACCACAAGATATGAGGAATAATATATGGGGAAATGACTTACATTAGGAAGCCACAGACAGGTCTGAGGTAGTATTGTCTGCATTGGGAAGTAGTTTTGTTAAGAGACTATGATTTAGTTTGGGATCTATTTCACTCTCAAAATCATTGCAATTTGGGTTACTCTATGGTAGGAAAAGTGTCTCAGTCGCCATCATAACGTGGGGTTCAATTTAATCCAAATTCTGACTAATCGATATTTACGATGAATAGGTTTGTTTTACTGACAAAGTGGACTGAAATCTACTTTGTTGAGCCAAGTATGTTTTGAGAAAGCTGACACTGCAACCACCGGCATCCCAAAATATAAATTCCCAGAGATTGGGGAATATCATCTGATCTTTTTTTTTTTTTTTTTTTTTGCGGTACGCGGGCCTCTCACTGTTGTGGCCTCTCCCGTTGGGGAGCACAGGCTCCGGACGCGCAGGCTCAGCGGCCATGGCTCACGGGCCCAGCCGCTCCGTGGCATGTGGGATCTTCCCGGACCGGGGCACAAACCCGCGTCCCCTGCATCGGCAGGCGGACTCTCAACCACTGCGCCACCAGGGAAGCCCTCATCTGATCATTTTAGGTCAAGTATTATCCTTAGATCTTTCAAAGAATACAGATGTGACCTTCCTTTGAAACTGGGAAAGTTGAATCTCTTTTCCCACTTTGATGAAGCTTCCAAATATTTGTAACCCTACCGTTCTTATATTCCGAAAGGTACAATAAAATGAGTTGAATGCTATCCTATATTTCTAAAATTCTTCCAGTACAAAGAAGTTTTCCACAGTTGTGCTGTTTCATGTGTCACTTAAAAAAAAAAAAAGTTAATGATTTCATTGGACTTCATTTCTTATACGGGCTATTAATTAAAATATGGCAGGGTTTATTGGTTACTTGCAGTGTGTTCAGGTGTTTCCAGTTCCCAGCTTTGGTTTGGAAGCTGGCAGCTCCTGGTTATGATTTTAGCTTGTATTTCTGATTCACATCTTTTGATTCAGAAACCACGAAGGCTGATGGAAGTGCTCTGAGTAGGGCCAATCTAAGGATTCAAGAAACCACCGCCAAACCTTCTTTTACAGACCTACACTTCTATCTTTGTGTCATAAGTCTCCTTCTTGGTCCTTAACCTAAAGACAAGGGGGGTGGAGAGAATTAGGAATGCTGGCCAGTGGTAGCAACTGCTGTATACCACCTCTGGACCACATGGAAATAGGGTGCTTATCCTATAGAGCCCTTCACATCGCAGGACAAAATATAGCTTAAAACTGAGCCCTCTTCCCATTCCAGCCTCCTCCCTGCTACATTTTTTCTCACCTTCTTTGCACTCATGAGTAAATATCACATCAGCCCCTCATGAGGAGAAATTCGGTCACTCTCACCTCATCTCTGTGATGGCCTCAACCATGTGCTCACCATGTATCTTCTCTACATCTAGAGTTACAGCTTCCTTTGTTTTCTTTTTTGGCCGTGCCATGCGGCTTGTGGGATCTTAGTTCCCCGACCAGGGATCGAACCCGGGCCCTCGGCAGTGACAGCACCGAGTCCTAACCACTGGACCACCAGGGAAATCCCTACAGCTTCCTTTCTTGCCGCGAAATGCGTCATCCTACCCACCGTTGTCTCCTAGTCTTTAGTACTAACTTTCTCTCTTTGCAAAATACTCTAAATTAAATTCTTCTAAAGTGAGATCTAATCCCAATTCTTTCAGAACTTACTTCTTCTTTCCGGAGTTATCACCCTATCTTTTTTAAGGCCCTAATGAACACCTTTTCGGAGACTGGAAGTACCACAGCCGATGTCACACAAGCTCAAGCCATGACTGCTCTCAGAATACACTTGCAGCCTTCACTGTGAAAGAGCTACATACCACTGTTGACCCATTCACTTATTCATTCAAATAACAGCAACTGGGTTCCCACAGTGTATGAGCCAGCATTCCAAGTGCTGGGCATACACTGTGACCCAAGAGAGACAAAGTTCCCATTATCACCGAGTTTACATGTAAGCGAAGGGCAACAGGCTGAACAAGCCGAGAAATAAATAAAAATTTCAGATCGTGACGTGTGTAAAGGAAATCACAGAGGGTAATGTGATCGAACACGGCTGAGAGGAGGGTCTTTTTTTTTTTTTTTTTTTGCGGTACGCGGGCCTCTCACTGTTGTGGCCTCTCCCGTTGCAGAGCACAGGCTCTGGACGCGCAGGCTCAGCGGCCATGGCTCACGGGCCCAGCCGCTCCGCGGCATGTGGGATCTTTGCGGACCGGGGCACGAACTCGTGTCCCCTGCATCGGCAGGCGGACTCCCAACCACTGCGCCACCAGGGAGGCCCGAGGGTCTTTTTTAATAGTGGTCATGATCAGACAAGAATTCTCTGACAAGTCTCTCGAGGGATGAAAAGGAACCAGTCAAAAGATGTGGAAAGGCTGTCTGCAGGCACTCCTGATGCTGCTTTTTTTGTTTTTGTATTTAGCAATGTCTTTTTATTTTATTTTTTTAAACATCTTTATTGGAGTATGATGGATTTAACAGACCTCCTTGCAAACATTTAAAAATTCGTTTCTGACCTCCACGTCAATACTTGGGGCCTTTTCACATCCCTTTGCAGACAGGCTCAGAGCGTGAAAAAAATGAGCCAGCACCCAGCTGCGGCTGAACAAGGCACGTTCAGCCTTCGTGTTGCAGCTCTCGTAGAACCATAGGATGGGGACAACAGAAGTGCCGCAGCACTAAGCAGGAAGCGCCGGCTCTGCAGCCTGTTAGACTGGGTCTGAGTCCCCGCTCTAGCATCTGTTAGTGGGGCGACCTCAGCCAAATCTCTTCACACTTCGAAACCCCCTTTCCTTGTTTATAAAATAAAGAAAATACAATCAACCAGGATGACTTATTTTTAGGATTTAAGATTATAATCTATGTGTGGGGGGTGTGTGTGTGTGTATTTCCCTGACGAGCAATGGTTCATGATTAGCCAGTGTTCCTGGTGTCTTCATGGAGTGTAACTAGTGTGCATTTCGAGAATGGACTGTATTTATTTATCTTCTATCTAGGGTGTCCACAGTTGTCCTAAACTAACTTTTTTGGGGGCAGGAAGGGTAAAATGGGAAAGGAAATTTGTAAGCTACAGAAGGAGAGAGTCTTGCTTGTAGGGGGTTGCTAACCCACTGTCTCCTATCCCTAGGGTAATTTTGCAGCTTCTCTTTGACAGACTCTGACTTTCTGATCCATTATAGGCCAGCGAAAGAGAAACTGGCAAGTTGAATAATGAAGTGAGGCCATTGCTCCCGTCTCACCCTAGTAGTAGCCCTGAGAGCTAATTCAGCACAGGGCGACCGGCCACATTCACGCTCATATCAGCTACCGAGAATCAGCCACAGTCCCGTGTAAGTTGCCACTGGGCGCACAGTTTATCTGCCTTTTTTAGAAATGCACTTACATGTACACATTCCCCAGATTAGTTAATGATCGCGTAAATGGGGTGGCTATTTTCTCCAGAGCACTTGGTTAGCCAGGTCCAGTAAAAAGTGCCCCCCGCTAAATTTTATGGTGTAATAGTGTTAACAGTATTTCACAGAAAGGGTGGCGTGAAATGGACAATTTATTATTTTGGTCTTGTCATATGTGTATAAACATTAAAGGGATTTAATTACATCCACACACTCAAAATTGGACTACGTGTCTGTGAAATGTTCCTTAGAAGTCTGTAAAGTTTCTAAGTATTTCTAAAAACTTGCTCTTTTAATTTTTAAAACAAATATATTTATTTATTTTTGGCTGCGTTGGGTCTTTGTTGCTGTGGGTGGGCTTCCTCTCATTGCAGTGTGCGGGCTTCTCATTGCGGTGGCTTCTCTGGTTGCGGAGCACGGACTCTAGGCACGTGGGCTTCAGTAGTTGTGCCACACGGGCTTAGTAGTTGTGGCTCGCGGGCTCTAGAGTGCAGGCTCAGTAGTTGTGGCGCACGGGCGTAGTTGCTCCACGGCATGTGGGATCTTCCTGGACCAGGGCTTGAACCCATGTCCCCTGCATTGGCAGGCAGATTCTTAACCACTGTGACACCAGGGAAGTCCCTGCTCTTTTAATTTGACTTGTATTCCACTGAGGTGTTCAGTGCAGGGTATAATGCCATCAGATTTCAGATATGTGTGGCCTTCACATCTTTAGAAATATTTTATGGAACTCTTATAAGGAAATATCAATGGAGAAAAATATCTGGCCACTTCGCACAGGTGGAACTGGACTAATATGCGTGTTAAAAACCTCTAGATTTTCCGAGTAAAACCTTTAAATTCCTCTTGTGAAAAGGGTATGCTGACTTGTTAGATCACTTCCTATTCATACCCAATGCAAACAATGAAGTAAGCTTAGGAGAGGACGGCCCCGATGTGCCAGGGAAAGGGAACTTTATTTCAGGGTGTTGAGCAAAGAAGGGTGCCTGGCATTGCACAATTCCACAGACCACCATTCACTTTGGCTTTTTTTTAAGATTTTTTTTTTTGTGATGTGGACCATTTTTAAAGTCTTTATTGAACTTGTTACAATATTGCCTCGGTTTTATGTTTTGGTTTTTTGCCACGAAGCACGTGGGATCTTAGCTCCCCAACCAGATATCGAACCCGCACCCCCTGCATTGGAGGGCAAAGTCTTGACCACTGAACCGCCACGGAAGTCCCCACCATTCACTTTGAAAGCACGAGACTGGTGCCCCCCGCCAACCTGTGCAGCCCAGGAGAGCCCCCACCACGCTGGCCCACCGTTAGTGTACTCTTGATATTGTACCCCTTTGGTTTAAGACTCTAACCCTTGATCCCCTTAAGTCACTACCAACGAGACTGGGGGTTTAAAAGACAAACGTCTACTCTACAAATTTGCCTAGAATTGGTCCTCCTGGCAAAAGCAAAGCCGTACCATGATTCAAATGACGGTGACCTTGAGAAAGGTCAAAACTCTTTTTTGGAAGCTCAACATTGCTAATTATTAGAGAAATGCAAATCGAAACTACAAGGAGATACCACCTCACACCAGTCAGAGTGGCCATCATTAAAAAAATCAACAAATAAGAAATGCTGGAGAGGGTGTGGAGAAAAGGGAGCCCTCCTACACTGTTGGTGGGAATGTAACTTGGTGCAGCCGCTGTGGAGAACAGTATGGAGGTTCCTTAAAAAACTAAAAATAGAGTTGCCATATTATCCAGCAATCCCACTCCTGGGCATATGTCCAGACAGAGCTATAATTCAAAAAGGTACCTGCACCCCTATGTTCACAGCAGCAGTATTTATAATAGCCAATACATGGAAACAACCTAAATGTCCATCAACAGATGAATGGATAAAGAAGATGTGGTATAGGGACTTCCCTGGTGGTCCAGTGGTAAAGAATCCACTTTGCAATGCAGGGGACGCGGGTTCGATCCCTGGTCGGGGAACTAAGATCCCACATGCCGCAGGGCAACTAAGCCCACGTGCCACAACTACTGAGCCTGTGCACCTCAACTAGAGTCTGCGTGCCACAACTACAGAGCCCACGTGCCCTGGAGCCTGCGCGCCACAACTACAGAAGAGAAAACCACACGCCACGATGAAGATCCTGCATGCCTCTACAAAGATCCTGCGTGCCACGACTAAGACCCAAGGCAGCCAAAAATAAAATAAATCTTCTAAAACAAGAAGATGTGGTATATACATATAATGGAATATTACTCAGCCATAAAAAAGAATGAAATGATGCCGTTTGCAGCAACATGGATGGACCTAGAGATTATCATATTAAGTTAAATAAGAAAGAGAAAGACAAATACCATATGAGGTCACTTATATGTGGAATCTAAAATATGACACAAATGAACTTATCTACAAAACAGAAACAGACTCACAGACCTAGAGAACAGGTTTGCGGTCACCAAGGGGGAGGGATGGATTGGGAGTTTGCGGTTAGCAGATGCAAACTAGTACACATAGAATGGATGAACAACAAGGTCCTACTGTATAGCACAGGGGACTACATTCAATATCCTGTGATAAACCATAATGGAAAAGAATATGAACAAGAATGTATAGATATGTATAACTGAATTACTTTGCTGTGTAGCAGAAATTAACACAACACTGTAAGTCAACTATACTTCAATAAAATAAATTTTTAAAAAGCCCTTTATGGTTTGCTATTGCTGCTATGGTTTAAACTCAATAGTACTTTTCTCTTTTACTAAGAATATGGAATTTTGAGTCTGCATCCAAACTTAAAGGGATTAGTGTTATTGTATCCTAATAACACTATTATTTCACACTGTTATATGTCACAGTGTCCCTAACAATCCTGTCTCGTTCAAAAAGAAAAACACCGGAGGAGTGAATTCCCATATGCCCAGGGCTGGAGCAACTTAAAGCACCACTGAGCAGCAGATGAGCTGATGATGTGGCCAGGAAGACGAGGGTACCGGGAAATCTGTGCGCAAGCAGGCTCTACGTCCCACTGCAGACTGCTGACCAGGTGCAAAGAAAAACGTGAGGATCTGAGGGTGCTTTGGGTTTTATTGTCCAAGGCAGCTGTAATGAACATTCCAGATCCTGGGGCAGAAGTTAGAGCCGCCAGAAGGAACAATGAAAGGGATTCTAATATTTGAGTTTGTATATAGAACTGAGCCAAGGAGAGCTGAGGAAAAAGCAGACTGTATTACTGTAATTCATCTATCAATAATATGTTTATATGTAATCTTCATCCTAAAATTCTCTCACACCAAAGTCAAATATTTGGGGACCGAGCTGAAGGAGATGAGAGAGGAAAAATTGGCCACGTTCCCAGGGTCCCTGTCTTTGGAGGAGAAACTAGAGTACAGGATAACCTTTTAAAATATAACATTTAGCATGTTAACTTAATATTGAACACTTTGCACTAAGACTTTTAAAAGTCCAAGAAAGAAAGAAAGAAAAAAGTCCAAGAAGGGCTTTTCAAAAAAAAAATAATGGAATTCCTTCATCAAGTGCTTTTGGTGAGAAGTAGTGATGGCATGGATAGAAGCCACATGTAATCCAACCTTTACTGTAGAGTGACGTGGTGGAAAACGATTTGGCCCAGAGGAGACCAACTATACATATTGATTAACTATTCAGATGGGATTTTGTTTTATTTCCACTATGGGATCAAAACAAAAGCTCCCAGGAACCTCATGATAAATCCTCTTTTCTTGAGGTTTCTAAAATTATGAAGCTTGAACGCTGGATAACGAATCGAGATGCCATTAAAAACAGCAACAGGGCTCCCCTGGTGGCGCAGTGGTTGAGAGTCCGCCTGCCTATGCAGGGAACACGGGTTCGTGCCCAGGTCCGGGAAGATCCCACATGCCGCGGAGCGGCTGGGCCCGTGAGCCATGGCCGCTGAGCCTGCGCGTCCGGAGCCTGTGCTCCCCAACGGGAGAGGCCACAGCAGTGAGAGGCCCGTGTACCACAAAAAAAAACAAAACAAAAACAGCAACACACTGTGGTGAGCTAAGCAATAAAAGCCTTCCTATAAATGAAACATAATGGTAATGATACATTAAAACTGTCCGGCAAGAACGCCCGCCACCGCTAATGCGTAAAACTTGGAAACGTCACCACAAAAGAATTTTTCTCCCAAGGGTAGCACACGCATCATGACCATCCAAGATGTTGTTGATGTTGGTCATTCTGCAGTAAAGCAAAATCGTCTAACGAGGTGAAATTAGTTGTTTAAATTTATTTATTTTATTTATCTATTTTTGGCTGTGTTGGGTCTTCGATGCGCTCAGACTTTCTCTAGTTGTGGCGAGAGGGTGCTCCTCTTCGTCCCGGTGCGCAGACTTCTCATTGCGGTGGCTTCTCTTGTTGCAGAGCATGGGCTCTAGGCGCGCGGGCTTCAGTAGTTGGGGCTCGTGCGCTTCAGCAGTTGTGGCACGAGGGCTCAGTAGTTGTGGCGCACGGGCTTAGTTGCTCTGCCACACGTGGGATCTTCCCGGACCAGGGCTCCAACCCGTGTCCCCCTCGTTGGCAGCAGATTCTTAACCACTGCACCACCAGGGAAGTCCCGAGGTGAAATGATTTAGAGCGAACAAGGGCTAGAGGAGGCAGGAGTTCAGAACTCAGGGTCCTGAGGAAGTCTTCCCGGGATCGAACACCAGGTCTTGCTTCCTTACTAGTTGTATGTTCTCGGCCACTTGCTTCAACTATCCATTTCTCAAGTTCCTCAGCTGCATAATGTAGAAAATACCAACTTCTACCTGGCTGACCAGATGTTCCCCCAGGGGACAATGGCAATGTCTGGAGACATTTTCCATTGTCACAACTGGGGGCAGGGGAGAGGGTGTGTGAGTGCTACTGGCATCTAGAGGGTACAGGTCAGAGTTGCTGCTAATTACACAACCTACGATGCTCAGGACAGCCCCCACTAGAAAAGAGAATTATCCAAGCCTCAAATGTCACCAGTGTCGTGGTAGAAACCCCGGGGGTGGACTGTGGTGAAAACGAAATGAATGAGTACATGGAAAGCCACCGAGAAGTGCTCGGCACGTTATAATTACTCAATAAATGTTAACTACCACTGTGGTTAAGAAGCTCTGTGTATCTGGAATGTCCATATACAATCAACACTTTATGTTCTAGGACCATGTGGCCTGGGCCAACTACCTGGGGACTTTCTAGCATGAATCAAAACTTGTATCCTTCATCACCTTTCACCAAAACAATAGCTTTGGAAGCTATAACATGAGGACCGATTCCGGAATTTTCGAGTTACTTTCAAATCCCGAATGTATTTCTTATTCTTCTTGATGCAACGGGAGGTGAGGGTTGGAGATGAGTCTTCCATGATCTGGAGCACGCGTTGGGAAACTTTGCTGTAGAGGGCTAGACCGTAAATATTGTAGCTCTGTGGACCAGAAGGTGTCTGCTGTAACTACTCGATGCCCCCGTTGTCATATGCAAGCAGCCACTGATGATACGTAACCAAATGGGTGTGGCCGTGTCCCAACAAGTTTACTTACAAACACAGGTGACAAATCAGGTTTGGCCCTAGGGGCATAGTTTGCCAACCTCTAGCACAGAGGAAAAGAGTCTATGGAGTCTGGAGCCTTCGGGCTTTGGCGTGAAAGAGCTGCAGGTGTGAAAAGTGTGTTGAATTTCTGTGAGAATGTTTTCTCATTTGCATACTTTCAATGAAAATATCTGTAAACTCTGTGGCACTTAATAGGTGCTTGATAAATAATAGTTTTCTTCCTTCAGGGCATGAACAGATCCAAAGACTGAATTCACAGGATTTCAGTTTGAAAGTGAAAACATACTTGCAGTATGGTTTTTACTTTGCCCGCCATGTCCTGCCGACTTCTGTCCCAGTTATACCAAATGCTGCTCTTCCCCTGAGGCGTTTCTCGGACTACACTCAAGTAACTTCAGTCTTACATTCTTGGCATGAATGCCACTGACTTCCCTTTTTGTGTTTAATGGTAACTCTGTTCAAAGCCGTTCCAAAATGAAGAAGCAGAATGGAAGGTGTTGCTCATAATTCATTCAAAAACAATAAACTCCTCCCTTCCTTTCCCTTATTAATTACACACTTTAGAACACAAGCGCTCTACGCCCTTCCGTTTGGGTTGGGCACACGGAATGGAAAAAAAAAAAACAAACCTGTTAATCTGTCATGGGCAGTTATCTCTATCGAGTCTTTTCATAAAGTTTCTGGACAGTGCTACTTTCTATGAAGTGATTCTGAACCAATGTATTTGGCAAAAATCTCCCTTTAGACGTTGTGGTCGGAGCTGAAAAGTAACTTCTGGAAGAGGATGGTTGAATGCCGGGGAGGATGGAGGTGATATGTTTCAGGGAAGGGAAGTCATTTCTGATGGAAAGAGGAAGCTTTTATCCCATGACCTTCCATTACTCATTTTCAATCTTACATGTCATTTCTCATTAAGTGGCATTCTTTTTAGCTGCTGTGCCTTGATTCCTGAATAGCAACGGACTGGAAAAATACAAAGTTGGACTCCTATTCAGGCTCGAGTTACTCAACGGTGGATGCCACCTGCTCTCCTGCAGAGTTACGGAGAACAGGGGTTGGAGGCCGGCTCTTTGGTCTTCCCGACAGTGAGTGAGGTAGACTTGATTATGTCACTGATTAGACTTGCACTTGGAAGTATAACTGGAAAATGCCAAGCTTTGTTCTGGCTTTCTGATATATCCACAAGCACTAACTACGGCCCATCTTGCCTGGTTGCTGTCACTCTAGAATACCAGCAGAAGCTGGGAGGTTGATTTCTAAATATTTTTGATGCTCAGTGTTTAATATTCATATTTATTCAAATACAGTGAAAGGGACAGTTTAGAGAAAACGAACAACTGAGCTACGGTCACAACGGGGAACGCGGATTGGGTGCTATCATTCCGTTTGAGAGGAGGTCTGTGGCTCTGTTCCCCTTGGAGCGGAGCATGCGACTAGGATGAAGTACTAGTTGTCACCAGGAAATACCAGTAGGGGTGTGGGGAAGCGAGATAGGAGGAAACGTATGCAGCCAGTTAAGTGTGATTTCACCAAGGCCACTGTGGTCAAACGGAGATGAATCCCAATGGGTAACTCTGGGAAACAGTGCAGAATGCTGTTTCCAGCTGATGGGGAAGGAGAAGGGTATTTATGTACTATCTCCCATCAGTGGCTGGTTGAAGCCTGTTGGGGGGTGGGTGGGCATGAACTCCTCTCTGGAATTAACTGGGGTGGGGGTGGGAAAAGCCCCCAGGCAGAGTCTTAGCCTCTTGCAGCTGGAAGCTCTCAGGCCCGCGGACACGGAACTGGTGAGTACATTACGGGCCTGGCACTGACAGTTAGAAAAGAGTGACTGCTAGCTGGATGTTCCTTAAAGAAGAGCTGTCACAGAGGTCAGAGGACACTGGTGTCACAGTCGTCCAGTCTGTCCTGTATGTAGCTCCAGTGACTCACTTAGGACTACTTGCAGAGCTAAACAGAGTTTGCATCCGACAGCACTTTCTATCCTAACCTTGGTCAGTCCTAACCTGGGGGCCACAATCCACCTACAAACTTCCATTTGCAACGGACCGTGAACGGGTCTAAATCCGAGCAATGGGTCTAAATTCCAGCAACAAAGTTGCCTGGAAAAGAAAACGCATGAAATCTAATGACTCAGACTAAAATACATCTATTTCTTTATCTAGAGACCCGTCGCTTTTCCATCATTTCAACTCACTGTGAAATTATTCCTGGCTTTACAGCTTGAAGGCTCAATATGTAATCTTCTGCAGCAAAACTGAATTGTAAACACTTGAGTTAGGGATCCCATGAAGAACTGCTTCTCTCTCCCTCTCCCCGCCCAACCCATTAACTGAAAGGTCAGCTGTATTTCTATACACAAACCTGACAGCTGTTGCCTTCTCACCTTCCTACCTGGGCAACAGAAGGCTCTGTTTATGTTTGTCAGGATCAGGGGGTGGCAAGGAGGTGGCATCCTGCCAGGTAATGGGACCGCTGCTTTCTTTAATTTTATTACCAAGAACAAAGCCCTCTTATTGTTTAATAGAACACTTAAAGGCAGGCCTCATAAGCATAGCTCTCATTTTTTTGAGACCACAAATATGAGGAATTCTTTAAGGCCATGTCATGAAAAACAGAAGGAAAAAAGTACTTTATTCTGCAAAAATTAAAGCAACCCTTTGTTGAAGTAGTCAGGGCCCGACTCCAGGTTAGCACGTGTGTGCACTCACTGTCTACGGGCATTCGTTTCCATTGTTCACTGAGGCAGCCATTGTTTCGTTAAGGTTAGATAGAGGCTATGTCAGAGATACAAAAGAAATCACCTTCCTCTAGGAGATCATCTCTTTGCCATCATCATTTCCAGATGACACGCTAAAAGAAGGAACGTTGTGCACCAAAAATAAACAAGCCGACACTCTCCCCTTGCAAACTCTATTTATAAAACTGGGAACCACACAGATCTTAATGCAGTGATTCTTCTGATCCTGCCAGCAAATTCAACTTTTGATGCAGTCCCTGCTTCTTAGCTCTGAGTTTTACAGTACACGTGGCGAAAGCTACTGGTCTCCAGAGATCTTTGCAATAGTCTTAGTAGCTAAGGAACCAAAGTAAGAGGAAATGCGCATGCCCTTATCCCTCCCTGAATAGGGATGTTACCGTTGTACAAGTGATAATACACGAAGCAATCCTATGGACTTGTTGAGCGCCTACCACCCTAGAAAGGGAACTTTGCCTTTTCGAGAAAATGACTGCACTAGAAAACAATTAGCAAACATGCCAAGTGCACACATAATGAACGGCTAAACCATGGGCTGCAGAAGTTGTAGCACTGTGGGGTCCAGTATGACAGCCACTAGCCACTTGCAGTTTCTGAGCACTTGACACGTGGCTAGTGTGAACCGAGATGTGCCGTGAGGATGAAACACGTACGTCAATCACTCTTGTGATCACGTGTTGAAATGATGTTTTGAATATATCAGGTCCAATACATTGTCTAGTACAATTAATTTTCACTATTTGGTTTTACTTATTAAAAACTGTGTTTACTCGGAAATTTAAAATTATATGAGGCTCCCATTATATCTCGACTGAACAGTGAATTGGGAGGCTTCACTCTGGCGGGGTTGGGGGTGTGGCCTTTCCTAGGCCTCACGTTCTTCTAACTGACTCCCTTTGCATCTTTCACCCAGTGGGTCTGCACCATCTCTCTTTGAAGCTGGCCAGGCTTACTTACTTTCCTAGGGTTCTCTTCTGAAACTGTGGTGGCACTCAAAGTTATGGAGTGAGGAGAAGGGGAGATGGGAGGGAAACTGGAGAGCACTGCTGCTGTTCAAGATGGGCTTTGCCAAAAGGACATGACAAGTGAATCTAATCTGGTTTGAAAGAGAAGAGGAAAGACCACAGAATTCAGGTGTCTGTCAGTTGCTGATTTTGAGGCTGCAGTGTGAGAGAGAGAGAGAGAGAGAGAGAGAGAGAGAGAGAGAGAGAGAGAGATTGTGTGTGTGTGTGTGTGTGTGTGTGTGTGTGTGTGTGTGTGTGTGTGTGTGTGTGTGTGTGTGTGTGTGTGTGTGTGTGTGTGTGTGTGTGTGTGTGTGTGTGTGTGTGTGTGTCATGAGAGTCTGCTATCGAAAACGTCGCCATCTTCAGACCTAGGTTGACTGTCCATACTACATCTGTGGAGGTGTTTAAAAGTGTTTCCCTCCACTTAATTCCAAGTGGCCTTCTGGTCATTTTCTAAGGAAAAGAAACATACTGTCCTGCTTCCCAAGGAGTCCAACCAACTAGGAGAGGGAATACACGTGCACTTAAAGGTCATGAGGATTCTTGCCCAAGGACTGTACCTGTATCAACAAATCACTATGCAGTTCTCCTTAAGCTTTTAAGTTGAAATTATGGATCTCATTATTCTATTCATAAATTCAAGAGATTTTATGAAACCAAGAATAATCACTCTCAGGGGTCCCTGAATCAATGTTTGATTAACTCAAGTTGAACAGACTCAACTCCATTAAACAGTCACTTCCATCTATATATTAGTTGATTCAGTTCCAGTACACATTTTAAGAACTGAGGTAAAGCTTACATACAGGGAAATGCATAAATAAATCTTAAGGGACAATTCAACAGGTTTTGATAACCAACCTAACCAACAGCTTAATCAAGATATGTTTTCATTGCCCCAGAAAGTGTCCTCAAGCCCCTCTTCCGGTCAATTTTCACCCCCTCAGGTAATCACTGTTCAGATTTTTATCACCAAATTCCTGTAACATTTTAAATTGTGTTTATAAATGTAACATATGCAATTTACTTTATAACCACTTTAAATGCTTAACGGGACAAAATTAAAACCCTAACAAGGTAAACCTTCCCAAGTCCTTAGGTAGCTCTCAGAAATCTAATAAAAACTTACAAATGTAGTGAAACTCAAGTTCTAGTGAACATTCTAACGTTGGCTTGAAACAAACGACTTCATGCTTTCACGTTAAAATCAGAGGTCTAAAATAAATGACATGTTTCAGATGAGAATCTCAAAGCTAACCTGTCACATTTCTGTAGTATGTCATATTCTCGTTAACGCTACAAACCCTTAAAATACAAACGTATGTTTTAGTCCTAAACTGTAACCCAAAATGTTGATCCTACGGCTATTATTTAGGTTTTCATTTTTTTTTTTGGTTGTAACATCATTCTCAAACTTCCAGGGGAGGAGGGAAAAAAGAACTTTATTTACTTAAGGAAGTAAACTGGTCATCTCAAAGAAGTTGAGGTTACCAGGTCAAGGATTAACAGTCAAAGACTTGAGAATAATGCACAAGACCCGAAGGCTCACTGGTTCTGCTGGTACCACTCATGGATACCCACTGGGCACTCGCTATCATGGGTGGAACAGGGTTTCCAATTCCCCAGCAGATGGGAATGTTTCTGGTCATGAGAGTTCCCCCTAGGAATTTTTAATCATGTCTTTCAACTCTATCACCTGGTTTGGGTAGCTGAGGTCGGGGAACCATTCCAGTTGCTTTACTACTTGATTGGATTCAACCCATTTCTTTACTGGCCGATTCTTGTTCTGTCTGGCTTCCAGTCATATTTCTGTGGTGACATTTGCCTCAAAGGGCCAAAGGGCCATTAGGATATTGAAGTCAGGAAGTTACAGTAGGAGTCTGTCAAGTGGTCATTATCGTTTCTCACATACATTTGCATAAGGCCTACCATTTTTGCTTTCCCTACACCACAGTCTACGCCTTGCTGTGGAGCTATACCCACTCGATACAGTAACCATCTCTTTCTAACACCTGCGAGAACGGACAAGGCACCATCTTCCTAACCTGGGTAAATAGATGGAAGGTATCCTTGAACTTAGCACAGCCTAATGCCAAGCTTGCCAAGTCAGAGAATCAGGCTACTATGATAGTCTTCATCACCTCATATACATGAACCTGCTGTTATATCTAGTGAAAATACTTTTAAAAGCATAGTAAAAGCTCTATCATAAATTCCGAAGCCAGGAAGTTACCTCACTCGGTTGTAAAAATCTTTGTGCTGGTCCTCACTGAAAGCCTTGTACATTCAGGGGTAGCCCCAGGCTTTTTAAATAGCTGAATTTAAATTTTCATATTTCTGTTCCAAACAAAAAAAGCCAGTGCTACAATTGCGCTCTTGTTAACAAACATTTGATATGCGTGACTCATCTATTTTGCTGGGGAGTTTCAAAATTAGAACAAAGCTTTTCAGTTTTCCCTACGACATGTAGCGATTAAAAACAGAAGTCAGTTGAATAAAGGTAAAAAGATGATGTGTCCTGTTTTTCTCATAATCTTATATACAGAGATCATTTCAGCTTATCACAAAAAGCAATTTTATATTGAGAAAAATAATTTCAACTAGATATTTTTTTAAACCTTTTATTGATGTATAGTTGACTTACAGTGTTGTGTTAGTTTCTAGTGTACAGCAAAGTAATTCAGTTTTATCTATCTATATTCTTTTTCATATTCTTTTCCATTATGGTTTATTACAAGATATTGAATATAGTTCCCTGTGCTGTACAGTAGGACCTTGCTGGGGTTTTTTCTTCTTTTTTAAAAAAATGTATTGCAGTATAGCTGGTTTATAAACTAGATATTAAGACCCAGAAACAAAAGAGGCTGGTTCAGTAACCATATGATGGATTGATGGGTGGGATCACACTTGTCTCTGGATGGCAGGCACAGGAGCAATAATGGGACTCAGTTTTCTACCTGACAGTCACCTTCTCACCTGGGATCATTCCTTTCACACCTCTGACTGTCTCACCGGGATCCATCCAACTACCACCATCTCAAGTGAAAGCTGAGTTAGAACTACGATGGCAATTAAAAAAATTTGTCATGACCCATTCTTATTATTCTTTATATCACACCAGAAACAACTCTGCTGCTCTAGTCAAGCATCTAAATATTTCAAGGCAAGAAGGTTGTGTGTGGAATAGGGTAAGGGGAGACATGATGAAGAATTCCTGTGTTATGGGGAGAAACTACATTAAGATATGTCAGTAAAACCATGTCTTCGCTCTTCATTCCTAATGCTCAACCATTTGGCCTCCCCAATGAAGGCAGATTATTTCATATCTAAGTATTAGCCTTGGAAATCTGCATTGCTGAATTCAAATATGTAAGAGGGATTGTCTTCAGAGGCAGGTACACGTGATCATGCTCCAATACAAACCACCTGGTAGGATTCTGAATCTGACACAATAGTTCATTCCAGCCAAATTGGAAAGGCTATAGATGACAAAAGGTTTGGATCATGTTTTAAAAAAAGTTTCAAAGCTGAAATTTGGGAACGTTATTCTGAAAGTAATACCAAAGTAACTAAGCCTTATATTCATTCATTCATAAGATTCATCTCTTATTCCAAAATACTGGAAGACGTTCTACTGATGTCTTCTCATTATTCTTCATGAATATAACTGAGAAGGAAACAGGATCCAATGCCCTTTATGAATCAATTTTTTTACGGCAAGAGCACAGACATTCAAGTATGTGTTACATACTACCTTAATAAACAAGTTAAATTTAATCTCCACTGAGAAAAGCTAAATTTGCTTCTTGAGTTGTCAATTTTAGCAACCTTGGTTGAGTAAACTGGATACAAAGCCATTAAACACATGCAGTAGCCAAAAATGAATCTTCTCATGATTCAAAGACATGGAAAGATATCCCATGCTCTTGGATTGGAGGAATATTGTTAAAATGGCCATACTACCCAAAGCAATCTACTGATTTAATGTGATCCCTATCAAAATACCCATGACATTTTTTCACAGGACTAGAAAAAATAATCCTAAAATTCATATGGAACTATAAAAGACCCAGAATCGCCAAAGCAATGCTGAAGAAAGAGAACAAAGTAGGAGGCATAACCCTCCCAGACTTCAGACAATAATACTACAAAGCTACAGTAATCAAAACAGCATGGTACTGGCACAAAAACAGACATATGGATCAACGGAACAGAACAGAGAACCCAGAAATAAACCCACACACCTACAGTCAATTAATCTTCAACAAAGGAGGCAAGAATATACAATGGGAAAAAGGCAGTCTCTTCAGCAAGTGGTGTTGAGAAAGTTGGACAGCCACATGTGAATCAATGAAGTTAGAACTCACCCTCTTACCATACAGAAAAATAAACTCAAAATGCCTTAAAGACTTAAACATAAGACATGACACCATAAAACTCCTAGAAAACATAGGCGAAACATTCTCTGACATAAATTATACCAATGTTTTCTTAGGTCAGTTTCCCAAGGCAATAGAAATAAAAACACAAATAAACAAATGGAACCTAATCAAACTTACAAGCTTTTGCACAGCAAAGGAAACCACAAACAAAACGAAAAGACAACCTACAGAATGGGAGAAAATATTTGCAAATGATGTGACCATCAAGGACTTAATTTCCAAAATATACAACAGTTCATATAACTCAACAACAACAAAAAAACAAACAACACTATCCAAAAGTTGGCAGAAGACTTAAATAGACATTTCTCCAAAGAAGACGTACAGATGGCCAACAGGCACATGAAAAGATGTTCAACATTGCTAATTATTAGAGAAACACAAATCAAAACTATAATGAGGGGCTTCCCTGGTGGCGCAGTGGTTAAGAGTCCGCCTGCCGATGCAGGGGACACGGGTTCGTGCCCCGGTCCGGGAAGATCCCACAGGCCGCGGAGCGGCTGGGCCCGTGAGCCATGGCCGCTGAGCCTGCGCATCCGGAGCCTGTGCTCCACAACGGGAGAGGCCACAGCAGTGAGAGGCCCGCGTACCGCAAAAAAAAAAAAAAAAAACTGTAATTCAAAAAGATACGTGCACCCCTATGTCCATAGCGGCACTATTCACAACAGCCAAGACATGAAATAACCTAAATGTCCATCAAAAGATGAATGGATAAAGAAGATGTGGTAGATATATACAAGGGAATACTACTCAGCCATAAAAAAGAATGAGATAATGCCATTTGCAGCAACAGGGATGCAACTAGAGATAATCCTACTAAGTGAAGTAAGTCAGAAAGAGAAAGACAAATACCATACGATATCACTTATATGTGGAATCTAAAATACGACACAAATGAACCTATCTATGAAACAGACTCACGGACATAAAGAACAGACTGGTGGTTGCCAAGGGGGAGGGGGTTGGGGGAGGGGTGGAGTGGGAGGTTGGGGTTAGCAGATGTGAGCTTTTATATATAGGACGGATAAACAACAAGGTCCTACTGTAGAGCACAGAGAACTATATTCAGTATCCTGTGATAAACCATAATGGCAAAGAAAAAAATGTATCTATCTGCATAACCGAATCACTTTGCTGTACAGCAGACATGAACACAACATTGTAAATCAGCAATACTTGAATTTTAAAAAAAAAAAGAATCCTCTCCAGAGAAGATGAAGTTCTGTGTAGTCCAAGAGTTCCTTTTCTCCTTTGTCCTGAGAATCCTAAGACTTAAACTTAAGAGACCAATCTTTACCACAGTGGCTTCTCATAATCCAGTTTCTGAATGCCACCATATTTGCAGTATCACCTTATCCTTATTCCAGAGCTGTTTAACGAAGAGCCGTGAATGACTGTGGGTTGTCTGCTGTGGTTTCAGAATCTGACTCTAAATAAGCCTTGAGAACGTTCTCACACGGGCTCATGTGGGGTAGGAATCTAACCCTTATCTGCAAGTGACAGTGGATCACGACTTTGGACGTTCAAGTTGGCCCCTAGCATATACACGTCATCCAAGATCAGACAGCTGTCCACAAGATACAAACAGCACCTCTGGTGTTCGGATGGTGGTCTTAATCCAGTGGCTCTAGACGGAGCAACTGTCAAGGTTTCCATAGACAGAGAATGCTCTGACATAAAACTACACAACAAAATGAATTGAAACGTAAAGGTTCATCTTTCTTTTAACCCAGCAATTTTTTCCTTATTTCAAAGTTTACATTTGAATGCTTTTTAGAGCTTGGTGAATGGCTGAAAAATTCTTTTACAGACCTACATCTGTTTTCCCTAATCAGTTTTTACCACTTCTTAAGCTATTTTATTAAAATAAAAGAAAAAAAATAATTTAAAGACTTGGTGTGAAAATCAACAGCAAAAGGACACAAAAAAAGTGAGTATAAACAAGGCAAGATACGCCAAAGGACTAAAACGCTAAAAAGCCAGGACTCTGACGGGATGCTGGCTTAGAGAATGGCCTGCTAGGATGAGCTTGGGCAAGGACGGTGAAGTCAGCTGAGCCTTTATCTTCTCCAAAATGCTACGGCAATTAGACATCCTTTCATAGTTTTTTCTCTACCATCTCAATGTGGATTTAGTCACTGGTTACCTGTAATTCCCAAAATGAGTATCTATTGCATATCCAGGTATTGTATTCCCTGTGAAAGAACTCGATTCTCAGAATGTGTGGAGAATATGATATCCGTCATTGATTCTAAGTATTTGCTTAGCTAATAAACTAGGTCCTCTGATTTTTAAAAGAAAATGGGGAGGGGGCTTCCCTGGTGGCGCAGCGGTTGAGAGTCCGCCTGCCAATGCAGGGGACGCGGGTTCGTGCCCCGGTCCGGGAGGATCCCACATGCCGCAGAGCGGCTGGGCCCGTGAGCCATGGCCGCTGAGCCTGCGCATCTGGAGCCTGTGCTCCGCAGCTGGACAGGCCACAACAGTGAGAGGCCCGCGTACCGCAAAAAAACAAACCAAAAAAAAAAGAAAATGGGGAGGAAGACGAGATGATGAAGAGAAATAGTCCATATATGATCTAAAAATGTGAAGTGCTACAGCTGATCCAAATTCTGACCACTTTTCATGGACTCGTTCTACACCCCATAACTAACTCCAAACTCAACCCAAGGCAATTTTCTATCGCATTCTTCCCTTGCAGAAAACAAAACTGGCTAAAACCCACTGATTTTTAGAATCCCACCAAATTACACAAACATTTCGTGGGAGTTGACCTGATGTTGCCTTTTCAATGCCTCTATCTCTGAGTCCTAGACTGCCTTGGCCTCATACCCTCTGTCCTCTAGTTTTAAAAAAATTTGGTACTTACTATCAGAAAGCTATTTCACTTGCTTGTTTAAAAACAAGCTATGAAAACAATGGGGATGGGGGTGGGAGACCTTCAAACTCTTTTCATTCTGAAGAGAAGCAGAAGTGAATCCCAGGAAGGAGGTGTGGATTCATAAGGATGTGGCATTTCCTCAGGATTTGGTGGGAATTCATTGATCTCATTTACAACAATTGAGAGTTGCCTCTGGGCTTTGAGTGTTTTTAGCTCCAGCTGGCACAGGGATCATTTTCCCCTGGAAGGCTCATACCCGAACACAAGGACACCTTCAGGCAGAGGAAAAGGAAGAAATAAGGTCTAGGAACCTAGGATGTGAACCAGGAAATTCTTTTCCACTGCACTGATTTAAAAGACTGTCATGCTGGGGCCTAACAAATCCCACCACCTTTTTTGGAGCTTACTAGTGCTGGGGCATTTTCCCTTGGATGTGTGATCGTTTTGCATCAAGATAGCCATACTATTTTCCCAATAACCGAAAATATCATTTCCTGAAAAGAGTGAGGGATGCTAATTGTAACTGTGAAATTTACACAGCGTTCCTCAAGCCCTCACTAAACCTTCAAAACCAAATAAAGTTCAAACTCAGATGCAATGTTAAAGTCCACTGAACCCTCATCTCTCCAAAGCCAGTTCCTACTTATCCACCCTCAAACACTTTCTATTCCTATAGAATGAACTCCTGGCTTTGTGTCCATACAACTCTTCATTTTTCCATCCCCATGCCTTGGTTTGCCCTGCAAGCAGTGCCTCTCCCGTGTCTCCACAGGCCCGAATGTTACGTACCCTTGAAGGCAGCCTCACACCGTGTATGACCTCTCCCAGCTGAAAGAAATTCCTCACTTCTCTGAAATTCCAAAGTATATAATCCCAACCTCTCTCGTGGCAATTCATTTTTCTATTTCGTATTGCTCTTTCATCTTAGTTGAGATAGTAAGCTCCGTGTGGGCAGGGTCCTTTCCACCTAGCACAGGGCAACACACACAAGGAGGACACTCCCCATGCACTAATGGAATGAACTAGTGCGACCACTTACCAAACCAAAGTAACTGACCTCAGACAAAAGTTGACACCCTCACCCAGAAATATGTGTTTAGTGAACACAGCTCGGAGATCAACAGTGTCCAGAACAGGAAGAGGAGAAAGTCAGGTTAAGCTAAATTATCCACATCTTGGAAATCAGGCAAAAAAGAAGACTGAGTCGTTCTGGTGTCATACTAGAGCGGACTCCATGAAACCAGCCTAAGGAAGGGGTCATCTGACTCTCCAGGCTGGGATGTAACGGAGTTTGACTTTCTATTTAGTATCGATGAGGGCTTAGTCTCTGCAAAGTTAAATGTTAACTTAGAGAAAACTGATGGTATGCAACTTAGTTTGCTCAAATGTAATGATTTTATTGCCCCTTAGGTCACCAACCAGTTTTGCACTGAATTTAGCTGTCTTACTCTAGCATTCGTTTACCTCCCGACCCCCATGTTTGTACGTATCAGTCTCTGATACGAATCCTCCTTTAAGCCAGCTTTATCATCTTGCTTATTCCTTCATCAAAGATTAAATAAATTTCGAGGCAGACTCATTTGATTATTATATGAGATTTAGATGCTCAATTTTTAAAAATTATACTTTGAGAATATGAATAACTATGAATAAGGGCACACGTAAAAATAGGTACTGCTGGTATCATTATTTTTCTACTTATAATTTTCTTTGATTTTTATCTAGACTCAACCTCCTAAGTACCAAATTTATTCACCCACACACATTTCTTTCCATTCCAAAGGATTTATACAGAAATAATAAGAGTGAATGGAATGAATATTCTTTACTCTTTGTCTAGAATAACTTCTAATGGCATGTACGTGTCTATTTGAAAGTCTGCTGCAATCAGTTCAGTAATACCTTTATTTTAAAAGCCTGTATGTCAACGAAATACCTAATCTTTTGAAATAAAAATAGAATCTGCTTGTAAATTTTGTGAATGACACATCTATCTATCATTTGAAATTACTGAACATTACAGAATGTAATTTTACATGTTAGGATGAACAGCATTTTTGTAAGTTCAAGCCATACTAATATTGCATTAGGAGCGAGACAGTTGTTCTGAAATCACTAAAGGCCATAATAGAAACCAGACACTAATGCTTTAAGAAGTAACTAGCTGAAACTGAATGAAATAATCACCTAATCCATAATGCATTTGTAAGATTTTGCCATGCAACACAGATAATTTTTTCTTTTCTTTCTTTTTTTTTTAACTGAAGAGAAATAATTCTTTCTTATGGTCCTAAACATCAAATGCTATCACGTCATAAAAGTGAAATATAGCACATGGATCATTTTTTTGTTCATCCATTTAATTCTATAATACCTATTCACTTCACCCTATAATGAAAACATTATGCTTGTTCACTATTATTTACAGTGTTGTTAAATCAGCAAGGCTCCAAATGCTCCCTCGAAAGATCACTGCCAAAATCGAATCTGTTCTAGACGGAGGGTTAGAAAGATCTGGGTTCCGCAACTCGCCCTTGCTGTCAGTGCTGCCTGCACGCTCTTGACTTAATCCCAACATGCTGCAGTTGTGGTCAATTTCATGGAAACACAGCTGACAACCAAGGTGTATTTAATACACACCTGTAGTGGGATGAATTGTATCCCCCCCAAGAAAAGGCATGTCCAAGTCCTAACCCCTGGTATCTGTAAATATGACCTTATTTGGAAATGGGGTCTTTGCAGATGGAATCAAGTTAAAGTGAGTTCATACTAGAGTAGGGTGGAGCCTAATCCAATGACAGGCGTCCTTGTAAGAAGGAGATTTGGACACAGACACAGAGACACACAGGGAGGAGGCCACGTGACGACAGAGGCTGAGATGAGAGTGATGGAGCCACAAGCCAAGGAATGCCAAGGATTGCCTGCATCCACTAGGAGGTGGGAAGAGGCGTGAAAGGACGCTCCCCAAGAGCCTTTAGAACGAGCAAGGCCTTGCCAACACCTTGATTTTGGACTTCCAGCCTTCAGAATGGCAAGAGAATCAATGTCTGTGTTTTATGCCATCCAAGTTTGTGGTGCTTGGTTACAGCAGCCCTCAGAAACTAATACAACACCTTTTAAATAGTGCTTTTTTGGGGCTCTTCTTTGTAAGAGTGATTCAAATCTACAAGATTAGGAATGCTAAGGAAAGCTGGATCAGGGAGAGCTGTGATAGGGGCGGGGGCAGAGCAAAGCAGTGGATGGGGAGAGATTCTCGAAGGTTCTAGTTCCTTCTAATTTCATCCATGTTGGATATCTAGCTTCCGCAAAAACTCTGACTTTAAGAAGATTCCCGTTGGAGAAATATAAAGGGTGAGGGTATAAAAACCGTGATCAAGCAGTTTTCATATGAAAAATAGCACACAGAGATACTCACCTCCACATGTTGACATGTTTGGATGAGTTTAGCCAAGAGCGTCTCCAGTTCCGTGTTCCTCTTAATAAGGTTGGTGAGGTTACTCTCTAAGTTTTGCTGTTCAAAAAAAAGAGAGGAAAATCTTATTCTGCATACTTTTAATACTTTAGTATATACAAAATTACTCATACTCAGGAAAATGGATACATTTTTAAAGAAATCTCAATGAAATCTACACAGTTTCAAGTACTTATAGATTTAAACTGGATTTTGAAAAGTCACAGTGTAAAAGATAATTTTCAAAATGTTCAGATCTCACTCTTTTTGTTCCTGCTTCCTGTACGAACTCAGGCATATTTCACTGAATAATTAGTCATAGGTTATTTCCAGGTTGTGAACGAGGGAGAAAAGAGGTAATTGGATTTCTAATTCCTTTACCTGAATCAGAAATGGCAATAATAGAAGGAATATATACCCACATCAAATCAACTACCGTTGGATTTTTAGAATTTACCATCTTATGGGCAGGCTGAGGTCAATCCGTGGGAAGAAGGTCTGAACTGTCCAGCTATTGATGACACTATGGTCATTTATAGGCATTGATAAGAAGTCCTCATCATACACGTTTACTCATAATACGTTTCATTGTACACGCTTCTGTTCTTTGCCTATCAGCCTATCAATGCCAGATCAAATTTCCTTCACTGCTACATTTTTCACATCACTGTTCTCCTTAAGAATCTAGAACTATTCCCTGTTCCTTTAGAACATCAACATTTTTTGAAATTTAGTTTATTGAAGTATAGTTGATTTACAATGTTGTGTTAATTTCTGCTGCCACATACTCCACCATGTTTCCCCTCAGGTCCCCACTGCCCCCTCGCTCTTCCCCCCTTCTCATGTCTGCATTTCCTTTCATTTCTGATCCTCGGAGACTTTCCACTTATGTTTAAGCTTGGTTATTATTCTTTAAAATCCATTTTAAAATATTTTATCTGTAATTCTCATGTGTTCAGAACTCAGAGGGAGGTTTGGGGCATTATTTCATCTGGACTGGAAGAGCAACAGGAAATCTTCCATTTCGACTTTGAGACCCTCAAAGTGTCTCAAATATAAATATTTTAAGGGAGAAAAAGAATCGTTTCTCCCCTGAAGGGTGGGATACCACAAAAAGTCAGAGAATGAACCAGACAGAGTGATTTAGGTGCAACTTAATGACCTCACGTTTGCATCAACGAAAAACTTGCTTTCAAAGCTCTTTACCACCAGCACAAAAGCCCAATGTTTTTCTACTGCTTGAATTAAACAACGTGCAACCACTTTATGGTCCGAGACTAGAGAATAATTTCGACGCCTTCCATTATTCAGTGTCTTTGACTTAGATGTGACCACTTGATGGTATATTTGTCCACTTCTTTTTGTATGTTCGTCTTAGGGAATCCTTTTACTTTTCTTTTTGGCTGACCCTTCAGAGCAGGAAATTACCAGGGAAATACATCATGAAACTGTTTAAAGTTCAATTGTCCTAGGTATGACTTCTTAAGCTAGCCAGCAAGAGATTCAAATAAATATAATCTAACACATTTAGACTTTATAAACATCTGCTTGCTTTTCCCTCCCTTTATTAAGGATACATCATGTATAAAATCTGTTTTTAATCAACTAATATGCAGCCTAAAGCCTGTGGTTTAAACACATTGACCTATCTAGATCCTTTGGGGTTATTCGAATTTAAATAGTACAAGTGTTACTGAAGCCCGCAAAGAATTACCAAGTCACTTAGAAGTATAATAAAGGGAAATGAAGCTGAGAGAGAGACTTGTTTCCAAGAGGTACCAAAGGGACTGACAACACTTTTCAAGGCAGCCCGGGTAATGGGCAGGTAAACAAATCCAGTCCTCAATGAACCATGCATCCACAAGCTTCCACTACGGGGACTTCTGTGGAGTTTTCTCGAATTTAACTGTATCACTAACCTCGTGTGTGGTGATCGGCAGGTCCTATAACCCCTTGATTTTGACTGTGCCTTGTGCAAACGAGAGATAACATTTTTTGGCATCAGAGTCTTGGGACTAAAGTAGATATAAGTATCTACTTCCCTATGGATATCTAAGGAATTCTACAGAGTACCCCCCCCCCCAAAAGTTCTAGTTTCCTGTTCTCACCTCGAAAACATCAATACATTTCCATCTCCTTCTGGAGCTGAACTTTGTAGAAGTCCAAGGAGTCAGGCATGAGTGGCCACACATGTAGAGCGAGGGGCCTGGGGCTACGACCCCAGCTGAATTCTGGACAAATGACGCTTGGGCTCAGTTTTCCCATCCATGATGTGTAGAAACAATAAATGCACCCATTTATGCTACTGTTCAGTTCAGAGGAGAAAATGAAAACACACCAGGAACTATACAAATGCTTGTTGAGGAGATCATGAATTGTAGGGTGAAACATTGTTTGGTGTCCGTACCCGACACTACGGGGGGCCAACCCCATGCCTGCGGCAGTCACCGTTCTCAAGCTTGCTGGTGGCTTTTTGCTGCAAGTACCTGTTCCTTTAGGCTTCAGGGCTTTTCCTGGCCCCAGGCAGGGCGGGCGGGGGGTGCTGGGGAGGAGGAGGGAGGTTGATGCCCCTAGGAGCAGCCCTCATCCAGCAACTATTGGCCGTCGGTGGATGAACTGCCCAGCTTCCCCACCTCCAGGTGGGATCACTCTGAGTCGTGTTTCAGAAAATCTCCTGAGCGCCGGCACGGGCAGGAGCCCGATGCCCACAGCAATCACCTGCTCCTGACCATGCCCTCTTTCCGCTTCCTCTCCTTCTCTGTTCCGCCTCCCCTCTCCCTTCCAGATGCTTCTGGGATCACCTCCCAATTCGAATTCTGAGTTAGGGTCTTCTGGGAGAATTCAACTAAAACTTTTCCCATAGACGTCCTAATCTGTTAGTTTTGAGTATTCCTTCTTACGAGGAATAGCCAAATTAACAGAAGATTGTATTGCTTTTGAAAGATATTTGCTAATACAAGGGTTTGTTTTCTCTTCCCTCTTTCTAACCTTTTGTACAGATCACATAGCCTCCAAATTCCAGGCTCTAAACCAGCAGTGTCATTAGAAATACAATGTGAGCCACAAATGGGAGTCACATCTAAAATTTTCTAATAGTCATATTTTTTAAAAACAAATTAAAAAGAAACAGGTAAAATTAATTTTAACAATATATTTGACCTAATTTCCAAAATATTATTATTTCAACACATAATCAATATTTTAAAACTGATGAGCTCTTGTACATTCTTTTTCTTTCTTTTTACTAAGTCTTTGGCATCTGGTGTGTGTTTTACACACATACCATATCTTGATTCACAACGGCCACATTTCAAACACTCAGCTGCCACATGTGGCTTGTGGCTACATTACTGGACAGCAGAGCATCAGAGTCTAGAACAGGGGTCAACAAAGCTTTTCTGCAAAGGGCCAGGTAGTAAATAGTTTAGGCTATGTTGGCCATATGCTCTCTGTCGCAGCTACTCGATTCTCCTGTTTTAGTAAGAAAGTGGCCATAGACAATATGTAAACAAGTGGGCAGGGCTGTGTGCCAATAAAACTTTATTTACAAAAACAGGTGGTGAGGGCTTCCCTGGTGGCGCAGTGGTTGAGAGCCCGCCTGCCGAGGCAGGGGACACGGGTTCGTGCACCGGTCCGGGAGGATCCCACATGCCGCGGAGCGGCTGGGCCCGTGAGCCATGGCCGCTGAGCCTGCGCGTCCGGAGCCTGTGCTCCGCAACGGGAGAGGCCACAACGGTGAGAGGCCCGCGTACCGCAAAAAAAAAAAAAAAAAAAAAAAACAGGTGGTGAGGGAGATTTGGCCCATAGGCCAAGCTCCTTCCTGGGCCCGGGGAACATGCTCTTCCCTCTGGAATTCATCTGCATGACAGGAAATAATTCTACTACCAAGGAGAGAGCATAACAAAACCACAGTATGTATTGAGTACCTGCTGTATACCCATCATGGCTTAGTCCGTTCCCATTATAAATCCTCAAACATTCACTGTGGGACCAATTAGCATGGAAAACTGAATATTCATTGGAGAACACTTCTGAAATTGAACGTAGTAAATCAACTAACTAGTAAGTTCATTTAACAACTACTATAGATTGTTAAAACAACGACTTCTACCCTTTAAGGCTTTTCTCACTGGTAGTGTTGAGTGTGAACCCAAGAAGAGGGACTTGACAGTTTCGAAGCATTCTGAAGGGATGCTATACCACTCCATTAGATCACAAGATCTCAGGGAAGGCCAATACTACATTGAATACTACATTGTTGAATAAACAAGCGTAATCACTGACACATCTATTTCAATTTCTACCTAAAATCAAGTTGTTCCTAGCCTTAATTCCTTGTCTCTCTCCCAGGTATTTTTTTATAGTACTCCTTTTACTTTATGAAGGGAAAGGAAGCCTTTGTTGAGAAAGATGAGGCTTTTGTAAGTGTGCGACTATTCGTTGTAATTCAACACGCCCCCTCCTGCCAAGCCATCACCACCGAAGAGGAATATAAATAATTCAAGATGGTCCTTCTAAAGGTAAAGATGCAATGAGTCAGATTCCGTTTCTCCATATTAAGCAGAAGATTGGGTACAAGTCAAATTTGTGAAAGACAACACTGTAAAACATGTGTTGCTTCAAGAGTGAGGCTCCCCTGCATACTTTCTCCGGAAAGGATGACTAATTTTTCCTGTAATTTTTGTTTTAACACATACACTTCTAATGCATTTTCATGGAGCCAGACTCAGCCTCCTGAGTTGATCACGGAACAATCATGGCAGAATAGCTGATTTTGCAACCCATCTCAATACAAGCCTTTAGGCATGGTTATGGACACCAGCTGAGAGGAGTAAATCCAACTTAACAGATGACCTTTGTACTTCTACATACACCGAGACCCAATCAAATAGCAAGGTAAGCAGACAAAAATACCCCTCATTTTAGCCTTTGGAGACCTGTACCTAAGGGTCAGATTACAGGAATGAATGACTTGTCATTGAGGACTGCTATGAAAATGTATGCCTGAAACAGGAGATTTCAGTAATTCCTTTCGGGTTTGTCCAGGCCTAAAGAATGTTTGCCCTTATTCCGAAGTCAACGCTTCAGAATGTCTTTAAAGTATAATATTAAGTCTGGATACCTTTCAAGGCAAACACAGATCTGGCTTGTTCCATTCCATAATGTTCAGAGTGACACTCAGGAACTGTGTTCATGGCCCCGACACCCGACACCGCCCCTCCAGCACAACCAGGATATGAACACGTCGAGTGCCACCATCCGTATATGTTTTTCTAACCAACTTTAATCACAATCCTTAATATAAAAACACACCCGTATTAACACATGCCACCTGCATAAAAGCATAAATTCTTAACATGTAACTAAACTCTGAAGATGTTTTAATTACGTTGCGGGAATTTAAGGCTATCTTCAGGTTCAACAACTCATGACAGACCGCAAATCTGTGTGATTTATGCTGGTTTGATTTTTTAATGCCTTTTTTCATTGGTTATGATAGTTAACATTTCCAAATGCCCTGGCAAGACAGGTCGCCCAGGGAGCTTCAAAAACATAATAAAACCCAATCTGCATACAAATTTAAGTCTAGTGTTCCATGGACGACAATTTAAGCCATTTTGATATGCAATACTGTATTTACCTTGTCAGGTTTTATTTGATATTTCTATATTAACACCACAGAATCTGCACCATATATTTATAAATTCCATCGTCAGGAGTTCAGTGTTTATTACTGTAATCTGGTAGTCAATAATATACAGAGAACAATTTTTAAATACCGTTTACGGCCTAGAAGAACTTTCAGATGTTAACGGAGATAAATAAATCTCTTAGTATAATTATATTCATTTAGTTGTAATTTTAGCAGATCCGACGATGACTACTTATTTCCAGGTATTAGAGATGTGAGTGGCCTTTCTTGTTCATTCGTCATCCCTCGGCCCTACTTCTGCCTGTAGTAAGAGCTGAGCAACTGACCAATAACACATTTGTCAGTTTTGAGAATCAATATTGAGTGAAGGGAGCTGGACTCCTAGGAAGCTTTGGAAGTCTCTGAACTTAAAAATAATGATCTCCTACAAACTAGTGGTTACCAGAGGGGAGAGGGAAGGGGAGAGGGACAATATAGGGGTAGCGGGGGAAAAGGGTTATTATGGGATTATATGAAATCATGTGTGTGAAACTTTTGAAAACTGTAAAGCACTATGCAATTTAAAGAATCTTTCATTCAATAAAAAAGGAAAATCTCGATTATTAAAAAAATAAATTGATCTCCTAAGAGAAATGTTCTAGAGAAAATGACTATGACTTTTATCATTGGAACATACGGGAGCATTTTGTAAGATGACAGCATAGGGGTAAGAGCCATGAAGGTCCAATATGGCAGCCGTCCTGCAGTCGTCTTTGGTCACTGGCCCCAGGCAGGTTCTCGAATTTTCCTCAACCCAGCACTCTGGGCTGCCATAGCAGGTCCATGGGGTCGTCTCAAGAGAGGTGACCAATTTGTCAGTCAAGAATTACATGGTGAAAAGATTATGGGACTATTGGAAAACACACTAACAGTAGTTAGTTATTTTGATCAAGTGAGAGCTTTCAAGTTGGGGAAATATTTAATCTCCTAAACCAGGGGTCGGCAAACTACAGCCCACAGGCCAAATCCTGCCTGCTGTCTATTTTTCTATGGCTTGCCAGGTAGAAATGGTTTTTACGTTTTTAAATGATTTTTTTAAATCAGAAGAAGGATAAAATTTTGTGACACATGAGAAATATATGAAATTCAAATTTCTTTGTCCATAAAGTTTCATGGGAACACAGATACTCCCATTCATTGATGGTTTCTCTCTGCTTTTGTGCTACAATGACAAAAACTGAGTACTGGCCCTTTACAGAAAATTGCTGTCTCCTTGGGAAAAAAAAAAATCTTAAAAAAATAATCCACGGCCTTCTTATTTATTAATACAGAGTATTTTCTCTATTGCTCCAAACCACTTAAAAATTTCAATGTAACTCAATTTGCTTAACATGAGAGTGTAGGAGTATGGCTAAAATTTGAATCATTCAGGTACTCAAAATTCTAAAGGAGAAGATCTTTCTGTTGGATACCCAAATAATTTTTAGCTCACAAAAGAAAAAAAATAGCATTAAATCACCAGTGAACTGCAACATCTGAATAAATTCCTCTGCAACCTTTGTTCAGAGGAGCAGAAGATTCAGACCAGGAAAGAGTAGGAAAGAATCTTAAGTTGGATCAAGGCTGCTATAGCAAGAACATGGTCAAAAGTGAGTAAAGAAGACAATGGGCATATATCTGGAGAAAACTCTAATTTGAAAAGATACATGCACCCCAATGTTCATGGCAGCGCTACTCACAATAGCCAAGAAGTGGAAACAACTTAGATGTCCATCGACAGATGAATGGATAAAGAAGATGCGGTACGTATATACAATGGAATACTACTCGGTCATAAAAAAGAACAGAATAATGCCATTTGCAGCAACATGGATAGACCTAGAGGTTAGCATACTAAGTGAAGTAAGCCCGACAGAGAAGGAAAAATATCATATGGTATCACTTATATGTGGAATCTAAAATGATACAAATCAACTTATTTACAAAACAGAAACAGATTCACAGACACAGAAAACAAACTTCTGATTACCAAAGGGGAACATGGTGGGGGGATTACTTAGGAGTCTGGGATTGGCAGATGCAAGCTACTGTGTATAAAACAGATAAACAACAAGGACCTACTCTACAGCACAGGGAACTATATTCAATATCTTGTAATTAACTATAATGGAAAAGAATATGACAAAGAATACAGACACACACACACACACACACACACACACATATATAACAATCACTGTGCTGTACACCAGAAACTAACACAACATTGTAAATTGACTATACTTCAATTTTAAAAAAAGGCACAGCACAAGGATTAGTCAGTTCTTTCCATTCTGCAAATAAGTGTAAAGTGTTGGGTTGTGAGTACACCTCCAATGTGAAATTACTCATCGATTGCTGCTTCCATCAGTTTTCTTTTCCTCAGTATCTTCTTTCTTAATCATAAAATACACCTCAAAGGAGACCTTAGAGCACTGGATAATGAATGTCTTTAAAATGTGATATTGATGGACGTCATACTCGTTGTTTGTATATGTCACTTCAAGCTTTACTTCCTCCATCCCTCAGAGATTGAATAATTTTGATTTTATCCCCTTTTCTCTGTCTTAAGTAGATGATGACATTGACAGATACTCATTAACAAACATGTTCTGGCCTTTCTACTTAAATAGGGTTTGAACTGATACCATCAAACATTTTTACCAGACCTGAATGTCTCATGGTGATGCTTAGCCTTCGATGAATGGAAACATTTCTTTTTACATCTTTATTCTTAAGATACTGTGGGAAGACCAAATCTTTTTCTCAGCCAGTACCTATACTTCATGTTGAATGAAGTGAATATATCGAATGTATTTCAAGCTAAAACAGCTGAGTCTTTGATCTAATAACTTTGCACAGGTAACTATGATTTGCTTTGTTTCTACAGCAATTTTTATTTCCTCACATTTTTAGGTTTTTCTATAATTCAAAAAGATACAGGTACCGCAATGTTCATTGCAGCACTACTTACAATAGCCAGGACATGGAAGCAACCTAAATGTCCATCGACAGATGAATATATAAAGAAGATGTGGCCCATATATACAATGGAATATTACACAGCCATAAAAAGGAACGAAATTGAATTATCTGTAGTGAGGTGGATGGACCTAGTGTCTGTCATACAGAGTGAAGTAAGAAAGAGAAAAACAAATACCGTGTGCTAACACACGTATATGGAATCTAAAAACGTGGTACTGATGAACCTAGTGGCAGGGCAGGAATAAAGATGCAGATGTAGAGAACGGACTTGAGGACCCGGGGAGGTGGGGGGAAGCTGGGATGAAGTGAGAGAGTAGCATTGACGTATATACACGACCAAATGTAAAATGGATGGCTAGTGGGAAGCTGCTGTGTAGCACAGGGAGATCAGCTCGATGCTTTGTGACCACCTAGAGGGGTGGGATGGGGAGGGTGGGATAGGGAGGCTCAAGACGGAGGGGATATGGGGATATAGGTACACGTATAGCTGATTCACTTTGTTATACAGCAGAAACTAACACACCACTGTAAAGCAATTATACTCCAATAAAGATACAAAAAATAATTTTAAGTTTTAGAGGAATATGCCTTTTCTGGACCCGCTGCTGAAAACGAATTAAAATTCAATTCATGGTCAGCTTTGCTCTTGAATTTGTGGCATTCCCAAAAAGGGTTCATGATGTTCACAGAAGTCATATCCCCATCTGGGTAGTGGAAAAAGTATTAAAGTCAAGGGAGGTTACAATCTTCGACTAAAAAAATATATAGATTAAAATTCCCTTCCATCCAAAGTGGGTCTGGTCTGTTAAGAATTTACAAAATCAATGTTGTGTAAGAGAATTCCCCATTTGGGACAGCCTCGAGAATCAAAGAAGAATACGAAAGCATGGCATTGTTTCTCAGCCCTGTGTAACCTTCAAAGACAGAACCTTCCTTGGGTTTCAGGCGTCTGAATCTCAGATTCCTTGAATTCACTGCATCCTTCATCCCTCACTTCACCACCTTTACTTAGCCACTTCCTCTGCTTTTAGTAGGACTGAGGCTGTCTTTGTCCAATCAAAGTGAGTTGACTGAGTCCAAATTAAAGCAACGTGAAAGTTATGGAAGGAAGGAAGCAAGGTGACAGCCATCCACTGGGTGAGTGGTTCCCACCCTGGACTGCACTCTGCCCTCGCTTGGGGGGCTACACAAATACCATGCTTGGTCTACACCCCCTTCCCGACCAGAGACTATGAATTACTTAGATTGGGGTGAGGTCCAGGTTTTGGGATCTTTAAAACTCCTGAGGAGGGGCTTCCCTGGTGGCGCAGTGGTTGGGAGTCCGCCTGCCGATGCAGGGGACACGGGTTCGTGCCCCGGTCTGGGAAGATCCCACATGCCGCGGAGCGGCTGGGCCCGTGAGCCATGGCCGCTGAGCCTGCGCGTCCGGAGCCTGTGCTCCGCAACGGGAGAGGCCACAACAGTGAGAGGCCCGCATACCACAAAAACAAAAAACAAAAAAAAACTCCTCAGGAGATTCTAACGTGCAACCGAGTGTGAAAACTCTTCCTCAAACTCTTCCTCAAAACCAGGTTGCCAAGTAGCTGGACTGTGATACCGTGTACAAAAATTAATCATGTACTCAATTTACTAGTCTTACACTTTAAGAGTTATTCAGAATAAAAGGAATATTTCTGTAATGCAGCATATGTACATAATAAGTGCAGGAATAAAATTATATATAGCTACACTAGAACTGTGAATTTATGTGAATGTATCATAGGAAATCCCAGGAACTTTACTGAAACAGTGCTCTGCAGGGAACACTGACTATTACTGTTAAGAAATTTAGACGGGGACTTCCCTGGTGGTTCAGTGGTTAAGAATCCGCCTGCCAATGCAGGGGACACGGGTTCGAGCCCTGGTCTGGGAAGATCCCACAGGCCGCGGAGCAACTAAGCCCGTGTGCCACAACTACTGAGCCTGCGCGCTAGAGCCCGCGAGCCACAACTACTGAGCCCGTGTGCCACAACTACTGGAGCTGCGCGCCTAGAGCCCGTGCTCCGCAACAAGAGAAGCCTCCGCAATGAGAAGCCCGTGCACCGCAATGAAGAGTAGTCCCCGCTCTCCGCAACTAGAGAGAAGCCCGCACACAGCAACGAAGACCCAACGCAGCCAAAAATAAAATAAATAAATAAACGTTAAAAACGAAACTTAGAGGCCTTTTTTGACTTGAAAATATAGGGGAATGCTTTCTTGAATCATTCACGTATTCCTAATGTCTAAAAATAATTCCTGAGTGGTTACCTCAGTTTATACTTTGAACAGTATTAGTAGCATACAAATTTGGTTTGTTGATTTTAACAGTCATTACTTCCCCAGAAATATAAGAGAAGCAGACTGTAGATGTTTATAATTAAACAAGATTTTTTATATGGTAAATTAAAGATTTAGGGAAAAAAATTTAAGGACTCTGATGACAAAAGAATAGATTCATTCCCCTACCCAGATTCTTTTTTTTTTTTAACATCTTTATTGGAGTATAATTGCTTTACAATGGTGTGCTAGTTTCTGCTTCATAACAAAGTGAATCAGTCACACACACACACGCACACATATGTTCCCATACCCCTTCCCCCTCGCGTCTCCCTCCCTCCCACCCTCCCTATCCCACGCCTCTAGGTGGTCACAAAGCACCGAGCTGATCTCCCTGTGCTATGCGGCTGCTTCCCACTAGCTAGCTATTTTACGTTTGGTAGTGTATATCTGTCCATGCCACTCTCTCGCTTTGTTACAGCTTACCCTTCCCCCTCCCCATATCCTCAAGTCCATTCTCTAGTAGGTCTGTGTCTTTATTCCTGTCTTACCCCTGGGTTATTCATGACATTTTTTTCCTTAGATTCCAATATATATGTGTTAGCATACGGTATTTATCTTTCTCTTTCTGACTTACTTCACTCTGTATGACAGACTCTAGGTCCATCCACCTCACTACAAATAACTCAATTTCGTTTCTTTTTATGGCTGAGTAATATTCCGTTGTATATATATGTGCCACATCTTCTTTATCCATTCATCCGATGATGGACACTTAGGTTGTTTCCATCTCCTGGTTATTGTAAATAGTGCTGCAGTGAACACTGTGGTGCATGACTCTCTTTGAATTATGGTTTTCTCAGGGTATATACCCAGTAGCGGGATTGCTGGGTCATATGGTAGTTCTGTTTGTAATTTTTTAGGGAACCTCCAATTCACATTCCCACCAGCAGTACAAGAGTGTTCCCTTTTCTCCACACCCTCTCCAGCATTTATTGTTTCTAGATTTTTTGATGATGGCCAGAGGCAATACAACTGCCTTGAGGATTAGAAACTCCTCTGTGGTTTAAAAGGTAAAATGCAAATGTCTGAAATGATGGAAACCACAGGGATAACATTTAATTCCTTCCATCTTTGCTTTACTGTTGTTTCTTTGACGGATGGCCACCTGTCTGCTAGTTAAAACAACAACAACAAAAACAATCTGGAGAGTTAATTATTTAATTTGCAGTGCTTTGCAACAAATTATTAAGCCATTTTCCCAGAGTTGGTTTGTAGACACATGACTAAAGACAATTTAAGGGTCATTGTATTTAAAAAATGAACTAACTCTCATTTCCCTGGAATATATTTTAATTTACATATACAGTGTTTTGCTAAAAGGAAAGACAAAGAACGAGTGTCACTTAAAAAATGTTTTTAAAGTCAGTTGCTTTTAACCCAGTGGGAGAAAACGGTCCAATATTCAGAGAACTTGGAGGAGACTTGCCGGTTATAAGAATCATGAATTACGAAGTCTCCTCTTGTCCTATCTGTAGAGTCTAGAACAGAGACCAGGAATTCCTGGATCCACAGCAACAGCTTCCCCAGGGAGCTGGTTGGAAAGGCAAATTCTTAGACCTGCTGAATCAGAAACTCTAGAGGTGGGGGGTCCAGCAACCTGTGGTTTAATAAACCCTTCAGGGGATCCTGTGAGTGCTAATGTTTGAGAACCACTTACACGAATGTTGTAACATCCTTCAGTGTGTGTGTCATGTGCCTTTCTCATGGACACCTTTGGATCTTATCACTCAAGTCTCTGTCATCAGGCCCTATACTTGGGCTTTCCCCTGGTTCCTTGGTCTCCACTGGGGAACAGGAAGCATAATGGAAGAGTGTGCCAGCCAAGACGCAGGGACAAAGGAGGGCTGGAAAATTCTGGAGGTGGGGGAAGATGACGCAACGTCATGGCAGGGGGAAGCTTTGGGAATGGATGTGCACCTCACTCATCCATGCTTTTTACCCCTTTACCATTAGCCATTCCAAATTGCTTTTTCTAATAAAAACATACACAGAACTCAGATGTTCAGAATGTGCCAGAGGGGAAAACAACAACAACAACAACAACAGTCCTGGTGAAGTTGCCCTAGTGTATTCTCGATTACTTATAAATGCTGTTTAAAAAAATTTTTTTTTGAGTGCTGTTGAAAGGGGGAGAGAACCCAAACTCATTTGTTTTTTAAGAAAATACAATGCCCCCCTCCCCCGCACTGGCTGGAGTAAGTGCACCTCTTGAAGATTTCATTTGACACGAAATGTATAAAGCTGAAAGCCAACATGTTAAACTTTGCCCTTAGGATTTCTTAGTGTGACCTTTGTCATTTGATTTTCAAATGTCTGTGACTTGGTCAACCACTGTGACAGGACATACGACATCAGAGACTGCTCAGTAATTAAGTGGCGGTAGTAGATCACACGTAGTGTCCTTCCCCTAACCACTGTCTTCCTCCAACGTCTTTCTTTTATTTGAATGAAGTGTCACTTAATATGGCTAACGAATACATTTTCGAAGCAAAGGCATTTACTCTAAAGGCAGACTTTCATACCGTGTATTTTTGACTGCAAGCAAGTTTTTCACCACAACGTGTTCTTTCCATCTCCAAACAATCATGACACAGCAGTGACTTCAAATATACACATTCCCTCAGTAAATGCATTCTTTTACAGCTTCGATTCTCTCCTCTGTCCTGATAATATTCAAATTTTGATCTCAGATCTCAAATCTGACCGACTCTTAGCTATGATGATCCCTTGTTATTCTAAACTCACCATTCTTAACTGCATCACGTGCCCCTTTGAAATTTCTTCCTACTTTCTAGTCTTCACAGAGGATATAAAGGATATTACCATTCCCCAGGTGAGCACCGGAACATCACCCGAGACTCGGACTTCTCATTCGTGCCTTCTCTTAATCACTCTCTAAGGCTGTCTGGTTGTTCATTAAAAGACCCTTTGGCTTCAGCCTTCCCTCTTCTTCCAAGGTTACCACTCTAACCACCTCCTTCCATAAATTGCTGGTTTTCCTTCCTCTAGCGTTTGCCCAGCCAGTCGGGTGCGTGCATGGCCACCAAAGTCATCATCCCAGTAAGCTTGTATTTTACTACACCATCACATCCTCAAAAGTTCAAAAAGCTGTCCATCCTTAAAGGATGAAGCTCAAACTCCCGTGTTGGGATGCGAAGTCCTCAAAACTATAGTGGGTTTAATAATTCTAAAAGACACATGCACCCCAACGTTCACTGCAGCACTATTCACAATAGCCAAGACATGGAAGCAAACCTAAATGTCCATCGACAGATGAATGGATAAAGAAGATGCGGTATATTTATACAGTGGAATATTACTCAGCCATCAAAAGGAATGAAATAATGCCATTTGCAGCAACATGGATGGACCTAGAGATGATCATACTAAAGAGAAGTCAGGCTGAGAAAGACAGATAGCATATGATACCACTTACATGTGGAATCTAAAAAAAAAAACCCAAAAAACAAAGATACAAATGAACTTATCTACAAAACAGAAACAGACTCACCGACTTCGAAAGCAAACTTATGGTTACGAAAGGGGAAACGTGATGGGGAGGGATAAATTAGGAGTTTCGGATTAACAGATACACACTACTATATATAACATAGATAATCAACAAGGACCTACTGTATAGCACAGGGAACTCTACTCAGTATTCTGTAATAAGCTACATGGGGAAAGAATCTGAAAAAGAATGGATATATGTATAACAATCATTTTGCTGTACACCTAAAACGAACACAACATTGTCAATCAACTATACTCCAATATAAAATAAAAAATTAAAAGAAAAACTGTAGTAGGTTTAGAATTTCCCCAGTAGAAGCCAGCTATAACTACCACCGCCCTGCACAATGAACATTCAACTTCAGTTACAATGGATTCCTTATTGGTCAAGAACTGCCACATCCGTTGCTCCTTCTGAGCACTTGGGCTGCATCTTTCCACCAATCTAGAATTTTTTCATTCCCCCCCATGGCATCTCAGAATCTAGCAGAGGGCTAGAGGCACCAATAAATGCTTATTCAATAAAGGAGGACGTGAGTAATATTCATGCAACTAAAGATTTTCTATCAGTAACAGAAATTACATCAAGCCAAATCTTAATTCTATTTCAAAACTGGATAGGATTAAATCATACCTTTCTGAAGACATCAATACATATTTGAGACATCAAGCCAGAGTTCACTAAATCATAAAAACACTTTGATTAAATTAGTTTCAGAAATTGCTCTCCGGCCAAGGAACTATCTACTACGCAATGGATCAGGCAATAAATCTTAGACTCTATGTGCTGACAGGTGTAAGATGATTTATTGAATTGTAAGACAAGGAATTGTGAAGCATTACTAAGAAAATACACACTCTCTTCCAACGCAACATGATTTTACTTAACAAAAAGCAATTTAGGAGGAAACTGTACTATTAAAATAATAGTAAATGCTTCCCATACAGCTCTAATTCTATGCATTAAAAATAATCCAGGAATGAAATCATTAGATCGTGCTGCTGGCTGGAGATCAGACGGATGACTTAATAATGACCCATCCCCGTCAAATAAAGCTCATCTCTGTCTGGTAATAATCAGAGAATTTACACTACCAGTAACCTCCGGTACTTCTTCAACCACATGTTAGCACTGTGATTTTTATTCTTCTATCCAATTTTTCTTTGCAATATTATTCTATTTTATATAATGACAACTAAAGAAACGTAGCTGCATATTTAACTTTCTCTTCCTGATTAAAGTTGATTACAGGGGTTTCCTGAATTTTAACATTTAATCAGTTTTCTTGAAAATTAATACTATTTACAGCTATAGTTTCCCCAACAACCAAACAATCAGACATTTTAAATTTTTTTAAAAATGAAGGGCGGGGGAAGGATAAATTAGGAGTTTGGGATTAATAGATACAGACTATTATATATAAAATAGATAAACAACAAGGTCCTACTGTATAGCACAGGGAACTATACTCAATATTTTGTAATAATCTGTAAGGTTACAGAATGTGAAAAAAATAGATATTCACGTATGTATAATGGAATCACTTTGCTGTACACCTGAAACTAACACAACACTGTAGATCAACTATACTTCAATAAAAATAAATTTAAAAAAAAAGTAAACTGGTACAAGACTAGAAAAAAAATTTTTTTAATGTATCTAAGGGGAACTTCATGTAGGTTTAATGAAACGTGGCATCTTTGGTGCTCAGGATACAAAGGTAAACCGGAGCATCATGGGAGGGACTGATATGATTATGCCACAGCATATATGCAGAAGAGCTTGGAGGTGGACCAATCAGAAAGGCGTGTTTTGTGTTGTCAGGATGGAATGATATTGCTAGAGAATCTGACAGTCCTGCTATTGGTCGCTAGCTCCCCAAGTGTATTCTAGTCCTACACAAAAATCTTAGATCTAGAAAACAGGGCCCCTTAGGAGCCCACTGTAGGATGGTATGCCAAAGAGATCTGATTCTGGCTACAGCCAGCCCTTGGGATCAGAGGAAGGCTAAAAGACAGCAGGTAAGTGGGTTCCTGGCTCCTTGTGGAATCTAGGCTTGTTGGCATGAATCTTGATGACCATTTAGTTCCTGGGACTTTACAGAGGAAATCAGGGCCAGTGGTTGGTTATTGGACATGCAACACCAGAAGTGGGTCTATTACGCTCCTGATATATGGACAACAGAGTGATTGAGCCTATGTTCACCACCACTGTACAAATGCTTTATGAGATGGGAATGGAAGCTCGGATAGAGGCAGAGCCCTGCATGCTGCCTGCAGAACTTCAGAAAGTAGACCCCTTTCGAGGGCCTTTGCAAGGTTCCAAGATTTGGGAAATTCCCAGATCCTTCAGCGCACCAGGTACTCACGAAATCAGTCCAGAGAGCTCTGCCTGTGATCTTAGTCTGTTTCCTGCGCTGTTCGTATTCCACACCAATGGTTCTAGCTGTTGTTTGCAGAATGCTCAGTGGGTCAGAGAAAGAGGTTCAGAAAGAAACTAGCTCAATGATAGAATCTGATGCTTTGCTTCAAGGTACGAGAGTCAGTTTGTCCTTGACCATCTGAGACAAGAGTATCTTATCCTTGGAGTCATAGGCCATGAAGTTGAATATAGGGTGCGGGTAATGAGAATTCCACCCAAATAGTCGATCTGGTGAACATTAAATCTACCAGTGCCAACGTCCTCTAGTAACACATACTGAGACTCTCCCTGCCTCTTCTTATAGTTAGAGGACTTCAGGGGGAAAAGATGTAAACTCCCTTGAAGGAAAGCATCATTAGGACAGGACTCCCGTCTCTCTTTTTCCCCACTGGCTTCAAAGTACCTGACGCATAGTAGATTAGGTACTTTGTTTGTTGCACAGTAGATTCTCAACAAATATTTGCTTAACAAAATGGGTGGATGGGTGGGTGAGTGGGCAGATAGATGGCAGGGTAGGTGGAGGAGGGTTCCTACAGAGTTTGGGAAAATAATTCAACACATTAGTCCCAAATCCTGAGAATGAATTTAGGGGGTACAGAAAGTTCTCCGATTACAGAGCTACGCTGGTGCTGCCTGGAAGTTGGAAGTTTTTCCAGTTCCCTCAAATGGGCACTTGTGATTCTATTGAGAGCTTTCTGGAAGGATCCATTCTGACATTCTATGGAAGATACCAAAGGCAGTAGGCCTGTCTCCTTCTCTGTCAAAAACCTTAATTCTTTCCTGTACTTGTTCTGGAAAGAAAGGCCTCACTCCCAGGGCTCCATATCTCCTCTTGTTTGCCTAGAAAGTTGCTATTGCAACTTAGCAGATGAAAACCAGCAGACACTAGAGTTTGGGGATTACAGACAAACAGAAAACATGGAGTTCAGGTGCTAGTAACAGGTTTTCCCTCCGGTCATTCAGAGCTGGTTGTTCCAACTTCTCAATATCTAAAATCACTAACTTTAAAACTTGAATCTGAAGAAAATATTCTTCAAGGTACTCCGAAGCGGGCTACGTGCAGGCCATCCCTTTTGATAACCAATTACATGCATCGAGATGGAAAACCAGGAAGGAGTTGTCACTTGACAAGCACTCTCCTTCCTTTAGTCCTAAAGTACAACGAGGGTTTAAAAACGAGGACACGAAAGTCGTTTTACATGATTTGCATTTTGTAGTATAGCCAAGGATCTCCTCAACACATCAGCCTGAAATTGTAGTTTAGTGTCTGTTACAAGACGTTTCCAAGAAGCGTAAGAGGAAATTGCAGAGATGAGTTCAAATCACAAAATAAAAACCACAAGGGTGAATTTTCTGAGCACAGGTAGGCAAATTAAGGGATGGATAGAGGAATGTGGGAGGGTAGGGGCTGTAAGGGAGAAAACCATACTTCAAAGACTTCTGGGGCTTCCCTGGTGGCGCAGTGGTTGAGAGTCCGCCTGCCGACGCAGGACAGCCATTTTACCATTTGACTTAAGAGTCAAATCTATCTGGGGAGTTTTTTCACCACTAATGGAACCTAGAGTGGATTACACTCTTATGGCATAAGATGGAATTTGGCAAAATCAGTGGCCATTTGACATGGTTAACACACTTCTGGATCATATCAATGAAAGGCTTCATAGAATTTTCACCTAAATTAAACATTACAAATGTACAGCTGGAAGGCAGGTTCAAAAAAGTCTCAACTGTATACATTACAACCATTAATGTGTTTTGCAGATTTTTTTTAAGTTGGGATGAATCCAGATTGACCATGTGCATGCTGTCTTTGGCAATCATATGGTTTTTCCAAAACAATTATAAAAATAAAAGGAACATTTGCTCCTTGCTACTAGTGTATACAGTGTCTCCATAGGGTACTTTGTGCTCTTAGAATAAGTGCTCAAGACCTTAAAAAAAATGTTGCAGCCCATTATTGACCAATGTCTGCCAGTTTTAAGAAATGAAAGGGCTACAATGAGGGCTTCTGGGGTGGGAAATTTAAGACTTAATGTGGTGATTAACATCAGAAATAGTATCTAGGATTTCCCTGGTGGCACAGTGGTTGAGAGTCTGCCTGCCGATGCAGGGGACGCGGGTTCGTGCCCCGGTCCGGGAAGATCCCACATGCCGCGGAGCGGCTGGGCCCGTGAGCCATGGCCGCTGAGCCTGCGCGTCCGGAGCCTGTGCTCCGCAACGGGAGAGGCCACAGCAGTGAGAGGCCCGCGTACCGCAAAAAAAAAAAAAAAAAAAATCTGCCTGCCAATGCAAGGGACACGGGTTTGAGCCCTGGTCCGGGAAGATCCCACATGCTGTGGAGCAACTAAGCCCATGCGCCACAACTACTGAGCCTGCGCTCTAGAGCCCACGTGCCGCAACTACTGAGCCCACGTGCTGCAACTACTGAGCCCATGGTCCGCAACAAGAGAAGCCACCGCAATGAGAAGCCTGTGCACCGCAACAAAAAGTAGCCCCCGTTCGCCGCAACTAGAGGAAGCCCGCACGCAACAACGAAGACCCAACCCAGCCAAAAATAAATAAATAAATATTTTTTAAAAAAAGAAATAGTGTCTAAACCAAACACTGAAGAATAAAAGGGTTGAATTGAACCCTTGCTGCTCTAAATACATTCTTTCCTTCAACTAATATGACCTTATAATGAAAACTAAAAACTTTTAAATGATCACAGATTAAACACAGCAGCCAGGTTTACTAGACAGTAACATCCTTAATGACAAAAGTACCTTTGTGCTAATCTTAGTGTCTTCCCCTCTGAACACTGAGTAGGATCAATAAATATCTAAGTTGCAATGGAACATAAATGGACCTTGGTGCTGGGAGTAACTGAAGTACTCCATTCCATTCTATTTCAAATGCAAAAGATCTCAAAGATACTCCAACCATGTCACATTGGTAGGAGCCACCATAATTACATTTGAGTTTACTTTTCTGAAGCAGTTTTTAGGGCAACTCAATTCCAGTTCATTAAGTCGAAGTCTTAGTTCAACTAACATGTACCCAACATATAATAATCCTCCCTATATGACACACTCACTGGTCTATAAATGCTCATGATAAAACCCACACAACAAAGTCTACAAACTTCTAATCCAGTTCGAAGTATGTTATGTATTGATGAGCTTTGAAAGATCAAATATTGGCCATGAGATAAATCTCAACACCTCTGACAATATTTGATTTCAGAAAAACAATGTTCACAGCCACACAAACAGCATTAGGAACGTACTCAAGTTCTCATAGCCTCTATGGTCCTATCATTCTTCATAAGTTACTCTTGAGTTTATCTGATTCCAAAGCACTTGGTCATTCTCCCATCACAGTAGAAAGGTGGGCTAGGACGAGGTAATGACTGATTTGTTTAGAACTAGAGGAGGTAATTCCTCTTTCCACACAGCTCTCCTCATGCAACAGGAGTCGGAATAGTAACAATAATAATAGTAGTAGATTAGTAGTAGCAGCAGCAATAGGAAGAGGAGAACTAGTAGTAGCAATGATAATAGCAGCTACCATTTATTGAGCATATACTATGTGCCGAGTATTTCGCATATTTTATCCCGAGTCCCCTTAATAATGCTATAAGGAATGTATTATTACCCTGATCTTTACTGATGGAGAAACATACTCAGATAGACTTACTTTCCCAAGTTCACACAGCTACTGAACGCTGGAGCTGGACCTCTGAGCCCAGTTCCATTTGATTGCAAAGCCTGTTCTCCTCCTACACCATCCAACTTCTGGAGTAGATTTATGTCTTGATCCTTATGGCATCATTCTCTAAAAAGTCAACTTATTTCATCTTTTTTGCTGTTGTTTTTGCTCCCCTGTAACCTCTTGTAACATTGGCCTCCTTGTAACAGGAAAATGCCTGTTATGAGCACGTGCTGCACTGGCTTTACAAATTGAGATGCCAAAGGGAGAGTCAGCACTTCAGAGGGAAGGTAGGGCTTCCCAAGGTTACACTTAAGGGGGAAGAGCCAATAAGCAAGGTTCCTCATCTGAGTGCCACTGGTTAGAACCAAGAGGATTTGAAATCTCATCAACATTAGCTGCACCATGTGGAAAGACCTCTTCTGGAAAAAGGCGTGCTTAGAACTGCTTACCAGGACTCAATGAAAAGACCTTAGTTTGGGAAAAGCTTTTCTACCATGAACTGAAATCTTTATCAGAAGACTTTTCAGAAGAAGGGAAATATTGTTTCATTTCCATATCCAACTCACTCTAAATAAAACAAACTCTGGGTCATTGACCCAATTTAGCATTTCATAAACAATAACAGGACTGAACCTAACTTAAGAGTAGAAATATATATAGTATTCCATGTCATCATTCCTTCTTTAACACCACAGGTTTCTCCCAAACTTTTTTTTTTAGTTTATTTAGTTACTATTTATTTACTTTTGGCTGCGTTGGGTCTTTGCTGCCGCACGCGGGCTTTCTCTAGTTGTGACGAGCGGGGGCTACTCTTGGTTGCGGTGCACGGGCTTCTCATTGTGGCGGCTTCTCTTATTGCGGAGCGTGAGCTTCAGTAGTTGTGGCGTGTGGGCTCAGCAGTGGCGGCGCACGGGCTTAGTTCCTCCGCTGCATGTGGGATCTTCCCAGACCAGGGATCGAACCCGTGTCCCCTGCATTGGCAGGTGGATTCTTAACTACTGCGTCACCAGGGAAGTCCCTCTCCCAAACTTTTACTAGGACTTCATTCTTATTTAGATCTGTATCAATTACAGGGAGATCTATCAATATTCAGCCTGATGAAAGTTTGGGTTCAAATTTGTAAGGAAAGGCTAATAGATGAACTCAGACTAGGTAAAAAGTGGTGCTGTCCCATAGAGTAAAAATGCAACATAATTATAAACTCTAATTTGTGAAAATATAAGCTATCTCCTTTCAAAGGTAAATTTTAGATCATTACGTATGTACACCTTGACTTACTTCAGGATTTTCACAAGAAAAAATATCTGGGTGTAAGCGTGTTTGTGAAACCTAAGGTAGAGAACATTACAGAAAGTTTCAGTCCTTCTTTCTTGAAAAATGTGGAATTTCGAGCCCAGATGAATGAAATTTTCAACACCTAGCAGGCTATCGTGATACCATTTGACAAACTCAGAAGGTAATTTTGGGAGCCTGGGTCTGTTGTGAAATAAGAAAAAAAATATTGTTCTCCACCCTTTGCTCAGTCTCCAATCATGGAAAGGCTCTTATCTTCCTTCAGTACATCTAGTAATCCCTTTGCTTGCCAAAAGGCTGAAAGTCACACCAATATTCAGGTCACAAAATTAAAAGAGAAGAAAAGGCCTCAGGTAAATGTCTTCAAAATGGGACGTATCCCTGTAGTGATAAGATGATTATTTCTGAATGACGGAGGAAGCAGGGCGGGGATTGGGAGAAAGGAACCCATCCCAAATAATTTTACTTTAAAGCCCCCAAACAAGACTATGCTCGATCTGTTGCTCTTTAAAAACTTTTGTTTATCACTTTATACTAGTCATGCTTTTCACATTTATATTATCTTTATTTTTTCCTTCTTTAGTTCTTTTTGGCAGTGCTGGCTGCTGGAAGAAACAAATAATACATCTGAATAAGCTTACAGTGTAGATTTCCAGAACTTTAGAAAAATACTGAATATCGCTAATGTATTTTAAGTGGAACTCCCAAACAACAGCATGTCCTCTAGGGGCTTCCCATGGTAGTTTGAGACTTTACAAGATAAATGGCCAGGCTCCATGAGGCTGCTTCCTGGATCCATCCTGCTGTGGAGTTTCAGGCACGCCTGGAATGTTCTGGCATGACGCTCTCTGCTTATTGTCTTATTGCATGGAATTTATGACTTAGGAAAAAAATTTTTAAGTATTTTAAGGTAATAATTATTCTTTAAGCAGTAACAGCAAAACCCCCCAACAAACCAATATTTAGAAAGAGTGAAAGGAAGAACAATTTTGTCTCAATTTGGGGAAAAAAAAAGTGCTGAAATGTTTTGGTGTTTTTTCATGAAAATTATTTGTCAAGGGTTCAGTGGCATTTAATGACCATGCTCTGTCTCCTTTAGAGCTGTTTTCACGATGATAGTGTGAAACAAACAGAGCTTATTTTTTCGAACATTTTCCATGCCTCTTGTCCATCCTACAAAGACAACCTCAAGTGCAGAGCTTACCTGGGAAGGATCAGGGAACCACCAGTAGGTATCTTAGCACCTGACACTTGCTTGTCCGAAGACATGCTTGGTATTAACTCCTATCACTGATCTTCTAGAACACTCCTTTGCAACACTTTATTTCATAAAATCACCTAGGGCTATACAACTCTCAACTGCGGGGGGGAAAATGCCTCTCCTTCAGCCTCCAGAACCAAAGATTAAGGCAGCAGTGAAGCTCACTATGATGGAGTGAGCACAGTGACGAAAGCAAACTTAGAGCCATTCTCACATCTGTGGGGCGTCAAAGAGGGGGACACGGGGGGGAGGGCATCCAAAACGGGGCGATCAGAGAGATGGATGAGGGACACTTCCTGTGGGAAACAAATTTGATTTTGTTTCACCATCTCTAGTGTTTATCCATTCAGAGAAATCTTTGCCAGAAAGTCACTTTCTCATTGTAAATATGATGTTGATTTTTTTCAGGACAGGAGCACCTTTACTGAGCATATTGTTTAGGCAGAAAATGGAAGAGATCGAGTCACTTTTGCTGAAAAATACAGGTACGTAGGTAACTACCAAATAGAGGTAAATCAATTTCGAAGGAAAATGACCAGATTCAATGGCTTTTGAACCTTCCAAGAAACCTGTTTTATGAGTGCATTTTGGAGGAAGGGCTACACAAACAGTGAAAAAGACCAAAATTGTCATTAAGAACCAAACACATAACTCTCCAGATTAATTGTGATGGCTTCATTCCCACCCCCGTGGCCTTATTCCACGGTCACTCCTGAGGACTCCTGGGAGGCATCTCTAGCTCTCAGATATAATATTCAAGTTTGCTCAGATTTATTCAAAAGAAATCTGAATAAAATATCCCCTCGGGGCTTCCCTGGTGGCACAGTGGTTAAGAATCCTCCTGCCAATGCAGGGGACACGGGTTCGAGCCCTGGTCCCGGAAGATCCCACATGCTGCGGAGCAACTAAGCCCATGCACCGCAACTACTGAGCCTGCGCTCTAGAACCCACGTGCCGCGACTACTGAAGCCCACGCGCCTGGAGCCCGTGCTCCGCAACGAGAGAGGCCACCGCAGTGAGAAGCCCGCGCACCGCAGCAAGGAGTTGCCCCTGCTCGCCGCAACTAGAGAAAAGCCCGCGCACAGCAACGAAGTCCCAACTCAGCACCCCTGCCAAAAAAAAAAAAAAAAAAAAAATCCCCTCACAGATCATCAGAGCAATGATAAAGAATTTACAACTGATTTCTTCACTGGTTGAAAAGAAAAATCACAACCCGTTTTCCTTAGCAGAATTTTTTTTTCTTCTTGCATTGATGGTCCGATCATATTGTCTTATTTTCTGCCTTTCCAGTTGAAGAAAATCCCTTGGACAGAAATACTACTGACGGGCTTATTACTTCAGTAGAACAGAGACACTGTGATTATTATTATCATCATCTTAAATTTGATAGGTATCTTCAAAATGAAGACCTCTCATAAGAACACAGATAATGAAAATTTCTGTGCTCTAGACTAAAAGCATCTACATTAAGATACTTGTTTTAACTTACATAAAGGTATTTATTCAACTTCTACAGAAATTGGGTATGGGGCTTCCCTGGTGGCGCAGTGGTTGAGAGTCCGCCTGCCGACGCAGGGGACACGGGTTCGTGCCCCGGTCCGGGAAGATCCCACATGCCGCGGAGCGGCTGGGCCCGTGAGCCATGGCCGCTGAGCCTGCGCGTCCGGAGCCTGTGCTCCGCGACGGGAGAGGCCGCAACAGTGAGAGGCCCGCGTAACGCAAAAAAAAAAAGAAAAGAAAAAGAAATTGGGTATGTTGTAGACACTGCCTCAAACAGAAAGACTACATCAAGTGGAACAACATTTATTGAAGGTTGGTATATTTGTGGTCTGGTATATGGGTTTCCACTAACCAGCTGTGAGGCCTAAACCAGGGGTTGGCAAACTATAGCCCTCGGGTCAGATTGGCCAGCCACCTGTTTTTATACAGTTTCACTGGCACACAGCCACGCCCATTTGTTTACATCCTGTCTACTACTGTCTAGGGCTGCGTTCAGAGCGGTCCCGACTGAAATCATATGACAATATTCAGTAGCTGGCTCTACAATGTTTGCTGACTCCTGCCTTTAGAAACTCATCTGCGCCTCAGTCTCCCCATTTGTGATTGAGAGGTTGGGCAAGACTGACGTTTTTCAACCAAGTTTGCACCTTAGAATAACTGAATCACTTTGCTGTACACCTGAAACACAACACTGTACATCAACTATACTTCAATATAAATGAATGAATGAATGAATGAATGATTCATTTGGGGGAGTTTGGGGAAAATCTCAGGGCCTGAGCTGCACCCCAGAGGATCTTGTTCCATCCGGCTGGGCCCCCGTTCAAGGTGATCTCTGTGCAGCCAGGGCGAGATCCACCGGACTAGACAACAACAAAGGCCCTTCCAGCTTGGGGCTTCCAAGACGTGTACTTCTTGTGAAATAAACAGTATCTGCTGGCAGGAACAAACACTTGGAAACGAGGCCTAAATAACTTCAGCCTCAGCACTGAAGACTCACATTTGATTTATGCCATTCCAAGTCTCTGACTTGAGGGGCTGAGAATCTACAGCTTTGCACAGATACACATGCAGAGCTATATACACATAAACAGTTCCTTTGGAAGACAGCTACCCCTGGAAGGTAGTCCTGATCGTGAACTGCCCCAAGTAGGAAATCTGGGGCATAGGAGATAATATCAAGTGCACCTAACTCACATTTGGGGAAGGGATTAAAGAATATTTAATAAGCCTTTGGAGGTTGAAATACTGCTGAAACCGCCTGGAGGACGGCATGGGCGGGCCCAGACTGCTCAAGACAGGGCGGGGGCCTGGGGTGGAGGAAGCCTGCTGTGCGCAGCCTTGAGGCGGCTGCCAGCCTGCCACTCAGGGCGTCCACAGATGGTGGGAGGGGTCTCTGCAAGGGCTGAGCCTTCTAGTCTCAAAACAGATTTGGTTTTGGAGGTTACACAAACAAGTCAACGCCTCTGAGAGTGAAGCTGAGCTTTTCCCCTTTGCACTGCCGGCAAAGATGCTTTGGTTAATTACAGGTATCCCAGCCTTAGCACCACTGACACGTGGAGCCGCACGATTCTCTGCCACGGGGGCTTGTCTTGTGCATTCAGGATGTTGCGCGGCATCCCCGGCCTTGATCCACTAGATACCCCTCGCCCTTCAAGTTGTCATAATAAGGCAATTGTGTGCTGCTAAGTTTACCCGCTGAGGTCTTCATGATTTCTTATCATCCTGCCTCAAAGGGGAATTAAAGACAACTGTTCTGAGGCAGCAGGGAACAAACAAATATATACATAAAAAACATGCATACTATATACATATATATATATGTATATAGTATTATTTTATCCTGCCCCTTGTGAATGACAAATATTTCATCACCTCTGTCTGAACTAAAGTCTTTAAAAATCGAATGGTCTCTCTATAATACTTTCTCAAAAGAAATCACTGGGGAGCAATTTGTCGATTCAGAAATGAATGCAGAGACCTAAAAGGCAATATTTTGCTTGCTTACGTATTCAAAATTCAAAAGAATGGCTGGTGGGCTACGATTTTCCTTTTTTACCTGATGGGCAAATTGTACTGTATCGTCTGATTAAATTAGTACGGGCTGTTCCATTTGTTTCTACAAGTATTTACTACTGATAAAACACCTTGTAGGGCTTCCCTGGTGGCGCAGTGGTTAAGAGTCCGCCTGCCGATGCAGGGGACACGGGTTTGTGCCCCGGTCCGGGAAGATCCCGCATGCCGCGGAGCGGCTGGGCCCGTGAGCCATGGCCGCTGAGGCTGTGCGTCCGGAGCCTGTGCTCCGCAACGGGAGAGGCCACAGCGGTGAGAGGCCCGCGTACACCCCACCCAAAAAAAAAAAAAAATTGGAAAACACCTTGTAGCTTTTAGAAATGCTCTAGTCACTGAAAAATGAATAATCAGATACCAAAGAACTATGGGATACAGGCGCTGAGCTTGAGAAATGAACAAATGGTTGGGGCAGGAAGGCTTGAACCCAGAAATGTTTATAAAATAATACGGAATGCAGTGTAATTCTGAAGGGGTAGTAAAGACAACATGGCATGTCTGAGATTAGAGAATTTTATGAAAAGCTAACCTAGAGTAGTCCTCGGTGAGCCTAGAGTTAGTCCTTTAAGAATCAACCGGGGAGGGGGAAGGGTAAGCTGTGACAAAGCGAGAGAGTGGCATGGACATATATACACTACCAAAGGTAAAACAGATAGCTAGTGGGAAGCAGCCGCATGGCACAGGGAGATCAGCTCGGTGCTTTGTGACCACCTAGAGGGCTGGGATAGGGAGGGTGGGAGGGAGGGAGACGCAAGAGGGAAGAGATATGGGAACATATGTATACGTATAACTGATTCACTTTGTTATACAGCAGAAACTAACACACCACTGTAAACCAATTATACTCCAATAAAGATGTTAAAAACAAAAAAAGAATCAACTGGAGTTAGTAGAGGAAGAGGTAGAAAGCTTGAGGAGGAAGATTATCCACTTTTATTTATATCGACTTTACATTGTCTAACTTCTTAGAAGAATCTAGAATGTTTTTATAACTACAGAGAAGGCTTAAAATTTGCAAATAAGTTGTGGGTTGGGGTAGAAGCCTTCAGGGGAGAATAGCAATGGAGAGAGGAACCTTGGACTTCCCAAGGGTCAATCATTACCGGGTTTAATCCTCAATTATACCTCTGTTGCACCGATGAACACCTAAGTCTTGGAGAAGTTAGTTGTGTTTTTTTTTCCTTAACCTAAGTTCACACAAATTTAAAATGGCAAGGCCAGGGCACAAGGTGAAATCAGACTCCAAGCCTGTCTCAGACCTGCTGAATCAGAACCTGCATTTTAATAAGACCCCCAAGTATACTTCCTGTGTACATTTATATTTGAGACGTTCTGGTCTAAGAAACTAATTTAAACCTACAATTCTGACTGATAAGCAATCCTAGAGAGAGGAACGGATAACAGACCCCAAACCCTTTCATTGACTAACACGTGGTGACCATTTTCACTTGTGTACATGCTTTGCCAAAAATAACTAAATATGAATAAGAATTCATTTAGGTCTCTTAAGAGATTTGAAATGTCAAACTCATAGACCAAGATGCTAAATTTACATTTTTAACCACGGCAAATAAATCATCACATTTCGAGTGATGGAATGAATTTAGGGATCATCAGATACTCATTCATTCCTTCATTTAAAACTAACGTATAGAGTAGCCAGTGAATATTGAATAATTCAACATTACTGTAAGTAAATAAAAATTATTCCACATGGATTTCCATATTTCATTTTTGTATTTTTACTCCATTATTTGTATTAGAATGGAAAATAGATCAGCTTCAATCTAGTTACCACTTTAAAGGAAATTTCTTTGCTTAGTCCAGGGAGCCCTTGTGTCAGAAGTTAAGGCAAAAGCACTTTGTCTCTCCATCACCCAAGCTCTTTTTCCTTCTCATTACTTTTTTGAAGTGTGGCATGTTTGGGCCATAGTTCTTTCTGCCTTAATCATAGGTGATGATTAGTTCGGGGCAGGATGGGGTCCCTGGGTCTGAGCCCCCAAACTCAGATTTCTCTAACCATAGTTAATGCTATTTAATTTCCATGACCTCACGTTCCAAGTGATTAAGGAGCTTCCCCCACCCACTAGACACTGAGCTAGACACTTGGACCTATATTATCTCATTTAATCCTCCCAAGATCCCTAATGAGCAGGTATTATCATTCCCATATTTTTGCAGGGGACACGTGGCTGTTCCAAGGATCAAATAATACTGATCAAACTGTCAATGTGGAGATTTACAAATGCTAGTTATTCCTCTTGGTAATAGCTGGTTCTCAGTGTTGAATAAGCAAATACCCTTGAACCACATCTGAAAACAACTTCAAGCAGCATCTTGAAAGAGAATCTCCCTCCCTTACCACTCCACAGCCCTGACCTACACGACTGTTTTCTAGAGGTACAAAGGCAGCGTGATGGCCTTGCCTAATACGTTTCCAGATGAATTTCTAGAATAAAAGAGAAACTGGAACCACTTTATTTGACGAGCTGAACACTATAAATGGGTGAGATCCTCGTCGGCCGGGACCCTCCAGTGCTTTATTCAGCAATCCAGGGGCAAGAAAAGCACTTCCCTCCTGGGTGGAGTTTGTATGGGGACCTTGGGTCTCCTCGATATTCCAGAAGCGATAGGCCATACTGAGCATGAGTCGGAAAGCCTGCCCGTTTCACTCCTCTCAGCCTTAAATCTGACGCCACCAACGAAGAGCAGCTAAGCTCTGGACAGCCACATAGAGGGTCAAAGGACCAAGAAATAAACCTCTCTACCAGGCCAGCATGTTCATCCTAACACCTAAGTTTGTAAAAATTCCCTAACAGATAAAGCCAGCTCCCCAGCTGGCTTGGCCACACAACAGCCTTTCCTCCAGTGGCCTCTCACAGCGTCTTCCTAGAGATGGGTCCTTCCACAGTGGAAATGACATAAACTGCTCCCTTGCCTGGATATGCACCCGACCTATGAGCCCCGGTCAGGAAGGAAACGGAGACCTCTGAGGAAAGCACGTGAGAACGGCTAGCAGTTCAGCCCGTGATCAGCGGACCTTTAATAAGAAAGGGTCTGGCCCAGATTTTTTCACGGACTGGAGTCCTCCTATGTTGCCCTGACTGCCACTGCAAAGGGATGCATGGTGCGAATGTCACTGTTGTCCTCTCTGAACACTGCTTTTCCTTGACATGTGTTTTCCCTTCGGCTTTTGGAATTAGGCAATTTCCAGAGAGCAACACGTAAGTCAGCAATTTTGGACAATAAGTCATATTAAAAACTATCTCATGGATTGAGTTTCATGGACTCTTTTCATAACCCTTTTCTATACTCTTATCACAGTTATAATTATGTCTAGACCATGAAAGCAATGACGTGTCTTTGTGACTCATTTCTGAATTCCCAGAGTTTATCCAGGGCTTATCTCATTAGCTAAACACAAATATCCTTTAGGTGAATAAATATGGGTCCTTTTCTTTTTATAAATTTATTTATTTATTTATATTTATTTTTGTGTGTTGGGTCTTCGTTGCTGTGCGCAGGTTTTCTATAGTTGCGGCGAGCGGGGGTTGCTCTTCATTGCCGTGCGCGGGCTTCTCATTGTGGTGGCTTCTCTTGTTGCGGAGCACGGGCTCTAGGCACGTGGGCTTCAGTAGTTGTAGCACGCGGACTGAGTAGCTGTGGCTCGCGGGCTCTAGAGCGCAGGCTCAGTAGTTGTGGCGCACAGGCTTAGTTCCTCCGCGGCATGTGGGATCTTCCCAGACCAGGGCTCGAACTCATGTCCCCTGCATTGGCAGACGGATTCTTAACCACTGTGCCTTCAGGGAAGCCCCTCTTTTCTTTTCTTTTTTTCTTCTCTCCTCTCCTCTCTCTCTCTCTTTCTTTCTTTCAAAGCAGAATTTGACAAAGCAGATGGGGAAGATCATTTATAAAGACACAAAGGGGGTAGAAGATTTTCAGGCTTTCCATATCGTTTCAGTAATAAGAACCCAATCTATCCCCATGGATAAAAGCTGTTATTTGCCTGACTGTTCTCCCCAGCAAGCAGTAAAGGAGATACAAGGGAGGAGGGAGACGATGACCACGTTGCTCTATCCATTCTGCCGCAATGGCACAGAACACCCAGGGCCGCTACGGTGGAGCGGCCGAAGGCCTTCCCGTCTGTCTACAAGATCCTTCGCTTCAGAGCTTTCCTCCTCCCCCAGCCCCATCCAACAGTGAAACCCCTCCTTCTTCCTATTCTAAGGGAGACAGCTGCCAACGCAGAGCCCAGGGCCGCCTTGCTCCATCCTTCGTTCACACACCCAAGGCAATCTACAACAAAAAGCAAAGCTGGCCAACTGAGCTTGTGATTGGCCCAGGCTGCCCGCCTGTCATGTCACCTATATTTGTCTCATCTGTCTTATCTGTGTCGAAATGTGACAGTCATGGCATAAACCCGAATGCCAGCTTCTCTTTCCTCGGAAACAGCTGGAGTCCTCTGTCAACACCTGGGGTGCTGATTCCATCCAATAAAGCAGGAACATGAAAGACTAGCTCGTCCCCCTGGACTTCAAAACGCTGCTTGTTTTTAAAGCCATTTCTTTCAGTCCACCGCTCACTGCTTCTTAAAAGTCCATTTTACTACTTAGCTTGGTTTAAAAAGAAGGACAAATCAAAGTTTCCACCCAATTATAATTCCTCAGAGGGTTGTTCAAAATTTCCCGTGTCAGCCAGAAACACAAATAGACCCTATAACCACTAAGTAATTTATGATACTGTCAGGAAATCCACGATCGGATTACACCAATGAAGCCTTTGTTGTAACAGTAAATGCCCAGATATAATAATACCTCATGCTCGCGGAACGTTCACTATGTGCCAATCACAAGGCTAGGCACTTTACAAGCATTTTCTTTTCTGATGAGAAATGCACAATGTATTCTCCTCTGTCAGCTTAAGAGCTATCCTCATGGGTAGGCAAAGTCCTTAAGTATCGTGCCCAAAAGTCTAAAACATAAAGTGAATTAAGTTTTAAGTGGATTTTGTAAGTGTACTGATAGTTTTATCAGATTTTTCCAGAATGTCACGTACTGAGAATATATCCAATCTTTAGCCACATTCACCTCCTCAGGCCACTTGTGTTCTCCTTATTATTTTACCTATCCAGTGTCCAAAAATTTGCCAGCCTTTCTAAGAAGAACCTAATTTATGATTTGTCAGTGATAGAGAATGAAAGACAATTCTGAATATCACAGCCTTTAAAAAATGAAATATTTAGTTAATGTAATTTCAGCAAATCCTGCTAGCTTTAACTCTGACTGATCAACACGAATTGTGTTCTTTCAGAACTTTTCAACTTAAATTCAAATACCATGCACAAATAGATACTCCTCACTTAACATTTACCCACTTTATATATTTAAATAAAATTAAGCAGTTAACTGTATATTAAGACATTCAGGAAAAAAATTACCCTATGAGGGAAATCGGTGAGCCCATGGAAGCTTCAAGGACAATTCATTAGTTTCCACACGAGTATCTCCTTTCCTCTGAGGTGTCCCCAAGGTCACCTGGGGGCCATGTGTGTGAACTCAGCTCCTGGCATGAGATCTGGCCCTTCAAGACAACCCAGTCTACGCTGGCTCAACTGGAGAAAATGTTGGCGTGGAGATATCTTAAGGCAGCTTTTCTGGTGGCCCTAGAGGCACCATCCACCGTCCATGATGGTGGCCTACAGCCCGGCCAGCTCTGTGTGTAAAATCGCTGAGTTAAGTCTCCAAACCTCAAAGGAAACCTCGGAAATGACGGAACCACTTGAAAGGCAATGCACTGTTAGCTGGAGAAGAAGTAGCCGAAGAGACACAGAACAACTGGGCAGCGGGAAACTGTGTTCTAGTCCTAGCTCAAAGTCCTCTCCCCAGGTGACGTGGGCTCACCCCCTTACCACTGTCGGCCCCAATTTCCTCATCTGCACAATGGGGATGCAAGAACACGCCCTTCAATGCTGCATCTGCCTCTAAAACATTCCTGAAGTCTGTGGCAGGCGTTCAGAGGCTTGAACAGCAACCTCCTTATAAGTGGATCAAAAAGCCAGAAGAAATAAGGACACGTGGTCGCCAGTATGTCGCTGCACTAGGGGAGCAGGAAAAGAATCACATTTATGTCTGGACCCAAGAGCCACTCATCAGTGACCACTCCTATTGATCCTGGGTCTTCAAGGACAAGAAACTGACTCTTACCTATTTGCATGTTTCTGTTGAGTGTGGGAGGTTTTGACCTATGACACTACTTCATTTCGCACATTAAAAAAGAGATCACAAAATCTAAAGTAATGTGAACATCTTTTCCCCCTTCTGTTTCTTCTGTGGACACAATGACCCTAATCTTTCTGATATCCTCATTTGACCTTGCCTTCAGAAAATCTACATGACATCAGCCTCTCTCACAAAAACCAAACTCCTTCAGTGTTACGCTATAAAGAAGAGGAAAATTGCCCCAAACCCTTAACCTGGCACTCAAAGACTCAAACTCTTCCCCCAACAAGACTCTCCCGACATCCTCCCTCCTGGCCGCTCCATCGGCAACCTGGGCTCTAGCCAGCATTGTCTAGAATCCCTAAACTGTCTTGCGGATTCCTGCCAACAGGTCTCTGCTGGCCTCACTCCTGAGGAACGCCTTGCTCTTCTTCTTTGATGCATAATCCACCCATCTGTCACGGCGGCTTAGAGCCCACCACCCTGGAGCACGGTTTCTTGTCTACTCAAACCCAGAGCTGGCTCTTCCTCCCCCGAATCCCGAAACACGCCTCTAACCCATCAATCCCACACCTGGCCATCAACAAGCATCTATTCACTGTCACGCCCCCGCCCTTCGCCAGGTGCTTGAGACACAGAACTACAAAGCCCATGAAAGCAACAACGTGGACTCTTACCTCACACGCAAATAAGACAAGCACTGGTTAAAAAATAATTGGCGGGGCTTCCCTGGTGGCACAGTGGTTAAGAATCCGCCTGCCCATGCAGGGGACACGAGTTCGAGCCCTGGTCCTCGAAGATCCCGCATGCCGTGGAGCAACTAAGTCCGCGCGCCACAACGACTGAGCCCGTGTGCCACAACTACTGAGCCCGCATGCCACAACTACTGAAGCCCGCGCGCCTAGAGCCCGTGCTCCGCAACAAGAGAAGCCACCGCAGTGAGAAGCCCGCGCACCGCAACGAAGAGTAGCTCCCGCTCGCCACCACTAGAGAAAGCCCGCGCGCAGCAACAAAGACCCAATGCGGCCAAAAATAAATAAATAAAAATTAAGAAAAAAAAATAATTGGCAGGTGGTCTGCCTCCAAATTCCACACCTTAACCATCATGCCATTCTAACCCCCTGGTTTCTTACAGTATTTTTACGTTATAGTATATTGCCAGGCGCAGGGCTGAGGGTTTACATGAAACTTTTTATCTTGTTTTTCCATGATTCTACGCAAGTAAGTACATTATTAGCCCTGTTTTACAGAGGAACTTAAGCTAAGCAACAGGTTCAAAGACTACATTTGTTTCCACAGCCATGTGACTAAAAGGTACCTTGTGTACTTGTCTGTGCATATCCCAGAACTCTCTGAGCTTCTCAAAAATGATTCCAATAACAATAAATCATCAGGCAATAAGACATTCCTATCCGCAGTTGAAGGAGAGAGAGGAGACTCCTCAGGGGGAATAGGCAGATGAGAAGGAGAGAGGAGAAAGATGGAGCCTTAAACTTACTGTTAAGAACATATCCCTAGAGATGTTTTCTTTTACTCCATTTATCATAAATAGTTTTTGTACCCAAGAAAATTAAAATATAGGTTTAACATATTTGACAAATATTTGGAAACTGTATTTCATCACATGGGAAGTTTTAAAAAATATATTGCAGACTAAAGAAATGTTCCCATGAAATAAGTCCAAGCAGAATCACAATTTGAAGGGGCCAGTTGGAACTGGTGAGACCTCATATAACCAAAACGTTTTGGAAGACATGTGTCTGAAGTTCACATATCCCCAGTAGCATCGTGTGACAAAATGTCATAAGGTATATCTACATGTTAGATTAAAATCTAGCCTAGAATTATTGTGAACTAGTCTGAAAAAAGATACAGGGGTTGCACAAGGGATGTGGTAAGTGGGAAAAATAAAAAAAGAATGATACCAAACAATCCACGGACATCTAGTAAATTCAACGTTGTTTTCTAATAAACAGCTTGGCAATGGTAGGTGAAATGGCCCTTATTCCAGGAAGCCTTTCTCCATCTCTCAGGTCTGGGGTTGGTGTCGTCCCTGCTTTGGGCAGCGTGCCTCCTTCCACCACCACCAGAGGAAATGTTCACCCGCCGGCACTCTCTGCTAAACTTTAAGCTCCGTGAAGGAGAGAGACCGTTTCTGTTCATATTGCCTTCATTTATGCAGCATATATTAACTTACTTTTGCGCGACCTCTCAAAAAACCCCATATGTCAGGGCTTCCCTGGTGGCGCAGTGGTTAGGAATCTGCCTGCCAATGCAGGGGACGTGGGTTCAAGCCCTGGCCAGGGAAGGAAGATCCCACATGCTGCGGAGCAACTAAGCCCGTGTGCCACAACTACTGAGCCTGCGCTCTAGAGCCCGCGAGCCACAGCTACTGAGCCCACGTGACACAACTACTGAAGCCCGCACGCCTAGAGCCCGTGCTCCACAACAAGAGAAGCCACCGCAATGAGAAGCCCGCGCACCGCAATGAAGAGTAGGCCCTGCTCGCCCCAACTAGAGAAAGCCCGCGCACAGCAACGAACACCCAACGCAGCCAAAAATAAATTAAAAAAATAAATAAAAACCCATATGTCAAATACGGGTAATGGGAGGATAAAGGAAATGGTAGGTATAATGGATCTATCAAGTGTCCATCACATAGGTGCATAAAACAAAGGTGAGTTGTTCTACGAGTATTTGAGATCTAGTTTATCAAAATTCACACCATTAAATCTAAACCAGTGAAATGCAATACAGACCAAAATAATGATTCACATCGAGCTGGATAAAATATAATGTAATACCTGGCTGTGCTCTCATTTAGAAATTCTCTTATAGAATTCTTTATCGTGTTTACGGATGAGTATCTGCAACATTATTAGGAATGGAATTTAAGTTTCCATGTAGTGTTAACAGCTGATCATCAGTGAAGCCGCTGACAAGTATCTATTGGGAATCCATTATCTGCAAGACCCTGTGGTCAGTCTTAGGTGGGTGATGGTACAGTGAGAGCCAAAGGTCTCTGCCTGACTCAGGGTGCTTAGATTCTTGAGGGGGACATAGTGTGTGTTCAGCTGACTGGGTAACTAGGTATACACTGGAGTGATTGTTATGGGTTGGACTGTGGCCCCTAAAATTTCACATGTCGAAGTCCTAATCCCAAATACTTCAGAATGGAACCTTATTTAGGAATAAGGTCATTGCAGCTCTAATTGGCTGTGATGAGATCATACTGTAGTAAAGTGGGCCCTTAATCCAATGTGACTGGTGTCCTTTTAAGAAGGGGAAATCTGGGGCTTCCCTGGCGGTCCGGTGGTTAAGACTCTGCGCTTCCACTGCAGGGGGCCTGGGTTCCATCCCTGGTCGGGGAACTAAGATCCCGCATGTCTCGCGGCACGGCCAGGAAAAAAAAAAAATTATGCCAAGAAGGGGAAATCTGAACACAAAGACAGGCACAGCGGGAGAATGCCATGTGAAGAGACACAGGGAGAAGACAGCCACCCACAACCCAAGGAGAGGCGCCTAGAATCCGCTCTTCCCTCACAGCCCTCAAAAGGAATCAACTCTGCTGGACCCCAGAACTGTAAGACAATACATTTCTTTCCTTTAGGCCACCTAGTTTGTGGTTCCTTGTGGCAGTCGTGGCAAATTCATACGGTGACAAACACTAAATTCTCACAGATGAAGGTTTCTCAACCCGGGCACTATTGAGATTTGGGACCAGACAAGTCTATGTGGGAGCACCCATCCTGCACCCTGTAGGATGCAGCAGCAACCCTGGCCTCTATCCACATATGTATGCAACACACACACCCTTTCACTGGAACCTGCACTAAACCGGCTACTATTTTCAGAGAAGAAACAATCTATAGAAACTCGGAAAAAGGAAAAAGTCTAGCTCAGTATCTACTTACAACTTCCCCAACGGCAAATAAAGTACAAGACTTTAAAAAATATAGACCCTTATGATCTATAAATGACGCTGAAGAGTGAAATCCCATGTCTTCACCTCCAGATGAGAAGGGCTACACAGGAAGGCTGAGGTTTAACTGGAACCTTTATCAAACTATTATAAAATTACAATGGGATGATCCATTGAAAGGGTTTTTTTTTTTTTTTTTTTTTAACAAATAAACTCCCTAGGCCAACAGAAGGCCAATTAGAGTCAGAAAAGCAAAACAATGATTTGCAACTTCAGTTTCAGCTAACTTGAAGTCTGACTATGCTGAAATTGAAGGGCAAGGAAAGGTCAGTTTTTCTTGGTTTGTGTATTTTTATAGGTGTAACTAGAGGAAAGAAACAAGAGCTCCAACACTGTATGCTGGAACAGAGGAAAAGAAATTACTGCATCGTAATTCCTCGAAAACTCCGGAATGCGTTCTATTAAATTCTCTTCCATGTTAGGTGGTTCACAAATCAAACTTTTGATCCAAGTTTGGAGGACTGAGAGGCTTCTTAAAATTCAATCAAAATGATGTGAAAAGGTGCACATTATGATATGCTCCATTTAGAGACTTATGCATTTGTCAGGAAGACTTTTCTCTTTTTATCTTAAAACAGAGTTCAGGAAATGCTGGTTTAGTTTTCTCTCTGCTGCAATATTTTAAGAGTACTTCCCAATGCATAGTTTCTGAAAGCATTAGATTCCCGATGCTATTTCAAATGATGTGAAAGATTTTGCTTGCATGAATTCTACATGCTGGAATTTTTAAATGTTTTTTTCCCCTTTGTGTCTAGAAAAAAAGGTGTAATGTACAAAAGTATATTCCAATCCTCTATATCAACACACGTACACTGAGAGTTCATGTGAGCAAAAAATGTCCCTCAAAGTTGAGTGTTATTGCAAGAAATAATTCTTCTTCATAATCACTGCTGAATTCCCCCTCTTCAAATAATGGACTTTTACTAACAGAAGTAAAAAAAAACATTTTCAAACAGCAGACACCTGAATCCTTACATATTCAATTAACTAAAACAAATCTATCATGTTATCAATGAAAGCATCCTCAAATTCCTACATGCTTTGTGTTTCCACATCATCACAAATCCATTTCTGTATGAGATGCTAAAGCCTCAGGAAAATACATTAAAAGAACACATTTACCTGATGAACCTAGGGGCAGGACAGGAATAGAGACACAGACGTAGAGAATGGACTTGAGGACATGGGGAGGGGGAAGGGTAAGCTGGCACGAAGTGAGAGAGTGGCATGGACATATATACACTACCAAAGGTAAAATAGATAGCTAGTGGGAAGCAGCCGCATAGCACAGGGAGATCAGCTCGGTGCTCTGTGACCACCTAGAGGGGTGGGACAGGGAGGGTGAGAGGGAGACGCAAGAGGGAGGGGATATGGGGATATATGTATACGTATAGCTGATTCACTTTGTTATACAGCAGAAACTAACACACCATTGTAAAGCAATTATACTCCAATGAAGACATTTAAAAAAATGGCTAATAAACCAAAAGAAAAAAAAACACATTTACTTTTTCAGATCAAAGTAATTAACAAAAATACCCTTTCTTGGTTTTGGTCCTTTCAGTATGCTATTGCTTTCTTCAAAAATTCAATGTTTATATTGTACTTAGGTTTTGAAGTACCAGAGGCACCCAAATGTCATCTATTCTGTGATTTTTTAAAATTCTAACCTAAGTGGCATGTTTTAGAACAAACAGGCTATGCTAGCATGTTATTTGTTTAAATGCTCATAAGCACATTTTGGGAAATGGCTGTAAATAAATACTTATAAAGCATATTTTGTCGAGCGGCTATAAGTGTGTTTTGGTGCACTGGGTGCTGTTTATATGCTTATATTTCTGTAATTAGAAGATAAAACCCACTAGATCATTAATGCTCAGGCCCTCCCGGTAACAGTATAAAATGACCGCTAACCCACTGGCTTGATTAGACAAGTGTGCAGGGCTCTTAATTGAAGAGTTTCATTTTCATCACAAAAATGGCTAGGGCATTAAAAGTGTCTCCTCTAAAATTTGGAGGTGTAAATAACTAAGAACTCCTCTGTGATGGTACACAAGTCATGAGAAGAACTCGAGGATCAGGTTTAAATATCAAGTCTGGGAGCTGCTGAATACGGAACCTCATTGTGGTGCTTTGACAAACGGTCATTAAAGGTAGTGTCAAGCCAACTGAAGGAACACTTTTTGAATAAAAAAACCGATCTGGCAGCTTTACGTTTCGGAAAGCAAAAACACCTAGGTCCTTGAAAACCAACTTACGGTTACCAAAGGGGAAAGGTGGTCATGGGGGGGTGATAAATGAGGAGTTTGGGATTAACAGATACACACTACTATATATAAAATAGGTAAGCAACAAGGACGTACTGTATAGCACCAGGAACTCTACTCAATATTCTGTAATAACCTAAAAGGGAAAAGAATCTGAAAAAGAAAATATATAACTGGATCACTCTGCTGTGCATCTGAAACTAACACAACATTGCAAATCAACCATACTTCAATTTTTAAAAAAAGGAAAAAAAACCCACCTATGTTCAATCATCCTAAATATTCTGTCCCCCACCAAAAAAGGGTGATAGCCACAGCAATCTCTGAAGAATCTGTTTTAGCAGCACAATTCTCACACGCACTGCCTTTGCTATTAAGAACTCTGGAGGTGTGTTTTCGGCTACCTTCGTGCGCGACACTAGGAAACCAGGCAGCATCTGTCTTCCCTTGTCTGTATCACCTCGATCCTCTGGCTCAGCTTTCTAAAGATGGTTTTATACTAGTCACCTCACTTTGAGTGAGGCATGCTGCCCAGGTGATGCTTTTGTCCCCCAAGTGACGTTTGGAAGCAAGGATTCACTTCGGCATGCCAAACTCCCTCAGCATACCAAGAAACAGCCACCACATCACAGATGTGGTGCATTCATCCCAGCATCCCCCAAATAAACTACGTGGTCCTGGTAAACACAAGCCCCCATCAGCGCCGAGAAGTGATAGGAACCATTTGTGAGACGTGGTGATGAGCTCTGAGCGGTAATACTTTTGATCACGTGATTCATTTTGTTTGCTCAACACAGTGTGTGTTTGTCCTGAGAGGAAGGACTTCGGTATATATTTACGCAAAGCTCTTAATTTATACTTCCTTTCCTTTTAATTGGCATCTTGTTACCTAAAATTAGCTGGGGAACGGAGCAGACAGAGCGTCTCATGATCAGAGCAAACTCTCTCGGCTGAGTTTGCAATAATTAGACCCACCGTCGCCCGCAGATGAACAGACACCTGGAGGCCTGCCTTATTTCTTCCCTGGTGCCTTCTCTCCATATTTAGAGAGTGATTTTTAAAATCTGACGTATAGTCATATTAATTATCATTCCCTGAGGTGGAGTTTGGCTCCTAATTCATGTTAAAAGTGAAGTTCAAACATTCTTGCCTGTAACCTTATGGCACAAAAAGCCTCCACGCAAAGGAATTCTTTCGTGAAACCCGAGACGATCGGGACACTCTACTTCACCAATACGCTGGATATCATTTACACAAGGAATAAAAGGTCACGTGTCCTCTAAAATCCCACATTTGCTATAGGCATTTCTCCTTCTATTCTTCTGTTTGGGCAGTAACTAGATACAGGTACGATGCAAGTGAAATGAGTTTTCCCTGATGAGTAAGGAAAGTAAACGCCCCCAAAATGCCCAAACCCAGATTTCATCCGCCATTCCTTCCCACGCGCGCACGCTCTCGTTCTCTCTCGCTCTCTCTCAACCGCAAGGATTGAAAATGATCCAGATTTTTCAGAATTCGCCCTCACCTTGACAACGCTAACATTACAAGCGGCAGTCAACTTTTACAAGACACCCTTATTGTGTAACACGGCTAGGCTGCCAAAAAGACGTGCTATAACGAATCAGATAACAAAGGCGAAGAGAAAAACCTTCACCTGCCACGTAGCTAGCAGTGAATATACTTTTTCTTTCCATGACATTTGCTGGCAGAAAGGGGTTCGGCTTAAGGCGGATCGGACTAACCTTCAATTTGTCATAGCGCTCACTCAAAGCTGCCACCTGATGGTCTCGGTGCCGCCCGACCAGTTTACACAAGGCACAGATTAACTGGTCATCGGTCACGCAGTACATATTCACCTTCTCATCCTCGTGCTCCAGGCACATCAGCCCCCGAATGTGCGAGTCCGGGATGGGCTCAATCAGACGGTGGCCCGTAAAGGGTTTCTTGTTCGGGTGAGTGGCTTTCAGGCACTCGTCACAGTAGGACACTTCGCAAGTGACACAGGTCTTCACGGCGTCTTGGGCAGGATCCTGGTCACAGAACTGGCAGAGGACTTTCTCGGCCGAAGTCATGCTGTTGGCGTCGAACGGCCGCTCCCGGCGGGTCTCGCTGGGGGAATTGGGCCCGCTCACCGAAGCTTTCTGGAACCTGTCGATGATGTTCTGCAGGGTGACGTTGCGCTTGAGCCCGTCTAGACCTCGCTGGCTGAGCGTGATGACATGTCGGCAGGTGGGGCACTGGAAGGCAGTGATGGACTCCACGGACTCGTTGGTGGCGCAGTGTGACACCAGGATGCGGTGGGCGCAGTTGAAGCAGAGGCTGTGTGCGCAGGGGAGCAGAAGAGGGTCCTCAAAGAGCTCCAGACAAATAGGGCAGGTCAGCTCCGACTCCAGTGTTTCCATCTTCAGGCAAAGCTCTCCTGGGTCATCAGCAAAATCCAAGGAAGCTGATCAGCTATCTGGAAACAGAACGTAAGATTTGATTAGGCGCGAGGGGGGTCAGCCATGCGGGGCTGTCAGCTTTGACTACATCTCAGAATAATTCCCAACACAGGTCACGGAAGGGTAAATGTGTGTACATTCCAAATAATTCTCTCTCTATTCACTGGGGAAATGGGGGGTGTGGGGAAACACCCTAAGCCAGCAGACCAGCTAACATTTCCTCAAGGTTCCCGTCACTGAAAGCGGCATTTTTTTTTTTTCAATTTTGTTCTTTAAAGTTTCTCGCTCCAAACTGGCAAGTTCTTGAAACTGTAATTTCCATATCTAATCACAATAATCTTACGGTGCCGTGGCCAAGTTTTCCTTGCATTGAAAATGAAAATGTAGAAACATTAATTAATGAACTACGGAGTCTTTCATAACTTTGAATTTATGAACTTACATGTTAAGTATATGTGTTTTAAGGGCCTCTGCTCTGCCGTACTGAACCAGGCTTCAGAGAAGGAGAAAGGCACTCATTGTAGAAATGGGCATGAAATGCGTATGAAATCAAACGCGCGATTTCAGGGGTAAGGATAATGCTTCAGCAGGGGATGTCAGTTTCCAAAATACATTCCCGAGAAAAAACCGGGACTTTCACAAAGATGATTGTGATAAAGGCAACGTTTCTGGCATGCGTTTGTTACTCTTCTGAATAATTCTATTGTTTAATCCAGCGGTGGGACGTGGGTGGGCAGAGGGAAGCAAAGAAAAATATCTGGGGGCCTTTTCAGCGGCTGCGGTGAGCTTGGGGACCAATGACTAATAACGACATAGTTCATTAGAACAAGGATTTTCGTGGCTACGATATTCATTTGCTAAGTTGTAACAGTGGGGACGATTACAGCTGAGAAAGCAGTTGAAGGCAGTGGCACTCCTCCGAGGAGATTTACAAGGGCTGCCGACGGACCCTGCACAGCCCTCCCGGGCTGAAATCTCCCATCAAGGGCTTGTCACTGTCGCCAGCGACAGGCCGGGCTAGCAGGAGGTCCAGCCTCACACTCAGGGCCACGTTGGCCCGGGCACGACCTCCGGCAGCTTTGTTGCTCCCCTCCAGGCGGCCTTCGGGTGGCCTAGCTGCACGCTCCCCTCGCCAGGAAGACTTGCTGCTTTTGTGAACTCTCGCCTGCCTCCCCTTCCAAAACGGCAGGGCGAAGAATCCCACATAAACCCCTGCTCATTAAGAGGGAAGGGGCCTCGTGCTCATTAGCAGGCCTGGGAACCAAGCCTCTTTGAACCTTCTCCCTTTCAAGGCCATTAGCAGAGGTCTGCGCAACAGTGACAGGCATATTAGATGCAGCCCACTGCGGGCTGTGGGAGAACCGTGCAGTTCACCCAGTAGATGCAAGGTTCAAATCACACTCCGGGGGGATTTTCTCAGCCTGATTCATAGGAAGGCTTCACATCCAAAGCTATGTTTAGTGATTCTGACAATCAGCCTTTTTGTATTCACACCTCCATTTATTTACAAAATTCGCTATTTCTAGAATGCCCTGACCCTCTCTGAAATAGCATCCCTCAGAAATACCATGGGGTGCTGTGCTTAAACTAATGCTCATCTTGCTATCAACTGAACGGTAACTGATCATTAAAAGTGTAAAGTATGTGCTAAGCTTGTTACAACTTAAAGGGCTGCTGGCTTCATCTTAAAGACCTCTCCAGCCATCCGCTAATGCTAACTACGTAAGAAAGCATAAATGGGCAGCAGAGATTTGAAATATTAAAGGTTTCTCATCTTTCCACAACCTACAGTGGAAACCCCAGGGCTGCTGTTGTGAGAAACTTACCAGCCCCGCTTGGTTCCGGCCAACCCTTCCTACACAAATAGCTTGGAAGAAATGGAAAGGTTTTACCTATTAATCATCATTTTGGTTCATCATGGAAAAACAGAATTCTCTCTACATCAAATTTCTTCTCACTTCCCATCAGAAGCATGTAAAGGAAAAAGGTAGCCCCTTTGGTCTGCTTCGTGCTCAGGTGAAACAGAAACACCTACCGATGGATCTCAACAGGGGGCTGAGCGTCAACTATGCCTGGAGAGTTCTGACGATTGTATTTTTAGGCAGGTGCTAGAATTCCATCCCGGAGCAGTGCAATCAGAATTTCTAGAGGTGATGACGCTGCCGACCCCGATGGAAATGCTGACATTTTATTCAAGAGACATTTACCGAATACCAAGCACTGAGCTGGCTCCTGGCTTCCTCCTCTTCCCCTTTCTATGATCGTGGACGAAGCCAACAAACATCCTCTCCTACCTGGATGATCACAGTATTTTTTCTAAATGGTCTCCTGGCTTCTGCTCAGTCTTGCCCCTCCCCCCCACCACGCCCCGCGCCCACAGTCTATCCTCCATTCGGAAGCCTGAGCCTGTTAAAACACGACAGAGCCTGCCTCGCCTCTGCTCTACCCTCCAGGGGTTTCCCATCTCACTCAGGGAGAAATTCACCAGAATAAAACCAGCCCCAGAAAACACAGACTCAGACAGTGACCTCATTTCCTCCCACGCTACCCCTTGTTCTGCTCTGGGCACATGGTCTCCTTGTGATTCCTCAAGCACGCCACGCACGTCCTGTCTCCCCTTGGCAAGGTCGTTGGAATGACTCTCCGCTCCGATGTCACCTTCTCTGTGAACCCACATGAAAGCGATTCCCCTAAGACCACCACAACCAACCACCCACCCACCCACCCACCCACCCACCCATCGCGGCAACCCTTCTTCCCCCATCTCGGTTTGTTTTCTTCTATGACGTGCATCGCCGACATAGTGTATTAGTTTGTTCACTGCTCTGTCTCTCCCCATGGCCCCAGCATTAGAATATCAGCTCTACGAGAGCAGAGACTCTGTTTTGCTCTTTGAGGGATGTACAGCCAGCACCGGGAACAGTGCCTCACACACAGTAAGACTCGGACATTCGTTGGTGGAGTTAATACAAAGTACTGATGTTGGGGACGAACCCAAAAAGAATAAAACATAACCCTTGCTTTCAAGAATCTCTCAAAAATATGAGAACAGAGGTCAGCAAAGTTTCTGTACCAAGGCCAAGACAGTAAATATCTTTGGCATTGCAGGACAGACACTCTCTGTTGCAATTACTCACTTTTGCCACTGTAGCACGCAAAAGCAGAAATGAAAGATCACGGCTGTCCGATGGAATCATATTTACAAGCTGAATCATATTTACAGGTAGCAAGCTGGATTTGGCGTGCGGAGCTTATTGTGCTGACCCGTGTTTCAGAAGAGAGAAACATGTCCAACCAGCCAAAAGAGAAATGGAAAGCACTCTCAAAGAATTATGAATAAAATGCTGCGCCGGCAACAACGGCCACACCGGGAGAGTGAGACTTCGACAAGCGTGTACAAGTTTCGAGTGCTAACGGGAAATGCCATGCGATGGGATTTCACCCTGACATCAATGGACACGATGTGAGTCAAGTGCTCAGGGGCAATTTACGTAAGAATGATTTAAGAGCAGCTGCTCAGAACTGGACCTTTTTTCTTTTATTGCCCTAGCACTTGGCGTGGGGCTTTATGCAAGTCTCTACGCTGTAAATGTTGGTTAATTCTATTAAGTGATGACAAAATAGCTAGATGCAAAGTGAGGTTGAGCCAATTTTCTGAAACTTTGGCCTCTGTGCTGCCAGAAAGGAAGGGATTTTGATTTGATATCTGCAGCGGATCTCATTTTTACTACTTTTATCCAGATTTTGCCATGGTAGCGATATTCTTGTTAAACTACTCAACAATAAATTACTACTAAGCATGCATGCCATTTCTTCCACCTTAAAAAAAATAGCATGGTTTATTGTCTAGCTTTCTTTAAAATCTTTTTTTGAGAAATGAAAATGCCATTCATTCTTTCACCAAATACTGAAGTCCCTCTAGGTGCTGAGTCCCGGGACAAGCAATGGTAACACCTGCCCCGCCTACTCACAGCGATCTTCTGGTCTATCAGGGGAGAGAACATACAAATGGTTTTCCAGCATGACAAAAGACACGCGCCAAAGACTGGGGGAGAAGAGAATGGGGAAGCTTCCTGAAGGAGGCAACACGCACGTGGGTTTTCAAGATGAACAGGGGTTTCACCAAGCACACAGAGGTGTGAGAGTAGGGGTAGATTGTGTGCCAAATGTTAGGAGGGAGGGAGGGAGGGAGGGAGGGAGGGAGGGAGAGAGGGAGAGAGGGAGAGAGGGAGAGAGGGAGAGAGGGAGAGAGGGAGAGAGGGAGAGAGGGAGATTCTTAGCTTTCACTACAATGGAAGGAAATCACACGTGCATATCATTGTCAGGAAATGCTATAGCTCAACATTTTTCTGAATGGGCTGATTGGTTCTCATTCAGAGGAGGATGTCGGTCATCATGGGAAGCCTCGCAACAAACTGGGGACAGAAACAATTCACAGCTCACACCTCTACTCGTCCACCGTTTGTGGTTCAGAACAGGGCACAGAACAGTGAATGAGAGGAGAGAGTTGCGTGGGTGGCCAGATGATGCGGGATGATCTGCAGCTCTGCTATAGCTGTGCGTCCCTGGGTGAGTGTCCACAGATGTTCCCTCCAATTCACTCCAATCACATCCCTCAGCAGCCAAGTCTTTGGTCACAGGATGCAGTTAAGCTCTGGACACTCGGAAGCACTGGGCACCAGACATCTTTTCAAGAAACTTTCTTATAGATTCAAGACGTCGAAGGAAAGCACTTCTTTAAAATGGAAACTGAGGGCTTCCCTGGTGGCGCAGTGGCTGGGAGTCCGCCTGCCGATGCAGGGGACACGGGTTCGTGCCCCCGGTCCGGGAAGATCCCACATGCTGCAGAGTGGCTGGGCCCGTGAGCCATGGCCACTGGACCTGCGCGTCCGGAGCCTGTGCTCCGCAACGGGAGAGGCCATAGCAGTGAGAGGCCCACATGCCGAAAAAAAAATATATATATATATATATAATATAATATAAAATATATTAAAATTAAAAATATATTGATGGAGAAATCAAAAGCTTTACAGACAAGCGAAAAAAAATGGAAACCGAGTAAATGGATATTTATTTTCCACACGTCCCCCCTTGCTCCTTTACCTCCACTCCCACCCCTCATTCTGTGTAGCACTGAGATGGGGCTTTTCTGACTTTCCTCTCTCCCCTCCAGCTAAGCAAAGCCTAGGTGTTTTCAAAAGGGCCAGCCAGCCTTCCATCCAATAGCCATCCAGCTTGATCCACGTACTGCTTTGTCTGACACCTAGGCTCATGTCTTGCAGCGCCGTCTCTTTTCAGAATCTCAGTTCAGCACTGACAGTACCTTGCTTCATTTACTGTATGCGCTTCAACTCAGAGCGTGCATCTCATGGGACTCCTCAGCTTCCCTCCCAAACCCCTGTGCCTCCCAGGCCTCCTGCTGTCTCCTCATGGCACTCCCATTCTCCTGATCAGCACAAGTCAGAGACCCGCCTCATTTTCTACTCCTCCCTTTCTGAGGCAGGCAGAATAACGGCCCCCTGAAGGCTGGCCACATCCTCACACCTGACACCTGTGGATGTTTTAGGTTACAAGGCAAAGGGGAGTTCAGGTTGCAGATGGATTTAAAGTTGTCAAGCAGCTGACCTTGAGACAAGGGGATTAGCCTGGACCGTCCAGGTGGACTCAATGTAATCACGAAGGTCTTTAAATGTGGAAATGGGAGGCAAAAGAGTAGAGTCAGATGATGCCACGTGAAAGAGACTTGACAAGCTATTGCTGGCTTTGAATATAGGAGGCCACAAGCCAAGGGATGTGAGAAGCCTCCAGAAGCTAGAGAAGGTCGACAAACAGATTATCCTCTAGAGCCTCCAAAAGGAATACAGCCCTGCAGATACCTTGATGACAGCCCAGGGAGACCAGTGTCAGACTGATGACCGCCAGTGTTGTTTCCAGCCATCAGGTTTGTGGTAATTTGTTACAGAATCAATAGGAAACTGTACACTCTCCGTCCCCCAAATCCAAACCATTAGGCAAGACACGTAAATGTCAAACCTTAGTAGTTCTTTGACTGGTTTCTCTGTTCTCACCGCCTCCGTGTTGATCTAGATCTCTACTGCCTTCCAAGACTATTGCCAAAAACAAACGAACAAACAAACACCAAAAAAAAACCCACACAAAAATATCTCCTAATTTGATTTATTACCTCCAACCTTTCGTCTTTCAGTTTCATCTTTGCAACGTGCTTCAGGCATCATAACTTTTTCTGGTCACTTCTCTTAAAGGCTCAAAACACTGAGCAGCTCCCTGCTGCCCAAAGTATGAGTCCTGACATCTGATCTCCTTTTTCAAAGCCTTGCCCAACTTTCTCCCAAACTGCTTCTTTAACCTTACTCCCTATCACTCACCTCCTGTACCAGAGACCCAGTAAATGGGACCATTTTCTGCTCTTAGCAACTGCCCTTGCTTTTCTTCCTAGCACAAATCATTTTCACCCTTGTGAGTTTTTTTTTTTTTTTTTTTTTTTTTTGGTTTCATGTTCATTTTCTTGTTTTTGTTTTCTGGTTTTTTTAAAATGACAGCCGAACCTCCTAGAAGCCCAAAGAGCCCTGGCCACTATTGTATTTGGGGATTTCATACTAAACAAAGAAGAAATGTTTTAAAAGATGGCTCTAAAGACTGTGACATGTCCGACATGTTTACAATTAGCCAGGTAAAGCTTTTAGCTGAAAAACACAAAACAAAGTAACTACCCTATTCACAAAATAACTAAAATATTGATTTGCAAATAGTATTTCCTAGTACACAACAGAGTGATCAGTAATGAGATTCAGGTTTAAAGCTATATGAGTTATCTTCTTTCATCATTCATTCAAAGATTCAGATTAGCTCTGGGACCGATACAGGCAGGCATGAGTGAGCACAAACTCCGATCTCATATGGAGGTAACATTCATAGTCAAAACTTGAGACCAACAGAAAGACTGCGGGAGAGCTAGCGGCGAGGGCTGTAGGGGTGACAGCACCTTGGCACCCAGGTGATGGTGAAGGCTGGTGATGGTGGATGGGGATGGCTGATCCAGCTGCCTGGGCAGGTGTCCCCTTGCTCCCTCTGGGCTCTAGGTATCATCATCCTGAGCTAGCACTCATTCCAGGATGAGGACTTTCCCGGAGGGAGCAGGGCTTTCTTCTGTCCAAGGTACAGGATACGGAAGGAAACAAATTGGAGGAGAAAGTTCCCAGTGGAAAAGGAAAGACGTTGGGACTTAAAGAGTCCAGGTGTAGGGTTCAGGCTAGAGAAGGGAGATGGCTGAACTCAGGATGGGTGCCTTATGCATCGCTGTGATAGGCCAGGGAGATGGAAGTTAAGAGGGTTCATATCTGTGTTCATATCTCTTGGATTCATCTTTTTTGCCCCCTCCTTTGAAGTAAAGGGCAAAACTATTCACCTGACAAGTCAATACAGAGAAAACATTTAACCCCCTGCCTAGGTTGTCACAACGCTTGCCACCATCCTGCTGGGTAGCTCATTTTACAATTGCACAACTTTATTGCCTGGAGTCTCTCCTGACTTCCGCTATGACCTGCACCTTGAAGAAACATCTAGGACCCCTGTGAGGACGGCATGCATTGCCAGGTTTAATCCACGGTCAAAGTCAATGAGCAGACTTTCCAGTTCAAAACCCCAGTAGTATGGAAATTTTACCCATATAATCAAGAAGTGACCAGGGATTACGAATCTCCAGACCAAGTGCCTTCTATGAATTCAATCACCCGCTAGAATAAGGAGATATTCAATTGTCAGCAAGTCATCCCTGAGTTTTTTATTCCAAATGTCTCTTAATGGAGACGTTGACGTTTTAATCATAAGGCAAATCCATGTCTCAATGCTTCCCCACAATGTATTCTATGTCATGTCTGCATACTCCATCAACGATAATAATTTTTCTAATTTGGAGTATATGAAAAAGAACATGCATTCTAGCCACGTATAATTTTACTTTCAGTCCCTCCCTTTGTAAGCTCCGAAAACCATCTCTACGAGGGAAATCAATGTGTCACTGGACCAAAGAATAAACTTGGATACCAACACTGGGTGGCCTGTGGTCAACTGTTGATAGCAGGTGGCTCTCAGCCACTGCCTGGGTGATTCCCAAGGACTTCGTCCGTTTTTCTCCCCCCAGATATCCTCTGGAGTATGGAAACTAAGCTTGATGTTAACAAAACATATGTTTTACCAAAACATAACAGAGACTGCAAACACCGTCAAAACGGCACGTTACGCCAAGCCACATAAAAACGGTTTGGTAAAAGAGATTCATTCCTAAAAGTGTTGTGAAAACGAGACAGCGCCAGAAATGCTATGCATAAATTTAATTCTTTAAGAATTAAAAGAATTCTTTTAAATTGCAGAAACAGCATCAAGTCAATTTCCTATCCTCTCGCCTCACATGAGTAATTAAGGTTGAGGTGACTTACTGCCGTCTGGATTTTTGCTATGAGATTATCTCTATTACAGAGCCACAGGTGGAGTATTTTTTTTTAAGGACTGTGGAACAATGTTTTTATCTTGGATCAGCAGAAATACAGACTGTCAGAGGACTAAATACTTGGGAATTGGGAAACATTGGAATTGAACCTCAGTTGGTGAGGCAGGGTTTGCAACAGAGACTCAACTCAGAAAGGACGTGGTCTCATCTCAGATAAATATAATCTCCAAACCCCAAACATGACCTAACAGAAACTCTGTAAAAACTGGGTGCTACACCCCAGATGAATTCACCAGAAATCGAGTATTTTAAAAAACAGAATAGGGCTTCCCTGGTGGCACAGTGGCTAAGAATCCGCCTGCCAGTACAGGGGACATGGGTTCGAGCCCTGGCCAGGGAAGATCCCACATGCCGCGGAGCAACTAAGCCCGTGTGCCACAATACTGAGCCTGCGCTCTAGAGCCCGCGAGCCACAACTACTGAGCCCACGTGCCACAACTACTGAAGCCTGCGCACCTGGAGCCCGTGCTCCACAACAAGAGAAGCCACGACAATGAGAAGTCCGCACACCGCAACGAATAGTTCCCGCTCGCCGCAACTATAGAAAGCCCGTGTGCAGCAACGAAGACCCAACACAGCCAAAACCAAAAACAAATAAATAAATAAATGTATTTTTTAAAAAACAACATAATACAAGCACTCAATGTCTGCACATTCAATCCTGGTTTAGTATTTAACTTTGAGTTATACAACCCACACAATAAAAATACTACCAGAGGGCTTCCCTGGTGGCACAGTGGCGGGGAGTCCGCCTGCCGATGCAGGGGACACGGGTTCGTGCCCCGGTCCGGCAAGATCCCACATGCCGCGGAGCGCCTGGGCCCGTGAGCCATGGCCGCTGAGCCTGCGCGTCCGGCGCCTGCGCTCCGCAGTGGGAGAGGCCGGCGTACCGCAAAAAAAAAAAATAATAATAATACTACGAGAATGCTACTTTAGTGATTAGTATCCTGGCTGATTTGAGAAGCAGGTGGGTCAGTAAATGCACAGTAAAACAGAGCCATGGGCTGATGGAAAGAGGGGCAAGGGAGATTCAACTGAATTTAATGGCATTCTGAAAGACTAGAAATTGAAACCACCACATAGGCTATATCCCACCCCAAATTACGGCAGAGAACAGTCAAAATGCAAAAGGACTCTTAAAGCAACAGTAGAAATAATACATGGAATAGGAACAGGTGAAGAAAGAAGTGATCCCGTAGCATTCTATAGGTAATGCCTCTGAAATATCACTGTTGTTGACCTCCGACCGTCAGCACGTTCAAATTCATTCACTTCATTATGAGATACTAGTAAAAAATTTCTGCCAACCAAGTTGTAGGAGACCAGAGGGACTGATGGGGAAAAAAAGGGAAGAGAAAATAAGCACAGAGGCACTAGCCTCAAGTTTTAAACTAACTACTGAGTACAAGAGATATTTTTAATCGCTTGTCATTTCATCTGTATTCTAGGGAGTGCTGAAGTTCAAATGTTTTACCTGATACCTGAACTGAGAACCAGGAAAGGCTTTTAATTTCACCCAACACCCACCTGGTGGAATTCATGCAAATTGAATTAAACTGTTCACAAACCCTTTCTGTCCTTCCACGTCTGTCTAGAACATGCTCATTCTTTTAATAATTGGATCTCTAGGACATTCTTTAAAATAATCACATACTCTCTTGCCCATGCAACCTGATTAATAATGAATGAACATTCCTGAAAAGAATCACTTGGAAGCCTGGCAGATGTCTTTAGGGATATGAAGCCTTTAATGATAAAAATTAAGGAGAAATGGGACCTAGGTCACACTGTCTGGTTATTTTAATTGAAACCCAGTCTTCCAAATTTACTTAACAGAATGCTTAAATACACCTTCTGGAGTTCATTATGCAGACAAGCAAAAAGACACAAATGGCGACGGAAAAAAGCAATCCTGATTTCTGGAGGAACGACTGCCCGATTCTGCCCTGTCTTAACAGTGAAGAAACCCCTTCAACAGTCTCAGAAACGCAATTTGTTCTACTGAAAGACGGATCAACAGGTTAAAAACAGGAAATAGAACATTCGTCCTTAAGAGTTCTTTTAGCATCTCTCCAGATTCTTACAAAAAGATTGCCTTGAATACCCACCAATGGACTGCACCCTAGTTCTTTTTGAAGAAACATCGCCGTAGGCAGAGGATGGAGACCCACGAAATGACAGACAGGCCACCGAGACCAGGTGGTGGGTGGCAGGCAGTGCTGGAGCGGTCCTGTGTGTCTGTGCAAGCGTCAACGGTGAAACACAACAGGAAAGTCGACGCGACAATTCCAGGAAGGCCAGCTCCGCGTCATCCAGCCCGCCAGGGCTGCTGAGTTGAAGAATCAAAACTCCCTCTTGCTTTCTAACTGCCTTTTCCTCGGACCCTGCCGTGGCTTCCCTGGGCCCTGGCCCACTCAGTGCTCATCTGAACCAAATGAAAAGGCAGCTCGGGTCAGGTCAACACCCACTGCCTCGTCTCCCCCTCCCCGAAATCATGACTTGGCACCAGGACCTGTACCCTCACTGCTCACAGGGACCAGCAGTGGGTCAGTGTCCTACAGCTAAGTGCCGGATGCCAGCTTTCCACACTGCCAACGGGAGCCGTCCCACGCCAGCTCCCGGGGTCACCAACGGGCACTGGCTTCCCTCGCATTTTGATCCTTTCGGCCTCTTCCTGAGCACACGATCACATTATGCTCTGGACGCTGCTTTGTTTTTTTTTTTTAAAATAATATACTTCTTATTTTGCATCTATCTTCCGAATTAAAATATACCATCTAGGAGAAGTTTTTTAACGCTATGTCAGGACGCGTGATCTCTTGCAGAGACACAATAAAGCAGTCATTGTTTCTTTGAGAAAGAGAGATCTAAATCGCAATCTATCATCCCAAGAAACAACTGAAAATATACATATGAAATATACATGTATGTCTATACACCCACAAGCGAGCTTTACATATATATACTACATATATGTAGGTATTACATACACATATATAGACATATATGTATATATGTACATATAATACAAGCATAAACAAACACACAAAGCAAATCTGTGATGGGTGTCCCAAATTTCAGTCTCCAGAATGGCAAAGAAAGAGTGAATCGAGAACGGAAAGTAATCTTTTAAAAACCGATTGTCTGAAGGAAGAAAGGGAAGTAGTCTTCCTCAAAGCAAAAAAAACAAAGAAAACAAAAAAAACCTGCCCTGCTTATCACACTGCACAGGGCAAAAAATTGCAACTAAAGTAAATCATCAGAAAAGTGTAAAAAAACCAAAAAACCAAAACCATTTAAAAACCCACACTGCTTGCGAACCTGCACAATTCGATTTGTAAGCCAGACATTTGGACTCCACCAAAAGTGTTTAAAGAACATTTTTTTTTAACTTTAAAGAACATTCTTGATACAGGGCCAGCAGGAGGCAAGAACAGATTCCCCGTGTCACCTGGTTCGCACGTTGTGACAGCTACTTTCATGCCACTGCAACCCCTCATGGTAAACCAAAGCACGTCTCTCATGTTTGGACATAAAAATGCAAACATACATTTTGTTGACTTGTGTCTCTACTAATCATGATTGCATTTGTCTTTTAACAATAGGAAAAGGGGTTACTCAATTTCACCTACAGATGACTGCCCTAAGAAGTCTTCACCCTCCATGGGAGGGACACACGTACATCATCCAACAGAACAAGAGACCTTCATCATCAAGAGATTTGAAAGCACCGCTTTTGTTAAAACAACATTAAAATTGTCAAGATTTCTCCAAGACATTTTGGCGTTGTTGTGGAAAAGTTAGCCTGAAACATCAGGAAACATTTACTCTGCCCCTCAAAAACCAAAGAAAGTGATAAACAACAACAAACTCTATCATCTTCTAGAGAGCATAATCTCTGACCACCTCAACAGGAAATTTCCCACTGTCAGGGGGTCTCCGACATTTCGTAGCTTTTAGAGTTTATGTTAAGAAAGAAAGCAGCCGGTTTTAAAGACAAATGGAACCTATTTTACACTAAATTGAAAATGACGGATGTTTCCCAGGTCTACGCGGTACGGGTGTCAGGCAAGAATCTGGTTCTGAAGGCCGTGAGAGCAGACTTGAAAGAGCAGGGAGTGGGAATGTGTCACATCTAGTCTCCTGACAAAAATCTAAATCGAACCTTCTGGAAGAGCAGGCCCAACAGCATGGTGGTGGCAGAAATGGAGGCCACTGAGTCCTATGAAACCAACCACAGGGGAAAAGTGCTCCAACACTGCCTTCCCTGAATGCTTTTCCAAGTGTGTATTCATAGTTCAGTAGGCGCTTCCACATACATTAACAGAACTATTTCTATGTCTATATAAAATCCTATGTATGTCTACAGGGTTATTAGTTCTTGGAGCCTCATATAAACATGCATGTGGATACATCTGTACACACCCACACACACGTGTACAAAAGCACCTTTGCAAAATTCCTTGGAACTTGCTAGTATTCCCTCTTCACAAACCTCTGGGTGATAGCATCCCTCCTGCATGAGAAAAACTTTCCTTCCTCTGTGCAAAAACAGAAACCTGTAAATAATTTATATATGAAAAACCAAACCAAACAAACAAATGACCAGAAAGAATCTGCCACTCATATTTGAAAAGGGTGACCTGGAAACCAGCAAAACCACACAAGAGGTCTAGTCTCTGGAGGACAAGACCAGTGGAGCTGGATTTTGACAGCAAGAAAATCCCACCTGGAAGACTGCTTGCCTCTTGGGGAAATGCTTTCTTACTTCATTCCTCCAACACTCCTCTGGAAGGCAGAGAAAATGCACGTTCTCCCCTTCCCACTTCTCATCACCAGGAGGAAAACGTATCAGTAAATAGCTGCTGATGACGGCCAATGTGGCACTGCACAATTTTTCTCTTAAGTTCAATGACGCGACATACACAACCATGCACTCAGGTAATGACAGTGTTACACAGGAACTACTACTTATTGTAAGAAGAAGTAGTTCTTCTTGGGAAGAACTGCAAGATTGGGAAATTCTCTCAAATATGATAATAGCTCCTTTTGTCAAAGGAAATCGCTTTTCCTCTCCGTTTTTAAAGCTAGCCACACACAAAACCCTAGTGCTCACAAGACCCTGAAGCTACTTTGCCATCTTAAAAAATAAAGTAACCCTGCTTCACTACTCCTGGTTAACTTTTACGAAGAACACGTTTTAAACATTTCCCGTGATCACTCAAGCCCTACAGTCAGGGGATGCAGTCTTTTTTTTTTTTTTTTTTTAAGGCAACAGAAAGAGGAGGGACTCTTTTGTTCTGAGTTGTTATTGTAAAGCACCACACGAGGGATGGGGAACATGGGAACAGGGCAATGAGAAGGACAAGAGTGCTGACAAACGAAAACAGGATATTAAGAACAGTGTCGGAACTGGGTGTCCCGACAGAACAAAGGCAGGAGGCTTCTTGGGAGAAATTTGACCAAAAATACCTTGAACTGATTTCAATGCTAATGGATGAACTCGTTTTCCTGGCAGCAAGAGATCTTTCTGGGGCAGTAAAATTAGTTTATCATTAACACACACACACACAAAGTATCATAAAATTAAAACTGCTTTCAAATCACCCACTTTTCAACTTGTGATCCACTTCTTGAAAATTCTAGATCTATGTTTCGCCCCATCTAAAATCAAATACTCTTTTTTGTTCGGTAACTGAGCTAACTTAGCATGTATTCCTAAGGAAATCAAAGTTTTTGATTCGCATACTCTAACTTACATTTTAAACATGACCTTTAAGTAGAGCTTTCCAGAACTCCCAGAGAAGCTAAGGAATGGGCTCTACTTTGAGAAACAATCGCTGCCACCGACTTGCTAACATTAACCTAACAGCCAGGTTTTGTCAAGTCATGCTTTTATCATCTCATACTTCTCTTCTGATGCAAGTTCTGCTGAAGCTGCTAGTAGGACGATGGACTTAAGAAGATCATCGGAGTTTATCTAGTTTATTGGACTTTTCACACAATAAGAATTATTATTTGCAGTCTCTAAGCTAAAGGCGTTTAGAACAGTAAACGATATACCCTATCTTGCACTGCACCTAAAATTGCAAGCTTCTCCCCTCTTCTCTAAGTTCTACTATTCTCTTTTCCTTTCCCCATCCTTTCCTTCTATTGTGAGATGAGAGATGAACCGAGAGGCTTTCGTCTTTCAGATCACGCATTTCATCCGCCTTTCTCTTTGACGTGTTGTCAGAAAACTCAGGGTTAAGCCCTGAGCTCAGCTGGCCCCACCTGCCCTCGGTCTAGTTTTGGGGTGAGGCCATCGGTACGGTGTCGTGCAAAGAAACGTGTACCTCAAAACCAGATAAGCCCGAGTTCAAACCCTGGCTCTGCCACTTCCTAGCAAAGGCGGGCAGGGGCCAGCTATGCAACGTATCCTACACTCCCAGATCCGCTTCCTATTTTCTGCAGCTTCCTTATCTGTAAACTGTGACAATGAGAGCCATCTTGAAGGGTCCTTTGAGGATTAAGTTGTGAAGCAAAGTCTTAAAATTTCCTTGCAAAACTGTAGCTCTCACATCCTTCTTCCCCTCTTGTCCTGAATCACCTCTTCCCACTCTTCTTTCAATAAATTCATTATCTGTAATTTTTTAAATTGGAAATCTCTTCAAACCACGTTCGGAAGCAGGAAGGCTACAAATCCATTTATTCATTCAATAACGTTCATTGAGTGTCTTATGTGAAGGAACAGTATAAGTAATAATTCCTATTATTACTAATTCCTATAGTAATAATTCCTATTATAATTCCTTTATAATTCCTATAGTAATTAATTAATACTATAATTATAATACTATAATTCCTATAGTAATTAACACTATAATTATAATACTATAATTCCTATAGTAATTAATATAATTCCTATTGTACTAATTCCTATTATTATAATTCCTATTATTCCTAATTAATGTTAATTACTCTTTAATAATGGTCTTCACAAAGGCAACCTCATCGATTTCCTAGACTTGGATATACCTCTTTTCATTACCACTGGATCGCCTATCATGATCTTGAGGTTTCAGTTCTCTGCTCCCCAGTGAAGGTCTCCCTTTCCCATATGCATCCTTTGCTAGAATTTTTGATTTTGCAGGAATTGAGGGACTCTGGCACGGGGTGGGGCATGTGAGACCATCAAGAACAGTGAAGGGTTTCAGACTTCTACTTGCAAACTGATTAATCAGTTAGCCTCCTGGTTTCAGGGGTGCTGGCAGGAGACACGAGACTGCTGCATCAGAGACAAAGAACGTTTTGAGTCAGGGCACAGCAAACAGCGTGTGTTTCCTGTTCACGTCGGTTCCCCTTGTCCCCAGGTCCCACGGAGCAAATGTCCCGGGTGCATGCCGCACACACAGGGGTTTGCATCACAGCTGAGCAACCCCAGCCTTAGGAAGCCTGAATCTTTGATGATGGACCGCAAGCAAACAAGCCCAACATCTGCCCTGGAGAGAGTCATGATCTTTATTATAATGGACAACGAACCTGCTTTCTACCCTGGAGGGAGATGCTCTGTCTCTGTCTTCCAAGGCTGTTCGCTGTACAAACATCCTTGAAAAGATAATCTGGAACAAAGGCAGTCAGTAGCTCAGCTGACCAGGGGTACGGAAACGTGAGAGGTCCATAGAGAATCATTCCCCAAGACACAGCTCCCGTCCCCCTCCTGGAGAGCTGGCCAATACTGGTCCCTAGAATTCAGATCACCACTGGGCTTTCTAGCATTGGTGGCAGAGGCAGCTAACTTGACATGAATGACCTCTGCACCAGACCACAGGGAAGAGGGGCTCATAAGAAAGCGTTCCAGGGAATTCCCTGGCGGTCCAGTGGTTAGGGCTCGGCGCTCTTACTGCCGAGGGCCCGGGTTCAATCCCTGGCTGGGGAACTAAGATCCTCTAAGGTCAGCTGACGATGCACGAGGAAAACTGGCAGAGAGCAGGTACGCCCCACCCAGAGGTTTTGCCCAAATACAGAGCCCTTAATAACTTCCCTATTCGTCCCAAATCAGCCTGTATCTGGTCTGGAACTTCAACTCTTCGCTACTCTTAACCTAAATTCATTTTAAGAGTTTGGAAGAATAAGCCGGTTTTGTTACTTTTATGACATTAGAAATCCTATACGTACATTACTTTGGCTTTCTTTTAAGCATTAAAAAATTCTTTTAGAATTGCTTTTGGAGTATAACCAGAGAGAAAGTCACCTCTCTGATTATTTCTTCATTCAACAGGTATTTCTGAGGTTCTGCTGTGTGCCGGGCACTGATGGAGGCCTCAGGAATGCACTGCTGAATATGACAGCAAAGGTCTGCCCTGAGAGAGCTTACATTTTAATGAAAGAAACAGAAAATGGACCCGAAAATGGGCGAGAAAAGATGATAATTTCAAAGAACCATACATAAAATGAAAGAAACGAAAAGGATGACTTGAGAGAAGGCAGAGGGGTGAGTGCAGGTCTGCTTGAGCTAGGAAGATATTTCTACTCTGACCCGTGTAGGCTTTGATGATACTTTGGCTTTTTCCCCTGCCCATAAACAAGCAAAGAACATCTTCATTTCAGGATAAAACTTTCCGGCATTTGAGCAGAGACTTGTGATTTAATTTCCCAAGTTGTTAAATATTTAGTTTCAGATTTCCTTAAGGAATGATTTCTTTTTCAAGGACATTAAAAAACAACTTTGACTATTTCTAACATGAAAACACAAAGTGATGAATTATTGGAAATCAGTGACCTGTTTACTTGATCAATGCAGTTGGAGAGAGAAAAGCCACAATCACACAGTGGACCCAAAAAAATAGGAATTATGTATGGTAGTTAGAATTCCCTGAGTGTTCGGTGGCAGGAAGTTAAACCAAAGTTGAAAGGAACCGTGGACATGCAGTTAAGGTTACAGGGAAGGGTGTCAAGGAAATTAGTTGAGGCACTTCAAGAGTCATTGCTTTTCTCTGGACTTACCTGTTTTTGTCTCTCTAGGAGAAGAAATTTCAGAAAGGAAAGGGAAAGAAGTGAGGAAACAGTGCAGGGGAAATGAACAGCCAGGGCTTCATGACTGGAGGATCAAAGATGAGTTAATACTAGAAGGTCCCAATGCCTAAGAGCCCTGTTGGGGTCTTACTGACAATAACGGCATTAACAAAAGGTATCTCAACAGAAAGAAATTCACTGGCTAGACAGAACTGGAATAGATGCCAGTTCATAATCGTTAGATCCCATCTCTTCAAGAAGAGGCTAGAAGGCTAGAGACACCACAGCGGGAACTGTCATGCGAGAGCAAAGAGTTGCTACTGCAGCTACAGCAGAGGCCAAGGCGAGGGTTTGGGGAAGTCTGAGTGGAGGCTGTCAGCCACTCCACACGGAAACACACAAGAAGGTTTAGGAGAGGATGGAGTGGCGAGTTACGAAGCAAACAATTCTCAGAGTGACGTATCCCCAAGCCAAAGGCTTTCCGGCCTAAAAGCCAAGATTTAAACTTTCTTTGAAGTCTTGATCATTCTGCAAAAAGAAATATGTAAAACATATACATATTTGTGATCCATATGAAAACAAATCCCATAAATGCTATAAGCCTTCTTCTAATGACTTTAAAAAAAATTCTCAAGGCAGGCTAAACTCTGAGATTCTTCTTGCATTATCAAAATATGTTTCCTTGTTATATTTTTGAGAGGTATAAATGTAATTATAAATGTCATTTTTAAAACAGGAAATCACAATATTACCTTGGAATTAATGTCAAGTGGTATGATCTTAGGGTCTTGTTTGTTTGTGGTATAGGATTATGTGAATCTTAAAGAAAAAAAGGTTCATTGTAAGCTAGTAAGTGTGCATTTCATCTTGTACATTTCATCCTTTCATTGGATCAAATTCTGTAAGAAGCTGGCTTTTTGAATATAAGAAAAGGCGACATTCAAAGGACTCAGTACTTGAGATGCAATCTAGGGCTTAAAAATTCACTTACGAAAAAAATGTCTAGCTTTGACGACAGTGACCTTTCCAGGTAGCTAAGCTATCTTCAAGTGGAAATATATTTATTTTGATAATAAATCAAAAACAAGTTTTAATGTCTGATTTATCAGCTTTACGGTAAGGATTGCTGGGTTATCCCTTGTTACGTAGTTTCTTTAGCTTGTTCTTATTTAAATCAACATCCACTAGATTCAGGGCTTCGCTCCAAACAATTCTGCCCGTTGTCTACATCTGTTCTTTCCATTACAAATTCCTCCAAGTGACTCTCCCTCATAAATGGATGCAAATATTCCGTTTCACAACTCTATTCATGTTCTTCTTTAGAATACAGATTGGGAAATCGCTCGCTCCTGGGGTGCTGGGCAAAAGGTGTAAGACAAGGGTAGTGTGACTTCCCAGAAGGGAGCTTTGTTGCGTCTGAGCCACGGCCAGGCAACCTCCGCCCACCATCGACGGCCAAAACATCACGGTCCAAAGAGGGGTGCTCTGCTCGCCGTGCCCGCCCCAGCCTATCAGCATCTAGAAGCAATTCTTTGCATGGGTGCTTCTTCATCAATATCCTGACTGGCGGCTCCGAGGATTAAACTCAGGTCCTTTATGCACATTAGCCCCCTGGAGTGTTGAACTCCAAAACCTCTATTTTCTCCCCCGAGTCTACCCTGTATCTCACAAAACCCTACTTAGCCACTGTGTTACACAGCTTTTCTCATTCTGGGTTAGTAAAAGAAAACAAAACAAAACACCAGACCCTACAACAATTTGATGGAGATGGTAATGATGGCGCGTTTGGGGCGGAGTGGGCAGATTCCAAGTTCTTTCAGAGCTGAGGCTTGGGAACCCACTTCCCTTCTTTATCATTAAGACTTCGCATTCTCATCAGCAGAATCTTGTTGACAATGGCACAAACGATCAACTGGCTGAACGAAAACTCTGTGTTTTGTATGTGTATACGTATGCCCATTAAAAAAAAAAAGACCTCAAAACTTTTCATTCAAAAGTGAATGAAAATCAAGACCAGCGTCTTCTTAATCAAGCAGAATTTCCTGCTTAGTAACTGCATTAAAAAAAAAAAAAAAAAGACCATCTGGCCTCTCTGCTACTTGAGGGTTTTCGCTTTTCACTTCCTGGCTATCTTTAGCAGAACATTATAATTTCACTTATAAATTCTTTTTACCACGAGGCCATTTCCTTCGTGCACTACTTTAAGAAACAGAGAAGAAAACATTGTTCCATCTCCAGGAAAACACTCCTCAGTTCTAAATGGCAGGTTTGAACAGGGAAAAGTATACTTGAGAGAGAAAGATGCAAGTCAAATCATAGTGAAGGCATCGTCTACTCATATTCCTTTAAATATAAATGGCACTGACAGGGAGCTCTATTTCTCTATAGATGTATGTACAGATATGTATCAATGTAGATCGATACATAGTAATATTTAAAGTCCAAAACCAAAAAGCCACCACTGCCCTGCTTATTTGAGGCGTTCAGTGTCCTTAAGCACTCTTCAAGAAATAAGTCAGAAAGTGGAAGATGCAAACTATTGTATATACAGTGGATAAACAACAAGGTCCTACTGTATAGCACTGGGAACTATATTCAGTATTCTGTGATAAACCATAGTGGAAAAGAATATGAAAAAGAATGTATAGATACACGTATAACAATTGTTGTACAGCAGAAATTAACAGAACACTGTAAATCAACTGTACTTCAAAAAAATAAATTAAAAGAAAAAGAAAATGGAATTCACTTCTGCGTGGGAACTAAGATTACAATAAAAGTACAGGCAAACTTCAATTAATTGAAATTCTCTGGAAATAGAAGAGTTCCGGTTAATTTAATTTTCTGGTTAACTGAACTCCAAATAGAAACCTTATTTTAAAATAAATCCCTGTTGAAGCATTCCTAAAATGCTTGAGTCCACTTTAGTTGCATAACTCCAACCATATAGTAGATCTAACTGAAAGATTCTTAGGTAATTCCAAATTTTATTGTTCCGTGAGATCATCATTATAAAAAGACCATTTTTTCCCTTTAATCATAAATAGAGAAGATTTAAGAGATCGAGTTGAATGTATATTTGTATCCATGACAATCGATTTTCACATTAATCCAAAATATCACCTTTTTTTCCTTGGATCTCTTGGAAAAGTATAACATAGGAAACTGACAAAAACTCCTTCTCTACCTGATGTCCAATAAGTATAAAAAATAATTTTTTTAAATTTTTTAAAAAATCTTATTGGAATATAGTTGATTTACAATGTTGTGTTAAAGTGTACAGCAAAGTGAATCAGTTATACATATACACATATCCACTCTTCTTTAAAAAAATAATTTTAGGGACCTCCCTGGTGGTCCAGTGGTTAAGACTCCACACTCCCAATGCAGGGGGCCCGGGTTTGATCCCTGGTCAGGGAACTAGATCCCACATGCCACAACTAAAGATCCCGCATGCTGCAACTAAAAGATCCTGCAGGCCGCAACTAAGACCCAGGGTGGCCAAAGAGATAAATAAATATTTTTAAAAATAATTTTAATATAGTACTTGCAATCAATTTTATTAACACAAATTAAAGACCATGTAAATTCCTTTGATGTATATATTTAACCTCACTGAGAAAGCTCTAGGATTTAGGTTTCATAATGGAACACAATGGCGGCTCAAAACTGGTCCCAAATGGCCTTCCACAGTGCGGTCACCACCAGTCCAGGCCTCACGTGGGCTCCACGGCCCAATTTCCCTCAGAACTTTACACCGTGCCACCTCAAGCTACAAATAATGACACCATATTGAAGCAAATCACTGCCCAACAGAAAGAGACCGCTACTCTCACATCAGGCTTGTTGCCCTTTGGTGAAGATTACCATAGAAGGAATTCCTGCATTGGGTAGATTGGAAAATGCCAGCTAAGATCATTTCCAATTGCAAATACCTTCCACTGTGTGTGGGAAGATAAGACTGGGGCTCCTGTCCCTTCCCCAGTTCCTCCCCTCCCCCTCCCCTCTCCTTGTCTCTCGCCCACCTCACACCACGTTTTTTGGGGGGGAAGGGAGGGGTGTTACCATGCACTCATCCTCAAAGCAGCGCTAGGCAAAATCTAAAGTATACTGATATCCTATTATTTGTCAGGAACTCTGTTAGCTACTGGGCACACAGAAGGATTTTTTTTTTTTTTTTTTGCGGTACGCGGGCCTCTCACTGTTGTGGCCTCTCCCGTTGCGGAGCACAGGCTCCGGACGCGCAGGCTCAGCGGCCATGGCTCAGGGGCCCAGCCGCTCCGCGGCATGTGGGATCTTCCCGGACCGGGGCACGAACCCGGGTCCCCTGCATCGGCAGGCGGACTCTCAACCACTGCGCCACCAGGGAAGCCCAGAGGATTTTTATAAAGATTTCCATAAAGGACTGAATGAAGCTGAAGGGATCAGCCATATCTCACTTCTGGACCTACAAATCATCTCCTTATAGCTACTGATGGAACAATGATGCCAAAATTTAGTGGCAGAATTTTGAAAATGGTACAGTCATCATACCCTAAAAATAGAAATTTATTGTAAGGCATAAATATACCCATTTATGTATTAATTTTACCAACTAATATCTCTTTGGCACAAATATATTGAGTATATGCTGAGGATATGTTTATTGAGTACATATATTTTATCAATAGATCTTAATCTAAAACCCAGTGGAGACCTTGCCCATGATCAATGGAGTTTTCTCCTTGCTCATTTTGCCTTGTATGTATACCATCTTCTCTCAGTATCTTTTCACAAAGTCTTCCCTTGAAGAAGGGTAACAACGCCCCAAACATAGGCATTTTTTTTTCCCTAAAGGCCCCTCAAGGGATACAATAGACCTAAAACCTTGGAGAGTTCTGCAGAGATTTTCTAAACTGGGAGACTCAAAAGCAGTGTTAAGGGACCCGAGGGCAATTCGGCTCCAACTTCTGTCACCACAGAGATTTCCAGGTTGACTGGGTTGATATGACGTCCAAGGGTCTGGGCACGTAGCCCCATCGCATTGAGAACCGCCAAACACTCTTCCAGCTCATTTTTAGAAGCAGCGTCAGGAAGTCCTGTAGACTGTTACCAACTAACTCGATGCGAAGTTGCTCTTTCATTAAATACTTAAATGGCTTCCTTAGAAAGGGGCAAAAAGGTCTTATGCTGCATTACTTAGTTAACTATTATACCCTAATAGACGGGGTCCTTGTATTGATTCTTCACTGCACAAAACAAAGAATATCTGTAAAAGGAATTAACTTAAGGGAAATAATATTTGGGGGAGCTGGACACTTCCAGACAATAATAAAGAATGCATTAATATACCTAACACCCAAATGGTTGACTGGTAATGCAATTTCCGTAAGGTTTCCTTTGAGTTTCCTCTTTTCAACCATTCCTTCATATACCCATTGCCGACATTTTTTTTTTAAATACCAGCAATTTGTGGAATACTTTATATAAATTGTCTCTAATCCCTACCCGATCCCTAAATAGTCGGTATCATTTCCCCCCATTCTGCAGATGGTGAAACTGAGGCTCGGAAGTTTCTGATGTACAAATGTAAAGAAAATTTGGATGCTGTAAATTCGGGTAGGGCTTCAACTACTTCTGAACCTTAATAAAAGACGACTAACACTTAAGCATCGGTCGTGTGTCTTCACCAGGAGCCAGTCAGGAATTTCACAAGCTAAGCACTCCCCAGTCTCCCTTAGAAGGACTGACATCTGGATCATATTGGCAAGTCGGTGCTTTAAACATGAGAGAAAATTAGGACAAAAACCTAACACTGAATTACTTCCACGAGTTCACACACCAGTATCTCCCCAAGTACTTTCTTTTTAAATATATAACCAGCTTGTCATCCATCCTTCCTACGCAGTGAACAATGGCTGTGACCTCCCAGTTAGCAAGTTCACAGGAGAAATATATCAGTTATAATTAATGTTTACTGGAATAAATGTAAACATTTAAAAACACACAACTGTTCTAAGCACATGTGATTTCCATTTTATTTTATGAAACACTAAAAATCCACTTGTCCATCCCATTAATTATAACCTGCTCTCAGCCCTGACCTGTACATAATTCCCTCTGACGTAAATTGGAACAAGGTGCTCAGAATGGAAGCAGCCTATACCCCAACCGGGCTACAAAATGTCAAGTTCCCAAACCTCTCAAAAGTGGAACCTGACGTTTTTCTAAGATTAGAGGCAGTTGATGAATTTAAAAAGAGGGCTTAAAAACTCACCACAGTTAAATCCTACAGTAAGTCCTGAAATATCCAAAATAAACAGGACTAAGGGGGCTCTGGGGACACCAAAACCTCACTGAGAAGAGAAGAAACACTCTCTAGTAGGTGGTATTTCTTTGCAGAAAATAATGTACATGCATTCAAGCAGAATTAAGAAGAATGCAACAATAAACTTGGAGGCATGAGGCCCTCTTGAGATCTAAAGGAGTCATGAACGGACCATGCAAAAAATTTCTCCTTCTGCTACATGTGAATGATTGCGTTTACACTGCCTATTCATCCTAAATGTTGAAGGCAAAAAAAAGAGAACGGATTACCCTTCTCATAGTACTTTTCTTGACACAATTATAACATGGATTCATTTATAAAATTCCCCCAAAGCAAAATGCCTGGAAGAGAAGTCTAACCACTAAGAAGCAACATTTGGTAGATCGATCTTCCCAGCCATTTTTCTACACATCTTATCCGCAAAAATGGGATCAGACTTCACATTTGATTTTTGCAAGTTGGTACATTAAATGTAAAATATTGGGTGGTTTTTCATGTTCAGAGACCCTTCTGATTCCTCAACACTAATCTTAAGTACCTTTTAGTACAACTGAAGTATTACGGCCACTTGCCAAACCAAACAGACCGTATAAACTGAAGATTTAACAATATTAAAATGTGAGCGATTTCTTTCTTCCCATTACAACATGCATTGTAAGCGAGGGAGATATTGCCCCTGGGGAAAGAAATTCGTTCTTGGTGGCAAAAAATCTTCCTCTTGTGATGGACAAAGCACAGATATACGATATAGTTGTACTATTAAAATTTCATGGAGGGGGCAATTAGGACAAAAATGTTTTAAAAGGCTCGATGGGGGATCAGTAACGAAAAGAGGTTGTGAAACGCTGTATTACAGCATCAGACTTGTAAATAGGGGCCTTCACGTTGCTGGAATTCAAAAGACGAATTTTTCCATTTTAAGTGTCTCACCGTTGAACGAATTCCAGCCCATTTCCGAGATGGAAAAACCAAGGTTCCAAGAAGCAGATCTTTACAGAGCTGACTTTCTGTGATGCGCCTACGGTCAACTCATGTTACATCTGCCATGTTCTGACTAAAGACTCAGTGGGGTCTGGATTAGGGGGCACATGTTGGGTGAGAAGATGCTTTGAAGACAGATGAACAGATCATCTCTGAAACGCCTAGGAGGCGGGGTGGGGGGTGGAGTCTGCATTTCAACACTTATGAGCTCTTGCTCTGTGCTGCCCTCTTGTGCTGTCTGGGCCTCCAACACGTCTTTTCCCAGCAACCTTAAGACGCCCCAAATTGATGGACCATCTGTCCTCCAGTGTTGCACGGCACCCACACCCAGAAGGAGGTCACAGAGAGAACGCCCAAAGACACAGATTTCCTTGCAGGAAGAAGCAAGTGTGTCAGGGAGGAAGGAAAAGCCATAGCGTTTCCAAGCTGAAAATCTTCATCACTTTCTGTGGGTGACAGAACGCCAAAAACAGTGGCATTCTGCCTTAATCCCCAGAACCTATGAACGTGAGATATCACTGCCCTGATTGTGTTGTGTTATACAGCACAGTTGACGTTAGGGGAAGATGATTCAGATGGGCCTGACCTGACCACACGGGCCCTTAAAAGCTGAAAGCTTTTTCCACTTGACGGCAGAAGAATTTAGAGATGCTACATGTGCGAAAGACTCAACGTGCCATCGCTGCTTTGAGAATGGATGGCCACGTGAGAAGGAACGTAGGTGGCCCCTAGGAAGAAAGAGTGGACCCCAGTTGACAGCTGTCAAGCAAATGGAGAGTTCATTTCTCCAACTGCAAGAAAATGAATTTTGCCAACAACTGGAGCGAGCTCGGCAGGAGATTCTCCCCCAGGGCCTCCAGATCAGAGCCTAGCATGGCCAACACCTTGATTTCAGCTTCATGAGACCCTGAGCAGAGAACACAGCGGGCCACCCAGACTTGTGACCAACAGGACCATGAGCTAACAAATGGGTGTGGTAATTTGTTACGCAGCCATTGTAAGCGAATACACCTTCCCTTCGTCTACTCTACAATCATACCAATGGGTGGCATCCTGGCAATATGTCTCCTGGGTCACAGACCCCGGTCAGTGACATCAGTTCAAATAAAGTTTCCAATCTTGGGACTCTCACTGACCGTCTCAACCCTTTGAGAATCTACACTCAATCCTGCCTAAGGGATCAACTGTCCCTTAGGCAAGGGACAGTTGATCCCTGCCCTGATCAACTGTCCCTTAGGAAGATTTTCATCACCTTCCACTTAATGGTCAAGTATCAAGTTCTCGGTGCTCACCCGCCTTCCCACCCTCCACCACCTGGTTTACTGGGGGCTTAGCATCTTCTCCAGCTCACGCATCCATCCGATGTACTGCACTTGAATTGTCTTTTAACTGCTTAGAACTTTTTTCCTACACCTAGAATGTTTCATCTACTTCACTAAGTCCCCAATGACTTCATTTTCCTATAACGGGTTGCTCAAAGGATTAAGTCAGAACACTCTTCCACGCCTTCATCTTCCGTAGGAAAACCAGAAGCAGTGATTGTTAAGTCGCATGCCAAGGTACAAAGAGTAAGAAGGGGATTAGACAACAGACGTGGCTGAACTTGGAGTTTTCTCAGTACAGTCATCCCTCAGTATCCAAGGGGGGTTTGTTCCAGGACCCTGTAGCAAAATCCACAAATGCTCAAGTTCCTTATATAAAATGGCCCATTTTTTGCATATAACTTACCGCACAACCTCCGTATACTTTCAGTCATCTCTAGATTACAGATAATACCGAATACAACGCAAATGCTATGTAAATAGCGGCAAATACAATGTAAATGCTACATAAATAGTTGCCTGCGAGGCAAATTCAAGTTTTGCTTTTTGGAGCTTTCCGGAATTTTCTTTTTTCAGAATATTTTCAATGTGCAGTTGGCTGAACCCACACATGATGGACGAGTGGATGCCGACAGTGTTTCATCACCTCTTGTACCTGCTGCATGTTTTAAATCTTCCTAGGCCTCATCTTCCTCGTTTGTAAAGGAGGAATAGTAACATTTAACTCATAAAGCTGCAAGGAGGAAAAAAACAGTGACGGCCCATATAACAGAAACTGGATTATGCAAAACGTTAAATATCACCGTGAAATCAACTTAGGTAATAGCTTGCATGAAATACTTTCAATTTTTCAGGAGGGAGCTTTGTAAATGATCTCTTTATCTCTTCTATTGTCACAAGAACAAAGTCAGTTAACCTTCTTTAAGGCAGACTTTAGCCTTGACAATAGACTGTGGTATGATGTGGAAATCATTACATTTGACCTTACGATGCCGCATTCATTACTCCGACCAATAACAACAGAAGAGTTTTAGGATCAGGAAGAAAGTTCTGCAGTTGTTATATTTGTTAGGATATTTCTGTCGGTTCTCCTGTGAAGTTCAGTAAACCACAAGCCCCCTGAGGACGGTGCCCGTGTTCAATTCATCTTGCACATCTACAAGGTCTGCTGAGAACTATGGCCTCGGCAGGCACTTGACTTATTTATGCACCAAAAGAAATCAGTTAAAAGAGTGAAATTTGGGCTTCCCTGGTGGCGCAGTGGTTGAGAGTCCGCCTACCGATGCAGGGGACACGGGTTCGTGCCCCGATCCGGGAGGATCCCACATGCCGCGGAGGGGCTGGGCCCATGAGCCATGGCCGCTGAGCCTGCGTGTCCAGAGCCTGTGCTCCGCAACGGGAGAGGCCACAACAGTGAGAGCCCCGTGTACCGCAAAAAAACAAAAAAAAAAGAGTGAAATTGAAGCAGAAAACTGTGGTGAGCTCAAAAATTGAATTGTTTCCTGAATTTTCTTATTTACGATGCTAGTTAATATGGGTTTCACTTTCCTTCAAATTAACAGATCTCAGTAATTCTATGACAGAACCAAGGAGGGTCATTTGGGGGCGGGGGGGTGCAGGAAGTGGGCCAGACCTCCCCCAAGTCTCCATGGTCTTCAGCTTCTGACTTGTGCTCAAATCGGAAAAACTCAAAAACTGTGACATAAGACGGCTGGCATATTTCAAACTGTTTTCCTCCTTTTGCATATCCAGCTTATCACCCAGGAAGTACTTCCCGTGTATTTCTAATGGCCACATCCTGTAGGAGCCATCTAATACCAACTGCTCCTTCGTGGATTGGAACACTGGGGACTCTTACGTCCAGATTTAAGGACACTTGCAGAAGAGCTATTCTTTCTGTAAATCACTTGTCATGAAAATAACAATGGATGCGCTCATTAGTCAAATTAAAGATCATCCTTATCAAATGCAGATAGACTATAAAGAAGCATTGTTGATAGTTTCTTTTTAAAAATGTGAACTTAATGAATAACTTCGAATTCAGCAGCCAGGGGCAATGAAAAACTCCCAGGACTTTAAACTCACGGCCTCGGCAGACTTCTCAATGGCCTATGTTCAAGATATCCATAGCTTCCCTGACTTAAAAATCTCAAAACCACACAAGGTAGCACTATTATAGTCTAAACACACTTTAGAAAAGATATACTATTTGCTGATTTTTCTTTATTTGCTAACAAGGCAGTGAAGTCTCTCAACAGCTCGGCCTTCAAACAGGTGGCATTATCTGATGCTTTAACGTGTACACTGGCTTAAGGAATGTAACATGCTTCACAACTAAGCGCTGATTAATCCTAGTACCTTTCTAAGCCATGACCCTGGAGTCTGCCAACTTCGGCCGAGGCCAAGTCTAACCTTCTGCTTGTTTTCTGTGGCCTACAAGCTACAAGTGGTCTTTACGTTCTTAGGTGGTTAAAAAAAAAATCAAAAGAATAATATTTTGTGACCCAGGAAAATGATACGAAATTCAAAATTCAGAGTCGACAGAAAGCTTTTTTGGGGTATTATCACATCCAACTGCTTACCGATTGTTTATGGCTGAGTTGGGTAGTTCTGACAGAGACGGCATGGCCCTCGAAGCCCAGAATATTTACTATCTGGCCTTTACGAATAAGTTTGCTGAACCCTGGCCTAGATTTATGTGGTACGAGAATGGTGCAAACAGCTCAAAACTTTGCCCCCCTAGGAGTTCGCGTCTGTCCATAGATCCTGGAAGTCTCATGACCGAGCTCTGAGCACTACTGCCCTTGTTACCCTTAAACACACACACACACACACACACACACTTTTTCTTAATTTGGGGGGAATAAGGAAGAAAGTAACCAATAGCACGGTGGTCAACTTTTTCTTAATTTGGGGGGAATAAGGAAGAAAGTAACCAATAGCAGGGTGGTCAACCTCCAGTCTCTATGGTTGTGTGAATACTCTGCTCATACCCTTTAGAGAGACAGAATAGGAGTATCTTAAAATCCGGGAGAAAATCTACCAAACAATTAGCAAGTGGTTCCTGACCTTTTAACCACTACTATCCCCCTTCCCTTGTTTAAGGGGGGGAGGGGTAGTGGTTATCTTTGTTAAAAACAGCTTCACTGAAATATAATTCACATATCGCAAACTTAACCACTTAACGTGTACAATTCAGTGGGTTTTAGTGTCTTCACAGAGATATGCAACCATCACCACTAATTCCAGAACACCGGGCATCACCCCAAAAAGAAACGCCCCACCCAGTGGCAGTCACACCCCATTCTCCCCTCCTCCCAGCCGCTGACAGCCACTAACCTACTTTCTGTTTCTATAAAATGTGCTTATTCTGCACATCTCCTATAAATACGTCATTCAATACGTGGTCCTTTATGGCTGGCTTCTCTCACTTGGCATAAGATATTTAAAAACCTCTTCACTTTGAACTTCACAAATCCCCCGGTTTGGAAGTATCTGATGAAAATAATCACTTTTAAGTGATTTTTCTTACCGGCCAAAGGGACGCCCGTGAGTCTCAACAGCACCACTCAGGGCGTCCGTCGGCCCCCATACGCTCATCCTACCATTTACCCAATAAATATTCGTAGAGCATCTGGTATGTGCCGAGTACCGTGCTAGATGGGGAACAAAGACATGCCCCCGAGCTTCAGATCTGTGTCTTCACAACCTTACTTTTCATTAGATACTGGCTGGATCTGTCAACCCTTACATAGCGTACTGCCAACACACTGTGTGTAGTTTCCAGAGTTTTCATCTTTTATATAAAAATGATGTAATTTCTTAAGGTGCTCAAAATAAAACTTGGCCTTCAACTTGCCAAGGAGCTGAAGAAACCTCCTGATACCTCACACACTCTTCTTTTCCTACTCATCAGCCCCCTATTTTCTTCTCTTCCATCTTAGGACTCCTTTATTTGATTAATATTTTCACTCCTGTAATACACATCAACACGATATTGCAAACGTCCGTGGAGTATCAGACAAACAAAGGAATAAAATTCAAACCTTGCCCATTACTGATTTTTTTCTTAGTACCTCAATGCCGGCCATCATGTTATTGCTAGCTCACTAGTAAAGACTCAGAATTTCCATTCCAGAAGTAAGCTAGGCAAAGTCCCTATAATCCAGACAGCGAGAAGTGAAAATACTGGTCTTAAGGTCACTGGGTATTGGAAGCCAAATGGTACCTCTTTCCTCCAATCAGGTGAGTCTTTCCCACGGACAGATCATTTAACTGTCGGACATTTGTACTTATGAACATTGCTTGATCCTAAAGGATACAGTCCAAATCAAACACATCTGGGCATATTTAACCTGGAAAAATGCCCCCAGAAGGTCTTGTTAGCTTTGTCTTCGAAGTGCTGTCAGAGAACAGAGTAACTGCATGTGTTCTGTGCTGTGCAGAAGGGCCAAATGTGTGTAAAAGCAATCAGGAGACACACAGATTTCACCTATGGACAAACTCTACCTGCAAATGCTGTCCCAAATTGGAATGGACCTCGGCAGAACCCCCTGCCGTGTAAGCATTCCTGGGGCCCTTAGATGCTGGTGATATTATAGGAATTCAAACTGCATAAGGTTTGAAGCGGTGGACCAGACCTTTCACTCGCACGGATGTAGATTCTCTGGCGAGGCTGTGATCAGGAACCCATGCAGAGAGATTTTTAGCTTAAAGCAGCTATGATGCTTCAACCCCAAAGATCGGGGTATGTTTTCGAAAGTGAAAATGATGAGGTCTCAATGTCAATGGTAACATAATCTTTAAACGATTTATGCAGCAATTTAGCAAATGAGAAGGAGAGCGTTAGTTAACATTTATAGGTAAATGTTGGAGATTTTTAACCTGTCCAGATAGTGAGTATTATATTCTTTCTTAAACAAATATCATACGATATGACTTATGTGTGGAATCTAAAAAAATGATACAAATGAACTTATTTACAAAACAGAAACAGACTCACAGACTTAGAAAACAGACTTATGGTTACTAAAGGGGAAAGGTGAGGGAGGGATAAATTAGGAGTTTGGGATGAACATACACACACACTCCTATATATAAAATAGAATATCAACAAGGACCTACTGTATAGCACAGGGAACTCTACTAAATACTCTGAAATAACCTATATGGGAAAAGAATCTGAAAAAGAATAGGTATATGTATAACTAAATCACTTTGCTGTACACCTGAAATTAACACAACATTGCAAATCAACTATACTCGAACATAAAATAAAAAATTTAAAACAAAACAGAACAAAACACAAACAAACAGAAAAGATATTTGGGCAAAGGCCAAAACTAGTCTTTGGGAATTAAAAAGAAAAAATATATTCATATATATAAATATGAATGATAAATGCTTACTCTTTATACAGATTCTTAAAATGATCATTAGACAAGAGCTCCATGAGAAAACTTGAAATTTAAAAACATAAGGCAGTATGTATTTTTAACAAGAAAATTAGGAACCATAGGGAAGAATCTACCTTGATATTAATTATGAAGAACACAAAAATTTAAAATCTGGTGGCACGCCATTGCCTTAGGCTGGAACTAATCCCAAGTATTCTTCATTTCTTGGTATTACATTTTCTACCCTTGGTTCAAAATTAAAAACCTCGAAACTCTTGTACACTAGTACAATAAAATGCTTTTAGAAGGCTTTGTTATCAGGGAAAAAAATGAACTGCTTCTGCTATATACAAGTTTAACGCTGACAATTTTTTTCTTATATTAAATATTACTTTCTTATCCTGTTATAACTTGAGGGGCTCCAATGAGATTTAGTACCAGCTAGAGTATTTGAAAATCCCCACAGCTTCAGTGATGATGTTGCATTACATGGATGGGCCATTTTATCCCAAACAACCAGTAAGTTCCATTAAAAAAATTCTTTTTCCATTCATTAATTCAGTAATCTATCCATTCAACAGGTAGATAATAATAAGCTTTGTGGTAGGCATTGGGGAAAATTCCATTGTACAGGTTCTAAGAGGTGTGTAGGGGCTTCCCTGGTGGCGCAGTAGTGAAGAATCCGCCTGCCGATGCAGGGGACACGGGTTCAGGCCCTGGTCCGGGAAGGTCCCACATGCCGCGGAGCAACTAAGCCCGTGCGCCACAACTACTGAGCCTCAGCTCTAGAGCCCGCGAGCCACAACTACTGAGCCCGTGCGCCACAACTATGAAGCCCGCGCGCCTAGAGCCCGTGCTCCGCAACAAGAGAGGTCACCGCAATGAGAAGCCCACGCACCGCAAAGAAGAGTAGGCCCCCGCTCGCCGCAACTAGAGAAAGCCCGTGTGCAGCAACGAAGACCCAATGCAGCCAAAAATAAATGAAATAAAATAAATAAATTTTTTTTAAAAAAGGTGTTTACAAGAAATGCCAAAAATTAAAGGCTTTGTTTTTTCTTTACCGACATTTTATGGATTTGAGTGAATGTTCAGCTGCTGTGATAACCTCAGCAAATCGAACACGATTTGTAAGAAGATACTGTACCCCTAAAAGGTCACCTTACACATGCCTTGTATATAAAGGAAGAAGGGAAGGCAAACAAGAGCACGATTGGGGACCAAGGTCACATTATTAGGTTTATCCCACGACACTGCACCTTTAAAATAGAGCTTGTCAAGCAATAATGGAAATTAGAGAGATGTTATTTTGGATCCAGCAACCCTTTGCTACATAACTCCAAAAATGAATGAACCTCTTGCTCTGCTCGTAAGGACTGCATGGGAGACGGAAGCGTGCATGAAGTCACCATAACATAGATCTTTGAACTTAAATGAAGGATGCCTGAAGTTATAATGTTGTAACTTCACTGAGGCTTTCTGAAAGAATACTACATGAAGAAAACTGGTGTCATTTCCTACAAGAAGGGCGATTTTAGCCTATATAGCAATTCGTATTCTCACTTTAGAAGTAAAAATTCCTCTATATAATCCTATAGACAAAGGAGGATCATTTTCTTGGCTCATATGGATATAATATTTCTTCCTCTAAAGTCTTCTCTCAACATAATCTACAAAGCCCTTTGGGCACTTTTTTTTTTTTTTTGCGATACGCGGGCCTCTCACTGTTGTGGCCTCTCCCGTTGCGGAGCCCAGGCTCCAGACGCGCAGGCTCAGTGGCCATGGCTCACGGGCCCGGCCGCTCCGCGGCATGTGGGATCTTCCCGGACCGGGGCACGAACCCGTGTCCCCTTCATCGGCAGGCGGACTCTCAACCACTGCGCCACCAGGGAAGCCCTATAAAGATATTTTATCGGGACTTCCCTGGTGGCCCAGTGGATAGGACCCTGCGCTCCCAATGCAGGGGGCCCAGGTTTGATCCCTGGTCAGGGAACTAGATCCCGCGTGCATGCCGCAACTAAGAGTTCGCATGCCACAACTAAGGAGCCGGTGAGCCACAACTAAGGAGCCTGCCTGCCACAACTAAGGAGTCCACCTGCTGCAACTAAGACCTGGCACAACCAAATAAATAATTTTTTTTAAAAAAAGATATTTTATTATCTATCCAATTTTATATCTGTTAAGATAATCATGATATCCAGTGTAAGTGACAAAACATCAATACAAAGTAAAACAAAACCACACTTGCGTGAAGTCTTATTTTAATGTTGTGTGTTCAATTTGTATTTTAAAGTATTGAGTATAAGCTATTTAAGAAACAAGGGCTGTTATCTTTCTCCATTAACCACTAAGCTTCAGCCATAATGTGGAAAAACAAATTTGAAGAGATTAGTAGTTATCACCAGTGCCCAGATGGGCACCCAAACCTGGGATACAGGCCCATCTGGGTGTGAGAATTTTACCTGGGAGATACGAACACACCTACATTGGATTATGAAGCATTTCTTCACCTTTTAAAAACCAATACAAATGAGATACCACTATACACCTACTAGAATGGCTAAAATAAAAACAGGGTCAACAACGAAAGCTGGAGAGGATGCAGAAAACCTGGATCACTGATACTGTGCTGGTAGGTATGTACAAAACGAAATATGTATTTACCACGTGACCCAGCAATTACACTCTACGGTCACTTATTCCAAAGAAATGGAAATTTATGGTAACACAAAATTCTGTACACAAATGCTCATAGCAGTTTTATCTGTAATAGTCCCGAACTAGAAACAACGCAAATATCCTTCAACAGGGTGAATGGTTCAACTGTGGTACATCCATACCGTGGAATACTACTCAGTAATGAAAAGGATCAAACTACTGATAGATACAACAACTCGGAGGAACCTCCAGAGAAAGATGCTGAGTGGGGAAAAAAAGCCAATCTTATGTATGATTACATTTATATAATATTCTTGAAGGGTCGAAATTATAGAGATGGAGATCAGATTATTGGTTGCCAGGGGTTAAAGATGAGGGATGGGGTGGGTGAAGAGTGCATAGCACCGCCTTGTACATTGTTTTGCAATTTCCTATGGCTCTAGAATTATTTTAAAATAGAAAAAAAAAACTTAAACCATATTCTTGTATCAGCAGAGCCCTGGGAAACAAAAGCATCCGGATAGCCACGTTCACAGTTGTAGGGTTGGTCAGTTTTATGGTCTCAGCTCTCAGTCGTGGCAATTCTAGGCACCATGCCCTGTAAACTACATTCTTTTCCATTTCTACCTTGTGAAGTATTTACTGTTCTGCTTAGTATTTCATTTTTGCTTTAAGGACATAAATACATAAACATGAGTATAAATGTAATTTCGCTTCTGAGATAGTTTTAAATATAAGGTACGTAATATATACAAGATTGTAACCATTCTAAAGAATAAAATAGATGAAGAGGAAAAGCATTCAATGATGCTACGTGACAAAGACTTTCCTTGACCAAACTTTCGTCAGGCTCCTCTGAGCTCTCCTCTTGACTAGGCCTCAACCTTGGCCTCTGTCCTGGCTGTGTCTGCACAGCCCAACGTTAGCAAGAATCCTGTGCTACGTCAGTGTAGAGGTAATCCTCCACCCTTGATACCTGACCACTGCGGCCTGTCTGCAGTAAAAATCCTGCTAGGTTGGTTTAGCAAGAATCCCCCTATCGTTGATGTCTCCTCTTAGTTATTTTCCATCCACTGATCCCCTCGCTCTGCTCCTTGGCTGTAACTTCCCAGCTGTCTCTGTTGTATTCAGAGTTGAGTCCAACCTCCCTCCCCTACGGCCACTGCAATAGTCCTGAATAAAGTCTTCCTTACTGTTTTTAACAAGTGTCAGAATAATTTCCTTGGGCTTCCCTGGTGACGCAGTGGTTAAGAATCCGCCTGCCGATGCAGGGGACACGGGTTCGAGCTCTCGTCCAGGAAGATCCCACGTGCGGTGGAGCAACTAAGCCCGTGTGCCACAACTACTGGGCCTGCACTCTAGAGCCCACGTGCCACAACTACTGAGCCCACGTGCCACAGCTGCTGAAACCCACGCGCCCAGAGCCCACGCTCCGCAACAAGAGAAGCCACCGCAGTGAGAAGCCCGTGCACCACAACAAAGAGTAGCCCCCGCTCGCCACAACTAGAGAAAGCCCGCACACAGCAACAAAGACCCAACGTGGCCCAAAATAAAAGAAATTAAAGAAATGTAAAAAAAAAATGAAAGAGAGTACGTAAAAATATTTTAAAGAAAAACGAATAATTTTAACATATGAAAACTAATGATGATCGATCATGCTCATCAATGCGATTTGGTACTATTTTAGCATATTAGGAGAATTTGTCCTACAAAGGTATATTTTTCGGCAACAAATTAGTTTCCTCACACATTACAGGGATATTTTTATATATACATGCACACACACAGATATTTGCCTGAAGAGACAGATGCCTTTAGAGTATGACATCCATATAATACGTTACTCCACTGTGTGTACATGTGTCCACACATGCATGCCTCTGGGTGGGTAGGTATGTATTCATTCCAAGGCTAACAGGTGGAAATATCCATAAAACCAAGACTTCTCTGAAACCTTTAGTTTGTTTCCACCAAAAGAGAAGGTAATCTAACATTTCTTAAATGCCCGATACGTAACCAATACTCTAAGTGCTTTATACTTCATTTTTTATATATCATTCTTCATTTAGTTATTACATAAACCCTACGAGCTGGTAATAGCATTTCCATTTTATAGGTAAGGAAACTCGGGAGGCTTAAGGAATCAACCCAAGGTCACAGCACTAGGAAGTGGCACATTAGGGGCCTCACTGGAGGATCTCTGATACTGTGCTTCCAAATCTACTGCCTGGAGTGATTCTCTCAACAACTGTATCCCTGTCAAAATGTCAAACACCACTGTACTAGACCTGGCATTTTCTTTTTTTCTTTTGTTTTAAAGAAAGATCCCTTTCTTCCAAGGAAATCTTAACGAGAAGCCCAACATTTTGGACGAGCAGAAAAGCAGAACACATCCAAGCTCTTCTTGCTGGAAAGGCAGGGAACTAGAGGATGGTCCTTACTCTTGCACGTCTTCCCTCTTCCTGTGTCTGGGCAACATCGTTCTCCTCCTGCCCTGGGCAGCTCTGCAGAAGTCTTAGGGCTCTGAGAAGCAAAGGTCAAGATACTTCACTGGACTACCACTGGGAGGGAATTCTCCAGGGATTCCTTGCACTTTGCACACCTTAGGAGCAGAGGCACTGACGGCCCTTGTTCCTCATGATCTTTTCAAAGCCTTTTATCTAGCAAACAACCTTGGGAGGTAGAGATAATGTCTCCCTCCAGAGCAATGGGCAGGTGTGTGCTTACTAGCAATGACGAGAGATTCAGAGTCTCCCAGCTCAGGATCCACACCCGGGAGGCAATTCTCCCGCCCGCACAACATCTACCTGGGGTCCTCTGTGTTGTCCTGGGGGAACCTGGGAGGCAAGGAGAACGAATGTGAACATGAAGCTCATGCCACTTGCAGTGCCATGAGTAATACAGTCCTCTGTCTCTGACCCAGGAGTCTCAGGTCTTCCGCCAGCATCCAAGAAACGGTGGCAGGCTAAGGTGCTGGTGTGCCAGTGGGATGAAGTCTCAGACACTTCACAGTTCTTGACAACCACCATTTTCTAACTTAGTCAACACACACTTATATAGTACTTACGCCGTACCAGGTGCTATTCTAAGTGGTAGACGAACAGTAGCTCACTTAATCTTTATAACAACCTTAGAGTATAGGTACTACGATTATTATTTGCATTTTATTTCCATTTTACAGGGGAGGTAACGGTAATCACACACGATTGAGTAGCTGGATCGTTTCCATAAAACGATAAGGATTTGCTGTGCATATTTATAAGCACTAAATGATCTTCCTTTTTTTTTTTTTTATTTTAGCAGTACACGCGCCTCCCGCTGTTGTGGCCTCTCCCGTTGCGGAGCACAGGCTCCGGACGCGCAGGCTCAGCGGCCATGGCTCACGGGCACAGCCGCTCCGCGGCATGTGGGATCTTCCCGGACCAGGGCACGGACCCGTGTCCCCTGCATCGGCAGGCGGACTCTCAACCACTGCGCCACCAGGGAAGCCCTGATCTTCCTTATTAAATGAAAAAACATACACTGAAACCTCAGACCAATGCAACCATTCTCCTCTTGTTGGTCTTGAACATAAAGCTCCAGTCTTCAATAAGGGTGACGGAGAACCACTACACTGTGCAGAAATATGAAAATCATTTTATCAATGATGCATCTTGACATTTGGCAATCTGGGGGGAAAAGTGGAAACTATTTCCTTAAAGACTTTCCAGGACCTTGAGTATTTCAAGTGGAAGCTCTTACTTCCTTGGAAAATGGTCACAATTCCAACAAACTGAATACTAACAACATCAGCATCCTCCCCAAATTAGACCCTCGATAGCGAGCTTTCAACACTTTGGAGGTTATCTTTACTTTATAAAGCTCAGCCTCTTGACGTGCACTGGCTAGCGAGTAGAAGAGAAAGTGATCAACAGGCTTAGAAATCCAGACTCTCACGTGAACGTATGCTGTGAACCAGCCCCACTTCCATTCATATAAAATCTTTAGAATTAGCTACATTACTACAGGAGCCCCTTTTGGATTATTTCGAACATACTTGGGGAAAGGCAACAAGCTGTGTCTCTTTGGTGAATGATTAGAAAGGTAGGTAGACTGAAAAACGAATGTCAAGAACAATCTGAAATGGAAGATGTAAACAGACATTGCACAAGAAATGCAAATGGCCCTTAATATACTCAAAGTTGCTCAACATCGCTCACAAGAGCAATGTACACAGCGATACCTCTTTTCATGGATCAAGTAGACAAAGATGTACACGGTGGACAATGCCCTGTCTTGGGGAGGCTCTGAGGAAGCACTCCCCACACCCTGGGTAGGCAAATTTAGTTATTCGTCAAAATTAGAAACTGCAATACACCCTTTGACCCAGCAATCTCACTCCTGGGGATTTACAATTCAGACACATATCCTCCACACAAACTGGCGAATGCACAAGCCTTTTCTATGTACATTGTTTTAATGGCAAAAGAGTGGACACAACCAATGTGACCAGTACGGAAAGGATCAAGTAAATTATGGTACATTGTCACTACGGAATGCTATGCAGTTGTTGGAAAAAAAAGAAAAAAGAAAGGACGGAGGGAAGCTCTTTGTGCACTGTTATGAAAAGATCTCCAGGAAAAATTGTAATGTGAAAAAAAAAAAAAAAGGTTGCAAATAGGGTATACGGAACGCCACTATTTACGTAAAATGAGAGAAATATATTTGTATCTGCCTATGACAATCAGAAAAAATTGCCGGGAGTCTGCCATCAACACCTAGAAATAAATATCATCATAGGAGCCACAGAGTATATTTCACCACTTCGGGTAGCTTAGAAGTGACAGTGTTTGTATACCAATTAGGGATTGCAGAAATCTTCTGAAGAAGTTGTTCTTCAAGATGCTAGTATTCAAATTAGCATAAGGATCAGACATGGAAAACAATCCTCTGAGTTGACTGTTTCAATCAACTTTTGAAGCCCCCTGGGATCACAGTTAGGGCTTGTGTCTATCCCAATTACTTTCATACTGTTTCTTTAAATGATCCACAGCTAATCAGCAATTTACCTGGTTAAAATTCAGTTTGGGAGTGCTTTGAAGGGGACGCTCCCTTCTTAGGTTTTCTGCCTGCAGACACAGGATTTGCAAAGGAGCTAACAACAAAGGGATTTAATCAGAAAACAAGAGCAAACGGTTGATTTTTGAAGAGGAACCACGAATACATATTCTTGTGGGCTCTTGCCTGATTACTTCTGTTAATAAGGAATGCCAAAACGTGTGCACCAAAAACCCTTCAAGGTCTTTTGGTAGCAAATTATACTTGTAAATTTGATGTCAGATGATCACTGGAAGAACTCACACTCTTTGAAGATTTGAATTCATAAACGTAGGAAAGAAATAAACGTTTTTTTCCTCTAGTGATAGAAAGTATTAAACGGCAGGGAAAAAATGTGCTTGAAATCAACTGAGGAAATAATTCATTTTGAAAATTATTCAATAAAAATGGTAAATAGGAAAAATATGTTGGGCCAGTTTTGACTGGATGAATAAACCAGAAATATGCAATGGGCAAACTTAAGGATGATGGGCTGAGAAGTATCCCATCAACCTCCCCGTCTCATTTAATTTTTTTGTTATTCAACTATGCCACAGTAATTTGTTCCATCCCCATAAGACAAAGAAAGGAACACAACTTCAGATCAGCAGAAAACTGGCCAGCCTCTCGGAGCCTTCAAGAGGGCAGTGGCTCCGGATCAAGGAGAAATGAATGTCTTTGAAGACTGCATCTTAGATTGTTTTGTTAATACATAAAATCCTCTCTCTTTAGCATTCAGAAGACTCATTTCAAAAGGAAAAGGCAAGTCCATGAGGATTACTTTGGCTTCCTGGAGGTCAGAACTAAATACACAAAATGAATAAAATGACGCTGAAATAAACAAGAATGTGAAATTGCTCATCCACAGGAATGATGTAACGAATCCTGACATAATTTCCAAGCAGAGAAGCAAAACTAGGTCAAAGCACGTTGGCCTAACATAATAAGCATTTTTGCTCCCAGAATCTTACCATGTAGGTTGTGTCTGTAGGCATTAGTGTCTTCTGTTATCAATGTTCGGGGCTGTCACAAACTATTCATATCTTATCAGTCTTTGTTAGCTAAACCAAAACAATGTAGTTTACATGTGAACTATTCAATTCTGACAGCTGAAATGTTAGAGAGGGGAAATGTTAAAAATATTCAGAAAGTGTCTCCTCCAGGCTAAGAAGCATTAAGCAATAAATATTCATTATTTAATAGTCTCCTATTGTGTTTTTCTCTACACAGAAAGCCATACCTCTCTCAATCAATTATTATGACTTTGTTTCCTTCTTTCACTCACAGTCATATGAAAAGGGCAGCCGCGTCAATATCTCCTTAGAAATCCACTTTGAACACTGACCAAGGAAAAAAACCGGGCACTCACTGGAGGGCCAATTTTTCTATTCTGCTTTCCCCATAGGTTGACTGAAATAACTCCCACTTTCTTCTCCCTTCTCTTTGTTCCAGTTCACTTTTCTGCACTATCTCCACCAAGCCCAGTTGACTAATTCATAGAAAAAAGGCCTCATCTCACTCCTTAAACTTTCTTCTGTGTAAACATAATCCTCCTAGTTTTTACTCGACAAAGTAGCACAAAAGCAAGTATAAGACTAGTTGGTTTTTTTCCTAAAAGTGATACAGTCTTTCCTGATTCTTGATTCATTCTAAACCATCAACCTATTTGAAAATTGTGCTGGGATTTACTAGCACATTAAATTAGTATGTTACCCCCAGACATCCAAATTACACCTTACTAGAAGGCACGCAGTACAGTCAAAAGAGAATAAGATAAGGAATCTAGAAGACGACCCAGGTTCTAAATGTAAACTTTGCTCCCTGATGGAAGGTAAAGCATTCCCCTGTGCGAACATTTTCAAGCCACGAACGCTCAACTTTTAACCAGAACTTTCTGTCTGAATGCCTGATGCATCTCCTATAGGAGACAATCTTGATTCTGTGTAGATTTCTAATATTTGGTGACGCCTTCCGATTACATTTCGCTTTATCTGGCCACCCATGTAGTTACTGGTAACTCAGCAGGGCACTCAACGAATTCCAGTTTTCCACAAGCAGCTCCTTTGCTCTTAATTGCTTAGGGAAGTTCACTTCAAAATACATGCAACTGAAGCCACACTTCACAACTGGACATATAACAAATAAGACAGTCTACCTCGTGGACCCTTTGAAAATGTATTAGTCCTGGTGTCTCCATAAACCACTCAGTGTCTCAGAAATTTCTACTTCATCATTTTAACCGTAACTCTCAGATGCTCTGTCACACCCAGAAGCAGTGAAAATGCTTTGTCCAGCACGTGACTTGATTTTCACTGCAGAAAATGTGGCCGCCATCTGCATGGGGCAGAGCGTAAGACTTCAGTGTCCTTCCAGAAACAGACGCTCAGTTGCTGAGTGACCTTGGGCACGCCACTCATCTGGCAAAATAAACCCACTGCACATGGACCAAAGGCTAAAACATCAGGTTGGGCTCAGTGAGAAGCAGCAGCAGATTCATCTCTGTTTTTAGGCTTTGAGCTGTTGGACAGCATGTCCCACTTCTTAACCATTTCTGTAGTCCCATCAAGGAGTGTATAAGACAAGCTGCCTACCGAGCTCTGGGTTGTGGCCTCACCCAGAACACAACCGAAAGGACTAGATGGCTAAGCAACCTCAGTCTAATTTTTCTCTAATGTCAATCTATTCAGTCCTTTGCTCTTTCCCCAACCTTTCTCATGCCCTCTCTTCCTCATACCCCTCTGATCTTAAAAGGGCGTTTTCCATTCTCTTTCCTGCCAAAATTCATCCAGCATGCACCTGAAAAATATTTGATTCTTCTTTCATTTTATTTTTTATTTATTTTTCATTGCAGGATAGTTGATTTACAAAGTTGTGTTAGTTTCAGCTGTACAGCAAAGTGATTGTTATACATATACACATATCTCTATTGTTTTCAGATTCTTTTCCCTTATAGGTTATTACAAAATATTGAGTATAGTTTCCTGTACTATACAGTAGGTCCTTGTTGGTTATCTATTTTATATATACTAGTATGTATATGTTAATCCCAAACTCCTAATTTATTCCTCTCCCCCGCTTCCCCTTTGATAACTATAAGTTTGTTTTCTATGTGTGTGGGTCTGTTTTGTATATAATTTCATTTGTATCACTTTTTTTAGATCCCCCATATAAGTGGTATATGATATTTGTCTTTGTCTGACTTACTTCACTTAGTGTGATAATCTCTAGGTCCATCAATGTTGCTGCAAATGGCAAAATATATTTATTGATTCTGATTGGGTGTCAAGGCACTGCGCTTGGACTTGAGGTTTTCAAGGTAATTAAGACGTAACTCTTGCTCTTGAGTAACTCAGTCCCGAGACAGGCAGACAAACGAGTAACTGGAAATATATACACCGTTTAGGATACTTCTGTGGATAAGAGGAAGTTCCAGCTATATCCTTTCCATTTACTGTGATCCAAACAGACAGTGCTCAGTGTACAAAGACTGTACTTACAAACAACCCAAACCCACAAACGCCACCAACTGCCCTCACTTGGTCTCCTGTGGTTCCCTGGCTGTCATTCACAAAGACCCCAGGGAGTCCAGAAGTTCCGTCAGGATGCTGAGAAAAGAACAAGTGAAGAGGTTCAACCCACTGGCAGACACACCAGCAAGTCCTGTCTGCCAAAGGCACAACCCTGCCCACAAATATTGTCCCTGAAAGAGCATTCGTGATTTCTGCAGCTCCAGGCTCTAGTGGCTGCTATTTCCCCAATTAAAGGTTCATCCTGAGGGTTTAAGGGCTGAGTCAAGAGTTTTAGCGCATTCATATTGTTCCTCTCCCAACATCGGGTTGAGACTATTGTCTAGAAGAAACAGGAGTGTGGTCTGGAGGTGGCAGAGGGGAGGGTGGGAAGATGGGAAATTATGGGAACTCAATTCACTGTGTATTAGGATAGGCCTGGGAGAGACATCCCAGTGGGACCCAGAAGATACTAGAAGGGTGGAGAAAGGTGAAAACTAGTACAAACCTTTCCTATTTCAGATTTGCAAGACTGGCCTGTTACCAAGAGTTTGGCAACCCCTTCTCCTTCTATGTTCCGTCCTGTATCACATGGAAGCATGTCCTCAAAATGCAGAACTTAATCAGATTGGTTATTTTTTAAAATAGTGTTTTAGTCTCAATCATTGCACCATTTCTCACTGGAAAATGTTCTGGGTTTCAAACAACAAACTCTTAGAGCACAAGCATTCCTAGATTGGGGACTGCCTATGAGTTTTTTTTTTTCTATTGAGAAAAATTAATTGACTATTTACTAATTATGGTAAATTTATTTAAACTAGGAATTCATAAATTCCTACAAATGGATATGTGGGTAAAAATTAACTAGATTTCACAATTACAAATCATTTCTCAAGTCTCAGTTCAGGAAAGTTTTGGCTACCATCAATTTATTAAGCGGATTCTTATCCATATAAATACAGCTGCAGGGACTGTATCAAAATCATGTTTGCAGCCCCAGAGTGGCCTGACATATAATAATCATTTAGAGTAGTTTTACTGAATTAACCAAGGAATATACTCACTCTGTAAGTAGTCAGTAAATGTCCTTGAATGATATAAGAAATGAAGGAGAGCCTTTGTATTACTTCTCCTTTTTGACTATTTCATCATAAATATTTGACTGTATATAAAAATCTACTACCAATGATCAGCATCTCTTCCTTTTTTTTTTTTGGTTGCCGTTTTTACTTAGAATTCTCTTTTATAGCACAAGGCACGTAAATTCTTAGAGTTTTGTTTTGTTTTGTTTTGCTTTAAAGGAAAGTCTCCTCTAAGTATTTTTTTCGGTGCCTCAATTTTCTCACCTCCTTAACACCACGTGACCTTCTGTAGGCCGTTAACTATTCTGCTCTGTGTCAATGGACTGTCTTCCTCTGGCGGGAAAAAAGATCTTGTGGATCTGGAAGGCTCCCTAATATTTTGTCCTTTCATTTAAAGGAATTTCTAGAGCCTGCCAGTTCATAAAACTAGGCAAACAATCTTCTACAACAGAACCCCTGAGATGCGTTTCATGTGAAATAAAAGGAATTAATAATGAGGCAGAAAGCATCATGTTGATAAACTGTCCCATATCTTAATGGAGATTAGATTCCTGTTTGACCTGGCTTTGGAGCCCTTTCTTTAATCTCAGTGTATTTGATATTCTCTTCCTTGAATGAACTCCGTTTCACTGTGGCTTTGGTCACAAGATTAAAGAATCGCTAGCTAATTGTTCCAAATAAGCAAAGCAATTCTGTCTGATTCTGATCCCGGCTCCCAGCAGAGGCGTCCACCGCCTGGCCTTCCGTCATAGACACTTCAAGCCTGACCTCTGCAGGTGGATAATTGAAATGCACACTGCCCAATCAGATCTGGGTATTTCTTTTTAAAACCCCACCAAGTTCTGAAAACACAAACATTCATATGTGCAACGGGGAAACTGATATATGTTGGACTTCCCTTTTGTCTTGTAAGTGGCTTTTTGAAAGTAGCAACCTCTTGATTGAAAAGCATTTAAATTACATCTGCAACGTACGCTGGTCGTGGTTAGCCATTAATTCTTTTTGCCTATTGAGAAAAATCCAAATGATTTGGATAAACTATGATCCTCAAATCATGCAGGCTTAAAAGTGCCCTGATCAGCCCCACCTTTTTCTAATCAAACAAATTACTCTTTGTTCAGTGACCAAATCCCCCTCTTTCACCAACGCACAGCCCAGGTTGCCATAGTTACCTTGGATGTCTATTTACTACACGGGATCAAAGCCAGGAGACATAAACATACACACGTAGCCTTAAAACTTGCTGGAATGTCTGAGGATAACATGCAACTACCAATTAAAGGATTTGCTCGCGGCCTACGCGGTCCCCAGCCAAGCAAACTACGAGTACACGTCATAAGGAATGGCAAGGAAAAGCCAACTTGAAAACACGATTTCAACACGACCAATAAAGATCTTTAATCTGACAGTAAGTCACGATTATAACATTCCCTGCCAAGGAGAGACAGCAGGGAAGAAATGAAAATTCTAATGTGCGTTGAAGATACTGGACCTCCAAACCATGTGCAAAAACTTAAACCCTGTGCTATGCAGCAGCTTCCCACTAACCATCCATTTTACATTTGGTAGTGTATGTACGTCAATGCTACTCTCTCAGGTTGTCCCAACTTCCCCTTCCCCCGCTGTGTCCTCAAGTCCGTTCTCTACATGTGCGTCTTTATTCCTGCCCTGCCGTTAGGTTCATCAGTACCGGTTGTTTTAGATTCCATATGTGCGTTAGCACACGGTATTTGTTTCTCTCTTTCTGACATCAGCTTGTTGCTTTATGATGACGTAGAGGGGTGGGATAGGGAGGGTGGGAGGGAGGCTCAAGAGGGAGGGGACATGGGGACACCCGTATGCATATAGCTGATTCGCTTTGTTGTACAGCGGAAACACTATATTGTAAAGCAATTATACTCCAATAAAGATATAAAAAATACAACCAAACCAAACCAAAAAAACTTAAATAAAACCCTGCAATGTCTGGTGAAATGGCCGGTTAGTTTCAGTATCTTTCTAGTTGGTGTCATAAAAGCTGCCTCATCTCAGTGTTGGGACAAATGAGAACAGAAATGCCTTTTACACTTTTACACGCTTGACTTTCAAATGAAGGAAAACATAAAACATACTTGGAACACCATATGCTGGTTACAGAATAAGAAAGGGGAAGCTGTAAGAGAGTTCCCTTTTAATCCCTAGATTCACTGTTGATTCTGAGCCTGTACAGAATCTGGGTGGGTAGTATTCATCTCAGACTTGTACCTAATTTGCTGTGTATCTCTATACTTCAACTTTCTCCGCCTTCACCTCACCAGTTGTTCAATGAGGATCAAAATGCCACCTCATTCTCTCCTGGGGATGTGGCAGAGAATAAATAGATCATGTTCGTAAAGGACTTTCTAATCCTCAAAGGAAAGATTAATACAAAGGCATTCATTATTAAACCAGATGTCCTTGGGCATTTTAATTCCAATCTGAAGAATGCAAAACGGGCGAAATCAAACTGAGTCACAGCTTCCTCGTAACAGCAACATCCTAGCCTTGGAAGAATTTAGCAGCTGCTTAAAGCGCTGGCTCACCGCCTTCTCCTTTCCCTTCGCGCTATAAGGCGACTGCAAGGATGTTTCAGTCCATCAGAAATAGAGTGAGTACCCTCTTCTCTTGGAGTGTTTTTTAAAATCATCAGGATGTTAAAAGCACAAACTATATCTGGTAGGCAATTTTGTCTGAAGAACCTGATTTTTTTTTTTCCCCGGCGAGAGAAAGAATTATTCGTTCTTATTTGTAGGGACAATGGGTGGTGTGCTATTTCAGGATATTTGCAGTTGTGGGAATGCCACAGGCAAACCTGTTGTTTTTGGCTGGGCTGCTAGAACAGGTGGCCATGCCTTTCCTTTGCCTGGGAACACAGCAAATTCCTTCTCAAGGAAGTTTCAGAAGTTTCCCACTTATGATCAGAGGGCAGAGAAAGGTTGGCACACGCTTTAAAATTACTTCCTGATAAAGGCAAATAGGGTTCACCCTTTTCTTTTGGCCTAACTCAGCGTGACCTTAGGAACACTCAAAGAATACTATCCCTCTGCACCTAGCAGAAGGCAAAACCCCTCTGAACCTCATCGCCAGCCAGGCAGCTTTCTAATTCTGCAGGCCACTTCTGGCTACCCGCTGTGGCTAGTCAGGGGCGGGGGTCTCTCGGCTGCCACGCCATTGTTCAGCATTTGTGCAGCCCTAGGGACGGATCACTCCTCAGCGAAGAGATTGGATTTCACTGCTGAGCTGATGACACATGGACCTGTTTGATAGTTAACCCTGCAAATCCAGCTGGGGCTGCCGGGCTGAGATGACAAATTGGCTGGTGGGTGCAATTCACCCCACCTGGATGCAAGTTTTCCCCCAAGAGAAACTCAAATCAGGTTAGGATTAATCCAAGTCAATAACTCCACCATCTCCTTCCCCTCCACATTCTTGTTCTGGCTGTTGCGGAACAACGTGTCAGATTCCTGAAACGCTGGACTGCCCAGATTCTTTGGATGGGCCATGACTCTTCCCCCCTCCTTTTTTTCCCACCTCCCATCCCACCCCTAGCCCACCCTCTTTTCAAGGACTGCACAGGCCAAAAAACTTATTGGACATACAGAGTTGTGGGATGAAAAGCTGCTGGGAGTTCCCTGGTAGCGCAGGGGTTAAGAATCCGCCTGCTAATCCAAGGAACACGGGTTCGAGCCCTGGTCCAGGAAGATCCCACAAGCCGCGGAGGAACGAAGCCCGTGCGCCACAAGTACTGAGCCTCAGCTCTAGAGCCCGCGAGCCACAACTACTGAGCCCACGCGCCACAACTACTGAAGCCCACGCGCCTAGAGCCCATGCTCCGCAACAGGAGAAGCCACCACAGTGAGAAGCCCACGCACCGCAACGAAGAGTAGCCCCCGCTCGCTGCAACTAGAGAAAGCCCGCGCGCAGCAACGAAAACCCAACACAGCCAAAAATAAATAAGTAAATAAATTTATATTAAAAAAAAAAAGAAAAGCTGCCCATTCATTAAATGACTAAGGAGTTACTCCATGTGTACCCTTAAAACTTCACTACCGGGCTGAATTCCAATTCACATGAATGCCAGAAGGAGCCAGGCATGAGAAAAATCATGCCAAGCTCGGGACAGCACGCCTCTGGCATCAGGCACAGGGAGTGCCTCCATTCCAGAGGAATCGTGTGGGAACAGAGATTCTGAAAAGTGAGCTCAGACACCACCGAGAGGACAGGTGGCTCCGCGCTGGATCAAATGACTTTCTTTGTTCCAGCCAAGGACCTTTGTCAAAAATGTTTTGCGTTCCTCTTTTTCCTTTTGCTAAATCCTTTCCATTTAGGCTTCTCGCTTCTTTTCCCCATCCCATCGGATTGCTCGTAAAAAGTATGGGGTCAGACCAATAAGTTTGCAGAACCTGAAACTGATCAGGGGCCCAGTCTCCAGCAAGGCAAGAGCAATTGACTGGAAACACACACACACAGCACTTGCCGGTATAAGCGTGCTTTTCTGCGCTCACTACCACTCGCCAAGCACACTTGCTTAGCGAGCAGGTGAGGGGGCCAGAGGCAGAGGGTCTTTTCAAAACCTGCGCGTACGGTGAGGGCTCTGCTTCACCTCCCCAGGCTGCAGGAAACGGACAGAAAGTTCTAACCCCCTCGCCCCAGCCCCTAAACGCAAAGTTTGCTTCCTATGCAAATCACTTCGCCCAAATCGCACAGGGTGGCCAGCACCCAACCCACTTAGAAGAAGAAAGTGCAGAGCTTGTCTGGTGGTAATATGGATGCTAACTTTTCCCACCCACATTTACTAAGAGCTGGCAAGGGCAGTATCGCTCCTCTTGGAATTCTCTGCCCTTGTCAGCCTACTAGCATGTTTTTCCAGCCTTTCAGCCCTTTATATGAGTACTGATCTTGATACTGAAATATTGACATAAGATTCTTCTAGAACTTTGGCTGAGTTATAAATCACACCCTTTTCTTAGCTTGGTACACTCACTTTTTTCTTTTCTTACTGGCAAAGCTATAAACCTCGGCCTGGGCTGATAAGGAATTTTATCACCATGCCCCGCAGCCACAGAAGAAGCTGCTGGTTTAGAAGCCTTTTCAAAGACTCATGGAAGTCATCCCCGAGCCGTTTCTCAGCTCACTACTTTCAGGGCTGTCTTCGCACGTCCAGAAGCAATAACAGTTTCAAAACTGCTAGAACATAAAAACAAATCTGCATTTTTCTGGAAGGACTGTCTGTGCTAATTTCGGGCTGGTTCCGCCTTCTCAGCCATAAACACAGTAAGTGCTCAGGATGGGAAGCCAAAATGAGATACGAGGCCCCGTGTAATTCTTTTTCAGGATATTCAGTTGTCTTTATTCTCACCCAAAGCATAGGAGAGAGGCTCAGAGCTCGAGATAGATCCTGAACAATAACTTCCAGCCGCTGCAAACTGGAATTGATTTACATATTCTAAGAACCGCTCTTAAGCCCTTTACAATGACTGCCTGACATCACCAATTCCCATGGAGAGAGGTGGGGGGAACCTCAGGAAATCTGCTTCTTGGGTTCCTTTAGGAAAATGCAGCCCCGTCTTTCCGCCAAATGGAAGGACTCGGCCAGGCATCTGCTCATCCGGAGTCACATCCCAGGGGTCCCAAGCGGCGCCCTCCCTCTCCACCCACCCGTGCAGCCTCCCGGAGCTCACCTGCCTCATGTTTAGACTTCCATCACCCATCCGGCAGGGAGCGAGCCGCCTCGAAGCCCACGCAGCGGTCTTCCAGGGGGAAACACCAAACCCAACAGAAGCCCGCAAGACAAAAGCAACTCAGCGAGATCCCCCGGCAGCTGGGAGCACGTTTTCTTCCTCTTTTTCTTTGATCTGTTGCTACACGCACTCTGCCCAAGACAACGTCAAGTTTCTCAAGCTTTGCTTCCTAGCCTATGAAAAGTCGGGCGCAGGGAAGCGAGGACCGCCTGGCTCTTATTTCAAATCGGGTCTCAGAGACGTCGTAGGTGGCTGGCTGGGGCCCCGGAGGAGTCTCGCCAATCAGGAGGAGGGGGTGGGCCCTGGGAGCCGGAGGGGCTGTCTCCGCGAGGATTCGAGAGCTTTCAGGATTTCAAGGATTGGAGGCAGCTGGAAACAGTCTCCGAGCTGAGCTCCCGAAGTAAAAGATGCGTTCTATTCTTATCTCACAGCTCTGGGTCTGCTCAAAGCTTAACTAGCTTAAGGCCTGGCCTTTTAAGAGCTCCCTGAAAGCACGCAAGCATTTGGAAGGGGCAGAATGATTTCAGCCAGAAAAGCGCACACTCAGGGATCAGACGGATTTTCAAAAGGGTATCTTGCCCCAAACACTGGGGAGGAAACCAAATTGTTACTCAGAACACCTGAACTGAAACCAGCACTCGGGGGAGGAGGGTGTCACCCACCTCATTTCCATACAGATGAACTCTATAGCCATCTAAGAAGCACAAATCTTAATGGGAACGTGCACACAAATCTGCTGAAACACGGCAAATGAACAAGTATCTTTAACTAGTGACGGCCCGAGGCACAATTTTAAATAAAATTGTTATTAGAAAAACAGGCACTGATGTTTGGTTAAGAAGAAAAAAATTTTAAAGAAGTGTGTCTACCTTTCACTAAGGTTCACCTTACCTACAAGGTTGATCTGGTGAACTTATTAAAAGGGACGAACCGGACATCCTCTCAGCTGGATGGGAGGAGAGCTAGCTGGCTTCTTAGCAAACTTAAATCCACACTTAAAAAGCATTTCCAGAGCTACCCTGGCGGCGCAGTGGTTAAGAATCCGCCTGCCGATGCAGGGGACATGGGTTCGAGCCCTAGGCTGGGAAGGTCCCACAAGCCGCGGAGCAACTAAGCCCCTGAACCACAGCCACCCCAACTGGAGAACACCCGCACGCAGCAACGAAGACCCAACCAAAAAAAAAAAAAAAGCATTTCCAAAGTTTGTTTTCTTAGTTTCCTGTAAACAGTAACTCTTTTCAACTCTTAACCAATATGATCTCAGTGGGAACCTGCCTTTTGGGTGGCAAAAAGTGCAAGCCGAGCAAAGACTACTTTGTGTAGCACCAGTGATATAGTTTTTTCCCAAAGAAGTGGCCAAAATTCTGTGAGAATAATTCAAGAAAGAAAAAATGTTGGTATCAGAGAGGGGAAAAAAACCCAACTTAGCAAATAATGAATGGGCAGCTTCAGGTGTGTCAGCTGTATGGGTTCAATAGATGTCAGCTGTGCCCAGCGCTGTGAAAACTTGGCAGCCCAGTATCTGGACCTGGAGGTCTGCAGCCCCGTTCCAGCCGCCAACCCCCCACGCTACCTTAGCAAGTTAAGGGACCACCTAGTGACACAAGCTGACCTCAGTCCTCCTCTTGTATTTACCACAGAGCCCTTGATTATGACCTAGACCAGGGTTTCTCAACCTCAGCACTACTGACATTTGGGGTGAGGTCATTCTCTGTGGTGGGCACTGTGCTGGGCACTGTGGGGTGTTTAGCAACATCCCTGGCCTCAGCCCACCAGATGCCAGGAGCCCTTCCACAGTCATGACAATCCCTAATGTCTCCAGACAACACCAAGGGCAAAATCATACCCAACTGAGAACCACCGATGTACCCGCCCTTGAAATACTGGTTCTCAAACTTAACTGTGCAAAGGAACCTCTGAGGACATTGTGAAAAATACCAATCCCTGGGCCTCTTACTCCAAGGGAATCTGATCAATAGGTCTGAGGAGGCGCCTGGGAATCTGCATTTTATCCCAGTGCCAAAGGACGCTGGTTCACTTCAAGAAATACTGTACCTATTCCTGACCTAGGTATGCCCTCAGCCCCAGGACACAGGAAACTACCCAGGGCTGCTACCATAAAATATCACGGGAGTTAAATCCCAAGGCATATCTATTTATCACCTTCAACAGAAGCTTCTCACGACTGCATTTGCCTTCAGCTGTCATCACCTCCAAGGCAAATATGACCTGGGATTTCCTCCTGCAATCTCTGGGCCCTGTCAAAGTTTCATCCATCTTTCTTCTCCTTTGGCCCGTTCCCACCCCATCCTACAAGGTCAAAATGTCACCACTCTTTTGTGGCTTCCCCAAACGCCCCAAGACAAAGTAATCCCTTCTCTCCTCTCTACAGTTTATAGACACTGAGTGATGTGCTGGTAAATGTTTCACAACCAGCTCTCAAAAAAAAAAAAAAAAAAAAGCCCAGATTTGTTGCAGTCTTTGCCAATTTCCATAGTGTTAACAGTCCCTTGTTTCCCGCAGTAAGGACCCTAAACACAGAGGTGGGAAGAGCTGTGCTGAGCCAGGAGACGGTAAGCAGCAGCTTGAGCAAACCGTGATACATCTCTGCTGTTTCACGTCTAAGTTGCACCGTAACCTTCTATTCTTCAATTTGTCTCTCTTAGCAAACTAAAAAACTCTCGAGGGCAAGAATGGTATCCTATTCATCTTTGTAACCCAGCCACCTTCATCGTACCCACGCGCCCACAGCGCAGGAGGTAGTCAACAAACGTGTGCGGAAAGAGAACGAAATGCTTCCCTGAGAAAAGGGACACCAATGTGACTGCGGCCAATGCCATGTTATGGAAGGGAAAAGAATCTCTTGGGAAATTCAACTATTAAAGTTACACTTTTACCATAATTTAATATCTATTCTGTATTTATGACAACAATAAGCATAATGCCATCTTTATCCTAACACTCCCACATCCAAGGTCAGAGTGCAAGAGAAGAGACCAGCCTCCTAAAACAGAACCTTACCTTCATGGACGTATTTGTGACACAGTCTATTTTCTACGTTTTCATATGAAGGCATCACACACTTCTGCGTGTACGTAATAGACATCTTATCAGCTATAGATGACAAGATCTCTAAGAGGAATACGTATATGATAATCTCTGGGAGGTGCACGAAAGGGCAGTTCCACTGGTAAGAGATACAGTGATGGATTGATGGTTCTCTCTCCCATCTTCTCATTATGCATAAGGCCAGGAACGCCTACGGTGGGGTTATTAACAAACACTGCTTATGAGTATCTACTCACATCTACTACATATGAGTATAAGCCAGGCATTTTGCCAGGCACTTTACAAATATGCACCATTTCATCTGCACCAAATACAAAAACACAGACGTCACCACTATCAGGCTAAGCATGAACACACAGGATCGCTGAGGCAAAGAACCCAAGGTCTGAGAGCTATCAATTGCTGTACTAGGAATTAAACTTATGTGCTTGGGATGAGAATTACCCTGCTTTTTGTTGTAAAATATGCTGTCTCCAGAAATGATTCCTAAAACTCTTAAGAAGGGGCTTCCCTGGTGGCGCAGTGGTTAAGAATCCGCCTGCCAACGTAGGGGACATGGGTTCGAGCTCTGGTCTGGGAAGATCCCACATGCCGCGGAGCAACTAAGCCCGTGCACCACGACTACTAAGCCTGCGGTCTAAAGCCCGTGAGCCACACTACTGAAGCCCGTGTGCCTAGAGCCCGTGCTCCGCAAAAAGACAAGCCACCGCAATAAGAAGCCTGCGCACAGCAACAAAAGAGTAGCCCCCGCTCGCCGCAACTAGAGAAAGACCGTGCACAGCAACGAAGACCCAACGCAGCCAAAAATTAATTAATTAATTAATTAATTTTTAAAAAACTCTTAAGAAAAGGGAACAACGTAAATAAATGAAGTCTACTTTTTCATTTACAAATAACCATAGTTTTTCAACATTTGTAATTCAATAAACGGCCCTTTAGGGGTTGTCCGTTAAGCGAGGATTAGATCCACTTACTGGAAACAGCGTAAGCAAGTAAACTGAAGCAAGTAAAGAAACGTGCTTCACCAAAGGTTCAGATGTTCTGTTCCCTGGGCTGTGATTAACAGCATTTGCAAATGGCAGCTGAAGGGATGTGGTAGTCTTGGCAAATCTTTCCTAAGACAGCAGCCGAGGTGATGATCCTGTGTAGTTAAGTGCAGGTTTGGTTATAAACAGACCTCCACAGCAAACATAACATGGGTTCCTGGGCCAGTGGTCTTGGACAGGCCCTACTGGACATGGATGGACACTGGGATGACACCTGAGAGGACAGTTAACAGTACCTATGCTACCTCTTTCAGTGTTCTGTTAGGTCAAAGCATATGGGATTATGTGTACATAAAAAATGGTTGACTATTCCTATAGTTTACTGAAATATGTATCAGGACATATCGTCAAAAGTCAATGAAAACCAAGCTGAACGTGCCTACTCAGCCACCTGGAAAACGCCTGCTGCAAGGGCACAGTCTTGAGGGGCTATGAAAAGACATTTGATTCTCCCTCAGAAGTTCCAGAAATCCAGTTGTTTTATGCTTATGGCAGCCATGGAAAATCTGAGGTGATTAGTGTAGGTGATTTAAGTGGACAAGGACATGAGTCCCTACTTAGGAAAAACAAAAAGAAAAGAAAGAAAATCCCACCTATAGTTCTTATAGGATGTCATAAAAAAGAAACAAGTTTCTACTCACTGAGTACAAGTACTCATTCAGTGAGTTTCGTTCAGTCGGTTAACCAAAGCAATGTGGCAAACTACAAGCATGGGTTGCAAATACGATTTGGAGTCCATTTTTGATGTTAATGTGGCCACAAAACTGGCTGATAGATGTCATGTAAACCAAATGACATCTCTAAGCCCAAGGTTTTTCAGGGGACAGTTGGGCAAATTAGGGACTGAATATTTGCGTCCCTCCCCAAATTCATATGTTGAAATCCTAACCCCCAATATGATGGTATTAGAAGGGAGTATCTTTGGGAGGTGATCAGGTCATGAGGGTGGAGCCCCCATGCATGGGATTAGTGCCCTTGTAAAAGAGACCCCAGAGAGCTCTCTTGCCCCTTCTGCTACCTGAGGACACAGAAAGAGGACGGCCGTCTGCAGCAGGAAGTAGGCTTTCACCACACCCAGAATCTGTCAGAACCTTGATCTTGGAACCCCTGGCCTCTAGAACTGTGAGAAATATATTTCTGTTGTTTATAAGCCACCCAGTCTATGGTACTTTGTTACAGCAGCTCAAATGGACTAAGACAAATGAAATCATATATGGGGAAGTTTTTTGCAACTATTGCTTACTGTATGAATTTGGATGACAGACTCTGGAAAGAAGGGAAGAAATCTGTGGATATAGAAACAGAACAAATAGACACACCATGAGGAAACTTTTAGGAGAATATATCCTAAAGGGCAGACTTTCAGACAGGACAGGGCTGACTAGTCGTCAGGGCTCAATTTTAAATAAATTGAGCTTCACATTTCATCACGTGAAAATTAAGGAGTTAAAACAATCATGTTATCTTAAATTTTAACTATAACTTACCATTTAATGATTCTATGCTTTTAGAGGTGAAATATTTTGACATTGTTTAGTTTTTGTTGATTAACTATGGCAATCCTTCGTTATTTTCCTCTTAATGATCTGATAAAGGTTTATACATGAATTTAGCAAAGGCTTTTGTGTAATTCCCCTACTTTCAAAAATTCTCTACATTCCCAATTGAACCTTCTGCTTCATGTCAACTTAATAATATCTTACTTCTCAAGAGTAATTCTTCAATTTCGGAATCATCTACTTTTCTTTACTATAATCTTACATTTAAATTTATAAGAGAAAAATTATTATAATAATTTATCTTTTACTTCTCTTATTAACCACTTTTCTAGATTCTGAGGTCATTGAGAGCTTTATCAGTCTGGCTTCTTTAGAGAATCAGAACCAATGGCATATTTAACATATATATTGAAATGTATTACAAGAACTTGACTTATGTGATTATGAGTACTGGTACGTCTGACATCCATAGGGCAGGTGGATAGGAGCTCATTCTATAGTTATCAGGCAAAATTTCTTCTTCCTCAGGGAAAACTCAGTTTTGCTCTTCAGCTGAATGGACAAACCCACCAACGCTATCAAAGATAATCTCCTTTACTTAAAGTCAACCGATTGTAGATGTTAACCACATCTACAGAATACCTTCACAGCAACACCTAGATTGGAGTTTGATTGAATAACTCTACTATAGCCTAGCCAAGGGACTGCTGTATGTCCCTTCTAACAAGTAGCACAGAGGATATGATCAATCAGTCAATAAAAAATGTTCACTGAATTGTTGTGAATAATAGTAATAATAATAATTTAAAAACTTCCACTAGTAGAAGGTCCTCTTCTTTCTAAATAATGAAACTTTGCTAATAGATTTATTATACACTTATCAACTGCAACACTAGAAGGTAGGAGCTATAAAGTTTTGAGATAAAATATGATCTCGGGCTTCCCTGGTGGCACAGTGGTTGAGAATCCGCCTGCTGATGCAGGGGACACGGGTTCGTGCCCCGATCCGGGAAGATCCCACATGCCGCGGAGCGGCTAGGCCTGTGAGCCATGGCCACTGAGCCTGTGCGTCCGGAGCCTGTGCTCCGCAACGGGAGAGGCCACAACAGTGAGAGGCCCAGGAACCGCAAAAACAAAAAACAAAAAAAAGAAAGATCTCTAACTGATAATTGTATACCAACTCGTACGATTTATCAAATACCAGGATAAAATGCAATTATTTTCATACAAAGACTCAACATTTTTGCATCCCATGTATTCTGTCATTGGAATCCACTCAAAGATGTGTTTTAGCAAAAGGAGGGAATTAACCAAGAAAGATAAGACAATGGGACTCAGAAAACAGAGAAACACAAAGACAATAAAGTCCAAGAGGATAGATGCAGCAGTCTTAGAGAGGCCCGAGGCTAATTTGTACCAGGAGGATGGAGGATTCCTGGAGGTAGGTCACCAGGGAACAAAATGATACTGATAGATCACATTTGAGAATGAACAGATATACATAAATATAAGCAAAAGGTGAGGCCATTATTAACTCCAGGAAAAACAAAAGAATGCACAAAAAAGGAAGCATAGCATAGCACACTACTGTGGCAGAGACTATGGGTGTTGACTTGGGGGCAGACGTGTGTTCAGCTGAAGAACATTTCCCAGCCTCCCTTGCAGGTGTGGGTGGTCATGTGAAACTATGATGACCTATGGAATTTTAATAGAAGCTGCTGCGTAAGGCTTCTGGGAAAGCCCTTTCAAGGAGACACAGACTGTATGCCCTTTGCCCTTCCCAGGCTCCCTCACCAGGAATACGATTGCCATGCCTGATGTAGTGGGACAATTCTGTCGCCATGAGGATGCAATACATGGTAAACCTGGAAAAAAGGAAAGGAAGAAGGATCTTAGACTGCTGATGACGTCTTGGAGTCTCCTAATGAGCCCTTAACTTCATGTTTTGTGAGAAAAATAAACTGCTAATTGGAGCTAATGTTTTGGAATTTGTGTTACTAGATGAACACAATTCCTAATTGAAATGATTATATTAAGAGGAAGTGGGGTGGGGATGTGTAAGAGAGGTAATTCCTTTTTGATATATGTAGGATGTCAAAGATAATGTCTAAAGTTCATACACCAAGAAATAGTAGTAAAAGCACATTATGGAAAATATGAAAGCACATACCAGAGGAAATTTTACAAGTTGAAAGTGATTACTCCTAGAATGGAGTGGGATGGGGTAAGAAAAGCTATTTCTCATTACATGTCTTTAGTATATCTGTACTTTGAACATGTATTACTTTGATAAAAATTAACTAGGGGCTTCCCTGCTGGCGCAGTGGTTGAGAATCCACCTGCCAATGCAGGGGACACGGGTTCGAGCCCTGGTCTGGGAAGATCCCACATGCCGTGGAGCAACTTAGCCCGTGCGCCACAACTACTGAGCCTGTGCTCTGGAGCCTGTGAGCCACAACTACTGAGCCTGTGTGCTGCAACTACTGAAGCCCACACGCCTAGAGACCGTGCTCCGCAACAAGAGAAGCCACAGCAATGAGAAGCCCGTGCACCGCAACAAAGAGTAGCCCCCGCTCGCCTCAACTAGAGAAAGCCCGCATGCAGCAATGAAGACCCAACGCAGACAAAAATAAATAAAATAAATGTTTAAAAATTAAACTAATTCAAAAGAAACAAAAAGATATTCGCTGGTTATTAACTCAATTTCCTGTCCTCAAATTCACTTCCTGTAAACTAGCAATATTTTATGATTATCTAGCCCATAGTTGACCAAAGAGTCAGAGTGAAGCTTCAGAGAAGTTACACGCCTGATGGCCAATTCTGAACCCCAAGTGCCATGTCACCACCTCATGCACATATGATCTGATCGGCACTTTTTCTCTCTCCCACCACAGATTTAACATACTCAGAGTTTATGACTGATTTGCCATGCGTAGCGAGTAACACATATATGAGTCCTAATCCAAACTGTTTTCAACAAACCTTCTTCTAGATCTCCAGGAATGAAGATTCTAAAACCCAGATGTCTTAATAATTCATTAGACTAATCAAAAACCCCATTTTCTTCTTACTCCTAATTGGAATCATTCTTGATTTAAATCCTCTTGGGGGGGGGGGCTTAAGTATGGCTAGGAATAGCTGGTTACTGTTCTTCAGATTATTACCACTTTACTCTTTATCCTTATTCTTTTATCGCTCTGACTTTTCTTATATATGAAAATGATTTCTTACTTTTATCATAGATGAAAAGGATTAGTCTCCCAAACCTTTAACATTTTAATGCCCGAAGCTGATTTTCAAATTAGACTTAAAGATGAAAAAGAATTAACTTTTGTGAATCAGAGCTCTGTGTGTATATGTTAGAAACAAGCAAATCAGGCTGGTTCACTGATAATTACATGGACAGAAGGTGAACAGAAATTTTAATCAAAGAAGCTTTGAACAGGACTTGAGCTCCTTGCCTGTAAAAAGACAATACTTTATCCTTTAGGTTGACACTTCCCAGACGCACAGAATGATCGCTGAAATTGCTGTATTTCTTGCTGATTGATGAAAACCCTCTCCCACTTCACATGCAATATCAATACTTGCTTGAAGATGGCTTTAAGAAGGTAAAGATAAAAACTACTTAAGGATCATGGTTTACATGTCTCTTTCCTTCCCTAGACACAGATCAGGGGTATGTTTTACTCTTTTTTTTAAAAGCCAAGGAAATAACATTTGCCCTTATTTCCTTAGGACTAGGCAGCTCATGATGAGCTTTTCCTCTGCTGGAAACCACTATGAAAAGTCACACGTACTGAGGGAGGCTTTCCTATACTAGTCCCCTGATGCAACCTAAACATATTGAGTTGTGGTAAGGAAACAAAAGCAGACGATGAACACGAGGTGCCTTAGCTTTCTCCATATTTATTAAAGAGTTCTAAACGTCTGAGAAACTGCATTCAAACGAGGCTTCATTGTACTTCTCCTATAACTTACTAATTTACAAAAGGAAGGACTTATATTGCCTATTTTATAAAGTGTCGCTATTTGAAATCATCTTAATGGGAGTGATTCAAAAAACATCACACAATGAACAAGATAACTATACTCTTATTCGTAGCATTATCTATGTTATATCAGAAAGACCTACTGAGGGCCTTCCCTGGTGGCGCCGTGGTGAAGAATCCGCTTGCCGATGCAGGGGACACAGGTTCGAGCCCTGGTCCGGGAAGATCCCACATGTCGCGGAGCCACTAAGCCCGTGCACCGCAACTCCTAAGCCTGCGATCTAGAGCCCATGAGCCACAACTACTGAGCCTGTGTGCCACAATTACTGAAGCCCGCACGGCTAGAGCCTGTGCTCCACAACAAGAGAAGCCACCGCAATGAGAGGCCCGCGCACCGCAACGAAGAGTAGCCCCCGCTCGCCGCAACTAGAGAAAGCCCACGCGCAGCAACGAAGACCCGATGCAGCCAAAAATAAATAAAATAATAAGAATTTTTTTAAAAAAGAAAGACCTACTGATATTTCTCCTAAACTATATCTGTGTGGGGAAGAGATCATTCTGTTATGGTCATCTTTAGAAACTAACCAATTGGTGATACTTACCTTCGACTGGGCAAACTAATCTAACCCAACTAAAGGAACTTAAAACAAGCTGATACACCACACACTAAGAGGTCTCAGTTAAACCTGAAATTAAAAAGTGGATACGTGCACTAGAGAGACATGCTATTTCATCCAATAAAACCCACCAGGAGGTATTTACGCTGAGTAAAAAGGGAGGAAACGAAAGGGTCCTGTATCTGTCATGGTCCAGTGATGCAGCAGGTCCTCTTGAAGATAAGGCCAGTTTATGGTTTGTATATGGGAAATTGGAACACATCTCTCTGACGCCCAAACCGGTGCTCTTTCCAGCACGATGCTGCCCCCTAGTCCAGACCCACCTCCCAAAGCATCACACTGCACCTTCGAGATAAGCTAGGAGTTTACCATCACATGTGAAAACAAACTGAAGCACTTTCATGATTTGTATTTACCTTGAATGGTTCTCTAAATTTAGACTGTGTTCACCTGATCATTTGTAGTTAGGGAGTAAAAAATATATATATGTCTATTGATAGGAGATTCCTCATTGAGAAAAGTGTCGCTGTTTGTGCCGTGAAGGGCAGGATGTAGCTTTTAGAGCTATTTCTTTAGGACTGTGAATGAGGTTTCCCTTCTCCATTCAAAAGTCCCCAGTGGATTTCCCGATGGAATACATTCCTGTGATTCATTTCCACAGTTAGGAATGCAGTCCATGAAGTGTTTGTGTTTTTTTTTCCCCTCACTCAAAGCTAATTTGTACATTAATGCTTTAACCATTGATTTCATTAGCAACACATAGTATCTGTAGATCTCTGTGAATTGATTTTCATCACTCTCAGGGCATCCAAAGGTCTCAAGTGTAAGGACAAGCGCCTCCTATAAGAAAAAGATAAAGCAGAAACTAACACACCATTGTAAAGCAATTATACTCCAATAAAGATGTTAAAAAAAAAAAGAAAGAAAAAGAGGCTGAGGGCTTGCACGCATTAACCTTGTGCTAACAAAACATGCACTGGTACGCCTTCCTTATGCTCGAACGGCCAATCACTCATCCAGCAACTATTTATTGAGTGACTACTATGTGCCAGGCGGTGTTCCAGGCGGTGGAGGGGCAGGCAGACAGGTGCAGACAGGCTGAAGCCTGCCTGAGCATGCCTGTCAGTGAAGGGAGCCAGAGATCAGTCAACAAATAAATGTAAAGTGGGTCTGATGGTGAGAGAGGTAAAAGGGCAGGGAGTACTGGTGGGCTTGGGAAGTTGATATTTTAGAGGGTGATATTTGAGCAAAGCTCTAAGGAAGGAAAAAAGCCCTTTTCACGAAGATGGCGCCGAAGGTGAAGAAGCAAGTCCCTGCCCCTCCCAAAGCCGAAGCCAAAGCAAAGGCTTTGAAGGCCAAGAAAGCAGTGTTGAAAGGCGTCCACAGCCACAAAAAAAAGAAGATCCGGACGTCACCCACCTTCCGATGGCCCAAAACACTGCGGCTCAGGAGGCAGCCCACATATCCTCGGAAGAGCGCCCCTAGGAGAAACAAGCTCGACCGCTATGCCATCATCAAGTTCCCCCTCACCACCGACTCAGCCATGAAGAAAATAGAAGACAGCAACACAGCGGTGTTCACTGTGGATGTCAAGGCCAACAGGCACCAAATCAAACAGGCTGTGAAGAAGCTCTATGACATTGACGTGGCTAAGGTCAACGCCCCGATCAGGCCTGATGGAGAGAAGAGGCATATGTTCGACTGGCTCCTGACTATGACGCTTTGGATGTTGCCAACCAAATTGGGGTCATCTAAACTGAGTCCAGCTGACTAATTCTAAATAGAAAAGTTTTCACTATTAAAAAAAAAAAAATTCTAAGGAAGGGAGAGGAAGCATGACTTTCAGCCTTGACGATGGACGGGGCAGAGTCATCCAGGCAGAGGGAACAGCGACTGCAGAAGCTCTGAGGTCAGGGCAAAGTAAGGATGACAGCAGTAGGAGCTGGGGTCTCAGGAATGTGTCTGGATGCGTGTGTGTGTGTGTGTGTGTGTGTGTGTGTGTGTGTGTGTGTTGGGGGGCAGTGTTTGTAGGTCATCTCGGGTCTAGCAGATTATGGGAAGAGCTTTGGGTTTCCCGTGGAGCAAGGCGGGGAGGCGTGGACGATCTGGAGCCGAGGAGTGACTTTTTAGAGTTCAGTGTGACTGCCGGGAGGACAGCAGCCTGTTAGACACAAGGAAAGTCGCTGACGAGGCTCTTGTGGTCACCCAGGTAAGCGGTGGTGGTGGAAGGTATAACGGTGGAGGTGGGGAGACCTGGCTAGATTCCGCATGGTGATTGTAAAGATAGAGCCAGTGTGATCTGCAGACAGAGTGAATGTATCAGAGGAACAGAGGAGACTAGGATAACTTCCAAGTTCTTTGCTGGAACTGCTGGAAAAATGAAGTCCCCATTGACTGAGATGGGAACGCAGTCAGGGGAGCTGTTGGAACGAGGGGCCACCTCTCTGCCTCAGTCTCCTGTGGGAGGGGGAGTCTGGAGGCAGTGGAAGATGGTCCAGAAAGAAAGCAGGTCCAGGGATATATGAAGGAAGCCAAAACGTTTATGCTACACATGGAAAAAACCACTGCCCATAAGTACTTGGTTTCTCAACCCCAATCAACACAGTATAGTACACTGGCTAAGAGCGCTGATTCTGAAAACAGCCTCAGTCCAACTATCAACTCACACTTACTAACTGTGACTATGGCCCATCTGCTTATTCTCCCTCAAAGTTATTGTGATTTGAATGAGGCGACTTGTTTACAGTTAATGTTATTTAACTTTTACTGAGTGTTTACTACATGCCAAGTGCTTGTGAGCACGCTGAATTCTCCTTTGCCCCGAGGAGAACAGGCACTCATATCACCATCCCCACTTTCTGAGAGAAAACTGAGGCACAGAGAGGCAAAGTGTCTCACCAAGGTCACAAAGCTAAGAGGCCACAGATCCTGGTTTATGTACTCAGGCTGACTAGCCCCTGAAAACCTGCTCTTAATCACAGAACTCTGAGAATGCAGCACATAGCAATCACCCACAAATCGTGGCTTGTATTACGATGAGGGGACTCCCGAAACAATGAAAACACCCAATGGTCAGTTTGTACGACTCCACTTGGAATCGTCATGTGGCTCGGTTTCTACCAGGCCTCACTGTCTCCAGCTGTATTTTGGGTACAAAGCCTGTGTTCCTCTGTCCATGGAATGCACAGATATGCTGAAGGCTTTGCTGAGAAAATCAGAACAAAGCATTCATCGTTTGAAAGTTCCCTTTAAAAGCCTCCTACACTGTTGGTGGGAATGTAAATTGGTGCAGCCACTATGGAAAACGATATGCAGGTTCCTCAAAAACCTAAAAATAGAGCTACCGTATGATCCAGCAATCCCACCCCTGGTCATACATCCAGAAAAGACAAAAACTCTAATTCAAAAACATACATGCACCCCAATGTTCACAGCAGCACTACTTACAATAGTGAAGACATGGAAGCAACCTAAGTGCCCATCAACAGATGAATGGATGAAGAAGAGGTGGTACATATATATACAGTGGAATACTACTCAGCCATAAAAAAGAATGAAACAATCCCATATGCAGCAACATGGATGGACCTAGAGATTATCATCCTAAGTGATGTAAGGCAGACAGAGAAAAACAAATATGACATGATATTACTTATATGTGGAATCTAAAAAATAATACAAATGAACCCATATACAAAACAGAAATAGACTCACAGACATAGAAAAGGAAAGGGAGGGGAGGGATAAATTAAGAGTATGGGATTAACAGATACACACTACTATATATAAACTAGATAAGTAACAAGGATTTAGTGTATAACACAGGGAACACTATTCGATATCTTGTAATAACCTCTAATGGAAAATAATCTGGAAAAAATTATATACCTGAATTACTTTGCTGTATACCTGAAACTAACACAACATTGTAAAGCAACTATACTTCAGTTAAAAAAAAGTTCCCTTTAGGGCTTCCTTGGTGGCGCAGTGGTTGAGAGTCCGCCTGCCGATGCAGGGGACACGGGTTCGTGCTCCGGTCCGGGAAGATCCCACATGCCGCGGAGCTGCTGGGCCCGTGAGCCTGCGCGTCCGGAGCCTGTGCCCCACAACAGGAGAGGCCGCAACAGTGAGAGGCCCACGTCCCGCAAAAAAAAAAAAAAAAAAGTTCCCTTTAAAAACACCCAAGGCACAGGAGTCCTTAAGAGTCAGAAAACCCATCACAAGTGTGCAAATGTTGGTTTCTCACTGTTATTAATGACATTCAAGACTGTAACTCACTTGTGTGCTCCAGATATGGACTAGGAAACAATCGCTCAGATACACGGGCAAGTAGCTCCAGGGTAGGCAATGACCTTCAGACGCTCTCAGAGTTCTGTCCTCTCTCCAGATCTTGGAGGTCTGGCTTCAGCCCCAAAGTGCTTGCAGATGGGCCTGTCCTGCACCTCTGCACCTTATTTCTTCCAATTATAGTTTCTAAAACCAGTTTTCATTTTATTGAGGGCATGTTTCCAGATGTGTTTTTAAAGTAATCAGTGCTACTAATAAAAGACAACATGACCCCTGAAGCTGCTGGCAAATATATTCCATCACCAGATGTACTATTTTAAGGCTCATGTGTCTAAAAAAGCCTAACTGGACTATGTCATATCTATTTTTTTCTGTCGCGTATCTCAGGCAAGTCAAACTCTCTGTGTTTCAGTGTCCTTACTTGTACGACGAAAGCATGAGTTGTCTTGTCTGCCCACTGAAATCATCTGGAGGAGATTTAAAAGCTACTGGTACTTGTCTTTCTCTTTCTGGCTTACTTCACCTAGTATGATCATCTCTAGTTGTATCCATGTTGCTGCAAATGGCATTATTTCATTCTTTTTTACGGCTGAGTAGTATTCCACTGTGTATATATGCACCATCTCTTCTTCATCCACTCATCTGTCGATGGACATTTAGGTTGTTGCCTTGTCTTGGCTATTGTGAATAGTGCTGCTATGAACATACAAGTACCATATGATACCACTTACACGTAGAATCTAAAATACAACACAAATGAACCTAAGAAACAGAAACAGAATCAGGGACATAGAGAACAGACGGGTGGTTGCCAAGGGGGAGGGGGGTGGAGGAGGGACGGAGTGGGAGGTTGGGATTAGCAGATGTAAGCTTTTTTTTTTTTTTTCTTTGCTGTACGCGGGCCTCTCGCTGTTGTGGCCTCTCCCGTTGAGGAGCACTGGCTCCGGACGCGCAGGCTCAGCGGCCATGGCTCACGGGCCCAGCCGCTCCGCGGCATGTGGGATCTTCCTGGACTGGGGCACGAACCCGTGTCCCCTGCATCGGCAGACGGACTCCCAAACGCCGTGCCACCAGGGAAGCCCAGATGTAAGCTTTTATATAGAGAATGGATAAACAACAAGGTCCTACTGTATAGCACAGGGAACTATATTCAATATCCTATGATAAACCATAATGGAAAAGAATATAAAAAAAAGAATGTATATATATGCATATATATGTTTAACCGAACCACTTTGCTGTACAGCGGTAATTAACACAACATTGTAAATCAACTATACTTCAATTAAAAAAAAAAGATATTGGTGACTGGGTCCTACCCCCAGAGAGTCTGATTTAATGGATCTGGGCTGGGCTTGGGCAGAGAGATTGTTAAAGAGCTCCCCTAGGGAATTAGAATGAGCAGTGGGGAACCAGAGGTCTGTCTAGAACAGTGGTTCTCAAATTCAAACAGGCATCAGAATCTCCTCGAGCGATTGTTAAAACACAATTACAGGGCCGCGCCTCAGAGTTTCTGATTCAGCAAAGTCTGGGGTGCGGCCTGGAAATTTGCATTTCTGCCTAGTTCCCAGGTGGGGCCGATGGTGCTGCTTTGGGAAGCACTTCTCTAGATCAGCGCCCTTCTCCAAACTCCCGCCCTCTGGCCAAATCCTACCCACCACCTGTTATTGGACGGTCTACCAGCTGAGGATGGTTTTTAACATTTTCCAATGGTTGAAAAGAAAATCAAAAGAATTCTGTTTCCTGTCATGTGAAAAGTATATGAAATCCATATTCAGTGTCCATATATAAAGTTTTATTGGAAGGCAGCCACAAATCATTAAACCAAGCTCGGGGCCTTGCGTGAGTGCGTTGCTACGTACAAAGCCAGGCCTGAATGACATCGGCTACTGCAAGCTCCAAGCCTGATGTGTTTACCGTCTGAAGCAGGTCAGAATAGGCCACCCCCAAATATACCACTTTGGCATCAGGATTATTTTGGGCTGAAGGCAACTGAGAACCAAGAGATGTAGGCAGAGTTCTCCGTCCTCCTCTTACCTGTCTAAAATCGGCATAAATTTCCCTCCGTGTAAGGTCTCTCCTACCCCACCCCCTTCACCAGGGAGGGGAGAGTGACTCTTATCATGGAAGACAGAGTGTTAACACCAAGATGAGTGTGCACAGACTGCACGAAAATAGCCCTTATCTTCTAGGAGTCCCTCCATATCTCTCCTAGTCACTTCCTCACATTTTATTGTTCCTTGAAGCCCAAACCCTCCTTTCTTTGTGAAAAGGGTACATAAGCCCTCGAGTCTAACTGCTTCTTTCAGTTTTATTCCTTTTCTGTGAACTCCAGTGCACGTAAGTGTTGTTAGCACTGTGTGTGCCATTTATCCTGTTAATCTGGCTTTTGCTAGTTTAACTCGCAGGCCCCAATGAATAAACCTAAGAGAGTACAGGAAAACTTTTTCCTTCCTGACACTCCTTACCCAGGAGATGGGAAAAGGTGAAGTTTGCAGGCTCTCAGTCCTACAGCACCCCTTTACCATACCTCAGTTTGTCATCACACATGATCAAAAGCCCCACTCCTGGGCTTCCCTGGTGGCGCCGTGGTTGAGAGTCCTCCTGCCGACGCAGGGGACACGGGTTCGTGCCCCGGTCCGGGAGGATCCCACATGCCGCGGAGAGGCTGGGCCCGTGAGCCATGGCCGCTGAGCCTGCGCGTCCAGAGCCTGTGCTCCGCAACGGGAGAGGCCACGACAGTGAGAGGCCCGCGTACCGCAAAAAAAAAAAAAAAAAAAAAAGGCCCACTCCTGACTTTTCGTCGCAGCCTACGTCGTAAAACGCGACCGAATAAAGGCCACTCCATCAGAGAGAGCCTCCTGGAAACAGGACGTCTTAAGTCAGGTCACCTCACAATAGAAAGATTGTGGACGTTTACATGATCTTGTGTCCTTTCTGGTAACAGATACCCGTGAAATGACCACCAGAGATCCAGATGCGGCAAAAACCTCAGGCTCATACCCATCGCGTATGTTAACGAAGGCTCCTTCTAAACTATGGTAGGCATGCTATGGCCAGGAAGAAGAGGGGGTCTGCTATCTCTTCTTAAATATCTGAAACCCGAAGTTATTTCATGGCATTTGAATAAAAAAATCCCATATGTAAGAACCCTTTGGTGATAAAGAAGGCATGAAAACACATTCTACTGGAAATAAGCACATACGTTGTAAGACTTTCTCAAAAGCCCCTTCTCCTCCTGACTCATGCCCCTAATTTAAACCCAAGTAATACCATCCACGGTTAACTAATATGGTTTTATTTCTCCCTGTTTCTCTGAAACGATGTGTATCTTTTCAGGTAACTATTCCCTTGACAAAGAGGTTGCTATGGATACATTTTTTTTTTTTAATTGAGCGCTGGTATTTTAAAGCCTGTGCAATTTAGTGAAGTCTACCTGGCCTGAGGGTTATACGCATTTAAGTGCCTGTCTTTAATGTTCACAATTTTATCTTAATACAGCTGCTCTGTGCCTTTGACATGTGGTGTTCAGGAGGGGCTGGAGATGGCGTGGGAGTTCCTTAAGGAAAAACCAGTAAGACAAATATCACACGACCCACCTAACTGCAGTTGAATAAGTGGATGTTTCACTTGCCTGGAATTTGTCTGTTCTCGGCACGTTTAATAATGAGTCACGCTATGCATTTGCAAGGCGCCCAGGGCCCAGGGCCACGTGATGACTTTCTGTGCCTAAGTCCCTCGTCTTTGTTCAGACAGGCCGCTAATGCATCCCACGAAGCTGACCTAATGCTACTTCAGTGGGTCTCTTTTTCTTCCGCGGCTCAGCTTAAATGTGATATTCAGGAAATCGATTGTCAGGCACGCAAATCGAGAGAAAAGTATGCCACATTAAATCATGATGGTTTAATAAGGCTTTACTCATCGGCAAAAGACTTCTGGTTCTCTCAGTTGAGGCAAGACAAAAAGCGGAACCTGCCACAGAGAAGGACTCGAGCACTTTCGCTGGCGTTCCACCTTTGCGGAAGCATTTAGTGAAATAGGACCCAATTTGCGTATTGTGGCTGTCACTATTCTACCTGAAAATATAAGCGACTAGGTATCCTACTTTACTCATGAACTTACTAGGTGAGGATCTCTACCATTATGATTACACTTGAGGGGAAACAGCAAACATTTCTATGAATATAATGGCACCAAACACTCAGGAATGCTTCCTGGTACCTCAAGAATTTCTTTTCAGAGCAAAAGAAATCTTGAAACTTTCATCTGTTCCTAAAAATAGAAATTAATAAAATACGTATTCATTTTCCTTCAAGTTCAATTGGTTTTCTTCTGTAATCTATAGAAAAGGAAGCACATGTAAGAAGACGTATACTTAAATGACACCCTTTTCAATCAGACGTGGAATCTTGCCAAAAAAAAGGTCTAGAATTAAAGAATTGCAGTGTTGAAATTCTCCAGATCATCTATACACTGATGACTTTGCCTGCCACAGAACTATTAATTTGGTATTTGTCAGGGCTGTAAAACTTTACATCTTTATGTAGTAACTTACTCTCATGAAGTACACTAATTAGGGTGACATGTAACAATAACATAAAACCAGTTGCTTTCCATGGGCTGATGGGTGTCTACCACAATCGTGCCTTAGCTCAAGAAGGCTGAAAGCAATTTCACATGAAGAAACTAGTTTCATTCTTCAATTAACAATTGAAATCAGTGCTTAGCTGTCCAAGATTAAATACCAAATACATTACAGGCACCGAAAGCATTTTTAATCCTTCGTCCTTAACTACAGATACTCCTTTGTTTAATTTTTGGTTTGCTTTGTTAGATAAAGAAAAAGACTTAAAGGAGAAAGAGATTTAAAAAATAAAACAGAGGGAACAGCATGAAAGCAACTATACAATGTTGGTAAAATGTGGGAGAATAGAAACCATGTGGAAGTATGTATTGTGGAATAAAGTTTTTAAAAAAAAACTTCAGAAATCTTCTTTGAAGAGACAGTACCAGAGGAAAAAACTGATGAAAAATTAGCAGGTGCCGGTAGGAAAGCCTTGCCCAGTTCTCTTTTACTTAAACGAAAGAGAACAAGATGAAGAGTTTAAAAATAGAGAGAAAGGCAAAACAGTAGAGTTTTTGTCTTCCTCAGTTCCTCCTCTTTACTGTCATTAATCAACTACTCCAGCAGCTGACCACCAGGGAACTGCGCTGAGTGAGGGCAATTCAAAGCAATGGAAGCCAAATCTGTCCTTACAGGTGGCCCCATTGGGATTTGGACCCAGAGTGAAAGGAGGATAATGACCTCAGAGCAGCCTCTGGTGGCTGAATGTCAAAAGCTCAAGAAGTCAGAGGCCACCTTCCTGGTGTTCTTGAGATTTTGTGCAAATGGAAGCTACTAGCTAAACAACTTCCAGGAGTAACCCAGAATTGACTTGGTGGAAACTGAAATTAATTCACTATTCTCAAAGACTCTCACAGATGATGGGGAGATTAGATGCTCACAAATTGGGCTATTCTGACAAGAGGTAGAGTTTTCCTTATGTTTGCTCATCAACTACATTAGGAACTTGGGATTAAAATACACACACTACTATACGCAAAACAGATAACCCAAAAGGACCTACTGTATAGCACAGGGAAATCTACTCACTATTCTGTAATAACCTATACGGTTAAGGAACGTGAAAAAGAATGGATACATGTGTATGTATAACTGACTCGCTTTGCTGTACACCTGAAACTAACACAACATTGTAAATCAACTATACTCCAATAAAATTAAAAAAATAAAGTGTTAAATACAAAATTACCTCCAACGTTCCTAGTATTTCAAATAAAGGATGAACCAGCGGTGACTGACACTCGAAATTTTAATTTTAAGCAATGGATGTTTTTAAGCAATCCAGATATTTTCAATTCTTGAAAAGCTCTGTGTCTGTAGGAGGGAGGGAGTGAGTGTGTGCGCGCAGAGATCTGTCCATTAGAAGCATTTGGGTACATTTTCTTGTCACAGCTGGAAAACATCTGTTTAGGACAGAGGCTCATAAATTCCATCTGGTAGGTTCCCATTGAGCTATCTCATCTGGGATGTTTCCAAGGGCCCCTTTTCAAAATCTTGAACCTTACAGTGTCACCTGTGTCAACTGTCATGCCCCAAAGAGTGCTGCCATCTGTGGTATCCTGTTTCTGAGCACATCACATTTACACAGCAGGTTAGAAGGTTTTGTTCAAAAAGAGATGTTTTACGTTCTCAAAAAAGGCTTGAAGGTTTCCAACAGCTAAGGTGAATATTCAAACACATATTTTAAAACTGGTTTCAATAGGGGTCAGCTTTACTTACTGTTAGCAATAAACCAGCAGTTTCCCAGGGCTGCTAGAAGCCATGGAATTCTCGTAAGACTACGTCAACCTGACCAAAAACCCATGGTAAATTCTGTGCGTACAGTGTTGAAACTATAAAGCCCACTTATTGCTCATTCCCAAATAAGTATCCCAGTTCAATCAAATACCACCATTTGAACGATCTGGGCTTGCCAAAACCGGGTAAGATGGTCCTTTGGACACAAGTTCACCATCTTCTTAAGTCTGCTGGCTTTCCAAATAAAGTCTCTATTCCTTGCCCCCCACCCCCCAAAGAATGATCTGGGCTCCTAATTAGTGCCCCCAAATTAGACAGCATCTGTTTAAAAGTACACGGAATTGGGCTTCCCTGGTGGCGCAGTGGTTGAGAGTCCGCCTGCCGATGCAGGGGACACGGGTTCGTGCCCCGGTCCGGGAGGATCCCACGTGCCGCGGAGCGGCTGGGCCCGTGAGCCATGGCCGCTGAGCCTGCGCATCCGGAGCCTGTGCTCCGCAACGGCAGAGGCCGCAACAGTGAGAGGCCCGCGAACCGCAAAAAAATAAATAAATAAAAAAATAAAAGTACACGGAATGAATAGTAATGTACCAATGTTAATTTCTTAGTCCCAATTAATGTACCATGGCAAAGTAAGATGTTAACATTAGGGGAAGCTAAAGACTTCCCTGGTGGTCCAGTGGTTAAGACTCCGCGTTCCCAAAGCAGCGGGCCTGGGTTTGATCCCTGGTCAGGGAACTAGATCCCGCATGCATGTCGCAACTAAGAGCCTGCATGCTGCAACCTAAACAAAACAAACAAAAGCTCCTGCATGCCCCAGTGAAAATCTGCACGTGGCAACAAAGATCCCATGTGCCGCGACTAAGACCCAGCACAGCCTAATAACTAAATAAATATTTTTTAAAAATTAGAGGAATCTGGGTGAAGGGTATGTAGGAACTCTCTATGCTATCTTTGCAACTTTTCTGTAAATTTAAAAATGTTCTGAAATCAAAAGTTTATTCTTTAGAAAGTACAGAAATTAATATGGGCGTATACACTGAGGGGAAGTGGTAAAGGATGGCCAAAATTCTCTCACAGGAAAAAGGATTACTAATAGGCAATCATTTATTGTTGCTTGTTATGTACCGGGCACTAAACTATATACCTTAATATTAAGTCATTAAAATGGTGCCCTTTAAGCACACTGATAAAGGAATACTGTGGCCTACGCTGATTAACAAGAGAACCAGTTCTTAAGGAAAAAATCCCAGACATGCGATGTTTAGACTTCAGGAGGAGAACCTTCCTTTATCCTTCCTCTCTGTTATCTCCCTGTTTTCTCCTTCCCTGGGGTTTTAGGCCCACTTCAAACCCTATCTTTATTCCTTCCCTCCATGACATTTCTTTGTTATTACTCATATGCTATTACTCAATTGTGCAGAATAATTGAACGTCCAATTATTTCAATAGTCAAATATTTGAATTTAGAGACAGTAAAAACCAATACTCAAATACTTAAACTTGGAGATTTCTAATACATATTATTTTCCATATGAGAAAGCAAGGATGTGGTCGACGTGTTCACCCTAGTTAGAGCCAACCTCGGTCTGGTCACGAGGCCCCATTGTGAATTCTCTGGACTTGAGTTTCTCTTCAGCATTTGTCGAGTAACCTAATTAGTATCTCAGCTATTCTTAGCTCCAGAACAGGGTCCGAAGTTCCCATGACAGTCACACAGCACAATTTCAAGTGTGACACAAAAACATTATTCCCTTCCATACTCAGAAAGTGAAAGATACACAGATTACAAGCGTCAACAGTAGGTCTCCAAAGCCCAGTTTCCTTTTAGACCTCTCTTGCCTTCCTTGTAATTCCACTGAGACTCACTGTTTGTATCACTCTTTTTTTTTTTTTCGGTATGCGGGCCTCTCACTGATGTGGCCTCTCCCGTTGCGGAGCACAGGCTCTGGACGCGCAGGCTCGGTGGCCATGGCTCACGGGCCCAGCCGCTCCGCGGCATGTGGCATCTTCCCGGACCGGGGCACGAACCCGCGTCCCCTGCATCGGCAGGCGGACTCTCAACCACTGCGCCACCAGGGAAGCCCTGTATCACTCATTTAACTATTGATTCTATTCTAGCTTGCATTAGCTTCTCTGTTGTTATTATCATTATTGAAGGCAGACATCTCTTTTGAACTTCTTCCCAGACTTTATGGGTACGACTACAAGGCACGTTGCTCTCAGGCTTTTTAACTACAGCAAGTATGGAGGTGAGGCAGTGCCATGTGGCTGAAAGCCCCAGGGAACAGGTAGCCAGGAACGCTGTCTCTAATTCTTTCTGCCACCAGCAAGCTTTGTGTATCCCAGGGCAACCTGGTTCACTTCTCAGAGCCTCAAAGTCCTCAGGGAAGCAGCGAGGGGTTGGACTTGACTCAGATAAACCACTAGGGTTTACTGAGCACCGTGCTGGACGCCTCTTGGGCACCATGTCATTCCTCTCATTGCCCCCTCTTCCTCCAGCCCCTGCCATGGTGACCATTTCTACATGGGCTTCAACCAGTTTCCCTTGCGTGTAACAGATGGTGTCTTGCCTCTGGGTGTAACAAGGGCCTCTCGATTCCTGCCTAAGGGCTTTTCTGACTGGGCACGGGACCCCTGTATCTCAGCTTTTCTGGACGCACAACTGGAAGTACAGGGAGCCAACTCTCACAGGGCCACACAAGACTGCTGGGGCATGGGAGCCTCTTGTCCCACAGATGAGTTCTGAGACGCACTTGATAAGCTCCTCAAAACACTCCCTGGGATAAATCTCCTTTGCCCATGGGAGAAGCGAACTTGATAATGCCCTTGGCCCAGCCTTCCCACTATCTCTGTGACTCCCCCGTCCCACAGTGTTGCCCCCTGAGGCCACTTCCAATACAGACTTCCTGCAAGTAGACTGCGCGTCAGGATCCGCTCTGGGAGGTGTCTAGGCTAAGGCAGCAGCCTACTCTACATCAGACATTGTCATCCTTTTCTGCTCTAAATTTGGATTGTTCTGCAATTACTTGCTGGAAGACTTCAGTTCTGCCCAGTGGTTCATATAATGAGAACAGCCTGGGAAGAGGCTGAGTGGCCAGGATAACTGAAAATTACTTCCAGCTTTCTGCCTGACTTCGAGAGGCCACCGGGCAGCAGGTTCTGGTACAGTCCCAGGGTGTATTTGGCGACATCACGTGGTGACCTAATATAAGTGGAAAGGAAATATAACAGAGAGTAATTTAAACAGAAATAGGCTAATGAGAAAGACCCAGAAACGGCTCTGCTCTCTTCCAGTCCCTGATGTTCAGCAAAATGTTAAAGGAAGGACATTTCCACCTGCGTTTCTGCTCAAAACGGAAGTTTTTAAGTTCAGGAGAAAATTGTCTAAAAAAACACATTTTTGCAAGTTGCCAGAAAATGAGAGAAGTATGTCATCTCTCCCTTTAGAAGAGAACGAAGGGACATTAACCCTTGTTGCAAGGGGAGGGAGAGTATTTTTGGTAAATCAAGTTTGGAAAATAAGTTATGCAGGCTCTCTCTTCTCTAGATGGCAAGTTTCCCCTGAACCTTGAAAATAATATATATTGTGATTCTTTGAGAGGGAGACTCAGAAAGCAGCATTTCCCTAATTTATTTTTCCACAGGTCATTTTCCAGGACAAGAAGGTGTGGAATAGGCTTAGAGAAATGAAAAGAAGCCTGTCTTTTTTGGCATGATTTGAATGTCTTAATTGGACGATGTAATAGGTAAATACTTGAGGCTTCTTCTCTCACTATGATCTTGATATAATACTACTGGATAAGATGTGCAAATGACCTGGGCTTTGTCTGGTGAATTAGGGTTTATACGGCATTGCCTCACCTTACCTGCACCCTTTAATCTAAACAACAATCTGGGAGGTAGGCAGAATAGGGATCCTTACTATTTAGCAGAGGACATCAACGTTCAGCATTTGCCTACGTTTACTTCTTTTTATTATGTTTTTAATTTTTGGCTGCGATGGGTCCTCGTTGCTGTGCGCAGGCTTTCTCTAGTTGCAGCAAGTGGGGGCTGCTCTTCGTTGTGGTGCACAGGCTTCTCATTGCAGTGCCTTCTCTTGTTGCAGAGCACGGGCTCTAGATGCATGGGCTTCCGTAGATGCAGCACGTGGGCTCAGTAGTTGCAGCACATGGGCCCCTAGAGCACGTGGGCTTCAGCAGTTGTGGCACGTGGGCTCAGTAGTTGTGGCTCGTGGGCTCAGGAGTTGTGGCTCACAGGCTCAGTAGCTGTGGCTTGCAGGCTCTAGAGCACAGGCTCAGTAGTTGTGGCGCACGGGCTTAGTTCCTCCGCGACATGTGGGATCTTCCTGGACCAGGGCTCGAACCCGTGTCCCCTGCATTGGCAGGCGGATTCTTAACCACTGCACCACCAGGGAAGCCCCTGCCTACATTTAAATGACAGAGGAGGGAGAGCCAGGATATAAGCTCTACATCTTCTCCTTCCTGATCCAGGATGCTAACCACCACCAAACCTATATTGTGACATTTTTATTAGTTTGTTTGTTGAGCTTATCATTCGACAAAAGAGAAATCACTTTGTATTTTTACTAGTTATTTGGTCTTTTCCCAATAGTACTGCCACAAAAGGAAATATATGAGGTTGGGAAGGGTCAAAATCATCTCCGGAAAACTGTTAAGAGTATTATGTGTTCTCGTAGTTCAACTTCAAATGGCGAATTAAAGTGTAGAAGTGTTGGCATAAAAAGGTGCTACTGATTGGAACCAAGATGGCGGAGTAGAAGGACGTGCTCTCACTCCCTCTTGCGAGAACACCAGAATCACAACTAGCTGCTGGGCAGTCATCGACAGGAAGACACTGGAGCTCACCAGAAAAGATACCCCACATCCAAAGACAAAGGAGAGGCCACAATGAGACCACAGGAGGGGCGCAATCACAGCAAAATCAAATCCCATGACTGCTGGGTGGGTGAATCACAGATTGGAGAACACTTATACCACAGAAGTTCACACACTGGAGCGCAGGTTCTGAGACCCATGTCAGGCTTCCCAACCTGGGGGTCCGGTAACAGGAGGAGGAATTCCTAGAGAATCAGGCTTTGATGGCTACTGGGATTTGACTGCAGGACTTCAACAGAACGGGGGAAACAGAGACTCCACTCTTGGAGGGCACACACAAAGTAGTGTGCGCATCGGGACCCAGGGGAAGGAGCAGTGACCCCAGGGGAGACTGAACCTGACTTACCTGCTAGTGTTGGAGGGTCTCCTGCAGAGGTGGGGGGTGGCTGTGGCTCACCACGGGGACAAGGACACTGGTAGCAGAAGTTCTGGGAATTACTCCTTGGCGTGAGCCCTCCCAGAGTCTGTCATTAGCACCACCAAAGATCCCAAGTAGGCTGTAGTATTGGGTTGCCTCAGGCCAAAAAACCAACAGGGAAGGAACCCAGCCCCAGCCATCAACAGTCAAGTGGATTAAAGTTTTACTGAGCCCCGCCCACCTGAGCAACAGTCACCTCTACTCACCAACAGTCCCTCTCATCAGGAAACTTCCATAAGCCTCTTAGACAGCCTCACCACCAGAGGGCAGACAGCAGAAGCAAGAAGAACTACAATCCTGCAGCCTGTGGAACAAAAACCACATTCACCAAAAGATAGACAAGATGAAAAGACAGAGGGCTATGTACCAGATGAAGGAACAAGATAAAAACCCAGAAAAACAACTAAATGAAGTGGAGAGTGGCAACCTTCCAGAAAAAGAATTCAGAATAATGGTAATGAAGATGATCCAGGACCTCGGAAAAAGAACAGAGGCAAAGATTGAGAATATGCAAGAAATGTTTAACAAAGACCTAGAAAAATTAAAGAACAAACAAACAGAGAAGAACAATACAATAACTGAAAGGAAAACTATGCTAGAAGGAATCAATAGCAGATATGGAAACACCAAAGACCCCGAATAGCCCAAGCAATCTTGAGAACGAAAAATGGAGCTGGAGGAATCAGACTCCCTGACTTCAGACTATACTACAAAGCTACAGTAATCAAGACAGTATGGTACTGGCACAAAAACAGAAAGATAGATCAATGGAACAGGATAGAAAGCCCAGAGATAAACCCACGCACATATGGTCACCTTATCTTTGATGAAGGAGGCAGGAATGTACAGTGGAGAAAGGACAGCCTCTTCAATAAGTGGTGCTGGGAAAGCTGGACAGGTACATGTAAAAGTATGAGATTAGATCACTCCCTAACACCATACACAAAAATAAGCTCAAAATGGATTAAAGACCTAAATGTAAGGCCAGAAACTATCAAACTCTTAGAGGAAAACATAGGCAGAACACTCTATGACATAAATCACAGCAAGATCCTTTTTGACCCACCTCCTAGAGAAATGGAAATAAAAACAAAAATAAACAAATGGGACCTAATGAAACTTCAAAGCTTTTGCACAGCAAAGGGAACCATAAACAAGACCAAAAGACAACCCTCAGAATGGGAGAAAATATTTGCAAATGAAGCAACTGACAAATGATTAATTTCCAAAATTTACAAGCAGCTCATGCAGCTCAATAACAAAAAAACAAACAACCCAATGCAAAAATGGGCAGAAGACCTAAATAGACATTTCTCCAAAGAAGATATACAGATTGCCCACAAACACATGAAAGGATGCTAACATCACTCATCATTAGACGTAAAATAGATAGCTAGTGGGAAGCAGCCGCATAGCACAGGGAGATCATCTCGGTGCTTTGTGACCGCCTGGAGGGGTGGGATAGGGAGGGTGGGAGGGAGGGAGACGCAAGAGGGAAGAGATATGGGAACATATGTATATGTATAACTGATTCACTTGGTTATAAAGCAGAAACTAACACACCATTGTAAAGCAATTATACCCCAATAAAGATGTTAAGAAAAAAAAAAGAAAGAAAAGAGACAAGGAAGGGCACTACATAATGATCAGGGGATCAATCCAAGAAGAAGATATAACAATTATAAATATATATGCACCCAACACAGGAGCACCTCGATACATAAGGCAACTGCTAACAGCTATAAAAAAGGAAATCGACAGTGACACAATAATAGTGGGGGTCTATAACACCTCACTTACACCAATGGACAGATCATCCAAAATGAAAATAAATAAGGAAACAGAAGCTTTAAATGACACAATAGACCAGATAGATTTAATTGATATTTATAGGATATCCCATCCAAAAATAGCAGATTACACTTTTTTCTCAAGTGCGCACAGAACATTCTCCAGGACAGATCACATCTTGGGTCACAAATCAAGCCTCAGTAAATTTCAGATAATCGAAATCATTTCAAGCATCTTTTCTGACCACAATGCTATGAGATTAGAAATGAATTACAGGGGGAAAAAATGTAAAAAACACAAACACATGGAGGCTAAACACTACATTACTAAATAACCAAGAGATCACTGAAGAACTCAAAGAGGAAATCAAAAAATACCTGGAGACAAATGACAGTGAAAACATGACGATCCAAAACCTATGGGATGCAGCAAAAGCAGTTTTAAGAGGGAAGCTTGTAGTGATACAATCCTACCTCAAGAAACAAGAAAAATCTCAAATAAACAATGTAACCATACACCTAAAGGAACTAGAGAAAGAAGAACAAACAAAACCCAAAGTTAGCAGAAGGGGAAAAATCATAAAGATCAGAGCAGAAATAAACAAAATAGAAACAAAGAAAAGAATAGCAAAGATCAATAAAACTAAAAGCTGCTTCTTTGAGAAGATAAACAAAATTGATAAACCATTAGCCAGATTTATCAAGAAAATGAGGGAGAGGACTCAAATCAATAAACTTAGAAATGAAAAAGGAGAAGTTACAATAGACACCACAGAAATACAAAGCATCCTAAGAGACTACTACAAGCAACTCTATGCCAATAAAATGGACAACCTGGAAGAAATGGACAAATTCTTTGAAAGGTATAACCTTCCAAGACTAAACCAGGAAGAAATAGAAAATATGAACAGACCAATCACAAGCACTGAAATTGAAACTGTGATTAAAAATCTTCCAATAAACAAAAGTCCAGGACCAGATGGCTTCACAGGTGAATTCTATCAAACATTTAGAGAAGAGCTAACACCCATCTTTCTCAAACTCTTCCAAAAAATTGCAGAGGAAGGAACACTCCCATACTCATTCTATGAGGACACCATCACCCTGATGACAAAACCAGACAAAGATACTACAAAAAAAAAGAAAATTACAGACCAATATCACTCATGAATATAGATGCAAAAATCCTCAACAAAATACTAGCAAACAGAATCCAACAACATGTTAGAAGGATCATACACGATGACCAAGTGGAATTTATCCCAGGAATGAAAGGATACTTCAATATACGCAAATCAATCAATGTGATACACCATATTAACAAATTGAAGAAGAAAAACCATATGATCATCTCAATAGATGCAGAAAAAGCTTTGGACAAAATTCAGCACCGATTTATGATAAAAACTCTCCAGAAAGTGGGCATAGAGGGAACCTTCCTCAACATAATAAAGGCCAAATATGACAAACCCACAGCAAACATCATTCTCAATGGTGAAAAACTGAAAGCATTTCCTCTAAGATCAGGAACGAGACAAGGATGTCCACTCTCACCACTATTATTCAACATAGCTTTGGAAGTCCTAGCCACGGCAATCAGTGAAGAAAAACAAATAAAAGGAATACAAATTGGAAAAGAAGAAGTAAAACTGGCACTGTTTGCAAATGAAACGATACTATACATAGAGAATCCTAAAGATGCCACCAGAAAACTACTAGAGCTAATCAATGAATTTGGTAAAGTTGCAGGATACAAAATTAATGCACAGAAATCTCTTGCATTCCTATACAGTAGTGATGAAATATCTGAAAGAGAAATTAAGGAAACACTCCCATATACCACTGCAACAAAAAGAATAAAGTACCCAGGAATGAACCTACCTAGGGAGACAAAAGACCTGTATGCAGGAAACTACAAGACACTGATGAAAGAAATTAAAGATGATACCAACAGATGGAGAGATATACCATGTTCTTGGACTGGAAGAATCAGTACTGTGAAAATGACTCTACTACCCAAAGCAATCTACAGATTCAATGCAATCCCTATCAAATTACCAATGGTACTTTTTACGGAACTAGAACAAAAAGTCTTAAAATTTGTATGGAGACACAAAAGACCCCGAATAGCCAAAGCAGCCTAGAGGGAAAAAAACGGAGCTGGAAGAATCAGAATCCCTGACTTCAGACTATACTCTAAAGCTACAGTAATCAAGACAATATGGTACTGGCACAAAAACAGAAACATAGATCAATGGAACGAGTTAGAAAGCCCAGAGATAAACCCACGCACCTATGGTCAACTAATCTATGACGAAGGAGGCAAGGATATAAAACGGAGAAAAGACAGTCTCTTCAATAAGTGATTCTGGGAAAACTGGGCAGCTACATGTAAAAGAATGAAATTAGAACACTCCCTAACACCATACACAAAAATAAACTCAAAATGGATTAGAGACCTAAATGTAAGACCGGACACTATAAAACTCTTAGAGGAAAACATAGGAAGAACACTGTTTGACATAAATCACAGCAAGATCTTTTTTTTTTTTTTTTTTTTTTGGTACGCGGGCCTCTCACTGTTGTGGCCTCTCCCGTTGCAGAGCACAGGCTCCGGACACGCAGGCTCAGCAGCCATGGCTCATGGGCCTAGCCGCTCCACGGCATGTGGGATCTTCCCAGACCGGGGCACAAACCCATGTCCCCTGCATCAGCAGGCAGACTCTCAACCACTGTGCCACCAGGGAAGCCCAGCAAGATCTTTTTTGATCCACCTCCTAGAGTAATGGAAATAAAAACAAAAATAAACAAATGCGACCTAATGAAACTTCAGTGCTTTTGCACAGCAAAGGAAACTATAAACAAGACGAAAAGACAACCCTAAGAATGGGAGAAAATATTTGCAAATGAATCAAGGGACAAAGGATTAATCTCTAAAATATATAAACAGCTCATGCAGCTCAATATTAAAAAAACAAACAACCCAATTCAAAAATGGGCGGAAGACCTAAATAGACATTTCTCCAAAGAAGACATACAGATGGCCAAGAAGCACATGAAAAGCTGCTCAACATCACTAATTATTAGAGAACTGCAAATGAGGTATCACCTCACACCAGTTAGACTGGGCATCATCAGAAAATCTACAAACAACAAATGCTGGAGAGGGTGTGGAGAAAAGGGAACGCTCTTGCACTGTTGGTGGGAATGTAAATTGATACAGCCACTATGGAGAACAGTACGGAGGTTCCTCAAAAAACTAAAAATAGAATTACCATATGATCCAGCAATCCCACTACTGGGCATATACCCTGAGAAAACCATAATTCAAAAAGACACATGCACCCCAATGTTCGTCACAGCACTATTTACGATAGCCAGGTCATGGAAGCAACCTAAATGCCCATCGACAGATGAATGGATAAAGAAGATGTGGTTCATATATACGATGGAATATTACTCAGCCATAAAGAGGAACGAAATTGGGTCATTTGTAGATACATGGATGAATCCAGAGGCTATCCTACAGAGTGAAGTAAGTCCGAAAGAGAAAAACAAATATCGTACATTAACACATATATGTGGAACGTAGAAAAATGGTACAGATGAACCGGTTTGCAGGGAAGAAATTGAGACACAGATGTAGAGAAGAAACGTATGGACACCAAGGGGGGAAAGTGGCGGGGGTGTGGGGATGGTGGTGTGATGAATTGGGAGATTGGGATTGACATGGATACACTGATGTGTATAAAGTGGATGACTAATAAGAACCTGCTGTATAAAATAAATAAATAAATAAATAAATAAATAAAATGGATGACTAATAAGAACCTGCTGTATAAAATAAATAAATAAATAAATAAAAAAGATAAGATAAGAACTCTTAATCCTAAGAGTTCTCATTACAAGGAAAACATTTTTTCTTTTCTTTTTTTTTTTACTTTAGATGATGGGTTGTTCACTAAAATTACTTTGGCAATAATTCCATGATGTATGTAAGTCAAATAATTACGCTGTGTAACTTAAACTTAAAACTTGTATGTGAATTATATCTCAATAAAACTAGAAGGAAAAAAATTAAGCGATAACAAATATTTAAAAAAAAAAGTGCTACTTTTTTTTTAGAAAACCTTAAACCCGAAAGGTAACAGATGATAAATTGGAAATGGATGAATCAAACGCATTTAGTACCCATGTTACCAAAAAGAAACAGGTTATAATTTGGCGGGGGTGGGGGGCGGTGGTTGTAGGCTTAAGGAGGCATCTGATTCCATGTGTCCAAAGCATGTAGTGAACCTCAGCACGACAATCCTGTCCCTTTGTGCAGGTAACTATGGCAACTACAGTCAGTGCCATTCAAGTGTGGTCCTGGATGAAATCACTGAGCAGCAGAATGGTCTTCTGTGCAGGTAAAAGAAAAGCAGAATTATCACAAATGACTCAGCCGTGTTCTTCATTCCTCATTTTAGGGATCTCCTCCCATTGTCAAAAGTTAGTTTTCCTTTCACCTTGTACACACAACTGTGTGCCTCTCATCTTTCTGAAAAAGTATTGAACAAAATTCCTCAGTAATCTCCAGCCACAGGTTCTAACTATTCCAGTTATGTTTTATTTTTACCTTCACCTCCGGCAGAAGAATATGAGAGTCCACTGCCAACGGCATTTCTAAGATTTCATACATGTACTTATCAGCAGCATAAAAAAAGATTTCTCTGAGGCTTTCCCTCTATTGTATATTTGAGCATATGCTTTTGTAGCTATGCTTTTGTTACAATGCCTCAATGACCATGTAACTTTGGGTAAGTCCCAAAACTGCTTCAGTTTTTTCATGTACCTCTAGGGGTTAAGGTAAGAATTAAATACCACCAATCATTAAATAGGGTACAAACATGAACTCTACTATTCTTTTCTTTTTTACGTAAGTGTAGTTGATTTAAAATATTGTGCTAGTTTCAGGTATTCAGCAAAGTGATTCAGATCAACCAATCTATCTATCTATCTATCTATCTATTCTTTTTCAGATTCTTTTCCCATATAGGTTATTACAGAATATTGAGTAGAGTTCCCTGTGCTATACAGTAGGTCCTTATTGTTTACATATTTTATATATAGTAGTGTGTATATGTTAATCTCAAATTCCTACTTTATCCCTCCCCCCTACTATTCTTGAATATAGGACATTGTGCTTCCCACTGGAGATTCAAAGCTCAGTAAGAGGCTCTTTTCCCTTGACAAGTTGAAAACCAAAACCCAAAAACCAAGTAAGCAAGTACAATGTATCATAATATTGTGATCAATAGTCTATTGGCTATTAAGCAATGATATGTATAGATATACACTAAACTGGCCATCAGAAAATTCACTTTTAGTCCTACCTCTACCCTTATCTAGCTGTGTAAGCTGGTAAAACCAGTTAACCTGTTTGGGACTCAGTTTATCCATCTGTAAAGTAAGGGTTGAATAAAATAATTTCCTAAGTCCTTTGATTCAAACCCATGCTCTAGCATTTCTCATTATATCTCTCATTTCTAATACTTATTAGAGGCAAGACTGTACCTGGAAGACACTTGTAGTTGACCGTCCTATAGCCATTGCCCCTTAATCTTGGCTAACAGCACCCTCCCCCAAGTTTTGTCAGGCCTGGGGCAGCAATATATTCAGGGAGGTGTGCTCTCCTCAACTCCACGTGATGATGTGGAACTGTCAAAGCCACAAAAAGGGGGGACGTGCGAAGAGTAACTCTACTTCCTGCCTTTGGATACGGGGGAGTGAGGAGGTGATGCCTGGAGCTAGGGCAACCATCTTCCAACCACTTGCTGATGTAAGGCTACCTAGTGAGGATGCAGAATGGAAAACTGAGACACATCAGGATTCTTGATGACACTGTCGTGCCAAGAAATTAATCAATCCTTGAACTGTGCTTGAATTTGTGTGTGAGAGATTTTTTAAAAAAACAAGAAGAGGGCTTGCCTGGTGGCGCAGTGGTTGAGAGTCCGCCTGCCGACGCAGGGGACGCGGGTTCGTGCCCCGGTCCGGGAAGATCCCACATGCCGCGGAGCGGCTGGGCCCGTGAGCCATGGCCGCTGAGCCTGCGCGTCCGGAGCCTGTGCTCCGCAACGGGAGGGGCCACAACAGTGAGAGGCCCGCGTACCGCAAAAAAAAAAAAAGAAAATCTCTGTTGTTCAAGCCACCCAAAGTGCCCAACTAAAGCCATGCAATCTGAAAAGCTGAGTTATGGTACTTTGAAATGTTCACTAACCACAAGCCAAATTTACTACTGTAAGAAAGAGAATTCATTTCAGACCAATAAGAGGATACGATGAGTGATTCAGAGAAAGAAAAGCCCTTAACCAATCTGATCTTCAACCTCCTCATCTGTAAAATAGAATCCAACGTATGTCTACGTCACTGAGATGGTTAAGGGCACAGTACGAATCCACTAATTATTGTTAACTGTTGTATCATACATGAGAAATCCGGTATGGCAGAGATTGCTATATGGCCACCAAATCGTGTTATATTTTGTTTTTCTTCCTGGACACACAGGAAGACCATTTTTCCCCAGTTGCCCACATGAATAGCTCTCAATCATGTGACTGAATTCTATGTTGTGCGAAAAAGTGATGCAATCCGCCTGTGGCCTGACTCCTGTTAATATCCCACGTGATCCTCCTGCTGGCTCTCCCAGTGTCATATTACTGTTGAATTTCAAGGCACGAGACCAAGTCTTCATATTGGCCACTAGATGGACATTGAATACTTTTATTTTATTAAAATATCTAACAAGATTTACTTAAACTTACGATGATCTCCTTTCACTCATGTTTTCTATTTTCCATTTAAAAATGAAAGGCAAGGGGCTTCCCTGGTGGCGCAGTGGTTGAGAGTCCGCCTGCCGACGCAGGGGACACGGGTTCGTGCCCCGGTCCGGGAGGATCCCACATGCCGCGGAGCGGCTGGGCCCGTAAGCCATGGCCGCTGAGCCTGCGCGTCCGGAGCCTGTGCTCCACAACGGGAGAGGCCACAGCAGTGAGAGGCTCTCATACCACAGAAAAAAAAAAAAAAAAGAATGTAAAAAAAAATGAAAGGCAAGTTAATAATTAAGAAAGCTAGCTCAAAATCTATACAAAATTAAATATGGGGAAATGGCTTTAAAAATATCAGATAAAGTTTGCAAAATCCATGGACAAATTCTTCCCAGGGAAGCAAAGCAGCTACCCCTCTAAGTAGGTGCATATAAGTGGTATTATTTATACCTAAACATCCACTAGGAAGAATGCCCGTAAAGAAAATGATGTCCTTAGGCACATACATTTTTTTTTCCTTTTCTCAAGCACAGCCTAGACAGCTTATCTTCTCCTGCAGCTTGTAACACACACTCTGCATTTCCACTCTGGCTGGTCTGGCTGGTTTTAAAGGAAGATGTGGGGTTGTGAGAAAATGCCAAAGGAGAAATCCACCTCTCCTTGTAGTTGAATCACATTTACCACGAGATATAAGCAAGTAAATGTGTGTGCCTGCTAATGGCAACATAGTTTTCGTTTTACGAGTTGTATCATGTTTATACCAACTTCTTCTTTTTGTAAGCAGGCACAATAACAGAATTACAGTTTATATCCATCTAAGTAAAAAAATGCCATGGAAATAATTTCCATATATGGTACCTAGAAGATAAAGAAGTCTCCAGCATTTCCCAAAGAACTCTAGCTGGCATTACAATTTTTTAATGTGAACCATGTAATGTGGAATACGATTAACATAGAAAATGATTTAAAATTTTTAGCTTAATGAAATGCAATGTACATTCTCATTCGAATTTGGTTTTGCATTTCACTTGAAACAGGGCGTAAATATGAATTGACTGATTTCGATATAGCTTGACTTTGAAAATAGTAATTTTTGAACACTTAATCCTAAAGGGTCCACCTCACTGGAAGATTGAAAAGAAATGGTCCTCTTCAGTAATAGTATGCCCTTCATAACTTTTAAAAATGTATAGTAAAATAAACTGATATATATTAAAAGAAACAGAAAAATACAGAGACTGCATACATGTTTAAGATAAGACTATGAAAACAAAAGATGTCAAAGAAAGTTCACTGGAAACTAAACCCACTGCCACTAGGGAGTGAAACCTCTGTGCTGATAGGGATACTTTAGTGGAAAATTTTCAAAAGCACTATTTGCTCAAGTTATTTGCTCAAGTCACTTATCTCCAGCTTGATTTTTGCCTCAAGAGTTTCACATCTAAGTGAGCGTGTTCGAACACATCCAGGGACAGGAAACTCATTCCCTTCCTTGCAATCCCTTCTACAGTTGGGCAGCTCTATAAGTTAGAAGATATACTGTCAGGGTAAGTAAATCTAGCTGCTACAACAAAAGACCCCCAATTCTCCATGGCTGGACACAATAAGGATTTAGTTCATGCTCATATCACAGTCCAACGTGGAGTCGCTGTCCCGATTCCTCTCACGCACCCAGGCTCCCAACCACCATCTTCTAGGGTCTCAGAATTTTCCCCTGGGTCTTCTGCACCTGGCTGGCTGGCAGGCTAGGACATATAGCGTATCAGGGTCCCAAGGCTGGAGATGAGCTCACAGATCTTTGAGGGCACTAGCTGTGTCTGTTAAGGAAAGCTATCCTTCCATTGAGCTAAAGTGCTTCTTGCAGGAGCTTCTCCCTATAGGACCCAGCTTAAACTTGAGTCGTATTGACTAAGTTTAATTCTGCTTTTGTACAACAGCCCTACAGATATTCAGAGATAGTCGTCATGCTTCTTGGTTCACTTTTGTTTTGGGGCTACTCCTACAATTAGCCAACTTGTTCTCATATGGTCTGTTTTTATGTCCCCACGTGATCTTTTGTTTTTCTTAGCTCCAGTTGTTCTATAGCTTGAGTAAAAACTAAATGATACTGTGGTGCTTGCTTCGGCAGCACATATACTAAAACCTGGAATGATACAGGGAAGATTAGCATGGCCCCTGTGCAAGGATGACACGCAGATTTGTGAAGTGTTCCATATTTTTTACGTGGATGGACCTAGAGACTGCCATACAGAGTGAAGTACGTAAGAAAGGGAAAAACAAATATCATATAATATTGCTTATATGTGGAATCTAGAAAAATGATACAAATATTTGCAAAGCAGAAATAGAGAAACAGATGTAGAGAACGGACGTATGGATACCAGGGGGAGAAGGGGGGAGTGGGATGGACTGGGAGATTGGTATTGACATATATACATTACTATGTATAAAATAGATAACTAATGAGAACCTGCTGTATAGCACAGGGAACTCTACTCAGTGCTCTGTGGTGACCTAAATGGGAAGGAAATCTAAAAAAGAGGGGATATATGTATACGTATAGCTGATTCACTTTGCTGTACAGCAGAAACCAACGCAACACTGTAAAGCAACTATACTCCAATAAAAATTAATAAAAAAATACTGCAGTAGTGATCCCATGGCTGCCAAGCTACATTTCTTCCTTTTCGCACTTAGTTTAATGGTAGGACTGATATTCTATTCATTTCACGTTGTTGGATTTGAATACTGTGACTAGCCTAATCCGCACACATTTGCTCCTATCTGTTCCATCTCTGGCCCTTTAAACATGTGACATCCCTAAAAGCAACTGAGCAGTTTAGAGCCAGCCATGAACACAGCCAGATGCTCAGACCAAAATCTTTGTAGTTATCCACGGTTTGTTTCTTTCTCTCAAATCTGACATCCAATTCAAAGGGAAATTCTGTCAGTCTCACCTAGAATCTGACGACCTCTCACCATACCCCACTGCTCTGGTCCAAGCCACCCCCATCTTTTGATTGCATTCCTGCGGTAGCTCCTAAGGCGTGCCTGCTTCTACCGTGCACTCGGCCTGCGCCCCCTCCCCAGCCTATTTAAAGCTGTCGTTCTTTTGAACTCCTCTGCTCAAAACTCTTCAACGGCTCCCACTTGCACACGAGTAAAAGCCAAAGGTCACGCGACACCTACAAGCCTCTAAAAGGTCATTGCCTGGCAATCCACGACACACGCCTCATGCTCCCGTGTCAGGGCCTTCGCGCTTGCTCTTCTCTCTGCCTGGGATTCTCTCCCCCAGGAGAACAGCATGCTTTGCACTTCTTTCGGGTCTCTGCTCAACTGTTATCTTTTCCAAGACGCTTCATATGACAAGACAACTTCCTCACTCCTCTCTCTTTCTGCAGCTGTGTCTTCACAGCATCTCTCACTACCTGACATATTAGACCCTCGTTGGTTTATTGTCCGTCTCTCTATATTAGAATATAAGCCGAATGAGGACAGGGACTTGTTTCATTGACTTCTGTAGCCTCAGCATTCAGAATAGAGCTGGATATATTGCTGGTGCTCAGTAAGACTTGCTGAGGGAGGCGTGAACCCTTTACTGCCCTCAGCTTCCGGCTTCGCCCCCGGCCTGCCAGGTCCCTTGGTTTTATGTGTTCTTTTCACAGTGAGGTTACCTCCTGTCCCTTGAATCTGTACTTCAAAGTACGAGCTGTTTCCCCAGCCTTAGATATTACCCTTCAAATGTATAAATTAATGAATAAAATGTAAGCTTAATTAAGGCACTAAGTAGTTTCAACTCTAAGTTAACTTAGGCAAGACCGATTCACTAATTCTTGTGTTTTATTTCTGCCTTCTGACTTAGAAATCAACTCTGGGCAATAACCAAAATTCTCTCTAGAACATATTTTCAGCACTAGGCATTGGTTTTTGTTTGTTTATAAATTTATTTATTTTTTATTTTATTTTATTTATTTTTGGCTGCGTTGGGTCTTCCTTGCTGCGTGTGGGTTTTCTCTAGTTGCAGCGAGCGGGGGCTACTCTTCGTTGCGGTGCGTGGGTTTCTCATTGTGGTGGCTTCTCTTGTTGTAGAGCACGGGCTGTAGGCACACAGGCTTCAGTAGCTGTGGATCGTGGGCTCTAGAGCTCAGGGTCAGTAGTTGTGGCACAGGGGATTAGTTGCTCCGCGGCATGTGGGCTCCTCCCGGACCAGGGCTCGAACTCATGTCCCCTGCAGTGGCAGGTGGATTCTTAACCACTGCACCGCCAAGGAAGCCCGGCACTAGGCATTGTTAATGCAAAAATCAGCACAGCACATTTCTCAGAAAATATTTGCTCTTAACAATGGAAGACAAGGTCTATACCTGCCGTAACCTTTCTTTTATATCATCGACCAAAAAGGTAGAAATAGAAACCTACATTTTTTTTAAAGAAAAAAAGGAAAACAGGGCTTCCCTAGTGGCGCAGCGGTTAAGAATCCGCCTGCCAATGCAGGGGACACGGGTTCGAGCCCTGGTCAGGGAACATCCCACATGTCGTGGAGCAACTAAGCCCATGCACCACAACTACTGAGCCTGTGCTCTAGAGCCCACGAGCCACAACTACTGAGCCCGTGTGGCACAACTACTGAAGCCTGCGTGCCTAGAGCCTGTGCTCCACAACAAGAGAAGCCACTGCAATGAGCAGCCCACGCACCACAACAAAGAGTAGCCCCGGCTCGCCACAACTAGAGAAAGCCCATGTGCAGCAGTGAAGACCCAACACAGCCCCAAATAAATAAATTTAGGAAAAAAAAAGGGAAACATTGTTTTTCCAATGAAAAATCCAAGAATTGAAACATGAAAAAGGAAATTATCAGAAAATTCCCCCCAATGTGAAAACATAACAAAATTTAATTATTTTGTTGATGGAGGTTAAAAAAGACAGTGATAAAGTTTTAAGGCCTTCTGCCAAAATCTACTATCATTCCTAGCCATACCTTTTAAGGTTTTCCTCCATGGGAATGCGAAAGAAATTTATCAAAAAATGTCTGTTGTGTAAGTCGTCCCTGCCAAGCATTCTCCTTGAATAACAGAAAATTCTACCAGTATTTTAAGAGACTGTTCTTTAGCTTCAATTAACCACACTCCTTAGTGAAGCATTATAAAGATCTGTGTATCATTTCTACGGTCATTCAGACAATGAATATTTATGGAGAGCATGTTTTATATACAGAGTTTGAGAAGAGAAAAAGATTATTCTCGGGGAGGGTAAGAGGGAGTCCTGAGAGGGAGGGGATATAGGTACACATATAGCTGATTCACTTTGTTGTACAGCAGAAACTAACACAACAATGTAAAGCAATTATAATCTAATGAAGATGAAAAAAAAAGGTTATTCTCAGCAGAGATAGTTCTAGCAAAGATGGAATTTCTGCCGGGTCAAGTGAACCTTTAGTGCACGTAGATATAGACATTAATATAGTTATCGTTACATGTAGATACAAATATAGCAGCAACCAAAAGGAATTTGGTCTTATACTACCTAATAAATTTATTCATGTACTTCCTCTACCTTGAAAATATTACCTAAATAGGGAAAACACTTTTGTCATGAGAAGAATTTCCCCTTCCAATAGCACTAGCTACTTTTCCTTTCTTGGGTAAGTCAGTTATTTACTTAAGAACAATTTATGGGACTCCTATACATGCCAGAGCGGGTAGGGCACTGGAGATATAAAAATGTATAAAACCCCCGAAACCCACAGTAGACACGGGGGTAGAGTCAAGGGCAACAATAGGACTATGTGCTACAGAAGACTCACTCTGATACATTCATTCATTCAACAAATCTTTATTAAGTGCCTTCTATGTGCCCGGCACTGTTCTAGACGCTTAGGATACATCAGTGAAATAAACTAACAAAATCTCTGTCTTTGATGTGCTGCCATAGCATGGTAGAAAGATAAGAAACAAGAAACAAAATAAATTATATAGTATCTTAGAAAATAAGCCCTATTGGGAAACAGAATATGGTAAGGGGCAGTGGGAGTACTGTCGGCAAGATGTGGGGCCTGTAATTTACACAAGAAGTCAGAGAGGACCTCTTAGGAAGGTAACATATGATCCTCTCAACTTAAGTGATGTCCATTTGTGGGGTGACACCAGTATGTAGTGGAAAACCTTGACTTTAGAGTCCAGTTGGCTTGGATCAAAATGTGTTCCATGTTTCTTAACAATCCGAGCCTGAATTTCCTCCTCGACAAAATGGGAACAATAACACTTCCGCCACAAGTTGTTGGAGAGATTGAAACAGTGTTGGCCAAACCTCTGTTTTAAAACATACACCTGAAGTACAGTAAGTACTCAGTCACTTCAGACCCTGGACTTGCCCTACGGGCCATGAGACAGCCTGCTCTGTATGGCTTCCATCTGTGGAAAGAGCCACCCATCTTCATCCCCCAACACGCAGGCCAGGTCAGTCACCTCTATTCTCAGAATTTTCTTAATTGGGCCTAAGAGAAAAGAACACTTTTCTCTCAGGTTATGATGTAGTGAGGATGTGAGCCCAAGAGCTGAAAGTGACCAGAGAGCCCCTGTCTTGTCAAGACAGCTGGCCCAAGAGATTGAAGTGGGTAGAGAACGAATAGAAAAGATAAGAAGCAGAGGCTGTATTCTTTCACTGTTCTATTCCTAATTCTGTGGGTCCTCAGCTGCCCTTCTCTAGTAGATTGCAAAATTTGGCCACAAATTCCATCAAAAAGTAGACTCTATCCACTCCTTGAATCTGGGCATGGTTATACAGTTCTTGTAGGTCAACAGGACACTAGCGAACGTGAAGCAAGTAGAGGCTTAAAAAGTGTTTGTGCTTTGGGAGCTGCCCTCTCTTGCTGCTGGGTACCTTTCCGTTAAACTATGCAATGGTCCAGGCCAGCCATCTAGAAGATGAGAGACATGGAGAGCATAGATCATATAGACCATGTACAAGCATCATAGCTGATGCTTCCTAGACCAACCAGTCCCCAGACGACCTGCCAGCTGACTACAGACACATGAGTGACCCCAGGTGAGACCACCTGAAGAATCATCCAGCTGAGTCCAGGTAATCGCTGGCCCACAGAATCATGACCTAATGATTGTTGTCTTAAGCCACTAAGTTTACAGAGAGCTTGTTATGCAGCACCGGATAGCTGATACACTCTTCTCGCACACACACCCAACACAAACAAACTTTCCATTCCTTTCCCTAAAATAAAAGATTTTTTCTTTTGCCATTTACAACCAAAAGACATCCTGACTAAAATGAAAGGGCTTCCTGTGTCCGTGTCAGTGCCTCGATGCTCTGTCCATTCAGTTTATTCTGTGACTCGAACTATGCCCCTAACCCCCAAGCTTCTCCTCCCAGCCCCCATGTTGCCATTACCCACTTATGCTCTGTCCTCACAAGTTGCCAAAGAACCATCTCCTCCCTTCTCTCCATGCCCAACAACCTGCAGGTTGGACCCGTTCCCGTGGCCTTGGCCAAGGGTCTGTACCTGCCACTTCCTGTTGGCTCTTCCCAATGCCAACTGCTTGATGATGTGACTCTCCATCTGTTACTGATCATCGGACCTACTGCCACCACTCCTCACTTGTCTGTGTAGACCTCCTCCTGCGAAGAGGAGAGCTATCCACCTGCCAAATACTGACAGCCAGCTTCCTCCTTGGATGTTCTGTTCCATCAGGCCCAGATTCCCATGCTCTTATTCTTTTGGTTTTCGGTTTATCCTCTGTCTGAGATACAGCTGGGCCTGGGAAGTTAGGTGAATCTCCATGAGCTCTCATATCCAGATGATAAATTGTAAACAACAGAAGTAGATGATGATTTTTAAAAACAAGCCATAAGGAAATACTCTTTCTCTCTGGTGGAAGAATATTGGCAAGGCTGTTGCAGAGACCTGTGGAGTCTGTGGGCTGCCTTTGGGGTGCATAGACAGTGAAGAGCGTTCCGAATAGTATGAACTGGATAGGTCAACCCTCAACTCGTATTCCCTTAAGCCTTTCCATTTCTGTGCCTGGTGGGCTGACACCTGCCAGCCCCTACATCTCTTTGCTAGAGAGCTTTCTCTGGTGCTGGGACCAATTTTTGCTTGCTCTGGCAAGGTCAGAGGTACTGCAGAATTAAAGTCTCTCACCTCTGGCCCCGTGCAGTCCTTACCTGGTCAATGACCAGAGTTGGTATATAAACACCCCGACTCCCCCGTCACTTGGCTGGGATACCTCTGAGGAGTCTGTTTGACACTGGCTCCCAGAGTTCCCCAGTAGGATTAAGCTTCAGGTGCCCACAGTGATAACTTACTTGAAACACAGTCTTTATTGGTTTCCTTCCCTCCTTTGTCTCTCTCCTCCAAATAAATCACTTGCGCTTGAAATTTTGTTTCAAGATCTACAACCAGGAGAACCCAAACAAAGACAGTAAGCCACCTACTGAACGCCCTGAAGGACAGGAGTTGGATCTACGAAGGTGACGGCAACAGTTTAGGGGGAAAAGAGCCCAACGATGTGATGATGAACAGAACCAGCCCCTGGGATGGGAAAGAGGCTAAGAGCTGCCACTGGGCCCCATGTGCCCTCTGTCCAAGAGTCTGGGTGATTCTCCTGATAGTGGAGTAACTGAAACAGGCCGAATATAAGGGCAACTTTGGGTTATAACCTGCTTCATCTGTAACGTGGGCATCAGTCTCTTTGCCCAATATCCACAGGGCAATAAACTTGTGGAATTTAATTTCTTTGCATGTGGAGCTATTCAAGCATTACTCTGCAGATTTCTATGGGAGAATGATACTCTGATACGATTCTTTGTCTAAGAGCAAAGTACAACTTAAACAGATAACCAGGGGTGTTCCAATAACTATGTTCAAATATTTATGCAACATTGACTTTTTGAGCACAGAGTTAAATTCCTTAGTTCTTTTGCCAAATGCCTTCAGACTTCATTGACTTTTTTTGGAATTAGTACAAAAGCAGAGATTATATCCAAAACTTGTACAAGGATTCTGTGTGGTCCAGAAGATGATGAGTCTTTACTGGTACATATGAATTAAATATTGAACATGTTTACTTTTCATCTTTTGGGACAGAGTGAACAACCAGACTGACTGAGGAAAGACTGCTCTATAAATCTTGGACCTATTCTTCTAACAAAGAGCAGAAAAATGCTTAATAGTTCCGAATGATGAACCGTGTAAGAAAAAAAGTGGTTTCGGCATCTGGGAGACAAGGCTGACCATCTGAAGAGGGCTCCCTTTGCTCGCAGCCAGTATTGTTGTCACTGCTTTGTCAAGAATTCTGAGATCCTTCGAGCGTGACAGGGAGGATAGGAAATCAGATCTCTCTACTTCACAGAGAACGTATTAGAACCGCTTCAAAATTAGCCCCTGCTCGGCTTAATGAAATTTCCCTATTGTTCAGCGGTGGCCCACCAGGTCCACAGCATTCAAGTGGTAGCCCTTTGCCTGTAAAAAGCCTTGCAAATCAGAGGACCTACAAAATGAAGATGATTATTCCTCTTCCCCAGGTTCACAAAAAGACTCAAACCTGCTCAGCCTTTGGAGTAGGCTAAATATTCGAGGCATCCCGACTTAGGAGGACACGCTTTATTCTCCAATGCACAATTTAACGTGTAAAATGCCTATGGTATCGAGCCAGACATTTCTGCTATGAAACTCGCCAGCCCTGCTGTGCTCGAGAAATCAGTTTCGAGAAGGGCAGAGTAACCGAGAGACGTGAACTGGAGGTCACTCCTCTCTGGTGTCGCTGAAGCGTCTCCAGTGGGATTTCACTTGGAAGGCCTTCTCCCTGAGGACTTCTCCCCAGGTCTGGTTAAATAAATTAATTTATTTAATTTAAATTCACTGGCCTGAGATAAGAGAATTATAATTGCTTCTCCACTCGTCATCCCTTCCACTCTGCACCCACACACAATCTTTGTGTTTCCAACCCTCCTGAATGTGTCACTGCAATATCCACGTGACTTTCTAGTTGACACCAACATGTGCATAAAATCTGATCTCGCAGCTCACCTTTTATGAGTGAGTACACACTCACTCTCTGTGTGTTCACCTCCCTTTGGCCTAACAACAGTGTGCCCCAATTTACAGTCTTCAGGGCACCAGTCAGTGACGCAACGTAGCAAACAAAGGACCTCTTGATTCAGATTAGACCAATGTCAAATGCTGATGTGTGTAAATCATTAACTGTGTTTTCACTGCTGAGTCCAGTTTGATCTTTCATTGCCTGGTGACCCCTGGGGTCTGCGGCTCCCCAAGAAGCAGGGACGTTTAGGATTTTTTATTAGCAGCTCATAACTAATTTATAGATTACTGTGGAGTCAGGTGCACAGATTCAATGCCTCATCTATCACTGTAAGTAGCTCCAGTGTTAAGGGCTGGCTACTTCCCAGCAAGCAACGAAGACAACAGAGACGAGGACGAGGGACAAGACCCATATGCCACAGAAGGGATATCTTTCCGAAGAAGCACGAATGTCTCAAGGTAAAGAATTTACTACTTACAAACAACCAAGCTCTCTATCTCCTAAAGGTAAAACCCACTGTATGTCACATAGTAAAAAAAAAAAAAAAAAAAAAAAAAAGATCATTAAAATTATGTTTTTCCTCTCTGATTTGCCTTCTTCAGTGAAGATTTACCAGAACAGCTGCATTAGACTCAAACTTGTAGCAAGTACGATTGCTTTTTAAAAAAGAGAGGGCTCTTTCTTAACTAGAAAATTTTATCATGCCAGGAAATGACCTTGAAAGAAAAGGAAAACACTGAAGCCTAATTACAGCTTTGATAACACATGTGCTATGTCTTTTGCACAACAGCACTGAGCGTAGAGTTTATTTCCTTACGATTTTCTAAAGAGTGTGGTATTATGTGCACATGTTGATACGTGATAGAAAGAATTGAAAAGTGCAAATGCTAAAAGGGCTGTTTATTACATATCTTCAAAGAAACCAGCGACTTAGGGATGTATAGTATATTCCTGAGTTTTACGTGGTTTCCTCGATAGCATTAAGAGTTTTCCGCGAAGATACTCTGGAATTCCATCTCCAACACAGCCAAGTATATACTCCCACCCTCTGACCCCTCAGTCACGTCCACAACTTTGACACACAAAGCTCGTTCTCCCAGAGCAAAGGAAAGATGGGCTGCGTAAATAAAACCTAAACCCAGTGGCATCTGAAACAAGTACTAGCGGAATAAAGAAATCTCTGAACATATTCATAAGGAGTGTTCCTTTATGGTACTTTTCTCCGTCTCAGGGACAGCACCGAAGCTGGGCCACATTCTGAAACTGTTGCTATGGCAAAAGCGTCTTGTTTTATTGACTATGGAGCACACTGTTGTGTTTAAGTCATGTAAATGATCAGGATACAAAGGAAAGGGCCTCGGCAGGCCCTGCTCAATCACGACAGCGCTGGGGTCTCTCCCCCTTGACACATGCATTTACACAGCCTGGGAAGGCATTTCTTTCAGAAAGCCTCACTTGCTGGGTGTTGCTAACTGGTCTTTGGAGACATTTATGAGATCTCCATATCTTTGAGAATTGATTCTGCAGGGGAAAAAGAATTCACAATGATGAAGCCCTTGCTTTTGTTTTAAGGCCAGGATCTTTCTATAGAAAATTTGCATTCTCTGCCTATTAACACATTTTTGTTTCCAGGCTCCTGGTCTTGTCTAATACTTCAACTTTCTATCAATTTCTGTCACTTAGAAGCAAAGTAGGAGAGTTTCTCTTTTGTTCCCCACTTATCTCTCAAATGTGTGTTTTTAATTAAGTATTTTAGTACAGCATCAATTCACACTGATTAGACATAATTACAGAAACAAAATATGCAGAATACATTTTAATAATGCCTGCCACCTCTGAGGAAACAATGAGGATCTAATTTAATGATCTAAGTGTTGTTTGAAAGCAATGCAGAGTTAAAAAATAGTAATATATTTTGAAAAGGAGCTTAATAGTATTTTTGGATACAAATGTAATCTAAAATGCACCATTATCTGGGGTTTCAATACATGTAATTTAAAAAAACCCACTGAGGGCAACATTTGTTTACATGAAGAATCAAATGACACTCTTTAATAATTAAAAGCTTGATCCAATGAAAACAGTTTCAATTGTGACACTTGAGACAAGCTGTGATAATTTGCAGCCCAATTTCTCAGGGAAATTTTACCACTATGAAAATCGACTTTTGACGGTATTCTGTCACTGTCGATTTCCAGGGTTTGACACTCTATGTACTTACGAAGAATGTTATCATTGGGGGAAGCTGCATGAAGAGTACATATGAATTCTCAGTACTAGTTTTGCAACCTTTTGTGTCTTAAACTATTTCACACTACAAAACAGTTAGAGCAAAAATCCACTTTGGATACCGAATAAAAATGTATTTTTCCGACTTGTAGAAAAATGTGCTGTCTCAGTAGAGCTTAGGTAATTACAATTACAGAGCCATATGACATATTACTCCCAGCACTTGTGTAGGGCTCTGGAGTCGAAGGAGTTTTGGACAATAAGTTAACTTTCTCAACAAAAATTCTATGTCCTCCACATTTTCAATTCACTCAGAAAAGAATTCTGTAAACAATTATAAGTGAGAGCTCTATTTACTTTTACTACTTCAGACGTCCTTCCAGTAGTTATTAAAACAGTATTTACAATTCCCATAAACCTAGTTGTGTCATTGGATCTCTCACTTTAACTTTGTTGTTCTCTTTTTAAAAACTTGGTAGTTAAAATCCTAGTTTTGCATTCCTCCTCTTCATGAGTGAAGTTCAGAGAAAAAAAAAAAAAGATTATAAAAGATAGCACAGGGGCTTCCCTGGTGGGGCAGTGGTTGAGAGTCCGCCTGCCGATGCAGGGGACACGGGTTCGTGCCCCAGTCCGGGAAGATCCCACATGCCGCGGAGCGGCTGGGCCCGTGGGCCATGGCCGCTGAGCCTGCGCGTCCGGAGCCTGTGCTCCGCAATGGGAGAGGCCACAGCAGTGAGAAGCCCGCGTACCGCAAAAAAAAAAAAAACATAGCACAAACCAAGATTATACCTAATGTAAATGTCTGTTCATATTTCACTTGGGTGTAACCGCGTGTGTCTGTGTATGTGTGCGGAGGTGTGTAATCATACAATGTCAGGAGCAAGAGAATCATAGGAATAACCTAATTCAACCTAAATATTAACATATTAAAGATACATATATTTGGTATTTATAATACATACTGCTGGTTATATAATAAGTCTTTGCCTTTCCACGGCATTCTTTAAGGGGCCATGATAGCACACACCTAATTTTATCCTAATATTATTCTGTGAACTTACTAGAGGTCGTTACCATTATTCTCACTGAGAAAATGGGCACTTAGCTTCTAAAGTGGTCCAACGCTAGCTTACTCTTGTAAGGCATGCTAAGGTGAGGTTGGGGATTAAAACCCAGACTCCATACTACTGAGCCGTCAACAAGAATGAAATAATGCCGTTTGCAGCAACAAGGATGGACCTAGAGATGATCATACTAAGCGACGTAAGTCAGACAGAGAAAGACAAATACCATACGATATCATTTATACGTGGAATCTAAAATATGACACAAATGAACTTATCTACAAAACAGAAACAGACTCACAGACGTAGAGAATAGACTTGTGGTTGCCAAGGGGGAGGGGGTTGGAGCAGGGATGGACTGGGAGTTTGAGATTAGCAGATGCAAATTATTACATATAGAATGGATAGACAACAAGGTCCTACTGTAGAGCACAGGGAACTGTATTTACTATCCTGTAATAAACCATAATGGAAAAAGAATATGAAAAGGAATGTATATACACGTATAACTAAATCACTTTGCTGTACAGTAGAAATTAACACAACAACTATACTTCAATAAAATAAATGAAAAGAAAAACAAAACCAGATTCCACATCCTTGCTCAAGGTACTTCATTCTGAGCCACAGTCTCTAAGGCCACGGTCATGATTAAATTATCTTGTTTGGCATCTCCAATAGTGCCACTTGGAGAAAATATTTAATTAAAACGATAACAGGAGTTAGTTATCTTTTTTTTTTAATTTAATTAATTTATTTTTGGCTGTGTTGGGTCTTCGTTGCAGCGCGCAGGCTTTCTCTAGTGGCGGCGAGCGGGGGCTACTCTTCGTTGCGGTGCATGGGCTTCTCATTGTGGTGGCTTCTCTTGTTGTGGAGCATGGGCTCTAGGCGTGCAGGCTTCAGTAGTTGTGGCGCACAGGCTCAGTAGTTGTGGCTCGCAGGCTCTAGAGCACAGGCTCAGTAGTTGTGGTGCACGGGCTTCGTTGCTTTGTGGCATGTGGGATCTTCCCGGACCAGGGCTCGAACCCATGTCCCCTGCCTTGGTAGGCAGATTCTTAAACACTGCGCTGCCAGGGAAGTCCCTCTCTTTTTAACTTATAATAAATAAAAGCATTTTGGAACACTGGGCTCTGTATCATAACTCTTTTTCTTTCCCTAACAGCTTCACTGACATACAATTCACATACCATAGTTTATTCATTTAACGGGCACAAGTCAAGGTTTTATCTGAATATCCACAGAGTTGTAGAACTAGCAGCACAATGTAATTTACAGAAGAGGCTCAGCTCCCATAAAAGAAACCTTGTATCCATTACCAATCACTCCCTACTTCCCCCACCTTCCACTCCCAGCCCCTAACAACCACTAATCTACTTTCTGTTTATACGGAGATTTACTTCATCTGGACATTTCATACAAATGGAATCACAGAACATGCGATCCTGTGTAACCGGCCTCTTTTACTCAGCGCAATGTAGCATGTACCAGTACTTCGTTCCTTTTTATTGCTGAGTAATATTCCATCCTATGGATTTGCTACATATTATTTCTTCCTTCATCAGTTGATGGACATTTGGGTTCTCTCCACTTTTTGGCTATTGTGAATGATGCTGTTATGGGCACTTATGTACGAGTTTTTGCGTGGACATATGTTTCCATTCCTCTTGGGGCTATGCCTAGAAGTGAATTGCTGGGTCATGTGTTAACTTCATGTTTAACCTTTTGAGGAGCCGCCAGAATATTTCCAAAGCGGCTGCACCATCTTACATCCCACCAGTAATTCCTTTTTTTAACCTGAGCTAACAAAGTCACTCTGAGGGCTTATGTTTTGACTGTTATTAGTAAACTCCAAAGTCCCTTCTTTCACTGGCCAGTTGAAAGATGGGAGAGTGTATTTGCCTCACCATGATTTCAGAAAAGTGATCAGGAATCAGAATGGGAAGCAAGGAAATGAAGGATGTGTTTATCAAGTCTACATCTAGAGTGTGAATTACTTTTCGGCAAGGAAAATTAAAATTTTAGATGACAACAAATACACATTGACACAAAACTCAACTACCCTACAAAAATAAAAACAAGCCAACCAGTCAAACAGAAACTCCCAACGTGCAGGCGTTTGCTTCTTCATCTCCTGAAGAATTAGAAGATATTTGAACTGTTTTTATAGTTTTGTAGTTTTCAATAGCAAGAGATATTTTGGGCTATAAAGACATCCATGCAAAAGCCCTCACACCTGCTTCCTGCCCACAGACACACAACTATGAAAAAAAATCTCCAAAGATGCGCGAAGAAACCTTTTATAATCTCAAGGATTCTTAAGTTTCTAGACAGGGATCAATACAGACTTTGGCTTTTCAGACAAGCTTGGACAGCTTCTGGAATTTAAAACACATGCTTGGCCCCTGACAAATCAAGTACGAGTCTGCCAGAGAGGGATGCAGAAGTCTCCTGGCTGGCATTGCTAGGTAGCTGGGGCTGAAGTGACCATTTTTTCTCCTTCTTCTTGATTCTTATTAGATCCATCAGTTGGTGCTTCTGACTTGTTCCTATCTGTGAGCTATGTGGCTGGATTTCAGCGAAGCCAGTGTGTCACTCCCAACCATGATAAGTAAACAAACGTTCCGGCTGGGGAACCATCTCCAGCAGGGAGAGCTGGAAGGTATTGAGCGAAAATGGAAGAGAAGCAGAGGAAGAAGGGATGGGTAAACAGAAAAAAAGAGAGCGTGAAATAGGAAAAGAGTACGTCCTGGGACAAAGGTCAGAAGGGGGGGAAGGGGTGGCAGAGAGCAAAAAGCCAAGAGCTAGGAGGCATGCTTGGGCTGAGGGTGTTAGCCCTTGGTTGGTACAATGAGTCATTGGTAATGCCCAACTTGAGTTTGCCAATGACTTCGAACCTCAGCAGGAGTTACCAGTGGTTTCTAGCTTTGCAAACTGAAATTGAAACTCAAAATGCCTTTGATAAACTGCAATTAAATATTACAGAGAAGAAATCCCCTCTAGGTTACAGAATAACACAAAAATAAATTTTTTTTTTAATGGGAAAGGAATAAACAAAGCTATCCAGCTACCTAATAGCAAGCACTGATCGTAGAAGTAAGTTGAATATGGGGATACACTAAAGTATTAGCTACCCAGCCTGCAGAAATCTGGCCATTCAAACTATTTCAAAGGTGCTCTGCCTATAGTTCCGAGCGCCACAGTTAAAGAGGGGTGTGGAAAACTTGGCAAGAGTTCGGGGCAAAGCCACAAAGAAGATCAAAGAGTTGAAGAAAAGGGGCCTGAGAGGAACGACTCAGGGAGCTGGAAAAATTCAATCTGGAGAAGAGAAGATTAAGGACATCATTGAGGAGCTTTTCATAGGCAAGGTGGCCACCTGCCCTCCATCGCCACTACGGACGGACAGAGACGCAAGAGGCTTAAAGAGGCAACATGGGGGATCTCAGTTAAGTTTAAGGAATTCCCTGACATGAGAAACGGCAAATAATGAAATGGGCTCCTGATCATGGATGGGAATAAGGAATATCCTCTAGTGTCTTAGAAAAGAAGTAAGACTCTCCTAGGTGTGGGATGGCTTACAGACCTTGCTACCTAGAGCTGGGGCTGGGATGATAGAGCGGGTCTATTCTAACATTCTAGAACACAATCTGGTTCGACTTCACACTCGTGTATTCATCATTCGCCTGACCAAATTTCTCACATTTCTTGGGCCTGACACAAAATACCTTGTCTGGCATGCTACTTTGAGATAGAACCATTTCATCTGTGATCAAGGACACTGGAAGAAAATCTTTGAAGAGTGGGAATCTGTTGAGGGAAACAAGTCAGCTAAACAAGACTCACCAGGGTGGGGGTGGGGTAAGGCACCTCGGAGTGCATGCTGGGATTAGGGCTAATTAAGATGTTGACTGAATCTATGCTAATCATGTCCCAGCAGACTCTGCTGGATTAGTATGTAAATTGGTAAACTCTGTTCTGAAATTGCCCTACCACCTGAGGTCTAATTACTGACTAGACATAACAAATAAAAATGGGATTTGTATTTTAGGATGTTTAATTATGGAAATACACGTCTGGAAAAAAATACCAGTTGTATTGCACAGAAAGAGAATTCATAATGCTTTACCCAAAGTTTATGAAATTTTACAACTTTAATAAGAGCACCGCGAACCAGGATGGGTGGTGGGGGACTCCTTTCGGAGATCTAGCATCTGTGAAGGGAGACCAGAATCACAGTGATTAATTCGCTGCTTGAGTAACTTCCCCAAAGCTTCTCAAAGACTAATTGTTTCATTGCTGATACACGGCATCTTGTGAGCTTTTAGTTCTATCACCAAAAGAACTGGAACTCATCCATGAAGAAAAACCAAGATGCTATGGATTTAACTCAACTACTCCGTAGCGTGCATTCGGATGGAATTAAAAGCAACAGGCCAACAATATTTGTAGGAAATGAAACCCCTAACATAGTTTTTCTTCCCAGAAATTATTCTATGATATTGTAATCATTAAATTTATAAATGAGAAAATCATTAGTCCAATTCTGAAGCAAGAGTGTGTATTTCATGGTTTTAGAGAAAAGCAGCTTAGGTCTAGAATTCACTGAATGGGTACCTCGGGACACAAACTTCTTTGCAACTATTTATTGCCTCATCCTGTGACCCACCCTTTCCGGAAAATAACTCACATGGGAACAGTTATAAACAGAGTTTTAGACAGAGCTGTGATAGCTCTGTGTGCCCACTGTATTGCTATTTCTCCCATGATTTTAAAGGCACATGGGTGATCATTAAATCTTTATTAGGCTTTACATCATGAAATAAATTATTCATGTTGTGCTAATACATTCTGATATCTTTACAGCCCTTCTGCCCACATTTAGCTAAACAAATCTCATTTGCATAACATTTTTATTTTAATTTAGGACAGTTTTGTTATGAAAATATAAGGCTTAAATGCCTATTATGTCCCAATTATGTGCCAATTTCCCACACTTTTCTTGGGTCCGTACGGTGCATGACTAATGAGGGAAAGTTCACATAATTAACAAAGACGGATGATTTCCTTTCACTTACAAGAAGTTTTAGAATGTTTGCTCTTGCTGTTACGTGGCAAGAGGATGGGTATTATGAAACAAATTCGGTGAGTAAGCTTGTGTTTAGAGTAGCTTCAAGCCTCTATATATGTGAAGTTACACAGGTATATGGAAATTAAATTTGTTGGTCACCTTGATCTGAATTAGTCGATATAAAGCGTTAACTTATCTTTGTGGTGCAGAACTACAGGGAAGAATAATACAGTATTACTGGGACCTGAGGATCTCTGAACTCCGAATGGAAATTCATTGAACACAATAATTTTTCATTGAGGGATCAGGCTTTGCAGATCTCACTGGCATGTTGATAACTGTATTTATTTAGGTTGCAATTATGGATTTTAGCTTCTTTGTTCATTCGTTTTAAAAATATAAGACACGCTAGGAGATGTTTGATTACCTAACGGTGGAGGCAAAAAATCTGAACAAACTTTCCCCTTCGATAAGATACTGAGTTCTCACCGTCAAGCAGTGCTATTAAGTTTGCATGATGACATCTTCCTGTAGGCAATGTATCACTGAAACATTATTTTAAGTGCTATTTCCCAATGCCCAAAGGCACCTGTCAGCAATTATGTATTATTTACTATTAAAACTAATCGTGACCTACTCTCAGCATTGATCCCAGGGTCAGGTACTCTGGGATGATCATTCTAACTTGGTCCCCTCCTTGTCAGGAGTTTTGGGAGAAGTCAACATGGGGTTAGAACATTTGGAAGGTTCACAGAGAGTGTTTTGCCAACACGTATGTAAGCAGAGCGTAAGCCCGAACAGATGTCACGTTGAATGTAAATCTCTCAGCCACTGGCTAGCAAGCTGTTGGGTAAACCTCCTATTTTTGGGAATTCTCACTTTGAAGCAAATTATACAATTGTAGAGCGTTATCCTTTCAACAAATGGGCTTTGAAATCCTCTTGCATTAAAGCAAGCTGCACATAATTTTGATAAATAGGAATATTGATCCCCAAATGTGCCTAACATGGGAATATGACCAAACTCTCCTAGTCTGCTCTTCCAAATGGAGAAACATCATGGGGTCCTTCTCCGGCAGCTCTGAGTGCCCATCTTAGCTCAGTAGCCTGAGAGGCACGAGAGCCAGTCTTCCGGGCTAAAGGGCAGAAACCAGGAGTTCAAGTCCAGCTGTGCCATTCTCCAAGACTCTCTTTCCTCCCCTAGAAAGAGGAGCCTTCTGAACAAGAGCTGCAGGGAATAAACGAAAGCAAACGTGTGCCCAACACACAGTAGATACCAAATCATTGTCTGTGAAATAAACATCCAGTAGAAAAGGTTAAACACATCTAAAGGGCTTCCCTGGAGGCGCAGCGGTTAAGAATCCACCTGCCAGTGCAGGGGACACGGGTTCGAGCCCTGGTCCGGGAAGATCCCACATGCTGCGGAGCGACTAAGCCCGTGCGCCATAACTACTGAGCCTGCACTCTAGAGCCCATGAGTCACAACTACTGAACCCACGCGCCACATCTACTGAAGCCCACGCACTCTAGAGCCCATGCTCCGCAACAGGAGAAGCCACCGTGATGAGAAGCCCGTGTACCACAACGAAGAGTAGCCCCCAGTCGCCGCAACTAGAGAAAGCCCGTGCACAGCAACAAAGACCCAATACAGCCAAAAATAATAAAAATAAATAAATAAACACATCTAAACTTTTCTGTTACATAAATTAAGAAGCCAACTTAAGGGGCAAGGTCTCATATCTTCCTGGTGAGCTAGCTGTAAAAGAAGAAAAGCTCACCCTATTGCTCTCAATAATATCTCTTGGTATTTGTTACCTAGTGACTACTGTATTATTTTTTTAGAGCCCATAGGTACCTGTTCTATCACTTCACGTTGCAACTTCTGCAAAGATTATAGAATAGTTTAAAGAAGATAACAAGAGAATGTAAAAAAGAAGTTTACACCTATCTTTTCTTGGCAAGAATGATTTTCCTTTTAAAGAGCACCTGCAGTGAGCGATACTCAAATCTTCACACACACAAGGCAGCTCTACCCAACAGACTCGTCAATGATAACGATACTGAAGAAGAACCATATTACGGACCAGGGCTTTGCAAAAGATGTAAACATTATTTTAGAATTCCTGAGGCATTTAAAAATTTTATTTCTAGGTCTGGTATACTGAACCCAAAGCCTTTAAACACACACTAGCAGAGTGAGAAATGAGATCTTGGGGTCCAAATGTTACTCTGGTACCTCTCTCCGCCTAAATTTCCCCATCTATCAGGCCAGTGATTTTATAGCATTGTTGTAAGGATTAAATGGAAGAATGTACAGAAAGTGCATAGCACATGGAAGCACTGGCTCAACACCCCTGCATCTGACCATCTTAACCTTCTCATCGCCTTGCTTTTTCCCACTTCCCTTTTTTTTTTTTTCCCCTCCGGTACGCGGGCCTCTCACTGCTGTGGCCTCTCCCGTTGCGGAGCACAGGCTCCGGACGCGCAGGCTCAGCGACCATGGCTCAGGGCCCAGGCGCTCCGCGGCATGTGGGATCCTCCCGGACCGGGGCACGAACCCGCGTCCCCTGCATCGGCAGGCGGAGTCTCAACCACTGCGCCACGAGGGAAGCCCCCCACTTCCTTTTAGAAGAAGACTATATCCTCGTGGCAGATTTCTCCAGAGGGATAGCTCTCATACTAAACAGCCCATAAAATTAAAATTAGTTATTAAGTGAGGCAGTAGAGTGTTATAATTAAAACCGTGGGCCCTAGAGCCAGACTACTTGGCTTCAACTCCCTTCTCTCCCCGTGCGAATTGCTGAAACTTGGGCAAATTATATAATCTTTCTGTCTCTCAGTTTCTTCATCTGAAAAATGGGATGATAATGATACTAATATCTACCTAAGAGGCTTGGTATAAGGCGTAAATACAAGGTGCTGGGAGTGAGATAAAGCACTCAATAAATATGAGTTCTTGTTATTCCTATCACTGGTATCTTCATAACTGGGCTTTGAGCTACACGAGCAAAGAGGTCTTTCTGGCCACCACTGTACTCCCAGCACCCAGCCCAGTGTACGCACATCTTCTCAGAGTCACCCACCCAAGTTATCCAAGTCACAGACCCTTTCCTCTCAGCTGTCCTGCCGACACGCTCTTTTTATCTCTCAAACTCTTCCCCGTCCCCTCTTCTACAACTCTTCGGTCCTGCATCCCAGCTGGCATCTTTGTTGGGCCTCCATTTCCATAGGACTCTCTCTGTAAGCTTCCTAACAAGGAAACCTGAGTACTTCACCTTCTCCACTTGAAATGCTTCCGTGACTCCTCCTTACCTACAAGATCATGGAATAAATAAATATCATGTAGCTATAAAGAAATATTCAAAAGGGTGGGAAAATCAGAATAATGTCTCCCCAGTGATGTCCGCGTTCTGATTCCCCAAACCTGTAAATATGTTACGTGGCAAAGGAGACTTTGCAGACGTGATTGAGGATGTTGGGATGGGAAGATTTCCTTGGATTAGCCTGGTGGGTCCAATGTAATCACAAAGGTCTTTTTAAGGGAAACAAGGAGACAAGAGAGTCGGTGTCAGAGAAGCAGACATGACGACGAGAGCAGAGAAGTCGGAGGGATGTGAGGCCATGAGGCAAGGAATGCCGGTGGCCTCTAGAAGCTGGGAAAAGCACGACACAGATGCTCCCCTAGAGCCTGCAGAAGGAATGCAGCCCTGCTGCCATCTTGGCTTTAGACCACTTCAGACCTCCAGGACTGTAAGAAAAGAAATGTGTGCTGTTTTAAGACACCAGATTTGTGGTAATTTGTTAGAGCAGTGGCAGGAAACAAATACACAAGGCAGTTGGATAGATAGTGCTGACTACATAAATGTGTTGAGGTCAATCAATGACTGTACTCTGGGTGCGCCAATACATCTAGAAGTCTTTTTTATTCGTGACATGCCACTGTTTCCTCTCTCTCAACTCAGTGCTTTACAAGGGGGCTGGGATGCATTTCCCAGGTTTCTACAGCTCTGTCCTTTCCTCACCTTCCCTGCAGGAGGCAGGAAGTGAGGCCTAGCGGGGTGGGAAACCCACGTGTCTATACAAATAGAGGAGGAGGCCCACTTGCCTCCCAGCTTGCCTGCAGACTGGGACCCCTACTAGGTATATGGTGAAAACCAGGGCAGGTGTGGCCAAAAACCAAACCAAGTTTACTCACTTCCCCTATAACCAAGCAAACCTAATACGCCGCCTTCTGCATTTTAATATGCTGCTTCTACTCTGACGTTTCAAAAGCAGTTTTTACACGTAAATACATACAGCACCTGTCGAATCCCTACATACATATGTTGGCTGTCAGCTCATAAAGGAAGCAGGGAACAGGGTGAACCTGTCAAGGGAGATTCTCTGGAAGCATTAAGATAAGCTGTAGGGAATGATCAAGTGATCTGGGATCTGGGAAGAAAGAAAGACATGGCTGTTAAGAGAGTGACACAGAAGTGACTAAAAAGTACCTTTGTGGAGCAAGGGACAGATCTGGGTTTGCGACCTCAGTAGTCACATGACATGATTTCATTCTTAGTTCTCTGGGTCTCAGCGTCCTCATCTTTAAAATGGGCATAATAATACCTATTTTGCAGCATTGTTGAGAAGATTAAATGATAACATGCTTGTGAAGATGCCAGGGCAGTGTCTGCCACATGGTGGATTCAAGAAAGGTTCCTTTCTTTCCCATGATGCCCTTTTCCGATTGATATTATTGTAAACTATGTATTTTATTGTAATACATCATTTAACGAGAAAAACATTTCACAAAAACCATCTAACAGAAAAAAAGCTAATAAGTCAAGATAAAAAATGAGAAGGAACAGTCATTTATAAGCTGTAAAGATTAAGCTTGTGAAAACGTTTTGGTTCATACTTTCCCAACCTGCACCATGACTGGATTAATTCATGAGAAACCTGACTTTTGAATTCTTGAAATGCCCAGCCGTGAGAATAACACACAGTGGATCTTGTGCAGTGCGAGAGGCTTATTGATCAACTCAGCTCCCGGATTCTGAGTAGCCAGTAATCTATTTTAAGGTATCAATAATTCAGAAGAAGGAGCATTTTCTGTGGTTGCTGAAACCACATCTGCACTTGAACCATGTGAACAAGCAAACAACTGTCAGAGCAGCCAAAGCTGGTCTCTTCCCTTCTAGCCGTGGCCATCTCTGCAGGGAGCCCCAGCAAAATACAGTTATCTCTAAGAGCAAATGTGGGCCACACGGGTGACACCCAGACACTCAATAAATAGAGGCCAGATGAATGACAATTGTGTAAGGTGGTGGTGAAAAATGACCAGCAGAAGTATTTTAAAAGATCAACCTGGAAAGAAAATCAATTCTAATAAACTCGATGCTCTCGGGCTCAAATATCATGAACCTAAATAGTCTTTGAAACTGCAGTGAGCAAAGCAGCAGAGGATAGGAAATAACATTGATCAAACCTGAAAACCTCCCAGGCATCCTCTGAGTTCACAGATAAATTGATTAACTGTTATCTCACACCCAGGACCCCCAAGTTAACTGCCTGAATTCAGTAAATAATTCCCAGGCAAAGATAAAACTGCTTGGTTAAATGAGCATTTTCAGCTGAAGAAGGATGAAAACGGAAGAAGAATGAAAACCACAACTGAAAGGGAATTGGCTTTCATTTTTTTAAAGAAAGAGCGTATATTTTTCAGGCATTGATATTAATGTGCGTGCAAAGAAACTTTATTTAAATAGTTATATACTTAGAAAACCTGATTTTTGAATACTCTAATAATCGGGTCATTTTAAGACGGCAGAATTAAGGAGACAAAACTCTAGGGGCCTAATCTCAATTGAGGTTAAAGGTGCGGACCTGTGTAATTACTTGCTGCTGAATCATTTTACTTGAGTATCGTTTTCATGATGTACAGATTCAGCTGGAATGATCATAAGTGTCCTCTCTGGTATATGTTAAGTTTAGAAACTAAACATCTACTTTGCAGAACTTTGCACAGCTTGCGACATTTTTAGTTTTATTTTAATGAGGAGGGGAAAAAATGCCGTCAGCTCCATCAGGCAGCACCCAAACTTTGTCAGGGAAAAACCACCACAGCAAAGATTACCACCCTTCCTGTGCTGTGGACGGAAGGGGCAGCAGGGTTTGCAGGAATTTGGTTCTCAGCTCTGGGGACAGGCTTCTGGACTTGTCCATCACAGAAACAACAGCTGTCTGTCACTTATATCTTCCCCATGCGTACACCAGCTTGGAGGACTTTAGTAGTTTGTTTGAGGGATAAATGGCCTCCAACTGAATTCATATATTTCTAAACTATTCAGACTCAAGTTTACCAGGATATACTAAAAGGATATATATATGTATATATATATATATCTCCACACAAATACCAAAATCAATTCTAAAAATAACAGAATGGAATTAGGGAGTAAGACCTAACGTTTGCCAAATAAGGCCACGGGAGCGAGCTGATTCCTCGCAAACGCTGAAGGAGCCTTGCTACCTACGCTTTCCGATTCTGCAGCAGTTTCCTCACTGCTTTCCGATTAGAACACCGGCTGAGTAAGGAACAGAGAATGTAAGTGCTTCGTGACTGACTCACAATTCCATTTTCCTCATTTTAGTGGGACCACTCTTCCCTTATCTCACACTGTCTAGAACTTACTCTTGGGACTGTTTGGTTGATCACCAGTGGTTTGGGTCCGCACGGCCCTAGTTACAAAACAGGTGAAATGGGCGTCCTCTGAAATGGGCGTCCTCAGAAACGGGCGTCCTTCCTTTCTAGAAAGGCCTGATTTTTCTCCCACCTCCATGCAGTTATATCCTCAAACTAATCACATTTAGATATAACTGCTTTACAAATATGATTATCCTATAAATAGCTGCATTCCGATACGGAGTATAGGGTCTGTGTGTGTTTCGTTTAAACCAGTTGCTCAAAAGTGATGCTAATCAACTTTGGGAAAAGTCAGGTTATGCTCTGACTACCAGCCCTTTGTGCAGGAAACAGCGCCTTTCTCAGACGTTAGCCAGAGACAATGCAGGATATCCCCCAGAATCGCTAACCAATTTCCCTTCCTTCCAACACCGCCACTTTAATAAAGCAGTTAGAGTAGCATCCCAGGAGCAGTAGGAAAAAAAAAAAGGAGCCTTACCAGCTTCTCCTACGGTAGACAGACGAGAGAAAACCACCCCCAGCTGCTCTAGGCCGGGCAACTGGGTTTCTTACAGTCACTTGACTGAGGGGACCAAGAAGGCTGAAGTCTTCCTTTGCTCTGTTTGGTTTCTCCCCAGCAAGCCCTCCCAGGATCTTTCCCACAAAGCGCTCTGCTATCCTCTAATCCCCTCACAAGGAAAACCGGCACACACACCAAATGACTTCTGCAGAAGCGCCTCTCCTGGGGAGCGGGAGGGGAGGGGGTGAAAGGGGGTGTTTGCTGGCAGTAATTCCTACGAGGCGGATCCTCAGAGAGGCATGGGACCCGGACAGCAAGTACGGAGCCCGGGACCGGGATGGGTCCCTGGCAAGCATGGGGATTCGCGTTTGCTCTCTTTCTCGGTGCCCTCCAAACGCTCAGGGATGGGCAAGGCAGCTCGCCTAAAACTTCATCTGACTTCTACACTCCTTTCTACTCCCTCCCAGGACAGAAGAATTTCAAACAAGGTAGGGAGAGATCAGCTAGAAGCTGCCCAAATCTAGCTAGCACTTTCAAAGCCCTTGACAATTTACAGCAGCTGCTTGTTTCTCATGTATCCCCAAACTGAAAATAAATTGAAAACATCGAGAAAAGGCAGAATAGCAAATAGGAAAACGTGGACGGACATGCGCTAGCAAAGATCCTGAAAATGACTGTTCCGACCTAAATTCAATTTTAAAAATCATGTTTTAAAAATAGTAATGAAAAGTCAGTTGCTAAGTTGTAAGGCACGACCTTTTTTAAGATCTAAAGTTTACCTTGTCTTCCCGAGGACAGGGCTCACCCTGGTATTTCACAAAACTTTTCGCACCTTACAAATCCAAATCCCCTTCCAACCGAAGACAAATAGCTTACATATATCTCAGAGATGCTCTAATCAATCTGGAATTCCTCCCTTTCCCCTCAAGTTTAGAAAAAGAAGACTTACCTTTCTAGCGTGTCATCTGAAACCCCGAAACGAATAAATCAAGGAGGAGATAAGCAGATGGCAGCCTTCTACATTTTGCAGTGAGGGTCATTATTTCTAAGGAGACGCTGCTGCGCGGGTGCCTCTGCTCGGCAGCATGCCATTTGGGCCTTTGAAACAAAATGAATCGGCTTCACACCACCAGCTTTGCTACATACTAACACTCCAGAATGCCCCAACTGGGGCAGGCCGCCTCTTTCCGTAGTGACCCTGCACAGAATCAGAAGTGACGGTTTGATGGATGAGTTTCCCAAGAGACAATGCAATCTGTGACATCACGGTTCTGTCTGCACCCCCTACCCCAGGCCCCGTCCAGCCTCTCCTCTCTCGATAGAAAACTGCCCCTGCTTGGTGACAGTGCCATCTCAAAAGCAAAAATGAGCCCGGGGTGCAAAACAAATGCTATAACTTATCTGTCCTTCTTCACTTCAATTTTCTGATTCCCCTTGGCTGGGGTAATGAAAGGAGGACCGAGATAGGAATGGTCTGGGGAGAAAATTCAGACAAAACCAAACAAAAGCGCAGAATTCGATATTCTAAAAGTTTATCACCGGACAGCAAAGTAGTAACCTTCAAAAGGAGCATTTTATTTTTCCTATCACTATTGAACACCTCCACAGTGACACGCGATTTAAGAGATTTTACGACGAAATTATATACAAACAACTGCAAAGATATTTCAAGCGTCTGTATGAAGACTTTCAGACTTAACCGCAACTCACTTAATACCACATTTTTCTTGATCATAAAAGATTTTCCTCTTCCTCACTCTCAAGTAATATATAACTTTTGAATTAACCTTGGCTACTCGCTCTATTCTGTGTTTTAGTTGTTCTCTGAACCAAGTACACGTCAGCAGTCTTAACGGTTAAAGTAATGCTTAGTGGCTGTGTCAACTTACATTCCCGCCAACAGTGCAGGAGGGTTCCCTTTTCTCCACACCCTCTCCAGCATTTACTGTTTGTCGATTTTTGGATGATGGCCATTGACACAGCCACTATGGAGAACAGTATGGAGGTTCCTTAAGAAACTAAAAATAGAACTACCATACGACCCAGCAATCCCACTACTGGGCATACACCCTGAGAAAACCATAATTCAAAAAGAGTCATGTACCACAGTGTTCACTGCAGCGCTATTTACAATAGCCAGGACGTGGAAGCAACCTAAGTGTCCATCGGCAGATGAATGGATAAAGAAGATGCGGCACATGAATACAATGGAATATTACTCAGCCATAAAAAGAAACGAAATTGAGTTATTTGTAGTGAGGTGGATGGACCTAGAGTTTGTCATACAGAGTGAACTAAGTCAGAAAGAGAAAAATAAATACCGTATGCTAACACATATATATGGAATCTAAAAAAAAAAGGTTCTGAAGAACCTAGGGGCAGGACAGGAATAAAGACGCAGACGTAGAGAATGGACTTGAGGACACGGGGAGGGGGAAGGGTAAGCTGTGACAAAGTGAGAGAGCAGCATGGACATATATACGCTACCAAATGTAAAACAGACAGCTAGTGGGAAGCAGCCGCATAGCACAGGGAGATCAGCTCGGTGCTTTGTGACCACCTAGAGGGGTGGGATAGGGAGGATGGGGGGCAGATGCAAGATGGAGGGGATATGGGGATATATGTATACATATAGCTGATTCACTTTGTTGTTATACAGCAGAAACTAAGACACCATTGTAAAGCAATTATACTTCAATAAAGATATTTAAAAAATAAAATAAAAGCAAAAGAAATAATTTTAAAAAGTAATGCTTACTAAGTCCACTTGAACTTCTAATACAAACGTACTTGCAAATAAAAGCTCTAATATCTTTGCCACTCTCATCATTACCTCCATCCTTTTCACCCATTTAAATTTCAGACAAGGACAATAAAAAACCCAGAAGATATCTATATCTATATTATGTCTGTCTCATCTATCTCATCTATTTATCTATCAATCTATCTCATCTATATCTCTATCTGTATCATCTATATCTATACTCTTTTTCTAGCTTATCTATCTACGAATGATCAGTAGATCTAACTACATAAAAATCAAAATCTTTGGCATGGCATAAAACAACATAAGCTAAGTCAAAAGAAATGACGAACCGGGACAGAGGGCCTCCCTCCTTTACGTTTAACGAGTGGGGAAACTTTGAAAAGAGAAAAACCTACCACCCAAAAGAAAAATGGGCAAAGGTTATGAAACAGAGGTGACATATAATTGGTCCTTAAATGTATGGAAGGATGTTCCTTCTCACTTGCAGTAAGAAATGCAAATGAAAACTACACCAAGATATCACTTGTCACCTAATGGACTAGACAAAATCCAAAGGTTTGGCCTCATACGTCATTGGAGAAACAGGCACTCCCATAGGTTGCTGGCGGGAGCACAGAACACTACTACAAATATGGAGGGGGTTTGGCAATAAGTAACAAATTTAGAGCTGCACGGACCCTTCCATCCAGCCATACCCCTTCTAGGCATCTATTCCACAGAGTCACCAGTACAAGCATAAAATGTCATACGTTCAAGCAAAATAACGGAAAGCCCAGCAGTAGACTGATTATTCCATAGTACGGCTCCATAGCAAAGTTCTGCCCAACTGCAAAAGGAAGGTCAGATCTCTAGGTACTAGTATGACGAACGGCCAGGTCACTGAAACGAAGTGTAGAAGAGGGCGTGGGGCTGTGAGAAATCAGGAAGTGGGAGGACTAAAAGTCCTAACGTAGCGTAGGCGAAACTGTGATGTTTGGTAGATCAGGCTTATTAAATGCATTTCCTACTAACAATATTTTCAACTTACGTTGGGTTTATCAGGATGTAACCCCATCGCAAGTCGAGGAGGATCTGTAGTTTGCGAATCCCAGACAGAAAAGGATAAGCAAACACAGAGGAATCTCGGGTCCGTTTCTGCCCTTCTCCCCCTCTTCACTTCCTTTCCCTATAAAAACCTATTTTTATTAGATTTTTATTTATCCTTCCAGAGTTACCTTTTTTTGTAAATACAGGCACAGGCATATAGACACTTCTAGTCCTACAGTTGGGCAAAATCATCTAACACCAAGTCTATATTATAATAAAGTATTGAATATCTCATGTAATTTATTGAATACTGTCCTCAAAGTGAAAGCCAGAATGGTTGTCTGGGTCTAGAATGGTCGTAAGTGTATGGGTTGTTTCCACTCATGATCATGGGGCTGACCGCTAGCCAGCATCACGAGAGAGAATCGGACTGCATAGCGCTTGCCAGGGAAACGATCAAAGTTCAAAATTCGAAGTACGGTTTCTACTGAATGGGTATCGCTTCCATACTACCATAAAGTCATAAAACCATGGGACTTCCCTGGCAGTCAAGTGGTTAGGCCTCCGTGTTTCCACAGCAGGGGGCGCAGGCTCGATAGTCGGGGACTACCTGTATAGCCTAAGGACCCCAAAGGCCCTCTGCCTGGTTTTGAAAATAAAGGGTTATTAGAACACAGCCATGCCCATTCATGGCACGTTGTCCACGGCTGCTTTCCTGCTACAGTGACAGAGCTGAGTAGTCGCAGTAGCGGATTGAATGGCCCACAAGGCCTAAAATGTTTACTATCTGGCCCTTTACAGAAAAAATTTGCTGATCCCCACTCTGTGTGATGAGATGACTTTTAGCATACTGCAAGAGACACTCTTAAGAAGATGAGGTAGATATCCCTGGTTTCTACTTTAAAAGATGTTAAATTGAGATCAGAATACTTGTGTTCAACTCCTGGATGTCTCTGTCTGGTTACTTAACTTCCTTGGACTTGTTTTCATCATCTGCAAAGTGATGACCCCTGGCTTTGTTGTGAAGATTAAATAAAACAATGAAACAGGGCTTCCCTGGTGGTGCAGTGGTTAAGAATCCGCCTGCCAATGCAGGGGACATGGGTTCAAGCCCTGGTCTGGGAAGATCCCACATGCCGCGGAGCAACTAAGCTCTTGCGCCACAACTACTGAGCCCACGTGCCACAACTAGTGAGCCTGCGCTCTAGAGCCCGTGCTCCCCAACAAGAGAAGCCACTGCAGTGAGAAGCCCGCGCACCGCAACGAAGAGTAGCCCCCGCTCTCCGCAACTAGAGAAAGCCCGCGCACAGCAACGAAGACCCAACGCAGCCAAAAATAAATTAATTAATTAAAAACAAAAACCAATGAAATAAATATGAAAGCACCTTGTAAACTCTCAACGACTATACTAAGATTTATTTTTAATATTATTATATTAGAAGGTGATAGGTAATACACATATACACACATAATCAGTATAGACAATTGATATTAGAGTAGCCATGACATTTAAAAAATTTGCAGCACTTAACAAGAAAACATTGCGTTTAAACTTTTCTCCACTTAACATTTCTAGGTAATATTCTACTTATATCAGCCATGGTCACAGGATAACTCTCAGCTCCCATCTGTTCTCCACAACTAGTCAAGTCATTGCATCTGATCAGGCGCCAATACTGACTCACAGGTAAAAGCCTACTCAGGACAAGGTCTTCAGACTGCAGTAGAATTCTTTGGTTTTCAGAAAGCTCTCGAAATTTTGAGACTTGAAGATATCTTTAAGTTCTAGTAGTTAAAATTCATCTAACAGAGGTTATCTTACTATGAAGTATGGCATACTAAATGTATTTGGGGTCCATCTGGGGACTATATGTGACACATATGTACTCAGATTTGAGGAAGAGACTCTCACACTCAAAATTCATGTTTGCATAATCACTTTTTCTTCTTTGAATGTATTATTTAAAGAAATTTTTTAAAAAATTTTTATTTATTTATTTTTGGCTGCGTTGGGTCTTCATTGCTGCGTGAGGGCTTTCTCTGGTTGTGGTGAGCAGGGGCTACTCTTCATTGCAGTACGGGGGCTTCTCATTGTGGTGGCTTCTCTTGTTGCAGAGCACGGGCTCTAGGCATGCAGGCCTCAGTAGTTGTGGCTCGCGGGCTTCAGTAGTTGTGGCTCGCGGGCTCTAGAGCGCAGGCTCAGTAGTTGTGGCGCACGGGCTTAGTTGCTCTGCGGCACGTGGGATCTTCCCAGACCAGGGCTCGAACCCACGTCCCCTGCATCGGCAGGCAGATTCTTAACCACTGTGCCACCAGGAAAGCCCCTGAATGTATTATTTTTAACATAAAAACCAGAACTTCTTTTTGTTAGAACTATCAGTGGTTTTTCTTATACTCAATGATCTTTCCTTTTCAGTTAACGAATTTCTAGTAACTGATTTTGTTAACGTATTTTAACTATTTCTAAACCATACATATCTGTGAGTCTCTAAAAAGTGAACTGCCCCCAAAGTGCATCAAAAGCCCTTAAAATATGCACATCATTTGACCTGCACCTCTACTTTTGGGAAATAATATTGAGGAAATAAGGCTACACATACCACTGTGTTCAGAGAAGTACATACAAGTGATGTATAAATTAGCAAAGCAACAACATCAAAAGACTAGTAACAAAAGAAATGTCCCCAAAGAAGAAATCAGCTACAGAAGTTGTGGTATGGTCATTCAAAGGAATATGGCTATTCCTGCTATCTACTCCTATATAAACAAACCACCCGGAAACCTAGTGGCTTAAAACAAGCCACATGCACCGTGCTCACAAACCTGTGATTTTGGAAGGGTCCAGCGTGGACAACCGCTTCTTCTCTACTTCGCATCAGCTGCTGTGGCTTGAAGGATGGAGGCTGGAGTGATCTAAAGACTTGCTTACCACATGGATAGCAGCTGATAGTGGGTGTTGCCTGACACCTTAGTGGGGGCTGGTGGTTAGAACACCTACATACAGCCTTTCCTGTGTGGCATGGGCTTCCTCAAAATATGATGGCTGAGTTCCAAGGGTGAGTGTCCGAAGGGAGGAGTAGGCAGAAGTCATATCCCCTTTTATGATCTCTCTTGGAAATCATATGGTGTCACATCTGGTGGATTGAGGCAGTCATAAAACCTCACCCAAGTTCAGGGTAAGGGGACGTAGACTCTACCTCTTGCTGGGGCATGACAGGTCCAGAAAGTGAAGGGGGTGATGGAAAGGTTGTCGTCATCATTTTGCAAAGTATAATCTGTCATAATTATGCAGTCATTAAAAATGATACAGCAGATCCAATATATTGACACGGAAAGACATTCAAATGATAGTGAATGCTGAGTTGCTAGAATAGCCAATACGGTGCCGTCCACTAGAAGGAACACAGGCACATAACTGACACTCAACACAAATTGGTTGAATAAATTGTTGTATAGAAATGAATTATGTTTTATGCTTGCGTCTATATTGAAAACATTCTAAGAGAAGCTACATCAAAATGTGAACATTGGTTATATTTCTGTGATGGGATTACAGTTTCACTTTTTTAAGATAGTGAGTTTATAATATTCTTTTAATGAATGTTCATAGAAAATTAAAAGGTATTTCAAAATGAACCTCAGAGGACAATAGTCTGAGTTGATTGTCAGAAAGGTTGCCCTATTTTTTTAAAGATAATTGAAAGCTAATTAGAATGCTCCCTGCCAAGCACTTTTTCCTTTTTCTGCCTTTTGGAAGAACTGATTGTTTAGCTATCTGTAAGCATTTAATTGATGTAAAGTATAATATTTAAAGAATTTAAGGGACGTAAAAATAAAACTTTCTCTTTCCTTTGTAATAACTAAAGAGCACCAGGAACATAAAATACAATTACTTTTTTTTTTTTTTTTTTTTTTGCGGTACACGGGCCTCTCACTGTTGTAGCCTCTCCCGTTGCAGAGCACAGGCTCTGGATGCGCAGGCTCAGCGGCCATGGCTCACGGGCCCAGCCGCTCCGCAGCATGTGGGATCTTCCCGGACCGGGGCACGAACCCGCGTCCCCTGCATCGGCAGGCGGACTCCCAACCACTGCGCCACCAGGGAAGCCCGAAATACAATTACTTTAAACTATAAGATACCTCATTACAGTAATTTGTCTCCAAATTAGTCATTGGTGAGAATAACAGTAATCAATTCACATTTTCATCACTGAAATAGTAGGCTATAGTTCAATGGGGATCAGGATATCAGAAAAGAAAAACTGTGGTGTGCATGTAAGGCACCATGCTACACTATCACTACCTTTTTCTTGAACATTAATATTTTTAAAATATATGAAAATAGAACTTATTTTTGGAAGCAAAATTGCTAACTTCTCATATAGCAAATACTTTGAAAGCGCTGCTTAACCAAGATGTTAGAAATGACACATGAACCAATGTGAATGGACAATTTCCTCTTGTGCTGGGAGAGTGATAGTGTCAGATTTGGGCATTGGATGAAGCTGGATTAAACAAACAATCCTGATAGAATGAGAGTCATTTGTGCGACACCAGAAGAATACAGTTTTAGCCGAACTCCTAAACTGGTTTAATAGTCTTCAGCTTTTAGTAAGCCTTGTCATGTTTGTATCCAATTGTAGTCATTTCCTTTTACTTGACTCCAATTGAGATCTCTAATATTTTATGCTAGAGCTCTAACTTCACTCCTTGAAAGGTCACTCCTCTGAAGGAATGCATGGGTGAACTCAGCTCTGATTCTCTAGAAGCAAAAAGAGTTCCACGGTCAACTCTTAATGACGAAATCATTAACATCCTGAATAAACACAGTTCATCTTGTCTCTGGAAGCTAGGATCTCTGATCCTCCTTTTTGGAATCGGATCATTAATCACTTGAATCACAGGCGCGCTCACACCCACACTCACCCCCACCCCCTCCCACCTCCAACTCCCACAGGCAAGATATTATTCACCCAAAGAGTCAATCATTTCGTCTTTCCAAGGAGTTTTTGTTTTTTCAGTTTGTAAGTTAATTGCTTCAAGTAATAAATGCTCAGTGTGGAACTGTGGATATTAAAAAAAAAAATCTAAGAAAAAAAAATCACCTATAATTCAAAACTGAAGTGACAACCACTATTAATAGTTTGCTATACATATTTATAGATAGATGGATGATAAATGATAGAGATAACATTCAACAAATTGAGTTCATACTGGAGATATATATATATATACACACATATATACATTTTTACATTGTGTTTTTCAAAAAATGTCATTATTTTTGAATCTTTAACAGCTTTGCTGAGGTATAGTTTACGTATCACAAAGTTCACCCACTTTAAATGACTTTTAGAAAAGTTATCAAGTTCTGCAACCATCACCAAAAGTCACTGTTAGAGTATTTCCATCACTCCAACAAGACCCCCGTGCTTCTTCAGAGTTTATCCCCATTCCTACCCCCAGCCCCAGGCAACTACTTCCTATTTCTATAGATTTGTCTGTTCTGGATACGTCCTATAAATGGGGTCATACAATACGTAGGTCTTCTGTGTATGGCCTCTTTTACTAAAAAAATTGTTTTTGAGCGTCATCCATGTTGTAACATGTACTATGACTCCATTGGTTTTTAACCCTAAATAGCATTTGTAGCTCTTCATCAAACCTCGCATAAAAACACTCAGCTTTAACCACTCTTTGGGTCTTTATTTCTTTATAAAGGCTCTTGTGTCATGTAAAACTTTTGTTAAATAAATATGTATGCTTTTCTCTTGTTAATATGTCTTTGGTTACAGAGGCCCCAGTCAAGAACTTAGAAGCCTAGAAGAAAAAGATATTTTTCTTTTCCTCCAAGAGCTGGTTGATTCATTCAACAAATATTGATCCAGTGTCTACTATGTGCCAGCCCACTGTCCGAGATGATTAGTTCACACTAACATACAGGAAACGCAGTTGATCCTGCTTTCCCATGGGTTAGAGTCTATTTGGGAAGAAAAACACTCAACTTGAGGGGATGATACAGTGAATGAGAACTATGGAATGAGAGGTACAGGTAGCATTACAGCATGGAATAGCAAACACCTAACCTCTTCTATGGTTCTGTGAGCCCGCACTTGGAACTCCAAAGTTGGTATAAAGATTATTTTAAGATGATGACATTTGAGATTCAACAGATACAGAAAGAAGTCTTCTTGGAGTTTCCCTTATTTGACTAAAAGCAGAAACTTAGGAGAAATGAAGACTACCATAAATTCCCTCTTGAGGGTGGCTTCTACTCCCAGGAGACAGACCAAGAGTAAACCCACCATAAATCCCCTCTTGGGGGGAGTTTCCTAGTCATGCATAAGCAAACATTATCATAAACTTTAAAAAAATCTGCCATTTGTTCTTCTAAAAACCCATTTGACTTTCCAAAAAAGACCTATTCGTTCTTCCCCACATATGTCTTTACTCCCCACTCCATTTGCCTACTAAATTAGGTATATAAGCCCCAGACTTTAACCACTCCTTTGAAATACTCATCACCAAGCCCTCCCATGTATGTGTGCAGCACATGTATATGAAGTCTGTCTGTTCTCCTGCTAATCTGTCTTTTGTTAGTTTAAATTCTCAGGTCCCTCCCAATCACAAACCTAAGAGTGCAGAGGAAAAGTTTTTCCTACCCAACAGTTTTTTTTTTTCCCCAGAAGAATCAACTTTGGTGACGAATAAGTAGGAATTAGCCAGGTAGGGTAGGAGAGACGATGGAGCCTGCTCCAGGGAGAGACTTGTACAAAGACCAAGAAATAAGAGAGAACAACACATGGGCCGACAGAAGGAAATTCGCCAACGCTGGAATGTGAATTTCACAAGGGAGAGTGAAAAAATAGATGGAGTCCAATAGATAGACGGGGGCTAGACTGCGCTGTCCAATATGACAGCCATCGGCTCCACGTGGCTAACTGATCAACTGAAATGCAGTGAGTCTGGCTGAGATATGCTGAAGATGTAAAAATACACACCGGCGTTCAGAAATTTAGCATGAAAAAAGAATGTAAAATATCTCGTTAATAATTTTAAAAACAAAGATCATATGTTGAAATTATAATACCATGGCTATATTGGGTTAAATAAAATATATGATTACATTGAGTTTTATTTGTGTTTTATTTGTAATTTTGCTACTGGAAACGTTTTAATTACACATGCAGCTCACATGATATTTCTACTGGACAGTGCTGTTCTAGACCAGGGAGGGCCTGAAAACCTAGATTAGGACTTGTTGGTGTATCGAAAAATAACATCGGCTCTAAGAGGTCACTAGCAACTATTTCAACGAGCTACATCCTGATTAATAATTGTGTTGCCTGGAACAAACAGGAGGCTGACCTTTGCCCATAATCAAATGGTTTTTTTTTAAAAAAACAGTTTTTTGAGAAGTCATTACTACAACAATTCTCATGGACCTTTACTTTCTTATACATTTGCTACTAACTCCCTCTGTTTCAAGAAGCACAGGGCCTGGGGATACCCCCCAGGTTCCCAGTACCATTTATCCCATTTATAAAGGAACTGGGAGATTGGACACTCCATTTATTTCAGAAATCTACCAGGTGGTTTTGCTTTTCAGTTAACAAAAATCTGCTACTTCCTCCAAGAAATAGAAACAATGGATTAACAGGGCTACTCTCAGCGGGTGAAAATGCTGACTTTATTCTACAAAGGGACACCACAGCCAGCTCTTAATGGCTCTTTAACGATCCATCCAAGGATCAACATTCAAAGGACTGGATCCCAGAATGCCTCAGGGGACGTTTCCTAAACTCAAATTACAAGTCCAAACAAAACCCAAAGAAACACTGAAAGAAACCTACAGAAGCTTGGAGCAGGGGAATTTGGGGATGAGAACTGTCTCTCAGTATGCAGAAGCTTTCAAAATAAGGCGAGAGAGATGATTTATACAGGACTGCCTGTGATCACTCATCACTGATGAGGGTTTTTTTCCATGAAAAATTCACTTTGAGTCTGATAAAAAAGGGAAGCTCAAATATCTTTCCTGATGATTCAGTATGTTTGTTTTAAAGCACATAAGACCCTTAAGAATTGATTGAAGGATTTGGTCTCTTTCTACATATCTGGCGTGGTGTCTGCGGGTGTCCTGTGGTGGTGGTTTGTTTTTGGAGCCATGGCTGGGAGGCAGGGGGTGGGTGTGCCCTGACTTGTGCCGCATGGTGATGGAAAGCAGGTTTTCTCCATCATGACACTATTGACATTTGCGGCTAGATCATTCTCTGTCCTGGGGGCCGTCCTGTGCATTATAGGATGTTTAGCAGCATCCTTGGTCTCGACTCACCAGATGCCAGTAGCTTCCACCACATCCCGCTGGTAACAACCAAAAATGTCTCCAGACTTTGCAACAGGTCCCCTGGAGGCCAGAATCGCCTTCCCCCACCTCCTCTTGAGAACCACTGATGTAATCCCTTAAAATACAGTATTTATAGAGACACAGACTTCAAAGCATTGATGTGCGTTTTCCCGGTTGTTTTTTTACCCCTTAAGTGCTATGATGCAGACCTAGACATGTGTGTTTCTAAAATCTTTCTAACAAGTTGGACAGCGTTGGAGAGAACACGTTTTCCACTGAACCCCGACCCCGTCAGGCAAGCTGAGAGTCCAGCCTCAGTCTGGAGGGATCTTTTACTGGGGAGGCTCTGGTCACACGTTGACATTCTGCTGTGGCGAGTCCTGCCCCCATCCTCTGCAACCATCCCAAAGAAACTGAGAAACAAGATAGTCTCATAACCCCGATTTGTGTTCACCCTTAAATGAAATAAAATGGCCCATCTTAGTGTAACAGGGAAGGGCCAAATGTGACTCCATGTTGGATCTGTTTCTTTTACTCTAACCTTTGCTTCCCATTGCTTTGGTTCACTGAAAGGATACTGTCTATACATAATGGCCTGCCTCGGGGAACCCTGCCCCTCTGCCTGAATGTTAAACTAAAGTGCCTTTGTTCAGGGAAACATCCGGACCCTGTCCACCTGTGGATGGCTGTAAGAAAGAAGAAATTAACACATCCCCTCCCCGAGGCTGGCCATTCCAGGGGAAGTTTGCAAATCTTATGGCCTTTTTACTTTACTTCCTCATCTCCTCCCCCTCTCTGCTAGAAAAGAAACTGGCATCCAAACCCCGATAAGATGGTTATTTTGAGACTGTAGTCTGCCATCTTCTCGGTCTGCCAGGTCTGCCGGCTTTCCGGATGAAGTCGTCTTCCTTGTCTCAACACCTCACCTCTTTATTGGCCTGTCTGCGAGCTTGGACTCGGTAACATTAGTTTTTCAAAAATGGATCTCATTTAAACGGACAACCGACATCTTGACAAATGCACGATTCTGGTTGAGAGCGCACATTTAATAGTGAGGTAGACTGAATTTATATGGGTGTGCTCTTGTGAATGTTGTCCTAAAAGTGATTCAGAAAGGGTAAGAGGGGGTATAGCTCAGTGGTAGATCATATGACTGCAGAAAGGGTAAGGGGTGCTATTCTATGATAAGGGGATCAACATCCTGAGTGTCCCCCACTATTCACTTCTACAATCATACGCCCATTGAAGAGGAGCCGAATATGCTACCCCCAAATATGCCACTTGGGCATGACGATGACTTTGAGCGAAAGGCAACTGAGAAACAGCAGGTAGAGAAAAAGCTCTCTACCCTCCCCTATTTGCCCAAAGGCAGGGCATACATTTCCCTCCGTGAAGATGTCTCCCCTCCACCCTCCGGTATCAAGAGGAGACCGACTTATCACTGGAGATGGCAGTGAAATCTGCATAAAGAAATCTTACTGAAATAATCCTTATCTTCCATTAGTCTCCTCCATGGGTTCCTCACAATTTACTGTCCCCAGAGTCCTGAAACCCTTCTCCATTGTCTTGGCACATGTCCACCAATTTATAGCACTTTGTTGAAATAGTAATATAAGCCTCTAGGTCTGATAGCCTCTTTGGGGTTTTCACTTCATTTCTGTGAGCCCCCCCCATATGCATATTTAATAAACCTTTTTCTCCTGTTAATCTGTCTTTTGTCAGTTTATTTTGCAGGGTCCCAGTCACCGAACCCAAGAGGGTAGAGGAATAAGCTTTTTTCCCTCCCTGACTCCATGTTGGTACCTGGAAGAGGCCTCCCATGTGGACGTAGAACAGATCAAAACAACAACAGGTCATGCTGCAATTGTGCAAATATGGGGGACTGATACCTCCTATCTAGAACAAGTTTTACTAACACTTTTATTCCACCAGTGGGCCTTGCCAGTTTTAACCATCACTAAGGAACTAAATCCCTGGACAATCCTCCCCCACCCTCCTACAAAGAGTTGCCCTTTTGAGAAGCAGCTCCATTGCAAACTGGAGTCTGCAGCTCGGTGCTCTACCCCTGCGACTTATGCTCAGAGGCTCCCATTAGACCCATCGCTTGTTTCTGTAGCCCTGTTTCGATAGGTGTGGCTCGTCTCTCCCCAGAGCAGTGTCCTGCATTTGCCCCTACCCTCTGAGGAACTGTACTTCCTAGTGGTACCACACTCAGTCTCTGTGGGGCAAAATAAATTTCTGGACATCACAGAGTCTCTAATTTAACTCCAACGACCACAGATATACTCTTTGAACACGTTAAAGAATTGCCTAGATCTTCTCACTTAAGACCATGCAGTTTTTAGATAGACTCCTGGATGCAGATTAGGTAAAGTGACCAGCTCGGTACTTCAGTCAAGTTTTACTGTAATGCAGTTGAAAGGTAAATTTATCCTACGATGTAGCGAAACACCATTATACTTTTCCTCCTTTTTAATATATTGTGCATCTCATGGACTGTGTGAAATATGAGTCATAGAAATCGGGGTAAAAAGACATTTTTAGAAAGTTCTTTACATTTAGGAAAGTGGGATTTCAAGTAATGGATTACAGGGCAAAATCTTTCATAGTAGCAGAGCAAGGAAAGAGGGAGGTAGCTTTAAGATATCTTAGGGAAAGAATTAGATTTGCCTTGGATAGATAGAATTAAAGGACAATCAATATATATATATATATTTTTTTGCGGTACTCGGGCCTCTCACTGTTGTGGCCTCTCATGTTGCGGAGCACAGGCTCCGGACGCGCAGGCTCAGCGGCCATGGCTCACGGGCCCAGCCGCTCCGCGGCATGTGGGATCCTCCCGGACCGGGGCACGAACCCGTGTCCCCTGCATCTGCAGGCGGACTCTCAACCACTGCGCCACCAGGGAAGCCCCAATCAATATTTTTGACTAAACAATTTTTAAAAAACCCAGGTCACTCTTACTCTATGACGATGTGAAGCCTACCCATGCAATGGAAATGTTCTGTTCTTACACTGGTGGGAAAGTAAATTTGTAGACTTTAGCAGTTTTTTAATGTCATCTACAAAAAACTTTTTTGAAACTATGGAGACAAGAAAATTATTTTTTTAGACAACTAAAGAGAGGCTTGCAAGCCTGAACACAAATCATTAACAATGCAGTGCTGGAAACTCTGTTTTTTTGCTTTTTTTAACGTAAAATCCAGAACAGGCAGACTATCGAGTTCGAAAAAGAAATTAATATAACCTCACAGGCAAGAAGAAAAGCAAATACTCACTCTAAAGCAGCTGCCGTTCATGCCAGCAAAGGTTAGAGCAACAAGGCTATTTTCTAACAAAGCGTGAATCCCATTAGTGCCGAAGTGTTATCCATTCCTTAATCCTTACATCTTAGCCTGAACAGATTTAGGATTTTACTTCCATCATGATCTCAAGACTGGTAAATAGGACCCACAGAGATGGGCAAAAATGGTGAAACCATTCAAAAGGCATTTTTGTCTTAGTGTAAGACTTTGACATACACACAATAGGCAGTGGCCAAAGTCTGCGCAAATACCTCTTTAGCATGCTTAGGTGGACAAAGTAGGGAGCTGCCCCCCCCCCGTTTCCCAGATTCCCTTGCGGCCCCCATTGTCTCTTCCCAAATACACAATGATGCCATTTCACGATTGGTACACTAGATGTGGAGCACTTGGAAAAGTTTCTCTGGGGAGCTCAGAATTTAAACTTGTTTCATTTAAAGAAGAAGAAGGAAAGTAGAGGAGTTGCAGCAGCAGCTAAAAAAGTAAAACATCTGGAAATTATCAATGACTTACTTAGTTGTGTGCCCAACCAAGGTGATATACTAACTTTAATATTGCAGTCCAGTGGACATTGATTGTTTATTACAGCAGTTCATCTGCAAGGATCTGAAATCAAAATGCTTGCATATGATTTTTTTTTCTGTATCAAGATCTGTCAAGTATGCCTCCTAAGCCAGATTGTGTCATTGGGCAGAACCAAATAAAGTCACAGAATGAAGTTACCTATTCTCGTAAAGAAAAATCCAATGTAAGAAAAGCTCATACCTTGGCAAAGATTTTCAACATGGTTGCAGTCAAGTCATTTTCCAATTTTATAAGTAAATAACATTGACCACATGAAATATTCGGCCAGAAGTATACACAGTCGCGATGACTTTTCTTTATTAAAGGTGTAAAGCTAAGTGTTCAAATTTAAAATTATTGGACTTGGGTTTCAGCACTTAAATGTATGCGGTGAATGGGTAGGATAATTATACCACGATGTGTTTAACACAAAGAACGTTTCTATCTTGAGGAAAAACCTTCTGATTCCCAACTGCACAAAGCTGTACCAACTTGCCAAGAATGAAGAAATAAAAAAAGCTCACTGGAAGTAACATTTGGTTGTGCACATTAGCACTGAAGACAACTGTGGTTTAGAAATTTCCCCTCTTTTAATTATAGCAAGTAAACTATTGTGCCAACTCTCTTTGGGCAGCTCAATTTTCATCCTAGCTGACTAGCCTGAAAATGAAGCTGTCAAGAGCCCTAGGTTAAAACTGTTTTTCTGAAAAGAATGTGTATTATATAGCATGTCTCCAAAAGTTGTGGAGAATCTGTTCAGAAAGATACGTCGTCTTCAAACTGAGTCTGATGCATAGTTTTATTACTTAAGGTGAAGAAGATCCATACGGAAAGTTCTTTTAAATAATTTAAATCATATATACATCAGGACTTCTTTTAGGTATCTTACTTATTTGCCTTTAAGTACACACCATTTTCAGAATCCATGACTAAGTTGAATACATGCCATTGTGTTTTTTTGAAAGCAAACTAGGTTTGCACCAATACAAGTTCTTACCCGACATTCACTTAATCACCAGGAAAGTTCTTTGGTAGTTATGAAAAATTCTATAGGACAGTTTACTCTTTCCTGCAATTAATGAATATTATGAACTGAATGTCTGTGTCTCCCCAAAATTCATATACTGAAGCCTTAACTCCTAACGTGACTGTATTTAGAGATGGGATATTTCTGGAAGTAATTAAGGCTAAATGAGGTCATAAGGTGGGGCCCTGATCCAATAGGATTAGTGTCCTTATAAGAAGAGACACCAGAAAGCTTGCTCTGTTTCCACGTGCATGCACTAAGGAAAGGCCATGTGAGGACACAATGAGTAGGCAGCAGTCTGAAAGCCAGCAAGACAGCCTTTACCAGAAACCTAATCAGCTGGCACCTTGATCTTGGACTTCCCAGCTTCTAGGACTGTGAGAAGTAAATGTCCGTCATTTAAGTCACCCAGTCTGTAGTATTCTGTTATGGCAGCCCGAACTAATACAATGAACAACACAATTTAGTAGCACAAATATATTTTAGTTAGAATCTTGTCATTACAGTAGGATTCCTGGAGCAAGCACAAAGGATACTGGGATTTAAGAAGGAAAAGTAACCGAAAATCACACAATAAGCGTCTTTAGCCTCTAAGAATTTTTACTGCCTCACGCTCAAACGGTACAGTTTGCAATATCCACACAATTAAAAGTGATATTTAGCTACGAGCTTATACGGTCTCACTAAGTAACAGCAAAACGTAAGGAGATAGTCATAAGTTCATTATATCCAGAGTCAGGATTTTTAGCCATTGAAGGCAATGTTTAATACATTCTTTTTGCAACACAAAATAAAGGTGATGGATAATTCACAAAATAAAATAAGACGTGGCCTACGAATTTCAGAGGTGTTTTGAATCCTCTCTTCCAATATAATTTTCTCATTTTAAAAATGAGAAAGACCAAAAAGTAGAAACAACCTAAATGTCCACCAACTTGTGAATGGATAAATAAAATGTGATCTATCCATGCAATGGAATATAATTCAGTAATAATAAGGAATGAACTATTGATATATACAACAATATGGATGGACGCTGAAACATTAGGGTAAGTGAAAGAAGTCAGTTGCAAAGGACCACATACTGCATGATTCCACTGATAGGAAATGCCCACAAAAGGCAAATCTCTATACACACAAAATCGATTAGTGGTTGCCTGGGGTGGGAGATGGAAACAAGGAGTGACTGTCAGTGGGCAAATGGAATCTTTGTGGGTAATGGAAAATTTCTAAAGCCGGATTGTGATGAAGGTTGCACAACTCTGTACATTTCTTAAACTTATTGAATTGTACACGTAAAATAAGTGAATTTTATGGTCAGCAAATGATATCTCAATAATGCTGTTTTATAAAAAACGAAGAGAGGGGGCTATGAAATGCTGAGAAACACACCCGCGGTCACCCATCTAAATGAAAACCCAGGCCAAAGCCTCAGAAGATTCAGATCTTCATTCAGATCTGTCAAAACTTTAGATGTATTTCGACCTCGTCTATTAACATACATTCTTGATCTCTCTAGTCTTCCACTGGAAACTGAGTTAAGGGAAAACAAATACAGTGGGTGGTTCTTCTAACTCTGAGTTTTCATTCAGTAACTCTAGCATATATAACATCAATTTTTTTCCAAATTAGAGTAAATATTATTTTAGATGGTAAGATTGAGATCAGAGTGTTCTATTAAGAAATTACTAATCCAGGTAGGTTACCATTTTTTTAAAACAAATAACCAAGTATACACTCTTTTAAGATTCCAAGACTCTGAACAAAATTTGTGGAGGCTTTTCAAACATCCATTAGTACTAGCATGAAATCGGGCGCCACTTTCCTTTCTTTATATTGATATGACACCACGTTGCTTATACTGCACTCTCACCCCCTTCCAGTGCATGTACACACACACACACACACACACACACACACACACACACACACACACACACACACCCCTCAGGCTGACTTTTACCTTCAAACCTTGGCTGACCCCTCTTCCTTGAAAGCTATAACCATCCCCTTCCCACCTCACTTTCCACCTCCGGTCTGGGGAAATCCGCCTTTCAGATTCAGGTCTGATCTTGCCTTCTCCGGAATCCTGCTCCTCTTTCCCATCCACAACCTCACTTTTCTTCCTCGTAGCACGTTAAACACCTGTTCTCGAGGTATCACTCACATTAGACTGGGCTTAGATATGGAACTGTCTCTGCCTCTAGACGGGAAAGCGCAGGGATAATAAGGTCTTAGTCATATATGGATGTTTAGGGTCGAGGATAGAATTTAACACACCGTAGGTATTCAGGAAGTGTCACAAAAGGGAAGGAAGGGAAGGAGGGAAGGAAGGGAAGGAAAGAAAGAAGGATGTGAGGGAGTAAATCGTGCACGGCTGCCTCAAGGATTCTCTCCATTAATGCGTTTATTTGTCTTGTGCACTTATAGTTCAACCCTTTGTCCATAGCCCTGATGAGCCCCAAATCACTTCCTGTTCTGCACCTCAGGACCACTTCTCCTGTCATTGAAGGGAAGGGGCTAATGACCCTGAGGGAGAGAGTGCCCTCTTGGGAATCCCCATCAAATCAGAGGGGATCTGGGGCCCCAACGACTCTGAAAGTACTTTAGAATCTTCTCAACTTAGGCAGCTCGGAGGTTTACGACTGGGAGCCAGATGCTTGGGTATGTGAGGGTGTGGGCGCAGCAGGGAAAGTGAACTTCGGACGCTGTAGGCACGTCCCGAGTTTAGCCCAACTTCCCGAGATCCTAAGGGACAACCTCAGTGGAGTCGGGGTCTTGATCAGCAACACAGTGGTGACAGTGACAGTGACAGGAATATATAGTACGGGCCACTGATTACGTAAAGGTTTTACAGAGCTTACCTCACGGGACCACCCAGAATAAATACAATTTTGGGTACAATTTGTTCCCATTTTATTGTATTTATTTTTTGTTCCCATTTTCAAGATGAAGACACAGATTCGGGTGGGAGATGTAACCTGCCCAAAGTAATGGACTCAGCAAGCGATACTTGGAACGCTCTTCTTCCAGATGGCTGCTCCCTCTCCACGTTTCTTTACCTCTTCTCCACTGTCTCCTTTCTTTTTTTTTTTGCGGTACGCGGGCCTCTCACTGTTGTGGCCCCTCCCGTTGCGGAGCACAGGCCCCGGACGCGCAGGCTCAGCGGCCATGGCTCACGGGCACAGCCGCTCCGCGGCATGTGGGATCTTCCCGGACCGGGGCACGAACCCGCGTCCCTTGCATCGGCAGGCGGACTCTCAACCACTGCGCCACCATGGAAGTCCTCCACTGTCTCCTTTCTACGAGGCCTCCCATGATTTCCTTATTTAAACTGCAGCCTCCCCCAAATCCCTTCCTTGTTTATTTTTCTTCATTGCACTGACCACCTTCTAATCCTTACGGAGTTTACACATGTATTTTTATAACGTCTATTCACAAACATTCCCCTCCACAAGATATAAATTCTTCAAGGACAGTCATCTTTTTCTCTCTCTGTGTCGAGGGCTCTATCCCTGGCACCTAGACAGGTGGCCCGGCATACAGAACATTCTCATCAGTATCTGTTGAATAAATGAGTAATTCAACAAGGATTGGGATGCCTTGTTGAGCCTTCTCAATGATTTTTCCAGAAGATATTACACCATTTCACATTCAACTTGTTAATGACATTCCGCTTTCGAGCTTTCACCATTTCCCATTGGTAAATGTAAGTGTCCTACAGAGAAGTTCACTGAAGACAATGCTGGTGCCTTCAGAAGGTTAAATTTGCAGAGAACTTAATAGTGTTAAAATAACTGTTAAAGCTTGACAGAATGTTAAATGTTATATATGCAGGTACACTACCATATCTGGATTTTCCTTTTTCTGAGAGTTAAAAATGTGATATACTTAATCTAGCTAAAATGAATATTCCTCTATATATGTATTATATATTTTAGGGGCTATCTCCATTGAAAAATGATGTATTTGTTTATCTCTAATTCTAATCTCTCTGTTAGGCACACTGATGAGGCACCCTCAGTGTCTGAACTGAATATAAGTTAAGTTCTCTGGGGGTAGAAATAGTTGCCCCACCACTTTGCCAAATGCAGCAGCTTCTAAAGTACGTTTCCTTGAGATGCTTCCCATTAAGGATGTCACGAGACCAAGAAAGTTTGCCACCATAAAGCCTCTGGGAGGTCTGTACAAAGACACCTGTATAACTTTGTTCAAGTGTTTCCTCAATTTATGTGACCATGGTACCTACTGTTTGTGGACATCTGGAATAACTCACTTTGAGAAAGCTGGTTAAAAGCAGTTACTTAAAATACCTGTATTACATCTTATACCAAATACCCCAACCATTCTCATCTTTGAGGGAGGAAGGGAGAGACAGGGGGGAGGAGCGAGAAGAAAAAGGAGAAGAGGATGGCTTAAAATCAGATATTTTGGGCTTCCCTGGTGGCGCAGTGGTTGGGAGTCCGCCTGCCAATGCAGGGGCCGCGGGTTTGCGCCCCGGTCCGGGAAGATCCCACATGCCGCGGAGCGACTGGGCCCGTGAGCCATGGCCGCTGAGCCTGCGCGTCCGGAGCCTGTACTCCGCAACGGGAGAGGCCCGCGTACCGCAAAAAAAAAAAAAAAAAAAAAAAAAAAAAAAAAAAAAATCAGATATTTTGTTCATAATGATTTTTTCTGTCCCTTTGGTGGGTTCAGAATTGTTCCTTTTTCTTTTAAAATAGATACATAAAGACTCAATGCCAGTTTTATTTCATCTCCAAGTTCTGATGAACGGAAATGAGATTTATTCTAATATAAATCACTAAAACAAATCTATTGCCAAAACACCTCTTAAGTGTATGTTGGAGAGCTTTTATAATACAATTTGTATTGTGAGACCAGTTATTGCCTGTTGTACCAAAACCATATGGTGTTAGTTTCACAGGAAAAGAAGATGTAAAAGAATGCTTTCAAACCAGTGCCTAGTCAAACACTCGGCCCATCCCCTTTCTTCCCCCAGTGCCTTGTCCAACAGACGCAGTAAGCTTTCTATAAGTCATCTCACTTTTTGAAGCGGTCACAAAATCTTTCCTAACTGTTTATACTTTAGTTCTTCTACACAATTATGACATTTTAAAGACGCATTGAGCTCTAAGCTTCACTTATTATGTCTTTAGCAGGTCAAAGTTTTCCTATGAATTTTATTCTTAAAAAGACGCAGTTCAGTGAAAGCCCAGGGACCACTGCATCCCACCACTCCCATCACCAGTAGCTTTGTCTCCAGAACCTTCTAATGGTTGTTGTGATTTGCTTTTGAGAAGGCAGCAAAGCTCTGTCACGCTGATATAGCATGTGACTATCAGTAAAAGTAACAGAGAACCCACATGCTATTGTACTCACAAATATTACTGAAAAAGAAGATGAGTTGAGAAATATTAAACTCAAAGAATGAGAGAAAGGGAGAAAAAAAAGAAAGGTTATAATCACCTAGCTTCCTTTCCTTTATGATTTTGTTTTGATTCTCAAAACATTGTTAAATTTAATTTGCTAAATTTTGTTAAGTATTAGATGAATGTTGGATAAGCTTTAATAAGAAATTTGAGGCTTTATTAAATCCCTTTGTTAGCATGAACCCAATGGAAGTTTTAGAGCACTCTGGGGTGACTTTCTTGCGTCTTAAAAATTGAGCCAACTATGAAAACTGTATCTAGGTGAGTAAACGTGATTTCTCCCAGGCAGTACGGCAGGAAGTTTGCTCTGAGAAATCCATGCTCAATCCTTGCCAGGAGCATTGGATGAGGTATCACCACAGAAGAAGTAGAACACAGTGCATGATTTTAAGAAGCTTAGAATCCAGTTGATAAAACAGGGAAGGAACAAAGTTACAATATTTGCAACTTTGATTTACAAGAAATGGTACAATATGGGATCAACGATTTTATAACCTGCTAAATGTGTTGGCCAGAGTTCATTATATGTTAGATGAAAGCTCTGGAAAGTGGGATATTGCCACCTAGCTCAATAAACATTGTCAATACCACATGAGAGGAACTTTGTAAAGCCCAAAGGGATCACTTTCACACCCTTTGATTTTTTTTTTTTTTGGCTGCTTTTTGAGTCTTCGTTGCTGCGCGTGGGCTTTCTCTAGTTGTGGTGAGCAGGGGCTACTCTTTTTTGCGGTGCTCGGGCTTCTCATTGTGGTGGCTTCGCTTGTTGCAGAGCACAGGCTCTAGGCACGCGGGCTTCAGTAGCTGTGGCACGCGGGCTTCTGTAGTTGTGGCTTGCGGGCTCTAGAGCGCAGGCTCAGTAGTTGTGGTGCACGGGCTTAGTTGCTCTGCGGCATGTGGGATCTTCCCGGACCAGGGCTCGAACCCGTGTCCCCTGCATTGGCAGGTGGATTCTTAACCACTGTGCCACCGGGGAAGCCCGACACCCTTTGATTTCATAGAAGTTAGTTAGATTCAGGAGTTTCATAAAGAAGCCAGTGTATTCTGATGGAGGGAACTTGGGCTTTGGGGTCTTATGATTCCCACACTGTTTGTGCCTCTTAATAGCTCTGTGATCTTGGCAGACTGCTTGACATCCCTAAAACCCGGTTTCCTCTTCTGCGAAACAAAAAGTCCTACTCCATTGATATTGTCAAGAAGATTAAATGAGATGGTGGACATGCTTAACTCTGTATCTGGCACATGACGGAAGCCCAGAAAACACTGGTTTCTTTCCTCTTAATAAAAGTTAATATTGATCGACGGCATCTCAACCACTGCACTTTATTTATTTATTTATTTATGGCTGCATTGGGTCTTTGTTGCTGCGTGCGGGCTTTCTCTAGCTGCAGCGAGCGGGGGCTACTCTTCGTTGCGGTGCGTGGGCTTCTCATTGCAGTGGCTTCTCTTGTTGCGGAGCACGGGCTCTAGGCGCACGGGCTTCAGGAGTTGTGGCTCGTGGGCTCTAGAGCGCGGGCTCAGTAGCTGTGGCCCATGGGCTTAGTTGCCCCACGGCATGTGGGACCTTCCGGGACCAGGGCTCGAACCCGTGTCCCCTGCATTGGCAGGCGGATTCTTAACCACTGGGCCGCCGGGGAAGTCCTGAGCAAACATTACTAAGTACTCACTTTGTTTCAAGCTCTTTATGAATGGCTGAATTGCAACGATGAAGAAAACAGACATGGCCCTTGCCCTCATGGAGCTCACAACCTAGCCTAGGGTTTCTCAGCTTCAGTGTTGTTGACATCTGGGGCTGGACAATTCTTTGCTATGGAGAGCTGTCCTGTGCACCATAATACCGAGCAGCATCCTTGGCCTCCACCCATTAGACAGCAGGTTGTGACAATCAGAAAAGTCTCCAGGGCTTCCCTGGTGGCGCAGTGGTTGAGAGTCCGCCTGCTGATGCAGGGGATGCGCGTTTGTGCCCCGGTCCGGGAGGTTCCCACATGCCGCGGAGCGGCTGGGCCCGTGAGCCATGGCCGCTGAGCCTACGTGTCTGGAGCCTGTGCTCCGCGACGGGAGAGGCCGCAGCGGTGAGGGGCCCGCGTACCGCAAAAAAAAAAAGTCTCCAGACATTGCCATATGTCTTCTGGGGAGGAGACTGCCCTGAATAAGAACCACTGCTCTTGTGAATACAATATTAAGAGTCTTGTGCTTAAGGAACTAGGAAACTCCTACTGACCCTGAGGCTCTTTTAAGATACACAGTTTGTCTTTAAAAAACAAACAAAAAACCGCCAGAGAGAGAGGGTGTGGAGAAAAAGGAACCCTCCTATGTGGTTGGTGGGAATGTAAATTGGTGCAGCCACTATAGAGAACAGTGTGGAGGTTCCTTAAAAAACTGAAAATAGAACTACCATAAGACCCAGCAATCCCACTCCTGGGCATATGTCCGGAGAAAGCTCTCATGCAGAAAGATACATGCACCCCTATGTTCATAGCAGCACTATTCACAATAGCCAAGACATGGAAACAACCTAAGTGTCCATCGACAGATGAACAGATATAAGAAGATGTGGTACATGGACACGAGGGAATATTACTCAGCCATAAAAAAGAGTGCAATAATGCCATTTGCAGCAACATGGATGGACCTAGACATGATCATACTAAGTGAAGTAAGTCAGACAGAGAAAGACAAATACCATACGATATCGCTTATATGTGGAATCTAAAAAAAAAGATACAAATGAACTTATTTACAAAACGGAAATAGACTCACAGATATAGAAAACAAACTTATGGTTACCAAAGGGGGAAGGAGGGGAAGAGATAAATTAGGAGGTGGGGATTAGCATATACACACTGCTGTATATAAAATAAACAACAAGGACCTACTGTACAGCAAAGGGAACAATACTCAATATTTTGTAGCAAACTATAAGGGGAAAGAATCTGAAAAAGAGTAGGTATCTATAACTGAATCACCGAGCTGTACACCTAAAACTAACACAACACTGCAAATCAACTATACTTCAATTAAAAAAACAAAACAAAACTCAGTCATCTGCCGTAATGTAGAGGCTGACATGTAACTACCACCTCACAAAAAAGTTTCACATTCCTCTACTGAAGGCTTTCTTGGTGGAACTATCTCTAGTTTGGAAAAAGAAGTCATTAAGATTTGCTCCATAGGGAATTCCCTGGCAATCCGGTTGTTAGGACCCTGCGCTCTCACTGCCGAGGGCCTGGTTTCAATCCCATCCCTGGTCGGGGAACTAAGATCCCACAGGCCACCGGGTACAACCAAAAAAAAAAAAAAAATTTGCTCTATAGAAATATGTTTCATAGTCAACTTACCTGAAACAGAGTATACCATAAATTAATTACTATGTTTCCAAAAAAATTGAAAGGGATATATAGACATAGTGACTCATACTATAGTTGGGGCTAATTGTAGTTTTATAATTGGGCAGCTGAGGAAAGCATTGAATTGGGGGTTGCTAGGTTCAACACTGTCAGGTTTACCAGAGAATTTTCAGGTTGTTGGTGCTATTAGCCCTGGCAGGTTAACTGTTGCAATCCAAAAATGACACAGGGAAAACTTAGTTCTCTACACCAGCGGTCCCCAACCTTTCTGACACCAGGGACCAGTTTCCTGCAAGACAATCTTTCCACAGACAGGGTGGCAGAGGTGGGGAGGTAGGGGCGGGTGGGGGGACGCTTCAGGCGGTAATGCAGGTGATGGGGGGCAATGGGGAGCAGCAGATGAAGCAGCTTCACTGGCCCGCCGCTCACCTCCCGCTGTGCGGCCTGTTAGGAACTGGGCTGGTCCCCTGCTCCACACTGAGACTCAGGAACCCAGTCTTCCATAGTGTGTGGGCGGTGGTGGAGGTTTTCACAGACTGTGACTACAATTCTGATACCGTAAATCCCTTACATATGAATGAGTTCCATTCTGAGAGTGCGTTCGTAGGTCCAGTTTGTTCATAAGTCCAACAAAGTTAGCCTAGGTACCCAGCTAACACAATCAGCTATATAGTACTGCACTGTAATAGGTTTACAATACCTTTCACACAAATAATACTCTGGCTTCTGGACATCCTGGGCTTAAAATAAAGATACCGTACTACTGTACTCTATACAGTATTGAACAAGAAAGTACACAGAAGCACAACCACTTGTAGAGGATGCACGCACGTGACGATATACACCAGACACGTGAATTAACTTACGTGACTGGACGTGTGAACGCACGTTCCCATCTCTGAAAATTCGCAACTTGAAGTGTCATATGTAGGGCACTTAGTGTATTCCATTGGTAGGAATTCAGGTACACGACTACTGCTAGACACAAGGGAGGCTGGGATATGGAGTCCCACTACGTGTCCAGGGCGGAAAGGAGAATTGTCTGGTGAACATCTAGCCATACTTGGCCCATATGGTCAAAATCATTTTCATTGCCCAAGAGCCATACATTGTCTCATTTTCTGATGTATAAAATCAGAATATGATATACTTTATAAAGATTCTGTGAGGACTAATGAAAGATGTGTAAGCTACATTCTTCCCAAAGATCTTGTGCTATGTATATATCTGATATCTAGAGAATAATCCGCTATGCTAATTTATAGCCCCATTATGAACAGACACATTCTTAATCCCTGGCAGACATCCTGATGTGGTCAATCCGTTATCATTCATTACAGAAAGGAGAATGTGCTATGCCGTACAAGTTCATGTCCCTAAATGCTGCTGTAATATTTTCTTTTGCTCTCAATGTGTGAATTATTAAAAATAAGCTAGCTACAATGTCATCATTTTTGATTATATCAAAAACAAAGGCAGAGACAGGACTGCTTCCAATCTGTGAAGTTATTCAGCATTTAATATTCCCTCTGGGAAATCAATATGGTTTGGAGGGGATTATTTATATGCCACTAGTCAAGTGTGGTTTAAATAAATGCAGCATATTCCTAGTACTCTGTGAATGAATCTTTCAATGTCAAGACCTCACTATTGAATAAAGAGATAGATCATAAATCAGCTAACGGGAAAATGGTTAGCAGAAATTATCTGGTCATTTTACTGATATAGATGAATATCTTAGGTTCTATTTTTCTCGGATTTAGTCAAATCATAAAATAATGAATGTCTGGGCATTGCATGCCAAGCTATTAACATGTATTCATTATTTAAAATGTATGTTCTATGAAACTAATTTTATTTTAGGGGAGTGAAATGTAGGCTGGTGGTTCACACATGAATAAATAATCATGCTTTTCTTTTTATCCCACGAGGTAAAAAAAAAAAAAAGAAAAAAGAATTAATTGAACGACAACAAAGTAATTCCTAACCTTAAGTAGTCAGGGTGCACTCTGCATGATTCAGGATACAAATCAGCATCTTGACCTCAAGCTTCCTGGAAATTTGGGGCAGAGGAGGAGAGTTAGCAGGGCGGAGAGAAAAAGGACGATGAAGATAAGCCTCAGGTCACTGAGCTAAAGCACGTGTTGGTGAATTTCTCCTTAGGCTGCTTGACTCATACTAGGAAACAAAAATTCCTGGGAGAAACTGCAACTAAAAAGAAGTGCAGCTAAAGAGATCGACTTTTCCAAAGCAATCCTGGGGGGTATTTTCGGAGTGAGAACCCACAAACCTCAGTGTGAACAGAGAACCGACGCTGGCTTTCCCTTTCCCCATTTACCTGCTCTCCATACAACGAGTATGCCCTGCTTTAAGCACATAGAACATGGAACCGGAGGGATAAATTCATTTGTCATTATTAAATTTACAAAGGGATACCACTCTTTACTGCAACAGTCACTATAAAATGTATTTAACTAGTGACTTTTCCTCGGAGCCCATAAAAAACGTTGTGGTTTATAAAACTTATTTTCACATATTGACGTTGAACAATATGAAATGGTCACTACCCAACCATTCTGACTGGCAAAAACGGCAGTTTCTTAAGGTCCAGCAACCTCAAGATTTAGCTTTCTGAGAACATATCCTTTATAGAAAGCAAGCGGTGCCCTGCTGAGAAACCCTACAACAAATTGGATGGGGAAATACTTAATGGAGTAAAATAATTCAAAGGGCATTATTTTGAGGTAATTAAAAATCCCCAATATTCTGACCTCCAACACTCTCAAAGTATTGGACCATGACACTTCAAGTGTGGACCAAAACACTCAAGAAGTTCTGAACCTACAAACTGACACTGTCAAAAGATCAACATTGTCCAACAACTGACTGACTGCACCAGTTTGCAAGAGCAATAACCGAAAAGATAGATCAGTCACTGGCGTCACCGAAGAAAAAGACGTTGTTGGCTGATGGTATCTTTCCTTTTCCACTGTTATAAGTATCATGTGTGCAATGCACTGCATGGTTGATATCGCAAATCTGAGTCTTTTAATATCTGGGAGAGACAGAACAGCAGGCTGCAGGCGGGTTAGGCGAGTTTTGCCCTTTATGGCTCATTTGTCTAAGAAAGAATTTGGTGAGTTGACAAGTTTCTGAAAGTAGAGGAAAATGATTTGAGTGAAGGCAGCCAGAGGCAGTTAGCAAATCCTGACCACCATCATAGTTGTCCCCCACCGAAATTTCAACTCCAGTCCAAATTTATACAAGTGGATTCACTTACGTGGTACAGAATTCATTTTTTTATTAACCATCATTGGGTCCTTTCTTCTGAACCCTGTACATTTTTGGATGGCAGGCCATTTTGGAAGCTGTAATCCCCTTGTGACAGGTTATAAGAGCCAGGTAAAACCTTCGTATTTTGTTCTAACTTAGTAGACTCATCTTTAAGCAATGATGACTGTGATTCCAAAGACGAACTTCAGGAAACGAAGTGAGAAAGTCAGAAAGTCTGGAGAAGGTGGGAGGAGGGAGTGTGTGTGGGATGTGTGGGGAGAGAGGAAGACAGCAGATTCTTCCCTTTTTTTTTTTTTAAAAAAAAGTGATTTTTCACTTCTAAATGAGACAGCTCCATTTAACTGCCCCGAATTTATGGGTCTAACCATTGGGAAAGATTATGTGTCTGGAGTCCTCTGGGGAAAGAAGCTACCTGGCGGTCCAACATTCATGGTCAATTGTTATTACAGGTGTGGGAACTCATTGCTGGCAAAGAGAGAATTTCTAGGGCAGGAAATTTAGGTGGGGTTCCTTGATGGGGCGGTGGGAGGCAGCCAAAGCTCTGTGCCAGTAAAGGGTATAGGTAGCTACCGCAGCTAGGATTTTCTGCTCTGTACTATAGAATTTGGGGGCGATCCATGATTTCTCTATAGAAATGCACGACCAATTTTACGTGTCCATTGACTTAATTTTGCCCAGAATTTACACTAAAATACGAAGCAGCCAAGTTTTTCTCTTTTTAGAGTGATAAGATTATCTTTTATAGTTTTAATTAGTAAGTCACATAAATTAACAAGTACGTTATTGGGCAACAGTCACGTCTTTGCGATCAAAACCTGTGTATAGTGAAATGACCTATCTAACAAATGCATGAGTCCCTTAGAATAACTCTGGAAAAAAGCTGTCACTGTATTAACCAATTAACCAGTGAGTGATCAGGATAAATTGATGAGGTGGACACACTCTGAATTATTTTTAAAATACTTTTTTTTTCTTTGAAAATTACTCAGGTAATTCATGGTCACTGTAGAATGATTGGGTTGGCCAAAAAAATTCGTTTGGAAAATCCGAACGAACTTTCTGGCCAACCCAATACTAGAAAATCCAGGGGAGTACATCAAGACCACTTATGAGCTAGCCCACCTTCCAAAGTCAACCACTGGTAGCAATTTATTTTGTAAACTTCCAGAGTTTTTCCCACGTAAATAAAATAAAATAAAATATATTTTAAGTAGGATTATTCTACATATACCACTCTGTAATCTGCCCTTTTAATAGTATTATTATCCTTTTTAACCACTATGTAATATTCCACTGTAAGGGTATGTATACACCATACATTATTTCAACTAATCCACTTCTGTTGGTCCTTTAGACTGTTAACAGTCTTTTGGTTTGATTATGGATTACTGTTATCCACATCATTTTATATTCATGTTAGCAATTTGTCCAATTACTTCCTTAGGATAAATTCCTGGAAGTAGGATTGACTGGTAATAGGATATAGTTTTCGGTGGACGTTTTAACCGAGATGATGAAGTGCTTTCTTTGAAACTTGTATTCACTTGCAATCTCACCAACCGTATGAGAGTTATTAGTATGTTTTAAGAGTTTCCAGCCAGGCCATTCCCGACTTGGGAGGAGAACAGGGCATATTTCCTACTTTCCTCCCTTCTTTCCTCCTCTCCTTCTATTCCTCCCCCTGACAAACACTGATCCATCACCTACCACTTTCAGGCAGGGGACACCAAGTCTCTGATCACATTAGCCAGCACGTGTGGGAGGGTAATGATTTTCTATGAGCTCATCTTTTGCCCTCTTATGGAATCCACATAAATATTATTGAAAATTCCAATATGTCGACCTCCAATCTCCCTTTCCCAGATGCTTCTCACATCTGGAAGTAACACACATCCTTCATTTTACTCTGGAAATACTGTCCCTGGAACCGTGGGGGACAGAAAGCAGCCATGTCCCATCTTCCAGCTGACGGCTCAACACATTAAGTAGCTCTTCCTCCCTTCTC